>NC_142651.1:30812500-31437500 GCF_055504915.1 Nelumbo nucifera
GTCTCTTTCTCACACAACATGGCAAATGAAACACTACTTTACATGTATGAAAGGTTTCCTAAGGATCATTCAGGCCTGTAGTTCTAGAAATCCAACCCAAATAATTCATTAGACAGATAGATAACCTCTAAAAAGCCATTTGTTGAATATATCAACTTTTTTTTTTTAATTGGTTGCACGGCGGGAGCTCTTTGGCCTTATGAATGGAAGTTTGGAGATATATCAACCAGAAGAGTTATTGTAGCAGGGACCTGGGATCAAATCCCACTACCACCAGGGAGTTGTTTGGCACTCACTGTAACATTTTATAAACATTCTGTTTCACAAGTGTCCTTAATTCACAAGCATTTCGTTTCACCTGTTTTTTCTTTTGTTTTCTTTTGAAAAAACACAAAAAGAAAATGTGTTTGACGGAGATGCATGCTGATTGGAGATTTAAAGTGTTTTGACCTATTTTTATAATATATTTACATTGACAACTGTATGACATCTCAAAAATGCTGTCAGTAAAATTTTTTTTTTCAAATTTCAATATGCCATGTCACTGTGATGGTTCAAGATCTCCAAGGCAATTCAAGAAACACCAATTTTGACCATTCAAGAAATGCCTCCTTTTATGAGTCCTAAAGCTAATTATTTCAGCAAGGTTTTCTAAAAAATAGTCTTGCCAAATGCATTTAAATAGCATTACTGATTTTTCTTAATAACAAAACGATAAAATGGAAAATTTGTAGAACACTAAGGTGCCAAACACCCACTAGGTTTTTGGCATCCATTGGCAATTTTTTTATGATGATGATAGTATATAATATGTTTCCAAAATTTGCTACAATTATTTTATATTTCTATGTCTATAAAAATTATTCTTATTTGTTGTACTTATTTTTATTTAATATGATGAATATATGATATTAGAGATATGTCCAAATGTTTTCTACAAAAAAAAGATATATATTTCTTAATACTTTTTTGTGTTTTCATATTTTTAATTATTATTATTCAATTATGACATCAAGGGTTGACGCCTTTGACACAAAAGCTTGAATAGTTGACTTGCCACAAAATAGGAAAACAACTCCATTTTTAGGTCGTTTTAAATTTGTATTTTATTTCTATCATCAATAAAAAAATCTTTGCCACATTTATTTTTCTTTAATGTGGTTCATTAATATAAAATATTAGACATATACACAAACATTTCTTGCATAATTTATATACTTTTGTATATTTTTTTGTGTTTTTTAGCTGTTTTTATAATATCATGGATTGGCTCACTTGACCCAAATGGTTGAATTGCTTACTTATAACCAGGATGGAAAATAGTTTAATTTTTTGGTTAATTTTAAAAAGCATGTAATTTATTATATCATTAAAAGTATTGGATATAGATCCAGTTGATAATATTTATTTATTTTTTTGGTGAAAATAATAGGTTAAATATATAATTCAATGAAAGAATGTGAATTAATACTATAAATATAAGACCTAATGAGAGGAAATTGAATAAGGAGAAATGTAATAGTTCAAATTACACTTTTTGCTCTCACAATTAGAGAAATCAAATTCAAAAACAAGGGTATTCTAGTCAAAAATAGGATTCAATGAATGTTAATGAAAGTTAATACCCTGAATATAACACTTAATTAATGAGAGGGATTTGAATAAGGAGAATAGTGGTATATATATTAATTGCAAAACACTAGCGCCATTACAATATTGTTAGGTTGTGTTACTTTCTTTCTCTCTTATCTTTTTGGAAACCAAGCACAGGTAGGTTAGATACTTAGATCCCTTAGGCCTTAACCAAGAGGAATGGAATTCCAGTCTTCCTTTTCAGACAATAAATTTGCATTTTTTTTGCCACCACATGCGCAGCATAGAGTATTCTATTCTAACATAAACAAAAGATATATAAAAAAATTAAAACCAAGATCGTTAAAAGCATCAAAAAAATATATGAAAACTCTGCCATTTACAGCTGCAACTGATTGCTTAGAATCATATTCTATTTCAACCTTTCCTCCATATCCTTTCTCTCGTGCAAAAGTTGTACTTCCAAAATAGGTCATAGTCTCAGCCCCAAGATTATATAAAATTCCTTCACATCCTCCACCAACAGCAGCCAAATAAATCATCAGATCTGCGTGCAAAACCAAAAGAGAATCTGCCTTCTGATCGATATTCTCTTAGCATTATAATTTATTTTGATAACTCCAGTCTCCAACCGAAGGATATGCTTCTATTTTATCAATCTTTTACCTAAAATTATTCCTTTATTAACATGACATTGTTGATGAACATCTTCATTATTTTTATTAGTATCTCCATCACACAAGAATTGGTTAGTTCTATTTACGATCTATTGGATACTTATTTTGTTCTAGAGAATAGAGTTACGTTATTTCTCACCATACAAATTAAACCGAATGACAAGCAATAGCAATGCAAGGCAAAACACTTGTGCTTCTCTATCAAAACACGATTATAATGCAGCAATTAAGTATATGTTTGACATCGATGCTGCAGTTGTAGATGAGAAAACGGTGCTGCTGATGTGTGGGTTGGAAGCGCTGTATTCTTAGAAAACGGTGCATTTTTTTGTTTGGAATCATTGCTGCCAATCAGGACGTTTACAGGAGCAATAACTTTTTCTATTTGGCATCAATGTTCTAGGAAATGTTTTCTGTGCTTCTACCCATTATCCAGTGCCACATCACTGCCCTATTGGCAGCAACGAGCTGAAGTTCCAAGAAACACCAAATTTGGTGTTGCTCCAAGCCATGCCTTCCTGATTTCCAAGACATGGCTAGGAGCACCGCTTTCTATAGAAAAACGGTTCCAAACATACGATTGTTTCCTGGAGCACCGTTTTTTCCTACGTGGCGTTGATATGACGTCGTTGCTCCAGGAAACTACAATGATGCCAAACAGCCGCTAAGATGATGGAATTAGTAGACATAATGGAATGAAAACCCAAGTTGAGGGGAGAAAATAATTTTAACTAGAAATAAAGTTCTAAAAAATGAAACTGTAAATGTTAAAAGAGTTTGTGATAAAATAATTTTAACTAGACCAATTCTAGGGAAGGGAAACATTAATATAATTTGGTTTAGAAGAAATATTAGAAGACAAATTTAGAGAATAAACTTACAAGGATTAATCTAAAAAAAATAAAGAGAAGGAAAGATTTTTATAGGAGGAGTTTTAAATGGGCATGTGGGAAAAAGGAAGTGATCAGGAAAGTAATAATATGGTGCATTGAAGATTTGGTTTTGGAGAGATGATTGAAATAGGAGATACAATTTTAAAATTTGCAATTGCTTATGATTTAACAATATTAAAAAAGAATGAACATTTAGTAGCATTTAAAAGTGAACCAAACTTAAATCAAATAGATTTTTATCTTACTAGGAAAACATAAAGAACGATACATAAAAATTACAGTTATTTCAAGGGAAAGCTTAACCACAAAAAGTAAATTAATGATTGTATTAGTGACTATTAAAAAATAGATCAGAAATAAGATAAAAAAATAGGTGCCCAATAATTACATGACAAATCTAAAGGAGAATAGTACAACTTAGAGATTGACTAATAAAAGGAAAATAGAATTTAGATGAAGAGACTAATGATATATGGCTTGAAATTAACAATTATATAAAAAAAGTAGCAACAAATGACTTAGAATAATCTAAAGGAAAATGATAAAGTACTAAAGAAACTTGGTGGTTGAATGAAAATGTTCAAAATATAATCAAAGTAAAACAAGCATGTTGTAAATATTGGCAAAAGATTATAAGTGTAAAAGAGCATGTTAGATAAATGTAAAACCATAAGAAATAAAGTTTAAAAAAAGTAAGTGAAGTTAAATTTGAAGCATATAATGAACTATATCATAAATTAAGCACTAAAGAAGGATAGAATGGAATTTATAAATTGGAAAAATTAGAAAGAGACAAAGATTTTAAGTCAAGTTAGATATATTAAAAAGTAGGACTAAAAGGTCTTGATAAAAGATTAAGAAATTAAGGAAAGATGGAAATAAAAACTATTTTAAAAATTTATTAAATGAAGAAAATGAAAAGGGTGTTAGCAGTGGAGGAGGGCTTAGTAACTTTAATTAATAGTACTAAAAGTAACATATAGCTTCATAATATTAGAATTATCTAAGATAATAAAACATTAAATTAACAAGATAAAGAAAAAACATTAGGATCTAATGGTAACCCTGTAGAAAGGTATGGGAGAGATAAATTTATTATGACTAACTAAAATATTTAATAAGATAAATGAAAACAAAAAATACTGAATAAACAAGATGTGTCAGCTTTTACATTGTCCCACTTCTATGCACTGGGAGCTACTAAGCATATTCTCTGCTATTTGAAGGCCAATATTGATCATGGGCTGACTACTTGTGCGGCCTTCCTCTTAAGTCTTCACTTCAATTTTAGGTTTTCTCATTGGGTGGAGTGCCCTAATTATGTCAGACGCTTTCAAGCAGGATTATGTTATAAAACCCACTCATAGAGGGGGGGAGGAATCAGCAGCTGAAACCTTACATCAATCAATTAATTTGCTCATGGTCACCACAAGAAAACCATTTCCTAGCAGGGGTGAGAATCACCCCGAATTAAGACGCATGGGCATGATAAGATATGCCTACAAAATTCATCTTCCAATCATCAATTTTCTTTATCTACTTTTTCCAAATTTATGGGGCCAATCTTTAATGTTTAACCACCATCAGTGTTTCTAGCCATGCTTGGGCGGCTACTGCGCGAGACATCCCCCAGCCCAAAGACGTCGTGTCCTTCAATTCCCCACAAACACAACAAAATAGTCCCTTGACCTCAAGACCTCGAGCCCGCGCAAGTTGATTGAATGGTTTGTCTTGTTTTGGGGTGCATTTGGAGCCATGGACCTACCCACCTGCGACCTGCCTCACCCTCGATTAAGTAATGAACAAAGCCAATTAGGGAATTAATTCGAGTAGGGCCAATCCAGTGGGGTTTGAGATTTTCTTTATTGAGCATCTCCGAAAGGGCAATAATTTAGTAGTAATTCTTTGATCCATAAATCTTTTAGTGTTTTCTCCATTTTTTTCCACGTGGATGCTGATTAATTACTGGGTTTTCTTTTTATTCTTCTGAGTTCTCTCTCTGTAAATATATATAAATGAAAGTCATTCAAACTAATTGAACTCTGCTTGCATCATCATCACTGTATCACCTAAAAGCCCTTCCAATACAACTTGCAAAACTTTAATTTCTTCGGCTGCAAAGGCTTTGTGGGCCCTAAAAAAGAAGGGAAAAAGCCCTTCTTCCTCGGCATTATGCCTCTATATCCAGCTCTTATTTCTTCTGAGCAACCCCAAAACAACTTCAGTCAATCAGCACAGCATGCAGGGGAAGCGGGAAGTGAGCAGCCTCTCTCTCTCTCTCTCTCTCTCTCTCTCTCTCTCTCTCTCTCTCTCGTTTATTTATCTAGAAGTGAATCTAGTTTCTCCTCTCTGACTCCCTAGCCAGAATTTGTTACTGATTCAATATAATTGTTTGTGGTTTTAAGGTCATGTGGCCAAGATTAATAGCTAATAAGATCCTCCGAAGGAGACTGGGTGGCAACAATTTCGTAGCAGATTTTCCGGACAATACCGAGACTTTGCTGGAAATTCCAAGCTCACATCATCAATCTTCATCCCCTAAGAGAGACTTTAGTACTCAGAAGTACAAGTAAGCTCTAGATGTTTAACTGTTTCACCATCTCCCTCAACTCTTTCTCCAAAGTGGTGCATCTATTATCTTGTGTCTACTTCCACAACTTTTGAAATACTGCCAAGTTTATTATAGTTCTAATATGGGTTTTGCTTTCTGATTTTTTTTTTATAGAGTATTCGTTAGCACATGGAACGTCGGAGGCATAGCACCAACCGAGGATTTGAACATGGAGGATTTGCTCAACACCCAAAGCAACCCTTGTGACATTTACGTTCTTGGGTAAATTCACAATTTCATGGATGAAAGTAAGTTGAAATATTACCAAGAAATAAACTGATTCTGGTATTTACAATTTATTCAGTTTCCAGGAGGTCGTGGCTCTAAACGCTGGCAATGTTCTAGGCTCTGAAAACAGTAGAGTTTCCATGAAATGGAATTCTTTGATCAGAACAGCTCTGAACAAGAAAGCATCTCCCTCAGATAAACGACAAGATGCTAATAAAATAGAACTACAGAAAGTTTATCCTGTGAAGGATGACAGTTTAATAGAAAGCAATGCCCCACGAGATTATCGATGCATAATAAGTAAGCAGATGGTCGGAGTACTGGTATCAGTCTGGGTTAGAAGTGACCTCCACAGATACATCCGGCATCCAAGCGTCTCATGCGTGGGTTGCGGTATCATGGGTTGCCTTGGAAATAAGGTATTTTACAGTGTTAGTTTCTCAAAAGAATTTGCAGATAGAACTATTACTGTTAACTTCATAACTTGTATGACCGAGGTGTTGATGCTTATTTTAAAGATTTTTCGTTCTTATATATTTGTGAAATATATGGTTATGCAGGGTTCAGTGTCCGTTAGATTTTACTTGCATGAAACGAGCTTCTGCTTTGTTTGTGGTCATCTAGCTTCTGGAGAGAAAGAAGGCGATGAGAAGCATAGAAACTCAAACGCTGCAGAAATATTATCACGGACAAGCTTTCCTCGCGGCCCTTCACTGGATTTGCCAAGAAAAGTTCTAGATCACGAGTATGTAACTTATATCCACTAAAACCACCAAAGGAATTGATCTTCATATAGGTTCAGTTTATCTATATTTTGATCAATATCTTTCTGAGTTGTTTCTTTTCCTGGTATTAGTTACTGGAACAAGTTAATATTGTTACATAAGCACACACACACGCACAGAGAGAGAGAGAGAGAGAGAGTTGTTAAAAACTTTTTAGGCCCTGGGCTAATAGGAGATTATTCTATGACTTGGAATGGATAAATGAGTTGAGTAGATAGATAGCTAAGCCACTGGGAAAAAAAGAAAAAAGCTAACTTGTGTGCTACTAAAGTGGTAAACCATCTCTTTAAGCTGCATTTGGTTTGATATATAGAAGAAAAGAGAGAAACAGAAAATCGGGGGATCGGGATGCTCTTAACTCTCTCTAACTTTCTGTCTCTCCCTTTTTTCTATCAAACCAAGCATACCCTTATTGATTCAACTATCTAAGTTCTTTTCTTAATTATTGAAATAAATACTATTTCACTGAACAGGTGGAATTTTTGCTTCATAATGAAAAAAAAAAAAACAATTTCCTTAAGCTAACTAGTAACTACCACAAATTTCAAATTATAAGCTTGGAGCAACTTAATTGGAAAATCTCGGCTAACTGTGTGTCTGGTCTCATGCAGTCGGGTAATTTTGCTTGGCGATTTGAATTATAGAATCTCTCTATCAGAGGCCACGACAAGATCGTTAGTCGAGAAAGGAGAATGGGATGTCTTATTAGAAAATGATCAGGTATTAAATAGTTTTCCCTGCTATATACAATTAAGCTTTCTTCTAAATGAATCATTATTCTGAGCTTGAGAATCCAACAATTGTACATAAATGATCTTCTGAAATCAAATCTCTTGTTACATAAAGCTAAAGACTGAGCTCACGGAGGGTCATGTATTCGATGGATGGCTTGAAGGAGTTATCAAATTCAGACCCACATACAAATACTTTCCAAATTCCGATGTATACTATGGCTGTGTTCAAGGTAGAAAAGGCGAAAAGAGACGAACTCCTGCTTGGTAAGTAGTCATCAGAAGTAATTTCTTGATCATCAAACCAAGTAATACAAATGCCTTAATTAGTATGATGAAAGCAACTCATGAGGAGAGGGGATTTGCAGGTGCGATAGGATTCTTTGGTTCGGCCAGGGGTTGAAGCAAAACCAGTACAGTAGAGGTGAATCAAAGCTGTCTGATCACAGGCCCGTCTGGGCAGTTTTCACCACAGAGGTCGACGTCTTAAGAACCTCCAAAGGATTTGATAGCTGCTACTGCTTGTCACACAGACTTTAGCGAATACCAACCAATTTTGAGGTGTACCCACGAGTTGGGTTTTTTGTTTAATTAATGGTAGATCGATCAAGTTTCCAGGTTTAACAATAAGCAGCATTTTTTATCATGCTGTGAGTCTTTGAGCTTAATTAATATGAGAAACTTCCAAAGATCATTATTGTATTAGCTAGCTTGCTCTTAACTGTACAGTTAATTATCATTTATCTATCTTCTTTTCTATGCATCCAAGTTTCTCGATCGATCCCTTTTTCTTCTCCTTTCGCCTCTACTAAATTTTAAAATTGCTCTGATTCTATTGTTGCAAAGTCCAAGCATTAAGGCTCAGTTTGTTTGCAGTACAAATTTAATTTACATATTGGAGTAAATGCATGGAAGTGCAAATTAATTGGCAGAGTGTGAATTCTGGTTTACTTTTGCATCAATTTTGACTGAAGAACAATGATGCAGTCCCCAACTTATATAGAAGATAATGGAAGCAAGGAAAGGGTTATTTGTTTGGAAGAGAGGTAGGAAGAGAGATGATGCGGTTCCCACTTTATATAAGAGAGAATTGGATAGGAGTGCAAATCATAATTACAAACAGAAGACTGAACCGGGTGTAAAATTTTTATTCAGGCTCAGCTTGGAAAGAATACAAATAATACAAATTTATAGAGTGCAAAACCTTATATTTGCATTTGTACTCTTTCCAAACTGAGCGTCAGTTGATATTTGCACTGCAATCAAACAGAGCCTTGTTTAATTAAGTTCAATTTGAAATGTAAAGATGTCTCACAGAAAGATGACATCACCATTACGATACATTTATGTAGCTCTCTAACTCATTGATCGACACCAGTAGAAGAATATGAACCATCCAATCTACATAATATCCAACCCAACAAAAGGCATGAATTTAAATAATGTCTCAACTATTCCAGTATTTGCTTGAGTTTGAGATAGTTTTGGAGTGGGGAAAAGAAACTAGCTAGTGATGCATATTATCTAGACCAATACAAAGCGCGGTGGGTGTGGATGAAAAGGATGTTAATTATTTAAATACCAGAAAGGAAAACTATAATGCATGGAGTTTCTAAAATATATATATAGTAGAGCTTGTTTTGTTGTGGGGGATCAAGAACCTATTTGTCTTCCTATTCTTTTGACTTCTGATTATTTATAGGGACTAGTTTGGTTTGAATGGCATTTTCTATTTCCTATATGGTATATGTTAAGACAAGACAAGAAAGTAAAAACCTAAAGTACAGAAAAACAGGGCCTAACGTGGAGCTGGAACCACCATACCATTGTTAGGATTAGGAAATGCTGAATCTCCAATATTGGGCTTCAATTATAATTGTAAAAAACCGTCCAGATTCAGCTGGTCGAATCTTAAGGAGTATGAAACCAGCGGACCAACCGGTTTTGTCCTCACCTGTTTGGCCCATATGGGTTTGGTTGTCTGTTTCTGCATTTCCTTGTCGCTCTCTTCTACTACTTCTTTCAAACAAATTAATGCAGATGCATGAATCAGTGTTAAAACCATTTAACCTCCTTCTATTCCAAGGTTGAGCTCTCTTGGGCAATTGAGCTTGCACAGTTGTGCCCTTTCTCGCTCTAAGGTTGAGTCTTTTAATTTCTTAACACAAATTAGAAAATAAAAATAAGGGCTGGAGATTGTTTATAAATCTTAGCCCTATCTTCTTGCCCATCTTACCAGTTTCGTGGTCTCCCGTTGGAGAAATGATAGAAAGATTTCTCAGGATTTGGATCATTCATTTACGACCTAATCTGAACAGGAATTCAATGTTTAATTAATTTTATTTTTTATATTCATTTTCCAGAGGTGACTAACTCATTGTCACCGACATTTTTTTATGTAGAGGGAGATCCCTAAAAGGACAATATTGCTGTTGAAAGATGAAAATCAGAAATGCATTTCTGTTAAGAATTAAAACAATTGCTACCTTTAATTTCTTATGGTCTCTGAAAGTTGACATTCATAAGAATCTTACGAGTTGCAAATGGACTAAAATTTTCCTGCTCATTTTATATCACATGATGCTTTCAGAAATAGTCAAACCAACTTCTCAGACTGTTAGGGATCTTAGGCTGCATTTGGCATTCCTTATTGTAAGGATTTATCTCCTTTTTGCAATTAAAAAACTCAGTGTTCGTATAAAGGGGTATTTTAACTGCAAAAAGTAGATAAATCTTTAGAATAAGGAATGCCAAATGCAGCCTTATTAGCTAATTTCCCCCAGCCCTTTATGAGAGAGTATTTGGATTCAAAAACCAGGGGCTCAACTATTCTAGTCAACTGGAACCTATCACCTAGGCTAATCTACTGTAATGGATGAGGAACCAAATAGTATTCCCGTTTCTACAGGGAAGTGTTTGGCTATCTGATAACAGACTGGTCCTACCAATTATCTGTCTACCTGATATATAGTCGACTTGACCAAAAACCATTGTATTTGCAGTTTTCCATTTCATTTAGACTCTCTTCTTGGTTTTTTTAACCCTAGTCACTTCCTAACTTGTCTAGCAACAAACCTACACTTATTTTAGGCTCAAGGGGAGATTCCTAATCCAGTCTAAACAAATAAGAGACAGCATTGATGTCCTCACCTAAACTCTCATCCCTTTGATTATCTTTATCCTTATAAAAACCCTTGATTTAGACTACGAAGGAGGTCCATTTAAATAAACAGGCATGTCTGTCAAGCTGCGTAGGTGGCCGTTGGGACGTACTCCTTATCCGGACGAGTGACACGTCCCCAAAGTGACAGGCATGCCTCCGTCTATTGAGAGACGTGAGGGCAGACTGTCGAAAGGACAGGGACTGCGCCGTCAGTTAGGGACGTGGCCCAGTCTGACTTGGTACGGCCTATTAAATAGAAGCTTCCTGAGGAATGCTCGTGCGGCCCACTCGCGGGCTACTTTGCAACGAGCTTCGAATACTTCAGGAGTACCCTTAATAGAATTGGTCCTCGGATGACTTGCCTTGTTCGGGAGCTCGGGCGAGCTGACTTTCTTAGCTCGCAAATTAAATTTTGCCTCGGAATGTCCCTTGAGGTTGCTTGGGGGACCTGGAGCTCGCATTGTGGCGAGCCCCTCCTTTCCTCCGCTACCATGTAGCGAGCTGCTTTATGAGCCCATCACTTAGCCACACTATACCACAATGCTGAGCCGTCGCTTACGCTGAGTCAGCGTCCACGTGTCGCCGTTCTATAAATCGGGCCAAATCATCCTTCATCACAATCCATCATCGCAGTTTCTACTGTCTACGTGTCATTTAAAATTTAACCAATACTAAACCCAACCCAAGTTGCACCCTTACCGTGGGCAAGAATTTAATGCAATCTGTGACGATGCTACATGATTACAGGCTATAAGGGTGATTTTTTGACCTCATACAAGGAATAATGGAATATAAGTTGTGAAGGCTATTTTCCAAGTATGTACTGTAGCTTCTTTTGCTTGTAGTACAACTTTATTTGCATTAATACAGATATATATATGAGTGAAAATAAGAAGAATGCATGTTCCAGTTCACTTTTCTGAGAGATGATTATTGAGGACCTGTTTGTTTTTGGAATTTTGAGAGAGGGAAAACTTGATCAATGGGATTTTAGTCTCATTGACCAAGATACATATGTTCTTTTTTTTTTGGTTTATATGGAGTCCATGGAAAATTTATTTTTACTAGGTATCACTTACCCGGGTGAATGGATTAATAGCATTTCCACCTAGGAGGGAATTGCCAATGGTTGGATGGAATAAAATTGCCCCTTTTAATAATGGCATTTTATGGCTAAATTGGTCATTGTCTTATTTATCTGAAAAATAAAAGAACATGAATAAATGCATTTGTGTGGCCAAGTATTTCCCAAAAAACACTTACCAGGGTAAATGCATTTATTTGGATAAATAACTTCCCGAAAAACAAACAAAACCTTAGTGTAATGTAGAGGTGATCAGGCCGGGCTGAGCTTACAACCTATGATAAGGCTATAGCTCAGGCCCAGCCCAAACCCTAGGCCTGAAATATAAGTCTAAGTCCAACTATCCAAGTATTAGAGGCCTGGCCAGGCTTTGGGCCAATGATAATACATTACAGTCAATATAGATAACATTTTATTACATGAAATATAACATATGTATAAAATATATTGCATAATTATATAACATATATCATGTTTTTCATTATATAATATGTATATATTATGGATAATGCAATATATAAATGTATTGTAGCCCAAGCCTAAAGTTTTGAACCCAAACCTGACCCACAAATTTCTGGGCCTAATATAGGCTAAAGATGGGTTGGGCTTAAACACAAAATCTAGGTCCAAACCCAGAAATTTATGTACTGGGATTAGGCTAAACTAGAAATAATTATTCCTAAATCCTAATATGATGGTAAAATCTCAAGCTGACAAGTATGAAAATGCATGTTTTAGGTTTTTCTTTTATTTTTTTCGTTTGAATTGGGGTATGGATCATGTGAGTTTATCTCCCCATAAGATAAAGTGCTTTATGCTAGCCACTAGACATAGTCAAGGGATTAGAGGGATTAGCAACAGGTGTACAAGGGGTCCACTGGTACAAAGTTGAGAGCATGCCTTTTCCAAATTTGAACCCATGCCTCGTTAAGAATTCGGATTAGCTAAACGCTTTAGGTGTTCAGTGAGCTGTGGAACCAGTGCAAATACCATATGTACAATGGCAATAGTAGAGTCTGGTTCAGGTTAGATCTGGTTGATCAAGGGATCAACCCTAATCCAATTCGTAGTGAAATCAGGTTGGAAAAAGTCAGCCCTAACCCTAATCCGGTTCAGGGTTCGGGCTAACCCGGCCCAAGTTGCAGCTTACGATTCACCCATCGCAAGACCCAATATAACTCGGACCAACATTTGATAATGACTTTTTCTTTAGATCATTATTCTCCAGTTTTATCTGTTTTATTTCAAAATAAAATCTGAAACGGAACCAAACTGGGATTTGCACTGTTGTACTTGTTGGGAGCGAAAAAGAAATTACATTGCAAACAACTTCAGCAAAGAATATGGGATTGGATGAAAAGTCTGGATAGGATTGACTGATCAAAGATTCCAAGTCATTGTGTTTTCAAATCAAACAGGAGAGAAGAGATCGACTTGAGAGTTGAGACTTGATTTAGTGGTGGGCCCAAGCCCAACGTGTATTATCCAGCAACGTTGTAATAATTGATTTGGTTTATATGATCTGCGTAAAAGGACTGGTCGACGCTGCTTCATGAAGATGGGCCCACCACCACACAACCAGTTCCAGTTGAATTTGATAGATTTGCAAGCCCCGTGCACTAAAAAGTTAAAAAATCGTGTTTTGTATGTTTCTCCAAAATTTGGGTTTTGTCCTAATTTATGTCAAATATGAATTGCCTGTCCTAAAGCAAATGCAGTGTAGATTCTCCAAAATTGTATTTTTATTCTTTTTCTATTGATTTATTTCATCTAAAAATTTTAGAATATAAAAGTAATAGATTTGCAATATGATATTATAAATTAATAAAAATCAGTATATACATAAATGCAATATGATATTATAAAACATATTGTCCAGCTCATATCAGCAGCCCCTCTCCAATGTACATTGATATCCTTCTAAATTTTCTGCATTTTTTGTATTTTTTAAAACATAAAAGTAATGAATTAAGGCCATGTTTGATTTGTGGGAATAGGGATTTGGAATTAGAATCAGAATTGGCTATTCCGGTTCTAACTGTTTGTTTGGGTGGAATCGAAATCTCATTTACATTCTTTCTAGAATGGTATTCTCCTATCTGAACCAAATAAATTATGGGAATGGACATGGGAGAATGGGATTTCAATTCCACCCAACCAAACAGTTAGAATCGGAATAGCCCATTCTGATTCCTATTCCAAACCCCTATTCCTATGAACCAAATGGGGCCTTAATTATCATTAATTCCCATAGACTTTAGGATTCGCTTGGTTCGCAATCAGAATCGGAATCAAAATGGTCTATTCCCATAGTCTATTTGGTTTAGACAAGAATAGGAATGAGAATTGGAATTAGCATGAATGAGGTTTCATTGTAGGGAATGGCCATTCCCCTCAAACGGGGGAATAGGATTCTTATTCTGTCCAACCAAAGGTCCAAACAGTTGGAATCAGAATAGCCCATTCCAATTCTGATTTCAGACCCCTATTCTTGCAAACCAAATGTGGCCTTAGAGACATTGGGAATTTAGTTATTATTAATTGAAATGCCTATTAATTATCTTTTCAATAATTTAATTTAATACTCCATTTATTATATTAGAAATCTTATTTAATATAACAAACTAGATAAAAATTTTAATATCTAACAATATTAAAAATAAATAAATCAATTAATCTCATTCCTAAAGAAGATATTATATATTATTAATTCTATCCCAATTTAATTTTATCTTAATCTAATACTCCATTAAAGATTTCTTGGATATCTAATATATATATCAGGCTACAACCCCCACCATTCAAACACGTGGCTTTTTCAAATTTAGACACATGGCATTTTCTGAGCCCACAACCCACCATCACCATTTAGACGTGGCTCTGTCATTTTTTAGAAAGCTAGACACGTGGCAATTTTTCTGAAAAACTCCTATTAAAGCCCACAACCCACAGGCTACAACCCCCCACCATTCAGACACATTGCCTTCTCATTTTTTTGGAAAGTTATACACATGGCATTCTCTAAGAAGTTACTATTAAAGCCCACAACCCACTACCACCATTTTCAATCCATTCCTAAAAAATGCAAAAAATGCAAAAGTGGTTATCTACAACCACTTCTACCTACATTCTACCAATCTCAATTAATCATTAACCCTCTATGTATCACAACAAAAGAAAACTATTTATATTCTAATAATTATTGAAAAACTATTTTTTGAAATAAATATTTCTTGAAGTTTTAATAATTATTTAAAATATTAATAAATATAAATTTAACATTATTGATTCCATAATGTAAATTTAACATTACTGATTCCACATACTTAATACGGGGTCATTCACTAGCATCTATAAAAGGTTATAAACTATTGAAGTAGTCCATATTTTTTGAAATATAGCATTACCACGTCAGCATGTGTCTCCCATCTCCAAACCCCCTCTTCCTTAGACACGTGTTCTGGGGACCATCGACCACAAGGCCGTTAAACCACGATTTTGGGAACCACTTAGGAGACGACATATGTATGATCACACACACATGGACGTGACGGGATCTTCTCCTCACAAATAGGTGCCTCACAAGCACATCCACCGTAACATCTCCCATAAATAATAACTAAAAAATACGGGAGATGTTCCCAATGCATGATAAGATGTGCATGTGATGCGCTTGTGAGGTGCCAGTTGTGAGGAGCAAATCCAGACTCCACATAGACATCAAGTACACAACTGATCGTGGTTTCCCTTATGTGTGGTCAAGTGTTTCACCTTAGGCTTAGGTGCGCTCTCAAACAAGAGTTTTTATTTTTTAATATGAGTCTCACACAAAATCCTTTTGGGTATGAGGTCGCAATTAATGGTAACGAGATCTGCTCCTCACAAATGATCGCAATTAATACAGTATGAGATATGTTCCCAATGCATGATTGGATGTGCATATGAGGTGCCTGTGAGGCGTCAGACGTGAATAGCAGATCCAGCCTCCAATTAATGGGACTCTATTTAGTAAGAGTGTCACCTAATTAGATCCACTTCCTTATTATTGTTGGATGCAACTCGTGAGCCTCTAAAGAAGTCTCCTATTTGATCAAACTGTGGGATTTTCTTTTATATTGTATTGTAATGTTTTGTCTTTTCTCAACAATGGATAAGCTTGATTAAAAAATAGTGGTAGTTGTAATGGGTTCTCCCGGGTGATTGGAAGGCTGATTGGATTCTATGTTCTTTGTTGTGCTCGGAGGATTATCGGTTTCTATGATGGCACACTTGTAGTTTCGTTTTTTTTTTGTTTTTTGTTCGGATCTAGTTTTACTGAATATGAAAACTGGTTCAAGTATTTTATTTTCCTTTGCTCTAATTTTTATTCTTATATCACAAGTTGTCTCAGTTCAAATTAAAGTTGATGTCGTTGTGTCTAGGATTTGTCTACAATGGGTAAATACACCTTTGTTTGCGGTGTAAACACATTCTTACTGGGAGCTGATTAGGGGCTGGGACAGGCTTAACACCAATAATAAGGGCTTTAATCTAGGTTCGGGCCCAGCCTGGCCCATACGCCGAGCCTAGAATGCAAGTTCTGGGCCCATGATATGAAATAATAAAATTTAATTTAATTAAATATTGTGTAAATATAATACATACAAAAAAATTACATAAGTCAAAATTAAATTGGGTTTAAGTAGACTTTAGCCTTTATACCTATGGCATAAAAAACAAGGCATGAGGTTCATTTAATTGTTAGATTTGATTTGGATTAGGTTGTCTATCTTTTTTTATAGAGAAAGGCAAGGCCTTCATTCCTTTCTTGATCTGTGGGATTTTGAACAACATTAAATAATTAAATAATTAGTGGCTTAGTGCAACCATTGAGTACTTTCCCTGTCCCACATTGTTTACGGAATGAGAATGAAGCCTTTGTCTTATAAGGCTTTTCTCAGGAGGACAAATCTCATACTCGAAGCGACTCAAATATATATATATATATATAATTTTTGGGCTTGATGTGGATTAGGCCAGGTTGGGCCAAGAATGATCTCCCCTACTTTACACCGTGGAGTATATTAAACATTGGTTCAATGAGAATGAAAAATTGGACTGGTGCCTATGTTTGATTTCCTCTCTTGTCGTTTAGCACTCATAGTGTAATTTGATTAGGTAACGATGAACGATATAGATGTTTCATGGATTTTTTGCAAAAAAAAAAAAGACCAAGTTTGGTCAATTGACAATTTCAGTTATGTTTTAGAAATAATAGCAATTGAGTGAGTGGGAGAAAACATGAAGTTTTTAGGATAAAATTACTCTTTTCTTAAAAACATAATCCATTGAATCTAAAAAGCATTCATGTTTGGTTCGTCTTCTCCAAGTTCGAATTCGACTCCATTCATTCAATCTATGGCTGGCTGAAAGCATCGACTCCATCCATTCAAACGACTTCAAATTGGGAAGCATCGACTCCATCTGACTGGGAAGCATCAACTCGATCGATTCAAACTACGGCGGGCAGGGAAGCATTAACTCCATCCATTCAAGCGACTTCAAGTTGGGAAGTGATGGAGGATGATTTGACCTGACCTACTGAGATGATGACACGTGGACCTGACTCAGCACGAGCAACAGCTCAGCAGCATGACCTGACCACAACTAAGTAACGAGCCTGTAGAGCAGCTCGCTACGTCATAACTCGCTATAGGGGGAGCTCGCTACAACACGAGCCCCAGGTCCCCCGAGCTACTGAGAAGGGAATACTCCAAGACTATTTCAGCTCGCGAGCTAGGGAAACTAGCTCGCGAGCTAGGGAAACTAGCTCGCTCCAACACCTGGGCAAAAGAACTACCCCAAAGACCAACCTTGATAAGGGTCGCCTCGAGGTACCCCTAAGAGCTTGCTACAAAGTAGCTCGCGGCAAAGATAGCTCGTTACGAAATAACTTGCGACTGAGTGATGCGACGCTCTCAAGAAGCTTCCATCTGACAAGACCGTACCAGTTAGACTGCGCTACATCTCTCGACTGGCGGGGCAGTCCCTGTCCTTTCTACAGTCTGCACCCACATCTCTCGACAGATGGAGGCGTGCCTGCCCTTTGGGACGTGTCACTCAACCAAGCGGATGGTACACTATAACGATCACCTACGCAGACCTGGCAGGTAACGACTGAGACAGGAGCCCAGTGGCGGTTATGCCCGATTTGACAAGAATGCCCCAATAAAAGCCTTTTAGGCAAAGGGGATGGATATATTCGCATTCACTCACTCTGAACTTGGATTACCTTACTTACTCACGAGTTAACCTCGCGAGCACAGTGATCTAGCGCGACCTACACTCTTAGCTTTTCATACTCTTTCCTTCCTCCCCAGTGTTCTAACTTAAGCTTTGAAGTATTCCCGCCGGGCAAATCCTCAGGAATCCTTCTTCTTCATCTTCTCAAGTGTCGTCTGTTGCCAACAAGGAGCTAGTCAGCAGCCAGTTAGGAGTGCTAGGATCGTGCCGCATCATTTGGCGTCGTCTGTGGGAAATGCTTCTAAAAGCCTTCCTCCAAGCTTTTATAGCTCCTTCTTCCAAAAACTTAGCATTCTTCATGGCTTCTTCCAACAATGTCGGACGTGGCAACAGCCAGAACGCTCCTGGGGAGCAACCCCAGCTGCCTACTGCCTGCATTGGACAATTTACCGTCCCCCTCTCTACGGACGGAGTTCCTAGTCTGAATGCGCCTCTTATAGTGGCACCTGCCATTGCTCCGCTCCCTTCTACAGTAGGAGCAACCTTTGTTGAACCCTCAGTTATGCCCCCAACGGCCAACCCGAACCAACTAGAGGACTTGGTGCAATGCATGCGGGCCATGCAGGCTCAAATGCAATAGTTTCAACAATTACAACTCTACCAACAACAAGTGTTGCACCAAGTTTCCCAATACCAGTACCAGCAGCAGTTTCCCTATCTGCCTCAGGCCCAGCCGTCGCTTCCCCCTCGGCACTCGGCCACGAAGCATACCAAGCCCTCTCGCCAGAGTGAGCGGCCTCATCGGGGAGAAGCCTCCCAGGTCTAGGATCCAGCCAAGAGCCAAGCCTCTTCCCGTAGCAAGAAGGAGAGGCCGGCTACCCCCGCCTCGCAGCCTGTGGGCGGGTTAGGGGCCTCTCAGCCAACAAAGCCCGTGTCACCACAGCCTTTGCAGTTCGAGCTCCCACTCGCGAACAATCCGTTCGAGGTCCTGGCAGCGGACTGCAGACAGAGCCCTTTGGTCCAGAGTCGTCACCAGCGGTCCGAGCCTATCGAGCTCGGCGACACCGAAGCGTCAAGCACCAACGCCGACCCAGCAAAGCAGCAGCGGAAACGCCGGCGAGCTCGCCGAACTGCTTCCAGAGCCTCTCCCGAGCTCAGAGGAAAAGAGGAGGTATGCTCAGGTGAAGTGAAAACTACCCCCCTCCTCTCGGTTTCTTCCCCGCTATCTCCAGAACTCCTTGTTGTCCCCATGCCAAGGGATTTCAAGCTCCCTCCTCTGGACAAGTATGATGGGTCTTTCGATCCAAATGACCATGTGGACGCTTTCCAGTCCCAGATGCACCTAGCTCGAGCCAGCGAATCCTGCACGTGCGTGGCCTTTCCACTACCTTCAAAGGAGTGGCCTGCACCTGGAGCCGAAATCTCGCGCCCGGTTCGATAAGAAGTTGGGCGCAGTTCGTGCAAGTTTTCACCTCCCACTTTGTGACCGACAAAAGGTGCCCGCGAACTCAGGAGAGCCTCCTCGGCATAGTGCAAAAGGAAGGGGAGTCCATCCAGAGCTACATCAAGCGGTTCAATGACACTTGTTTGCAGATACCCGACTTGGATCCCGCAGTTCGTCTCACAGCAGCCAAGCGAGGTATCACCCATAAGGAGTTCAAGTGGCACGTAGTTGTCAACCAACCCAAAACCGTAACCAAGTTCCTTAAGCTTGCGGATCAGTTTATTGGGACTAAGGAGGAGATCAACCAGAAGGGCGAGTAGGCCCTAGAAAAAAGAAAGAGGGAGCTAGAACTTCCGTCTCAAGGAAACAACAGGAAGAAGAAGGACATAGCTCAGGGGGCGAGGCCAGTCCAGCCCTCCCAAGCCCCAGCAGTAGAAAGGGACTACACGCCTCTCAACACAAAACGGGCTGAGATCCTCATGGCGATCAAGGACGCTCCATACGTGAAGTGGCCACCTCAGCTAAAGGCCGATCCTAGCACTCGGAATAAAAATTTGTATTGTAGTTTTCATAAAGATCACGATCATAGTACCGAAAGTTGTAAAAACCTCCGCGATGAGATAGAAGAACTCATCCGTCGCGAATATTTACGAAATTTTGTACAAAGTAATAGTAATAATAATAAAGAAGGTCGACAAGGGGAACAAGGTAGAGACACCCCCGAGTCCAGCAGGCAAGCAGAGCAACCGTAGAAGCAGCCCCCCGAGGAGAGACCAGTCTGGGGGATCATCCATGTTATAGTCGGAGGCTCGATCGTGGCAGGCTGCACCTCAGCAACAGCTCGTGCATCAACTCGCGAGACCGGCAGGGAAGGGCAGAACCCTCCAAAGTGGCCAAGGACAGAAGACTCCATCTTCTTCACAGAGGACGATGCATGCGGGGTCCACTACCCCCATGACGACGCGCTCATCATAAAGGTGAAGATCAATGACTTCGAAGTCAAGCGAGTTCTCGTCGATTCAGGCAGCTCGGCAGACATCCTCTTCAAAGCGGCCTTCGACAAACTTCAACTTCAAGAGAGCGACTTAAAGCCCATGAACACTCCCCTGGTGGGCTTCAACGGAGAGGAAGTTCGGCCCCTAGGAAGGGTGACAGTACCTGTGGAAGTCGGCACTTGGCCTAGCATTGTGAGGCTCAACCACGACTTCTTGGTGGTCGTAACCCCCTCCCTGTACAAGGCCATAGTGGGTCAGCCGATTACCCATGCTTTACGAGTTGTGGTGTTCACCTACTACTTGGCCATGAAGTTCCCCACGGACTTCGGCATCGGGGTAGCGCGAGGTGACCAGCTTAAGTCTCGCAAATGCTATGTCGCCGCCCTCAAGGGAAAAGCCAAGGTGGTTGACAACCTCAAGCTGGAGCGACCTACGAAGCAGAGCGAGGAGCGAGTTGCGCCTACGGAGGAGACCGTCTCTATCCCAACCTCGATAGAGGACCCTGCCCGAGCGCTTCAGATTGGTGCTTCCATCGAGGAGCCCCTGCGATCCGAACTAGTACGCTTTCTACTTAAGAATTTAGATGTTTTTTCTTGGTCCGCGGCAGAAATGCCCGGCATAGACCCCAGTATCATAACTCATAAGCTTAATATTGATCCTGTAGTTAGGCCCGTTAGACAGAAGAAACGCAACTTAGCCCAAGAGCGGTGGAGGGCAGTCAACAAGGAGGTCGGGAAGCTTCTTGCAGCCAATTTTATCAGAGAAAGTCCATTACTTGAGCTGGGTGGCCAACCCCGTTCTGGCGAAAAAGGCTAACGGTAAATGGCGCATGTGCGTCGACTACACCGACCTCAACCGAGCTTGCCCAAAGAACTGCTTCCCACTCCCCAGAATTGACCGCCTAGTGGACGCGACCTCGGGGCATGAGTTGCTGAGCTTTCTAGACGCCTACTCGGGCTACAATCAGATCAGGATGGACCCAGCCAATGAAGAGAAAACTGCCTTCATAACCGAGCTCGGCCTGTACTATTACAAGGTCATGCCCTTCGGATTAAAAAATGTCGGGGCAACCTTCCAAAGACTTGTAAATAAACTGTTTGAGCCATTGATAGGGCAAAAGGTGGAATGTTATGTAGACGACATGGTCATCAAAACCCAGCTTTCTTGCAACTTAATACAAGATTTGAACATGGTTTTTGAAATTCTATGTAAATTCAATATGAAGTTGAACCCAAATAAGTGTGCCTTTGGAGTCACTTCGGGTAAATTCCTAGGGTACATTGTGAACCGGCGTGGCATTGAGGCCAACCCGGACAAAATAAAGGCCATCGTAGATATGAGACCACCTCGGAAAGTGAAGGAGGTTCAGAGTTTGAACGGCAGAATAGCCGCTTCATGTCCAAATCGGTAGATCGCTGCCTATCTTTCTTTAAGGCAATGAAAAGCAAAGGGTTCGAATGGACCCAAGATTGTCAGCTCGCATTTGACGAGCTCAAAAAGTACCTCGCTAGTATACCGGTCTTAACCCGGCCCGAACAGGGCGATGTTTTAGAACTGTACCTCTCAGCCAGCGACGAAGTGGTCAGCTCGGTACTAATAAAAGAAGTAGATCGGGTCCAGCGACCTATCTACTATGTTAGTAAAGTGCTGTAGGGAGCAGAGACAAGATACCCAAAGATAGAAAAACTGGCCTATGCACTGGTTATCGTAGCCCGAAAGCTCCGCCCGTACTTCCAAGTTCACACTGTTACCATTCTCACCAACAAACCTCAGAGGCAAGTCTTACTCAAGCCCGATGTCTCCGGTCGACTGACGAAATGGTCCATTGAGCTCAGCAAGTACGACCTCCAATATAAGCCGCAGACTGCTATTAAGGCCCAAGCCTTAGCAGATTTCGTTGCGGAGTGCACTTTCAGCTCCGAAGTCCCTGGGCCGGTTGAGCATGAGGCCCCCAGTTCGGGCGAGCCCGAAGCTCCCAGGCCAGTTGAGTCCGAGCACTGTGAGGTTGCAGCCAGTGTGGCATCTCTCCTAGTTAGGCCAAGCGCAAACTGGGATGAGGAGCCCTGGATCCTTCATGTAGATGGCTCCTCGAACCGACAGAGCAGCAGAGCCGGAATAGTCCTGCATGGCCCAAGTGGCACAAAATTAGAGTATGCACTGCGCTTCAAGTTCGTGGCATCCAGCAATGAAGCAGAGTACGAAGCGTTGATAGCCGGGATAGCTCTAGCCAAAGAAATGAAAGCCAAGCACATTATCATCTACTGTGACTCCTAGCTCGTGGTCAATCAGGTCACAGGAGAGTATGAAGCTCGCGAACCGACTATGATCGCCTACTTAGCCAAAGTACAGGAGGCCTTGCTCAACTTCCAATCATACTTCATCAGGCAAATCCCAAGGTCGAAGAACGCTGAGGCCGATGCCCTGTCCCGATTAGCCAACACCAGTGATAACACCATGAGGACCGTGTACATAGAGGACCTGCCTCGGCCTAGCATTCTCGGGGGGGCAGAGGAGGTCGCTCTTGTCGTTCAAGTAGAGCCGAGCTGGATCGACCCGTTCACGAGCTTCCCGCTACACGGGACCCTCCTTGTAGACCGCAATGCTGCCAGAAGGGTAAAGCGCCAGGCGTCCAAATATGTCATAATAGATGAATGACTGTACCAAAGATCCTACACGCTCCCCTACCTGCGCTGCTTGCGACCTACCGAAGCTGAGCTCGTACTCCGCAACACTCATGAGGGTCTGTGCGGCGGACACTTGGGGGGTAGGGCCCTCGCCCAAAAAGCACTACGATAGGGATACTACTGGCCAACAATGAAAGCAGACGCCATTGAGCTCGTCAGAAAGTGTGACAAGTGCCAGAGACATGCCAACATCCACCATCAGCCCGCTGCCAATCTCAAGTATCTCACTAGCCCGTGGCCTTTTGCACAATGGGGCACCGATATACTTGGACTATTTCCACCAGTAACAAGCCAGAGGAAGTTCCTAGTGGTCGCAGTGGATTATTTCACCAAGTGGGTAGAAACTGAACCCCTGTAACAATCACAACCCGAAACGTTCAGAACTTATTTCGGGCATGGAATATTGTCAACTTAAGGCAATATTACCTGTAACTACTGAGTAAACCATAACTCACTCCCAGAGCCTAAGGGCCAAAATGCCAAGCTAACACGGCATCGGCGCAACAAGACCCAGTCACCTCCATGGCTTGGGCAAAATTCAAGGGTAGACTATAAGTCACCCCCTCAGCCTAAGAGCTAAAATACCGAGCTAACTGAGACCTCGGCATCAAGAAAGACTTAGCCACTTCAGCGGTGAAGGCAAAGTATGAAATATCAGAGGCGTAAGTAGCTCGGGTTTAAACCCACGAAGCATAGCTCGTCTCAGTACGTTGGTTGAACTAAGGAATAACCAACCAACGCATAGTTTAGACACACATGGTAATCACTTCGCGGTACACCATAGAGATGTCTTAAACGTTAAAGGACAGCTCGGGCATGTAGCTCTGAAAGCTCAAGTGACAAGATCGCTTTAGCAAAAATAAATGGAGCACACCATACTTAGAAGAAAAATGAAGGAATTTCATTACCATTTCAAAAAAAAAAAAACGAGCTAAACAACTCGAGAAAGTTTAGCAGAAGGTAAAAAGGGCACAACCGCCCAACAAGATCTTTTCAAGACCGGGTTTATGACACCCGGGAGCCACCAGAAATTAGAGCAGAAAACCAACACCACCAGCCTCAAGGGTCCACCTCCTCCACCTCGTCCTCGTCCTCCGGAGAGTCAGGATCTTCCTCCTCCGCCTGGTCCGCCGTCTCGGGAGACAGGCCCTTCATGGTAATGCCGTCGAGGTTGAGCCCAGAAAATTTCTTTCGGACCAACCAACGGCAGAGCTTGAATCTGGAGCGGTACGAGCTCGAGCCATACTCCACTTGGAGGTCGTGATACTCCTGGGAGTCCTTGAAGTCCCAGACTGCCTTCTCTCGCTCGGCCTCCACCATGTTGTCAAAGTTCTGAGTTCGGTCCAGAAGAGTGGACTCCAAGTCCCGGACCTGTTGGCGAAGGAGCTCCCTCTCCGCTGCCACCCTCGACGATTCCTCCCTGTAGTGTGCACTCTCTTTAGAAAGCCTGGCGATCTGCGCCTCCTAGTCTCGGACGAGCAGCTCCTAGGACTCGCTCCCCTTGTGAGTGTGAAGGAGCTTGCCCCAAGTCTGATCGAGCTTGCCCTAGAGCTTCTGAATGATGACCCTCCGGTTGTGAGTGTCGCCGCAGTGGACGTGCGTCTGGAGGGCCATGGCGTGGATGGCGGTGTTCACTTGCCAACAAGAGACTGAAGTCAGGAGATAGAAAAAGAAAGTGAAAGACGAGAAGAAGAGAAGGACCACTTACCACCATACAGTGAGAGGCGGCAAGCGCGACAAGATCCCCAGGCTCCATCGCCCCCCACTTAGCGACCTCCTCGTTGCAGATTGCCCTTCGGCTCTTCCGTCGAGCCACAACGAAATCATTCACACCCTCCTAGTTCCCCACTAGGAACCGCAGGTAAGGAAATGACTGAGAAGGACCAGGAGGGATCACCCCTTGCTGTGGGAGCTCGCCCTCCTCGGGGCTAGCCCCGCCAGCACCTCCTTCAGATGGAGGCAGCGGAACTTCGGGTGACGAAGAGGTGAAGTTTGGCTCAGCAAACCCGAACTTAGTACTCCCAGATGTGGGGGTCCGGTCGAGGCGCGACCTTTTCACTTTGCGCTTCTGGTTGCTTGAGAGGAGGCAGCGCAAGTCAACACCAAACATGATGGCTGCCGAAAAAGAAACCACAAGATATCAGTTCGGTAAAGAACAAAATGTATGTATATACACAATATTACTACAGGGCACTACATGACCTAAAAAGACAACCTACCCGGACTCAGGCCGGCCTGCACGAGCTTCTCCTCGGTCAAGTAGTCTGAACAAAGGAAGCCTACCGATGCCCAGGACAACATCGTTTTCCGAGTTTCGGGGTCCAGCTCGACCCCGGGGTCTTGGATGGCGCCCCTCAATAAGTTGGGAAGGGCCACCCCTCGGGGTTACTGACCACAAAATAATTCCGCTTCCAAGCGGGAATCTTAGTGGGTAGCTCGTACAAGAGCTTATAGCCGTGGCGGGGAGAAAGGTAGTAAAAACGCCTCTCCGGTGGAACCTCGGAAGTGGCATTTTTTATACAAAGAATAGAGGCAAAAATGTCAAGGTTCAAGGGGAGACGGTACTCATAACACAAAGATATAGTCCCAACCATGTTCCGAATAGCGTTGGGATGAAGCTGGTCGATGGTGACATTAAAATGGTTTAGCACCTCCATTATTAAGGGGTGTAGAGGGAGACGCAGGCCAGCCTTGAGCTGTTCCTGGAAGATAATTATATCGTTGGGACCATGCTCCCAAGGAAAGTTGTCAGTGGGGAGGTTGTTGACATGGTCCCCAGGAAGGTGAAAATAGCGGATTAGAGACCTGAGTCTCTCCGCCATCATGGAGGAAGGGCCGAAAGTGTCGGGCTCCCTCCCCCAGGAAGTGGATGCTACATCACCGGAGGTCTCCCAAGCCTCCGGGACCTGCTCCCAAGCTCCCCCCGAGCTCGAGGGAGCATCGTCATCCTGGTTACTGCCCCGGTAGTAGGTATGGTATGGGTACCCAGACATGATTGACAGTGATTGGGACTCACCGGAAGAGACGAAACGAAGTAAACTAAGGAACTTGGGTAGACTAGATGGATGCGCAACCTCAGAATCTGAAGGCATCAAGATGGCATGAAAGGAAATGAGGCCCAGGGGGTCCTCCTATTTATAGTCACTGTGCCCCCGAATCAACGACCCAGATCGAGGCAGATTTGACGGTTCGCAGTCAAGCTGACTGCACGCCTTTTGAAACTGAAATGTGACTGGCTGCATGTATCCCATGATTGAGGTAATGACGGTTGCACGACATCCGGAGTTAAGAGCCGCTTCAGCACATTTTTGGTATTCGAAAAGCCAGAAAATCCCCTGATTCCCACACACGCATTTAATATGAGCAGTCAATCAAGTTTGAATTCTGGTCAAATCAATCCGTCACACCTCATGAACTCCTCGCGCTAAGGCAACACTCTTAGCTTGAGGAGTGGGGGGCAATTGATGGAGGATGATTTGACCCGACCTGCTGAGATGATGACACGTGGACCTGACTCAGCACGAGCAACAACTCAGTAGCATGGCCTTACCACAACTAAGTAACGAGCCTATAGAGCAGCTCGCTACGTCATAACTCGCTATAGGGGGAGCTCACTACAACGCCCCAGGTCCCCCAAGCTACTGAGAAGGAAATACTCCAAGACTATTTTAGCTTGCGAGCTAGGGAAACCAGCTCGTTCCAACACCTAGGCAGAAGAACTGCCCCAAAGACCAACCTTGATGAGGGTCGCCTCGAGGTACCCCTAAGAGCTTGCTACAAAGTAGCTCGCGGCAAGGATAGCTCGCTTCGAAGTAACTTGCGACTGAGTGATGCGACGCTCTCAGGAAGCTTCCATCTGACAAGACCGTACCAGTCAGACTGCGCTATGTCTCTCGACTGGCGGCGCAGTCCCTGTCCTTTCTACAGTCTACACCCACGTCTCTCGACAGATGGAGGCGTGCCTGCCCTTTGGGACGTGTCACTCAGCCAAGCGGATGGTACACTATAACGATCACCTGCACAGACCTGGCAGGTAACGGCTGAGACAGGAGCCCAGTGGCGGTTACACCCGATTTGACAAGAACGCCCCTATAAAAGCCTTTTAGGCGAAGGGGAGGGATATATTCGCATTCACTCACTCTGAACTTGGATTACCTTACTTACTCACGAGTTAACTTCGCGAGCACAATGATCTAGCGTGACCTACACTCTTAGCTTTTCATACTCTTTCCTTCCTCCCCAGCATTCTAACTTAAGCTTCAGAGAATTCCTACCGGGCAAATCCCCGGGAATCCTTTTTCTTCATCTTCTCAGGTGTCGTCTGTTGCTAACAAGGAGCCAGTTAGCAGCCAGCTAGGAGTGCCCGGATCGTGCCGCATCAGGAAGCATCAGCTCCATTTGGCTGGGAAGCATCAACTCTATCGATTCAAACTATGGCTAGTTGGGAAGCATTGATTCCATCTTCAAAGTAAGTGTACTAGATGACAATGACAAATCTTAATGCCAGATTGGCTAAAATAGTAGGACAATTGAATAAAGCTCATAATGCTTATCTGTGTGATTAATACCCAAACTACATATCCACTTATATGATTGCCAACAAGAACAAAGTTGTTGTTCTACAGCGATAAGCATTGAAAACCATCTGACATCACACAAACTGGATGGTGTTTTACAGAGTTGGAAACCATCTGGCATTACACAAACCACATAGTGTTTTACAGAATTGGAAATGGAAACCATCCGGCATTACACAGACCAGATGGTTTATTGTAGTTTTGAATCTTCAATTGCAATTGTAAATTTTAGCTCCTCAGGTGATAAAATAGTATTTACACCATCAAATTCATCTAAAGCCCAACGTTCCATAAATATGATTCTCACAAGTGTATAAACCATCCAGCATGGAGAAGACCAGATGGTTTATTACAGAGTTGGAAACCATCCAGCATTACATAGACCGAATTATTATTTGCATTTTTGAAACATAATTTTTTTGAATGTTTTTTGAAACATAAATAATAGTTGCAAACATCTATCCCTCTACATCATAATTACACCATCAAAATCATTTAGAACCCACTAAACCTCTTTGTTATGTATAATTCTTATATGTTTATAGACTCAGAAACCTTGTGGCACTAAACAGACTGGATAATTGTTTGCAATTTTGATTCATAAATTACTGTTCTGAACATCTATCCCCTATAGGTAATTACACCACCAAAACCATTTAGAACTCAATAAACTTATTGGTTATGTATGATTCTTATATTTATAGACTCAGAAACCTAAATTGCATCATGCATCTATTGGCCAGGTGCCATTCCACGATGCTAAAGCATACATGCCATGTTTGCGTAGGACCATAAATCTCTGCCTCTAGTGCCTCTATTGGGACTTCTTCAACATTCAAATCATTATATGGTTGCCATTTATATAATTCAAGTTCTAGATTCCTATGTATATTAACTCATTTTATGAGCTACTATATAATGATATTTTGGTCAAAAGAAAGTGTAGCTTCTTCTGCATTCAAATCATCACATGGTTGCCATTTATATAATTTTGGCAACCATTCATTTCCAACTTTCTATTGACTTCTAAGTCTTATTTTTTTTTTTACTTACATTTTGCAAATATAACTAAATCATCATTTACTTATGTTTTGAGAGGAAGGGATTTCTTTCATTCTTTAAACAAAAGAATACACAATCAGAATTTGACCAAAGAATCACATCAATTACTTAAACAATGAAATACAAATACAAAGAAGCAACAAACAAAAAATAAAATATGTAAAATCTCCCCAGGCCAGTTAAAAAGAGTTGGAGAAACAAGAAACAAGAAAAAAAATAAAGGGAATGAGACCCCAAATCGAGATTAAAAGAAGAAACCCTTTCCAACTAACTCTGGAGTTTGCGAGAAGACAAACAATCAAACAGTAATTTCGAACTCAAACTTAGAGAATGGGACCCCAAATCACTCGAACTCAAACTTGGACGGAGAATGGGATCCCAAATCGCTTGAACTCGCATTTGGATGAAGAATGGAACCCCAAATCACTCGAACTTGAACTAGGAGGGATATTGCTTTTAAGATGGAGTCTTCCCAGCCAGTCACAATTTGAATCAGTCGAGTTGATGCTTCCTAGCTAGATGGAATTGATGCTTCCCAATCTAAAGTCATTTAAATGGATGGAGTTGATGCTTCCAGCCAATCATGATGGGAGTGAGAGATCCATCACATGGATGCCCAAAACTTGCGGAATAGGGTGGGCGAATTTCAAAAATTTTCTCCCTTCAACTGGGATTCGTATTCCCTATTTTAGAAAAATCATATTTTTCAATGATCAATCTTGAACTATAAACCGAACCAGATTTGAAACGAAACAGTAGGAGAGGGATATACCTGATACAGAGAAATAGTATCTCTCAATGGAGGTGTTCATGCCCAAAGAAGATCACCAAAAACTGCTCCCACTGAAGATGACATAGTGGATGGAGGAGCAGAATCAACAGGGTCCGCCCCCTATCAGGAAGAATCCAATGGAGGTAGTGAGCACAACTTCCTATCAGCCTTTCTCCAAAGACTGATATCAAGAACACTCCTTGATCTTCTCCCACCAAGGAGATCGAACTAGCAATGAGGCGACAACTGGAGGAGAACGCAAGAGCAGAAGATGGCGTAGATGTCTTCTCTCTTGGTTATCTAAGATTTGATCTCTGGATGCTTGGATGATATCGATGGTCCGCCCCCTCCTGTTTTTATAGGCTTAAAGAGATCAGCTCCTGATCCTATTAGGAGTTTCCTAATTCAGATCATTATCTGAATTTGGACTCTCTTTAAGTGATAAGGATAAGACCCTTATCTTATCTGCAAATTAGATCAGCCTTCTCCTGATCTTATCAGGAGGTTTCTAGATCTGAATTCAGATCTGGTCTCTCTGGGTGGATAGGGTAGGACTCTATCCTATCAGCTGATTTAATCCCAGATTCGCCCCCTCTATTTAACTAATTAAAACAGGCCAGTTCGATATGGGCTTAAGCCCAATAAGTCTATATGCTCAAATTGCTTCTAAACTACTGCCTAGTTGGGCTTCTTTGTATGGCGTGGGACGCAAGCATTGATCTACACATCAGCCATATGGGTTCGGCCCAGCCTTTGTTACAAGGCCTGGCCGAATACACTGTTGTGGATAGTGCAGCCCCTGAAACCCATCACATGGACTTCTATTGGGCCCAACACTTAAATTAAGTGGTCCCTGGACCAAGCCACCTTGTAAAAACCCAGGGACTATGGGCAGATGCAAGATTAGCCCATCAGGTATTACCCTCAGTGGCCTTACACTTAAGCTCTCAGCCCATAATGATCATACACTGCCCGACAAGAGAGGACCTCTCCCTTGGCTGCAAGAAACAGTGTTGCACTCTCTGCTTATGTGGATCCCGGGAATTAAAACATTTTGCAAACATTTTAGAAACCGTAATATATATATATATATATATATATATATATATATATATACTTTTATATCTCATATAAAATATATTTTGCAAAACAAATCTCAACGATTGAAATCGGCTGCCGGCAGTCTTGGTTTCCATCAGAGAGAGTGCATCTCCGATCATTACCTTTGTCCGACAAAGGGGTTGATCCTGTCACTATGATCACCCACTTAGATGAATTCTTAGACTGTCCCAACATACCCAGGTTTTGACCCCCACTAAGGATCTCACTAATTGGCATATCAAAGACAGCCCAATCCGACATCTAGTGCAGTATCATAATCGAGTCTAGGGGTCAGGTGTAACTTCTAGTTTTGCCCATCAATCTCCAAGGTCTAGTGCAATACTGGAAATCTGGTCCGGTTCAAAGATTTAATTAATCCTATACTGCATGTGCCTTGGGTCTCACCCTGGTAACTGAGACAGGCCACCCCAACCGACTTGGTGGCACATCAGTGTCAGCCTTATCAAGATAAGTCTCCCCAGACTGACCCATCGGCTGTGAACATTCTAAACTAACACGAGTCTCATTAAGTGTCTAGTTTAAGGGTATAACACAGAAACAAACCACAAGAACATGAATCAAATATGCACTTTAGTCATTTACAATAAATGTCAAAAGTACATCATTTTGATTGTAGCTAAGGGCATACAAAGACTGTCTAACAAATCACTATTTGAATGGACGGAGTCGAACTCGAATTTAGAGATGCTTCCAGCCAGCCACAATTTGAACGAATGGAGTTGAATGAACCAAACATGTGTCCTCTTTGGATTCGGTGGGTTCTGTTTTTAACAAAGAGGTAATTTTGTCCTAAAAACTCTTTGTTTCCTCTTGCTCACTCAATTTGCTATTATTTTTAAAACATAACCGAAATTGTCAATTGACCAAACTTGATTTTTTTTTCAAAAATTCCATGTTTCAATTGTTCCCCAGGTGCTTCAACTATAATAATACCATGTTTTAGCAACATATTTATTTCATCGCATATACCATTTTTTATTTACATGAAGTCCGCGATTAAGGGTGCAATTTTTCTGGGTTGGGCTTGGACCTGAAGCCCGAACCTAAAACAGTATAAACTATTCAGGCCAATCCGACTTGCACCCCTACCCGCGATGCTAGGTGAATGACTCCTTTGATTTCCTTCTGATACGATTCATTAGAAATTCGACTACTCCTACTTACCCCCATCGTTAACAGCCCCTTGACAAGTTAATTCAGTTGGGAGTGGGGATGTGAGGAATAAATGACAGTCGATAACTTCACCAACAATTTGCGAGACAAACAAAAAGAAAATTAAAAACTAAAAAAATATAAAACCAAAAAAAGAAGATGAGAAAACACAATCACCACATTGAAAAAGGAAAAATGTGCAGATCAAAAGTGAAAAAAACACCATTACAACATATATGGTCCTTGTACATAGGGGTGTCAATGGATCGGTTTTGGGTTGAATTCCGTTCAAATCAAAATCCATTTGGATGGATTAGACGGATCAATAAGGCATATTGACCTTAGACGGTCTGGACGGACCAATATGATATATTGGATTGGACCTGGTCTGTCCATAATAAATTTATATTGGATTGAGCCAATATTTAGTCTATTGATAGAAGATAAGAACATGGGTGTCAAAGGATCAGGTTTGAGTTGAAACCAATCTAAATTAACATAAATTTGAACAGATTAAACAGTCTCTGAACCGATCCAAAATATTCATTGGACTGGATTGGACCAGGTCCATTTGTAATGGACTCACATTGGACTGGATCAGATTGGACCAAATCTAATCCAATTGACACCCCTAATTGTAGATAGGTCGTTGCTAGTAGAGAAGATCAATGCTATATGACTGTTATAGCGGTTGAGGGGAGGTGCGAGCATAGTGGTTTTTACCTTGAGAGAGAGGAGGAGGAGAGTTTACATTGATCTTATCCGCCATGGTAACTTTCCATTAAGACTTGGTGCAAACGTCGACTTGAATGTAATATTGCTCTCTTTTAGGATGTATAAAAACATCGCAAACAAATACAAGCAAAGCCGGATCGCATGCAAGTTTACACCGGTCAAGTGTTTACAATAGAAACAAACGCTTCTAGTGACCCAATGTCCATGGAAATTTGTTTTTTTGTTTTATATTGCAGAGGTCTTAGTTGAAATTGAGGCTAGTGTCGTGGTGTCTGAATTAGGAAAAATATTTTATAATTTATTTATAATTAGTTTTGTATTATATATTTAAGTACTTTATAATATGTGTGTTTGTATAGAGTGGATTTGCAATTAAATATAGGGAAAAATTCCACTTTAATATTCTAAACTTTCAAACATGTCACTGCAGTACCTAAACTTTCAAAAAGTATCAAGTTGGTCCCTACCGTTAACTGACCGTCAATTATTTGTTGAAAATATCAAAACTATCCTTCATAAGAAGACACTATTCATTGTCTTCTACATTGAGACTGAACCAGTTGAGGTGTTTGAGATTTTAGACTAATGAAGTTGTTGTCTTCTATCTTTAGATTTGAAACACATTCTTGTCTACTTATTTATTTACTTTCCGTTATTGTTTCCCTCTATCATATGTTTAATTTTTCCTCTTCTTTTTTGAAGATAATCGGTTCAGTCTCAAGGTAGAAGATAATGAATAATGTCTTCTTTTATAGGTTAGTTTTGACATTTTCAATAAATAATTAACAATTGGTTAATGACAGGGACCAACTTAACACTTTTTGAAAGTCTAAATATTATAATAATACATTTGAAAATTGGGGTACTAATTTGACACTATCCAAAAATCAGGATACTAAAGTGGAAATTTTCCTTTAATATATATTGAATGAAGAGAAGAGGTTGTATTTTTATCATGAGGGTAGTTATGATTTATGCATGGTTGAGTCTACATATTTTGATGCATGCTTGAGATCTAACTTTTGATTCATGGACGACTTATGCATGGTTAACCTAATGTAAGGTATCTTCAACCGGATCCAATCAGGTAAAAAAAAATGGGATCCATAACCAACCCCGATGTAGAACCCGAAAAACTATCCGGGTTATCTTGTCATAATGATTTCTGAAACCAGGATTCGGTCAGCCTTCCGGTTCATCGGTTTGACTGTTACAGTTAACACGGTTTGAAAGCATTGATTCTAACTACTTTTTGAGTGTACTTGTCGTGGCTCCAAGATCAATGCTTTCGTATTCCAGTACCAGGAAATCTCCAAGGCATGACCCATTTCCAGTGGTGGGAGCCACTTGAGTGTGCATCTGTTACATCGTATCCAATGGCCATTTTGTTCTTGTGGTCCCACTAAAGATCCTCATTTGCCCCAATTCCCAAACGACAAAAGAACTGATTCTAAGATTCTAATCAAACGGTTTTTCCATCGCGTATACACATAAGCCATCGGGCATGAAGGCTGAATAGCATTTTAACGTGGTGACTGTTTTACCCCTGGAGATTTTATTTATAACTTTCTATCCGTTAAACGACAAACTTAAGTAATTCAGTTCAGCGGTTTATCCAGTTCAGCAGCTATCAAAACGGTCGCTGGTGACTGTTTTACCCCTGGAGATTTTATTTATAATTTTCTATCCGTTAAACGACAAACTTAAGTAATTCAGTTCAGCGGTTTATCCAGTTCAGAAGTTATCAAAACGGTCGCTAAGCCAGCTCAGATCTCTACGAAAGGACCATCTGCTTTTAAGCAAATTATTATAAATTAAAAATTTGACTATCAATAATTATTATTTTATTAATTTGTTATTATTTTTCCTTCCTTCTTCTTCCACGTAGCACTGACCTTTCCGACTGAGACAATTCTACTGATGCCTCTATGTGAACTCTCCTTCAATCCTCAAAAGCTCTCTTCTTTCATTCGCTATCTTTGTTTTCTTTAAAATTTCGGAGCTTTTTCGAGCGGAGATTCTAAAGATCTCCAGAAATCTCTGTTACGTCTGAAAACAGCTTAGCTCCATCTTGAAACCCTAGAAATCTCTTGCTTTTCTTCAACTCTCCGGTTCTATTCTGCTTCTGTTTAGCGTCCTTAATGGTGTTTTTTCTGTACTGAGATTTTTCTTGAATCCTGGTCTGCCCGTTCCATTTTTTCCTTTGACAGAAACCCTAAAGGTATTTCGGATTTCTGTTTCTTGTTTCTCGGTTAAGCTTTGAAGACAGATTGTCGTATGAGGTCTTTAATGAGCTTTTGTTGCTGCAGTGCTTCAGATCTGACGGAGCTACTGCTGTCTCAACCAACTGAGCCATCAATGTGGCTTCCTCTATTGGCCTTTTTGACTTGAAACTACTCCGCTTCTCCTCTTTCTGTCTCTCCAGCTTTACCGCTTCTCTTTGCTCCACTTTCGTCCTTTGAACGCCGTTTTTTCTCTTTCTTTCTTTTCTTCTCTTTTTTCTCTCTCTCGTTTTTTTTGCCAAGGTGGTATCCTGGTAGTGGAGGTGGAGGAAGAACTAGAATTTCGGCTTTTCTACTTTCCATTCTGGATTTCTGTCTTTGCTTGAGAAAAGTTGTTTGAAGTTTTAAATATCAAGAAAGAGGTAGGGGGGCTTGAATTCGTACAAATGCAGGCGCTTGGGAGCCCTACCAGTGCCTGTACGGACACTAGTTGTGGTGCTTTACTTAGAGAACTTCAGGTCTTTACTCGTATGCGTGCTTATTTTTTCCCTCAATGATATCTTCTCTTATTTGGTACTATTTTCGAGTAAAATTTGTTTTTTCATTGTCCAGCATCGGTCTCAAATTTCTTATTTCGAGCTCTAAATTCTGTAGATATCTTATTAACTTCGTTTTTACATCCCGTGATGAGTTTTTCAGGGGGAAAAGTAAGGCTAGGCTACACTTCTCTAATCTCCTGTAAGTTTTTTATTGGAAAAAAAGGTGTGCAGTGGAATTGGGTGCGATGTTTTGTCGAGAAATTCTTAAGAAACGAGCAGAAAATGAAAAATAAAAATAAAAGTCAAGATTACAGTTTGGGATTGTTTCCATTTTTTCTTTTTTCTGTTATTTTTCCTTTGTCCGGGGAAGAACTTGGAGACTTAGAGGGTGATCTTTTACATACAAGATAAATGGTTTTTTTTTTATTTAATTTTTGGGTCAATTCTCATTTCCTCATTTAGTGGTTTTCTTCACAAGTTCTCGTATCAGAACTCAAGTAGCTCTCTCTCTCTCTCTCTCTCTCTCTCTCTCTCTCTCTCGGTTCAAATGTTCTAATGATAGTTTGGTCAACTTGTCTGAGAGCAGCACGTGTGGGATGAAATTGGTGAGAGCGAAGCGGACAAGGACCGAATGCTGTTGGAACTTGAGAAGGAATGCTTACAGGTATACCGGAGGAAGGTTCACGAGGCAAGTAATAACAAGGCCCGCCTCCATCAGTCTGTTGCGGCAAAGGAGGCTGAACTCGCTACGCTCATGGCTGCTCTTGGGGAGCTTAATCTTCGTTCTCAGGTACAGTTCATTTTTTTTTTCAGGAATTACAGCTGTATCTTTCTATGGTTTTTCCTCCTTTTTCAGCGTGGCAAATTCATGCAATAGTTTATGTTGTGTTTTGTTTCAGTGCTCTCTCTCTCTCTCTCTCAGTTTTGTTTGTTTGCCATCAAATTGCTCTTTCCATAATTACTAATTATCATCTGGAACTGCCATGTCATCTGAATTTGCAAGTTCTCTCTGGTTTAGAAAAGATACAACCTTCTACTTACCATTCAGCTTATTTGTTCTAGGTGTTTTTCAATCCCAACTTCCCAAGTCTGATAGTTAAGGACGTTTGTAGGAAGTATGATCAATGAACCAATCCTCCTTGAGTAGGATGCTGAAATTTGCAGTTTCACTGCCACAAAGCATAATATTTGAAGATTAAAGTTAATAAATGACATGTTGGGTTCCTAGAAAAGCAAATTGTGTAGTTGAGACCCACAAGAATATATCTCAATTGAGCACTGTCAGTACTGGAGATGTAGTAGGAACATTTGCAGTGGATGTCATGAACATATGATCTCAAAACTGATAAAGTTGTAGAATCCTGGCAAGGATTCATGGAAAAGATGGAGGTGGATGTTGATGTATTTACACTTAATAAGATGTTGGGTTTACTTTATTGAGTGATTCAATAGCTGTATTTCAGAAAATGGTGACATCTTACATTGTAAAGTTGGTAATTTAAGGATCACTTAGCATATGCATGATAACAAAAGTTGATTGTCAAAGAAACACACTGTTGATGAAATGATGAGCTAGCAGTGTACTAGAAGTAAGATACTGAAGAGACGGTGCTTCATTCTAATGGAAAACTTCTCTATGCATACATCAAATTCTTAGTAGTGGAAGTGCTAAATTTCTTGGAAGTTGGAACACTATGTTTGTGCCATCCTGCTTTTTGCACACTGGAGCATTCTCAGAAGTAACGAAAGGATATTCTTGATGCTGTTCTAGGACTGTTATAACTGAACTTCTGGAAGTAAGGAAAGTTATACCTGCATCTATTCTTATCATCAAAACCTCGTTTTTTCATTCATCCTGAAGGGTTATCACTATTAAATGATGTGCATACAAGCATCCTCTATTCATACTTGTACTAGAACTGGTAACGTTCTTGAGAAACTCTTAAACTTATGCTACTTGCTGCAGATGCACATTGGTTCAATCTCTTAAACTTCATGATATAAGAATGAAAAAAATGCATATTCAATGAGAGAAAAGTAGGGGGGGGGACTAATAGATAACTGTGGGGGGCTTGTGTTACTTCACTGCCTCACCATAACCATGAAATTGTCATTGTAGAAGAGGAAAAAAACCAATATGTTATAACCTATTGACTCAATGACTTTGAAACATTATACCAACCTTATTAACGACAGAGAGAGAGGGGGGAGCTTCGTGCACTGGGATGCCCTTTTAGAGAAGGGAGGGGGGAGTCTATCATGGATCTTGCCAAAGGTGATTGGTAAGGAAACTAGAATAATAGAAGTATCAACCTATGGTCTAGCTGAAACTCCCTGAAGGACTAAGGCTATCATGGAGCTTGTCAATGGAAACTGGTTACTGGTAAGGAAATTTGACGAGCAAAGGTATCATTGTTAGGAAAACTTCTTCAGAGGTTAGGCTTGAAGGTAGCACGCTTGTCAGGGCTATTTGTGGAAGTTGATCCAGATGCTGAAGATGTCAGAAGTTGGGTGGTGGTGGAGTGGGAACCTTGATGAACACCTTCTTGTAAAAGGATTAATTGCATGCTTGCTTCTCTTTGTGTTTAACAGTAAGGAGGCAGAGGAAATCTTGGAGCTTGAGGAAAGTAAGTCCAGAGCACTGAAAGTGTGTTGAGTGGTGGTGCCTATAAGCATGAGCTGTATGGAAGCATTGCGGAATAACTGAATAAGAATGATTTGGGTCTTGTAATTGGCATTACCATTATGCGTTTGGTGTGTGCAGAATGTTTAAAGCTAAATGGGAATCAACTAGGTAGGTTCCTGAAGATTGACAATAGAAATAGAAAATGGGAGATAAGATATTTTATTTATTTATTTATTTATATTTTGAGATGAAGGATAACAGATTGGGCAAGGATAACAGAATGGGAGATATTTTTTTGAGATAAGATATTTTATTGGGCAAGGGTCTCTTTTTTTTTTTTTTTTTTTGAGGGAGAGGTAATGTATTAGAAAAGGCAAAAACAAAACATACAAGGCCCTGCTCAAAAAGAACTTGAAACAGGGGAAAAAACTGAGAAGCTGATTACACTGCAGATCTAGATACAAAAAGATTCATAGAATCAAAAAAATAATTGAAAGGTGTATCCTTTAGCTGTCTGTGAATTGCAGTCCATAAGTAGATTCTGCCCCATAAGCCTTTTTGTACTGTATTTTCAAAAACTCTCCTATTTCTCTCCACCCATAGAGACCAAATCAGTGCTGCTGGAACTTATCAAAAAACAAAAAACTGCTTCTGGAAATACTTCCTACAAGACTTTCCCTCTCTTGGACAGACCCTTAAGCTGCCAGCACCACAAAAGAGATTTCAGGTCTTTTGGGAAACAGAAGTTAGCATCAAACAGCCCCAAAGCTTTCCCCTAGGTCATTCTTGCAGTTTTGCAGTGGATGAATAAATGTCATGCATCTTCTGAAGCTGTCCCACACAAGCTACATCTGCTTGGCTTCACCACCATTCCCCCTTTTGCAAGCAAATCTTCTGTCAGGCTTTTTCCAAATTCCAAGAGTAGCTGTCCATAACAGGAAGGCTACTTTAAGAGGCACAACAGATACCCAAACTCTATGCTCTGGGAAACTCTCTTCACCCTCACTGCTTAGGCTTTTAGTTAACAGAGAAAACCCCTGAGCGTTCTCCCAACCAAATTCTTCTATCTAGCCTAGAGAAGTCTGGTCTGACGGGGACTAAGAGCTTGCACCAATTCCATCCATTGAGCTATTTCCCAGTCGTTCAGGTTTCTTCTGAAAGTGGGACACCAATCACCTGTGGACCTGTCATGAGAGTAAACCTCTGTCACCAAGCAATCTTTATTTTGAGCTAGCTCAAACTGGAAATCTCTTGTTCAAAGGATGCTCACCACACCACCAATCCCTCCAGAAATTCACCTTTGAGCTGTTGCCTATTTCAAACCTGATTCCCTTTTTAAATTTGGAGCTGATTTCTGAATCCCTTTCCACACAGAGCACCCATCAGAGATATTGGATTTACCTGGATTCCGGTTAAAGTTGGTAGAACCATACTTAGCCAAAATAACTCTTCTCCACAAACTGTTTGTTTGCTCATTCCACCTCCAGAACCACTTGTTAGGATCTTGTTTGCAATGGAACTTCAATTTGCCTAGAGACTATGAGAGTTACAATTTAAACTTACAACTAGGCCATTTAGAAGGAAGGGGGAGAGGGAGGTTGAAAGGTAGATAAAGACAATCCCAATTCCCATGTGGTTCTTTTCCACCCATCGAGCATGGGAAGGGTCTTTAGTCTATTCCCAAATTTCCATATAAGCAGACTAGGCCCATTCCATATAATTTGTTCCATCAAGTTTGACTGTAGTAACCTGAGCAGTGAACACTAGGATTCTTTCTCATTCCTCTCAGAGCCCTTCTTGTCTTTTCACCTGATTTATGACCACTTGCAGCAACTTTCGTCATCTCTCCAATAGGTAATGATCACATCATAATTATCATTATCTAAGCCTTGTTCCAACCATATGTGGACAGCTACATTAATCCTGTTTCACCATTCTATTCTGTTCAGTGCCATATTAATAGATAACAAATAAGAACTCCTCAGGGATATATTGATCTATAGAAATCACCCTAAAGTTGTTCCTAGTGAAGTAACCAGCCAGAGATCAAGAGAAGAGATATCTGATAATTGATCTTTCTAGAAGGAACAGAACTAATTCCAGAGGTAGCTGCCACTAATTCTAGGTAAAACAAACCTAGAGAAAACAGATTGCACAAAGAACATTCACCTAAAAGTGATCCAACAAATTTCACCCAATTTTGGGAGGAGAAATTTGAGAAAACTAGGTTGATCACACCAGACACTCGAGAATCTGACCCAACTGCATCGACCCACATTTTTATGATAAAATGCCTAGAAAAAGCCAAGCACCAATCTCAAAGAAATTATATTTGGATCACAAGCAAGAAATATCCTCTCATTTCTTTCTGTTTTTTCTTGATTTTGGGCAGTTCTCCAAGATAACTCCTTGCTCAGCAGCAAGTAATCCAAAATCTCCAAAAAGCAGGCCAAACAACTCTTATAATAGACCAGCACTTTCACTCTTCCATTCAGTCAACTGGTCTTTGAACTGCATGGAAATCACCAATGGAGGTTGTGCTTGCTCTGATACCAACTTGGATTACAGAAACAGAAAATAATGCAATACTTAACAAAGAAAAGAAGAGAAAGAATGGAGAAGCAAAAATTCTTGCTGTTGCCCCTCTCTCATATATTTATAATATAAAAAGATGTACAATGGCAAAAATACCCCTGGTTGACCCAATTATATGAAAGCAATTTAGGAGCAATAAAAGAAGCAAAGACAGCAACTAACTATCAATGAATAAACTAAAACCATAATTCTAAGCTAGCATCTCAACAAAAATAATTTTGTTTTGACATGGTTGACTTGTCAGCTGACTAATTGATACTTTGGTAACACTGAAAATTACCATTAAAGTCCAAAATTGAAGTGTGCCTGCTGAATATCCCCACATCTTTGGGACTTGCCTAGTCTGCCACCTCATAGCTAATATCAGATTCTGGCACATCTACCTTTCCAATGTAAAATATGGTTTAGCTGATAATTCTTTTGTCCTATTGTTATAACAGCTGTTTTTTCTCTTTTCTTTTAATTATTACTTGGGAAACCTTTCTTTATTGTCATTTTAACAGATAAAGTATTGTTTTTATTGTATTACATCTTTACAGTACATCCAGACCATTCACTATTTACTAGATGGAATTAAACTCTAAAGGCGCAAACTGCAAAATGCTTTAGTAGGCCATTCAATATGTGATATCATTAATTACATATCCTTCTGTCAGTTAATTAATTTGTAAAAGTTGCAGGTACTGACTGACAAAAGGTCAGCATCTTTGAAAGAGCAACTTGCATCAGTCTTACCACTGGTAGAAGATCTTAGAATGAAGAAAGAAGAACGCATAAAGCAAATTGCAGATGTAAAAGCACAAATTGAGAAGATTAGGGGCGAGGTTTCAGGATACACTCACCTCAATGGTGTTGTTACTGACTCCTTAAATACTGAAGAACAAGACTTGTCACAAAGAAAGCTTACTGAATATCAAACACATCTTCACAGCCTGCAAAAAGAAAAGGTAAGCATGTCTTGAATTATCATAGTTATGCTTCCTGATAACCGTAACTTTCCTGTAGGATAGCTAGAATAGGAACAGTAATAAGATGCATAAAGATGAAAAGTTTGCACATAAATTTATAGTTTATAACGTACATTCTAACCTTCTTTTAATCAGCAATGGATTGAAATGGTTATGCCTACCTCATAGCAGACTAGAATAAGAGGCTCCCCTACTCCTTTCCTTGCAAGACCATTAGCTCGGAAGCTTGCTAATCTTGGGATCCACATGAATGAGCTATTCAATGAGGATGCAAGGACCATTTCTTCTCTAATAAAAAATATAGAATAACATGTATTTTAAACTATTTTTTACCAGCAACGGATCAAAAGGAATTCATTGAAGTGAAATAAAAGTTGGATTACACCCTAAACCAAAACAGTGGTTATTCTGACCTTACTAAGAGCAGTACAATAGTTATTCTCTACTATAAGCTTCCCAAAAGGGATAAACCTCCCTACTCCTTCCCCTGAAAGAGCATTAGCTTGAGAGTTTGCTGATCTTGTGACTCACATGAATGAATTATTCAATGAGGATTATTGATAAAAAAAAAAAATTATTCAATGAGGATTATTGTAGAGAGCATGCATCTTATGAGAACTAGATATTCTCCTTTAACAATCACTTTCTGAAGGCCCAAAATGATTAATATTAATGTGTATTTTATGATCAATAGGCATTTATCATGATGTGATGAATCCCTGTTTTAAATTAGTGGGAGAGGGATAATCCGAAGTATCATTATTATTATTATTATTTTTTGATTTTTTTTTTATAATTTCAAAGTATCATTATTTTGTTAGACTATATTGATAAAAAAAAAATTATTTTGTTAGACTAGAGGTTTACATTATATGATTAAAGACAAGCTTGAATCACAAGCAGCTCAAGAACTTTTAACAACTCCATCTTTTTAAGCAAAATTTTCTCAATGGAATGCAATTAGATTACCCCCAAAAAGGACTAAGGGGCAGGCCCAGAAGAAGTGCTGTAATTAGTCTGCGAATAGTTGTCAAGGTACCAAGGTGAAGCTAGGCAACCAGAGAGTGCATAGATGCCTAGGCAGGCACCTAGGCTATGGGTTTTGAAAATAAATGATCCCTAAATCCTAGGTTAATTTCCTATTTTGCTGGCAATCATATACACTGGCAATATCCTGTTACTTGTCAAAAAATAATCATATACACTATCAATTAGCAAGAATTTCTTATCAAAATATAGAAAATTGTCATATTCATGAGAAGACGTCCATTTAAATTCATTAATTTCATACCAACTCAGCCCTGGCTGTTTAGCACCAAATTATAAACAAAAAGGAAGAGAACCAAATTCAGCCATGTTTTAGTACCCCCCCCTCTCTCAGCAAAAAAAACAAACAAACAAACAAAAAGAACCCCTGTTTTAGTGCTAAAAAGTAAACAGAAAAGAAAGTATTTTACTGCTAAAACAATAAACAGAAGAAAGAGCAGAGTCTCTGTTTTAGCTAAAAGATAAACAAAAAAAGAAATGCCAAAACAGCAACTGAGCAAATTGCTCAGCAGCTGCAGCAATAACAGAAAAGAAACCTGTGTGTGCATGTTGAGAAACTTGGTTGTGTAACTTATATTTTAAGCCACTAAATAAACAAACATTATTAAGCTATTCAGTTATTAACTTAATATTGTAACTTAAGAAGAAACTTACTTGTGTAGCCCAGCCTATTTTAGTCACACAGACACCTGCCTTGTTGCTTAAAAAGTTGAGTGAGCACTTTTTACGGAATCTTCCAGGCAGTGGAGTGAGAAAACTGTCTAAAACTGCCTAGTTGCCTAGCTATCCACCTAGGTGTTCCCTGGGCAACTATGAATCTGACAAATGAGATCATTTACCAGTCTGTATGATGCCAGATTTCAAACATGAAGAATACCTGTTCTTAGTCTAAATTTGCCAATCAAAAAGTTTGTTTGTCTCAAGTTTGTGTGGCTACTTGCAGTCTGACCGCCTTCATAAAGTTCTGGAATATGTAAATGAGGTGCATTCTTTATGTGGTGTCCTTGGAATGGATTTTGGGAGGACAGTGAGTGAAGTGCATCCAAGCTTGCATGATACAGGTCATGAGCAATCCACAAACATCAGCAACAGTACATTGGAAGGTCTGGAGAAGGCCATACTAAAGTTAAAGGCAGAAAGAAAATCTCGTTTTCAAAAGGTATTACAAATTTTTAATAGTTATGCATCTTTTTGCTTTGGGCTATGTAAACAAACCTATGTTTCGAATGTAGTTGAAAGATATAGTGGCATCACTGTTCGAGCTATGGAATTTGATGGACTCACCTCAAGAAGAGAGGAATCTGTTTAGAAGAGTTACTTCTGTCTTTCAAACACCAGAACTGGAAACTACCAAATCGAGTGTACTCTCACTAGAGATTATTGAGCAGGTTTGACTGTTCAAACACCATATTTTTCTGTTAAATATTTAAAAAGATGTATCTCAAGTTTTCCTTTTTTATTATTGCTTTCAGGCAGCATCAGAGGTTGAGAGACTGACCAAGCTAAAAGCCAGCAGAATGAAAGAACTAGTCATGAAAAAGAGGTCAGAGTTGGAAGAAATTTGTAGAAAAGCACATATTGAGCCTGACATGAGCACTGCAGCAGAAAAGGCGAATGCATTGATAGACTCTGGTATAATCTCCATCTATCTTGCTGCACGGTAAATCTAATTATCAAGGTACTTGTCTGAATGATACTCTTGTTCAGGTTTGGTAGATCCTTCTGAACTTCTGGCCAACATTGAAGTTCAGATAACTAAGATGAAGGATGAGGCTGTTAGCCGAAAAGAAATTATGGATAGAATAGACAGATGGCTAGCTGCCTGTGAAGAGGAAAATTGGCTTGAAGATTACAACCAAGTAAGCTGGTGATTCAGTTATAGTAATATTCTGTTATAGTGCGTAAGAATGCAACATGGAATTCATACCAGAAACTATAGTGGTTAATCTTTTTTATTTTCAGTGTTTTGGCCTTTGCAAGCCAGATTCTGGTCATAAAATAGCACATCATATAAAATAAATCACACCTGCTATTTACAAATCAAGGGTTCTGTCTTAATTATCCCTTATAGAGCCCTGCTTTAAAGTGATTTTGGTGGATTTCAGGATGAGAACCGTTATAGTGCTGGAAGAGGAGTCCACTTCAACCTGAAACGTGCAGAGAAAGCTAGAGTGACTGTTACCAAGATTCCATCAATGATTGAAAATTTGATAAATAAAATACTGGCATGGGAAGATGAAAGAAAAATGCTGTTTCTTTATGATGGGGTGAGTGGTTCATTCACAGTTTGGATACATACCATTCACACCATTGTGAAATAAGCTTGCTCATTTTTAACAATTTGCAGGTTCGGTTAATCCAAATATTGGAGGACTACAAACTAACCAGGCAACAGAAAGAGGAAGAGAAGAGGAGATACCGGGTAAAACATGATTACAAATTGGGCATTTCCAGATTGTTTTATTTGTAAACAGTAAAATAATCATTCCACCATATCATTTGGCAGGATCAGAAGAAGTTTCAAGATCTTCTTCTTACGGAGAAGGAAGCAATGTATGGCTCCAAACCAAGCCCGAAAAGAAGTAACAGCTTTAAGAAACCAAATGGATATCGTGCAAATGGAAATGGATCAATGACTCCTACACCTCAGCGGCTTTCAGTTGGGAGTGCAACTCCTGAGTTACTCACACCCAGGTCCTACTCAGGGCGTCAAAATGGATATTTCAAAGAAACGAGAAGACTGTCAACTGCACCACTAAACTTTGTTGCCATATCTAAAGAAGATACAATGTCGTATGCATCGGGTTATGGTTCTGAATTGGGATCTCCTCGTTCTCATTGTTAAAACCTTGAGCCTAGATCGGCAAGGTATCCTTTATATGGTGATCTTCCACCGTGCATGTTCTTGCTTTGAGTACTGTCTAGTAAATATGGTGTGAATTTACATGATTGTAGTGTTTACAACTTTAATGCTATGGATAAAGTATTAATCTCTGTACCCTTGTTCCTGCAGGACACTGGATTAAAGAAGTGGATACCTTGTGGGTAAAAAGAAATGTACAGTTGTCAGATATGCCACGCTGCCTAGTTGACATCAAAGAACCCGCCTGGGCGTTGTCAACTGTGACGAATAGCAGTTGTCATATGGCATTAAACACAATAGCTTGTAGTTAAGAATTACTAGTCTTTACTCCGTTTAAAATAGGCATAGCACTGATCTTGTATCTTGTGGTTTTCATTTGTGTTTTACCTTCGACATGTGTATGTATTAGCCTATTGAAGTAGACATTTGTAATACCACCTCCCACAGGACATGTACTGATTGGAATTTTTTGTATTATATGAACACTGTTTTTGGCTCTCAACTCAATTATTACGACCACCTGTTTATGTGATCCCCGTGCACAGCGGTTCAGGAGTTGCAGGAACTTGTTATATGCGAGGTTCAAAATTTTGGTTCGGGGGGTAGACCAGCCCCTCTGAATCAGATTCGAAAAAAAAAAAAAAACAAAACCAATACAGGCTGATAAGCCAGTAGGGCGTATCACCCTGTATTGATATTTTGAACCTTGGTTATATGCAAGTCGTTGGGGGTAAACTACTTGTTAGCCCCACAAAGAACTAGTGGTCCTGTTATCATTCTTTATTCGCCATCCATATTATCTGAGACATCACCTCTATGGGTGGAAGCATGCTTACAGGTATCTTCATTCCAAACTTGATGAGTGTAATGTGGAATAAGCGTCTTCAACCAGAGCCCCATGAAAGGTGAAGCACGTAGCTTGCCATCAAGGTCTCTGTGGGAGAGTGAGTTTATTATAATTTCATATTCTTTTTTGTTTACCGATGGACTGATGGTTTCTATCTTGCAGTTGTTTCTTTGGTGACCGCTGTAGCGTTTCATTGCTTTTATAACGGTTTGGATATTCATAGGTAGATTAATGCTGCATAAGGATCAAATGTTGGCTGAAAATGCTTTTCTTCCTTTAGAGTTGCAGAGTAGTCCAAGTAGAAAGATGCGCCACTTAAGATTTATAGGAATATTAGAATATAACAGCAGTAGCTACTCAAAATTCAAAATACACAGCAGAGAAATGGACAGCTTTTTTATATATATATTCCTATCTATGGTCCTTGAAGCTTGAACAGGGTAACCTGTTTGCCAGATGCCACCAAGCATCGGTGGCTGCTCATGAAGCTCGAAAATAAGAGATGGAAATCGAAGATTGTCTTCTAGATCGAAGATTGTTTCTTGAGCATCATACTCCTTCGAAAACATGGTTCAAAGTATTGTATATTGCATGATTCAAAGGGGCAATACTGATTGATTAATTTGTTTTTTTCTTTTTTTTTCTAAGTTTCAAGAATTGAGCCAGGATATTTATGGGAAGAGTATGCACCTTCAAAGGTGGCCAGATGTGCTATTGGTGGGTTCAAAATCTGATACCTCTTTCTGAACAAATTGGACTGCCATGAAGAGAACAAGACTTGAAGATCAGGAGGGGGCCGAGGGGGCTGCCCACACCGTGCTTAACAGCTTCCAGAAATGAACCCAGTTCTTATGTGATAATTCATAGTGGGGCAGAAGGTGATGTAACTCTTTCCTCGCCCCAGACACATAGAAAGGCGTTAATGATGACCATTCCTTCGGCTCTCAGATTATCAATTGTTTAAATTCTTCTTTGATGGCCGTCCACAGGAAAAAAAACGAACACATTAGATGGGAACTTGAGCTTCCAAATCCAATTTCATACAATCATCTCTATTTGAAGCAGAGAGGATCTGGAAAAGAGATTTATCTGGGAAAATGCCTGAATGGTCACCTATCCAGTATCCACCATATCCAATCCTCCTCCTGAGAAAGGGGACTTACAGTGGACTGATCCAGCGCCCCCAACAAAACAATCAAAATTTCCACGTCCCAAACATTCACATTTCCTAAAATCTACAATACGATTACCGACTGAAGTTCACTTTGGCCTCTTTTTTTGCCATTAAATTCAGTCTCCTAGCCTCTATGGTATAGAAATTAAACCATGCTTTACTTGGGCTGTGTTTGGCTTGCGAAATTAATTTTGATGGTTTTTTATAATCAAATGAATAATTCTGATAAATTTTGCGATTCTATGAGTCATTTTCAAGTTTGGATTCATGAAAATCATTTGAATTAACCTTTTTCTTTCTTGGACTCAAAATTGGTTCTAAAAATTGATTCTTTGAGCTAGAAAATTTAGTTTCAAAAAAGAATCACTTTTCACTCGAAACTCATTCTTCAAATAATGATCTTCGGGGCAGAATTTTAAACAAGCATAGTCTTAGTTGTCATAATTGCATGGATTTTATTAATTGATTATTAAAATTTATATATTTATAAATATCAATAAGCTTGCTGACTGGTAGTCAGTAGAATACAAACATAATATTTGGTTCTGGTCCTTCTGGATACAGCACTTGTATTTTTTTTTCCTCCTTTTTTTCTAGGAGAATAGAGCAGATGTTGTCACTGACATTTGATACATTTACAAACAGATAGCTGCACTCACATGCTTCAAAAACCAAGGTTCAGCTTCAATAAATTTGGTTTGAGCCTTCCAGGTAACATAATACTGACCAGTTCCAACCAGCAGACTTGCTCTGGATGGAAAAGATCAAATAACTCTCATTTCTACCAGTCTGCTTTCAAAATTTTCTATTTTAACATACATGAAAACCGCACACGAGGTGCAGGTATGTAGTCAGTTACAAATTAAACTCTTGTATTCCAGAAGTATTAGCTTTTTCAACTGTAAAATAGAAAGACACTATCACTCCACCTTCATGGTAAACCATGAACCTTTTGGGTTGTAAACACTACATTATTACTGCTCTAAGTGGAATTCCATCCTTTCAAAGCATAGGATATAAAAGATTATGCATTCATATGGTTTGCATTCTCTATCTGTTTCTTCTATTTTAGTTACCGCATACAAATCAATTCACTAAAACAATAATTAAACATCCATATCTCCATTCAACAATAACACCTATTTCCTCAGTAAATAACTGCAGTATTAGGTCTGCTTTCTCATCACAAAATCCACCAACATCACTCACCCTAAAACAAGTGTTGCATGGATTCTCCTAAATGGATGACAGACACGGACAGGCATTGTACGTCCATTGTCCAAGACTTCCTGGATTCTTGAGGATACTTCCATATAAATTCCATATCTTTTAGCTTTTTCTTCTCCGTTTTTCTTTCATTTTCATATAACATGTTACTTAGTAACAAAAACAGCACTTTAGCTCTCTTTTCTGCAGGTATTTAATGTTAGGATTCAAAAAACATGAACTATTTTAATAGTATATACTTTTCCATTGACATGTCTGCTAGTTCATGTTTTCTCATACTCTTGGACTCTCCCATGTCCATGTTCATGGAAAGCTGCCTCTAACCTAATATGAACAATGTCATACAAACCCCTCAATCCCCTATCCAAACCAATGCTAAATAATCTCTGTTCCCATTTAAATAGAAGCCTCCATTCCTGTTACATCGACTACACAGATATTAGATCACTATTTTCACACATTATGCATATTGTTCAAATGGTTAATTGGAGTTGTGAAAGGCTCCGGGTTGTCCACAATCAATGGCTCCCAATTCTCTCTGCATATTGTTCAAATGGTTAATTGGAGTTGTGAAAGGCTCCAGGTTGTCCACAATCAATGGCTCCCAATTCTCTCTGCATACTGCACAGCTTTATACTCTTGTAATTTTCTTTCGCTTATCAAATGCTCCGAGTACAACGTAAATTAAAGAGCAAACAGTCTAAAACACAATTTAAGAAAGAAAGAAAGATTTCTCTATTCATTCACAACAAAACATAGAACAAATTGGGGGCTCAACTAATGGGCATTTGACACTAAAAGCGAGCAAAGAACATTGATGGGTCACAAATTCACAGTACCTTTCTCTTTCTGATCTCATAATACAAAACCCTTCAAGTAATCAGGGTCCCGCTTCGCCCGCTCCTGAAACTTCTTGAACCATCGATCTAATATGTCCATTGGAACGACCAGGCGGCTTCCATCAACACCGCAGAAGGACTGCATAAAGTTAAAAAGATTCTCACCAACCTTGAGCGCCAAGTGCTCGACCCGCTTCTGAGCGGTGACATCAAGAGAAGGGAGAGACGCCAAGTCCTCGACGGAGACACCAATCTTGGCGGAAAGAGGGGCGGAATCCGGAGAGGTGAGCTGCAACTGGCCACCGGGCTCTGGCCAGGGAAGCGAGAGAACGGCGGAGGGACGGGAAACGGAGACGGCACCGCAGAAGAGGAAAGGAGAGCCGGGTGACTGGATATAGACGGCTAGGGCTTTGTCGGGAGGGAGAGTGAAGCCGTTGAGTAGGAAGATACACATATCGCGAATCTGATCGTACGCCTCCCCTGCGCTTGATAGAAGAAGACGGAGGGTTAATATAATGAAGGAGGAGGCTAAGATAAGGCGGGGGATGGGGTGAGAGGAAGTGTGCTTACCGACGAAGGTATTCATGTCGAGGACCCAATGAGTAGTGTCGATTTGGGTGAAGGTGGAGATGTCCATCGGAAAGCTCCGGTTCGGAAACAACACACCGAACATCGTTTGAGAGAGAGAGAGAGAGACGGTGACTCTGTGTCTGTGAGAGCGAGAGAGTGTATCAGCGCGTCTGAGATGGCTTGTAGACTTGACACTTGAGAGTGGTTTAATGAAAGTTATTTCTTGCTTTTTTATATTTAATTAATTAAAAAGTAGCAGAAAGGCAGCACGGGCAAATGGGAAAACAAGGAAATAATTTTGAACAATTATTTATTGAATAATTGGGAGATTAAAAATGAAGGAAAAGGTTAATATAATTTTCAATTAAAAATCTAACTTCAGAAATTTACACTAATTCTGTGCTACTTCATTCTTTGGGATAAATAGCTCAATTTAATCATACTTGTTAAAGAATGGATACAGAGAGAGCCCTTTAAGTTTAAAATTCCAATAAAGTTGGAGATGACTCAATAATAAGACCATGTGCAAACAATTTTTTACAATTAAAAAAAAAAACTAAAAGCATAGATGGTTATTAATTATCGGCCAATTCAGGATGACAAACTTGTTTATGTGATACTTTTGGCAACATCAATTGGATACAATTTTTATGGAAAATTGAGAAGTGAGAAGTGTGAGCCTTGGTCACTTGATCATTATTTTTACGCTAAAACTAAATTGATCAACCAAAATAGAGTACGAACAATTATTTCAAGCAAAAAGAATCTCACGTATCTGTAGTCTTTGTTCTTCTATAGTGTGTTCTTTTCTGGTTTTCAAATGTTAGGGTTTTTGCTCTTTATAGTTCTTTTCGTGTTATTTAGGGTTTCACTTCAAGAAATCCTCTTTTACCATCTTCGGTTTGTGAAGCAATGGCCAATTCATTTCAGTACTTGATGCGATGCAATCTTGTTGTTCCTAGTTGGAGATGATTTAGCTTCCAGTAGATGATGGACTTGGCTAATCTGCATAGAGAGAATTAGAGAACTCGGGGGTGCTTACCCGGCGAGGTCGCTCCAATGCTTAAGTCAGTAATTTGCGAACTGATGGTAGTTTAGAAAGCAAGAGAGATAGTGAGCAGAGATTACATGTACCTTGCCCCCGAAGGGTTGGGGTCTTTATATACTGGAGTCCTCGCGAGTTTTTCGGAGTGGTTCCGGGATTCTTGTCGTGATGAGGCCCGTATCTGTATTAGCAGGAGATAACGCTGCTAGCCAATAAGGCTTTTCGCTTCCGCCTGATTCGGACGGGGGAGATAAGGTTGGCAATTATGAGGCATGATCTCGTAAAGCGTGGAATCTTGTGGTGAGATCTTTAGGGTTATCATGCAGAGGTCGGTCAATATCACCTGAGCTAGTGCCCCTTGGATCCGACCTGGTATGAATGCTGAAGTGCCTTGTAACCGAAGTGATCTTGATGCAATTGTGTTCCGAAGTGAACTTGTCTCGAGGTGGACTTGCTTCCGAGGTGGACTTGCCCCGAGGTGGTTCAATCATCCGAGCTTGGTCCGTTGTAGACTAGATACGTCGGAATGAGCTGTCATCCTGTCAGTTAGGTCATGTCCACGTGCCCCTCTATTACTAGGTCAGGCCAAATCACCCTACATCAATTGCCCCCCACTCCCTGGGCCAGGGGTTCTGACCTGGTGCAAGGAGTTCATGACGAGCCAAGTGGATTTGGTCCGAGGACCGGGCAGCTAGTTAGATGAATCACGGGTCGAACTTGTTCGACCACCTGGCTCAACCAGGAAAACCCAGGTCGCGTCTGGCTTACGTGCGGACGTCACACGATTTGTAAACTCTGTGGACGTCAAAAAATGCGGTAAACCGTTTTCACCCTCGAGGGTTGCGCAACTGGTTTTCCTAGGAGCCATTGGATTGCTTCGATCTCGACCGTTAGTTCTCGGACATAGCGGCTATAAATAGGGGGTCCGCAACTCATTTTTCTCGCCACGAATTCTACGATTGAGCTCTCCCAAGGACGCATTGGAGTTTGCCAGCTCGGTCTTCTTTCTGTTTTCCACTTCGTTCTTTCCTTTCGGTGAGTCCCCATTCCTTAGCTTTTTCCTGCTTTCCGATTATGTCGAGTTCTAGCATAGATAGGCTTGTAGATAGTGTTAGCGAGGTGGAGGGTGCTGTTGTTCCTGCCGGGGAAGTCAGCCCACAGCAAGGTGCCTCCCCTCTCCGGTCTTTAGAGGGAACCTCTAACCCCGAAGTTGAGCCATCTTGGCTCGGGGAGACCGAAGCTCAGGAAGAGGGTCCATCCTCCAGGTCGGGGGCCCCAACTTCTTCCCGAAGTCGGGATCCTGATGACTTCGGGCCTTCCAAACTGTTTTCAGACATACTGCTGTACTTAGTGTCCCGCTATCGTCTCCCCGATAGCTCAGTCTTCAACATACCCTTAGGTTAGTACCCTTGGGCTCATGATCACAATGAGCTCGCCATTTTTTAGGAGCAGCTCGCGGCAGGGCTGCACTTCCAACTCCACCCTTTCCTAATAGAAGTAGTTAAGTTTTACAACATCACCATTGACCAATTTCATCTAAACTCTATTTGGAATATCGTTGGCACTATTTCTTTGTTCCACTCCTACGGCCGACCCCTATACCCTTGGGCTCATGATCACAATGAGCTCGCCATTTTTTAGGAGCAACTCGCGGCAGGGCTGCACTTCCCACTCCACCCTTTCTTAATAGAAGTAGTTAAGTTTTACAACATCACCATTGACCAGTTTCATCTAAACTCTATTTGGAATATCGTTGGCACTATTTCTTTGTTCCACTCCTACGGCCGACCCCTAACCCTGGACGTCTTCAGCTCGATTTGTGCGATCAAGCGAAACTCGGCCTGTCTACGCGGGGACATCAGACAGATCTACTACATCTCTCCTAGGCTCAGATTCAATATCTTGCATGGCTGCCCGAACAAGGTTCCAGCCTAGAAAAGGCGATACTTCATCGCTCGTAACCCAGAAGGGTGGTCTTTCCCAACCCACTGGAGGGTGGCTACTCAGGACCCCGGGGTGAGCTTGGACAAAGAGACTAGGGCGGTGATCAATTCATGGAGGGACCTCGGGCTTGAGATGAAAAACTTCTTGGCCGAGGACGCGCTGGTGCGAGCTAGTTTGAGCCCTCCTGGTAGGTTTCCTTTCGGATATTTGCTTAAAATACCCTTTAAGTTTTTTGACTAACTGTTTGTTTTTTGCAATTACAATGCCAGAGGTTGATGCGGAGAGCCTCCTGATGAGCTCCCGGAGGGGGAAAAAGTGGAAGGCCACGAAGAGACTTCGCCGGGAAGTCAGGCCTTCAACGTCTGGAGCAACCGAGGCCTTGGCCGTGGAGCCGATCTCCACTGAGCCCCCCAGGGAGGAGGCCCGACCTGCGGACCCCGAAGTGGTCACAAAGGAGGGTCGCAAGGAGGAAGCTTGTCCTCAGGAACCAGAGGACGTATCAACTTCAGAGGGGCCCGTTGTCGAGCCAGAGAGCGCCCCTGCGAGCGAGAAAGAGAGCATCTTGGACCACATAACCATGGTGCATAAGAGCAAGGATGCTATCTTTTTGCGCGAGGTCGCATGATGGGATGATATGTCTCCAGCCCGGCTCTTGGGAATGGCTTCCCACCACTGCATGGTGGTAAGTGTTCTGCCTTCAGTTCCTCTCTCTCTCTCTCTTTTTTTTTACTTACCTCGATTTTCTTTTGATAGGTCAATTCTGCCATTCACGCATTGGCTTGCCAGTTCGCGATTCACCCATCGGAAGCTCGAGACACCAAGGCGGAGGTATGGAAGCTCCATCGCGAGCTGGACCTAGCTCGGGGTGAGGTACTTCAGGCTAGAAAGGGAGCCGAATGCTAGAAGCATCTGATTTTGGATCAGGAGGGGCAGATCTCCTCGCTGACCGAGGAGAATGCTAAGCACAAGGATCTGATTTCAGTGATGACCGAGGAGAATGCGAAGCAAAAGGAGCTGATCGCAACAATGACCGAGGAGAAGGCGCAACTTCAACGAGAAGTCGAAAATCTTGAAGCAATGGTCCAAGAGCGTACTCAGATCTTCGAGACAGCCATCGAGGAGGCGCGGCCAGAAGAGAGGAACCAAGCCATTGAACGTTTCAAGGAGTCCTCGGAGTTTTGCGCTCTCCAAGTCAAATATGACTCAAGCTCCTACCGCTCTGGGTTCAAGCTGTGCAGGTATCTGGTTCGGCAGAAGTTTCCCGATCTCGACCTTGGTGCCATCACGATGTTGGGCTTAGCTCCTGGAGTGGCCAGGGCAGCAAACGAGGAGCCCAACTCGTCAGAGGAGGAGAGTGATGACGAGGTCGAAGTAGTGGACCCCTCGGATGTGGCTGGCAGTCCTCCCGCCTAAGAGTTTTTTCTTCTTTTCTCTTCCTTTTTGAATCATGGATGTACACCCCGAAGCCACTAAGCTCGGGTCACAATGAGACCTTTGTACTTAAAATCTTTTCATCAATGAAATAAAAACGTTTTTACTAATCCTTGTGTAAAAATATTCTAAGTGTGAGTGACTGCCGATCTAGGCAACGAATGTATAGGTTACCCGAATTGTCGAGCTACCGAGCTGGACAATAAGTAAGGATAACCAAAAATAAAATTTTTCTAAGTGGAGATTACCCCGAATTGTCTGCCTAGACTACTAGTAGGAGCAACTTCACGTAATGTACACCGAGGTGGGCGGCATTACAGGGTATATACCCATCCTATCTGCCCACGGGCTACTCATTTAGATGTTGGTTGTCCCTAACGGGCCCAACCTATTGTTATATGCCGAAGTGGACTAGACATCATAGGGCTTATACTCGAGCTGTCTATGCCTTAGGCATTTGAGGTACTTTGCCTATGCCGAAGAGGCGAGTAGGACTTATATGCCCATGCCGAAGAGGCGACTGGGACTTATATGGTGACGAGTCTGTCAATTCAATACTTTAGCCCTTAGGCCTTGGGGGCGACTTATTGTCCACCCTTCTTGATCCTGCCCATGCCGAAGAGGTGACTGGGGCTTGTATAATGCCGAGGTCTTTTATCAGCTCAACATTTTTAGTCCTTAGACTTTTGGGAGTGACTTACAGTCCGCTCTCTAGTTAGACGATCACAGGTAGTACCACCTTAGATTGCCGACGTTCCACGCCCGAGGCACCTGTTTTCCTTCTAAGGTTTCGAGCTCGTACGTACCTTTTCCGAGCACCCACTTTACTCGATAGGGTCCTTCTCAATTCGGTCGGAGCTTACCAACACCTGGCTCAGGCACCATGACTTTACGAAGAATCAGGTCTCCAACGCGGAAGTTCCGCTTCTTGACTCTGGCGTTATAGTACCGAGCCACTCTCTGCTAGTAGGTCGTGGTCCGGATGTATGCGAGGTCCCGTACCTCTTCAACTAAGTTGAGGTTGGTGTGTAGCTCGTCATCGTTTGCCTCTTCATCGTATGCCTCCAGGTGTAGCGTAGGCACCTCGATCTCGGCTGGGATCACTGCCTTCGTGCCGTAGGTGAGGTTGAGGGGGGTTTCACCCATGGCGGTCTTCACAGTGGTTCGATAAGCCCATAGTACATTGGGCAGCTCGTCTACCCATAGTCCTTTATCTTGGGCTAAGCGTGCTTTCAGTGCACGGAGGATGGCCCTGTTCATGACTTCCGCTTGACCATTTGCTTGGGGGTGTGCCATCGAGGTGAAATTCTGTTGTATCCGCATCTGGCTACACCAATTCTGAAACTTGATGTCCTCGAATTGCTTGCCGTTGTTAGAGATAAGCACTCGAGGTAGTTCGAAGCGGCACACTATGCTCCTCCAAAAGAAGTTTTGCACGCTTTGTGTTGTGGTCGTCGCAAGAGGTTCGGCCTCCACCCACTTTATGAAGTAGTCCACTGCTACCACTAAGAATCTCCTCTGTCCTATCGCTGGCGGGAATGGTCCAAGGATGTCAATTCCCCACTGCGCGAAGGGTCATGGGCTAGTGAGATAGTTCAGGTCAGCAGCAGGCTGGTGGTGGACGTTGGCGTGCCTTTGACACTTGTCGCATCTTTTGACGAGATCAAGCGCATCTGCCTTCATCGTTGGCTAGTAGTAACCCTGTCGTAGCGCTTTCTGGGTGAGAGCCCTGCCCCTCAAGTGTCCGCCACACAGACCTTCATGAGTGTTGTGGAGAACGAGCTCGGCTTCTGAGAGTCGCAAGCAGCGCAAGTAGGGGAGCTTGTATGATCTTCGGTACAGCCATCCGTCTATTATGACATACTTGGTTGCCTGTCGCTCTACCCTTCTAGTTGCGTTGCGATCTGTAGGGAGGGTCCCGTGAAGCATGTAGTTCGCGAGTGGATCGATCCAACTTGGCTCTGCTTGTGCAACAAGAGCGATCTCTTCTACCCCCCCCCCTCGAGAATGCTAGGCCGAGGCAGATTCTCTATGTACACGGTCCTCATGGTGTTGTCGCTTATGCTGGCTAACCGGGACAAGGCATCGGCCTCAGTGTTCTCGGACCTCGGGATCTACCTGATGAAGTAGGACTGGAAATCGCACAGAGCTTCTCTAACCTTGGCTAAGTAGGCGACCATAATTGGCTCGCGAGCTTCATATTCACCAGTGACCTGGTTGACCATGAGCTGGGAGTCACTGCAGCTAACGATGTGCTTGGCTCTTACGTCATTCTCTAAAGCAAGCCCGACTATCAATGCTTTGTACTCCGCTTCATTATTGGATGCGATGAACTCGAACCGAAGCGCATACTCAAGCTTCACTCTGCTTGGCTCGTATAGAATGATACCAGCTCTGCTACCTTACTGATTTGACAAGCCGCCTACATGGAGGATCTAGGGCTCCTCATCCCAAGTTGGTGTTGCTCTGATTAGGGGAGGTGCCGCACTGGTTGAAGCTTCACTTCTGTGCAAGGGCTCAATCAATTCAGGGACTGTAGTGCTGAAGGTACATTCCGTGACAAAGTCGGCTAAGGCTTGGGCCTTGATAGCTATTCGAGGCTCATACTGGATGTCGTATTCGTTGAGTTCAATGGCCCACTTTGTCAATCTACTGGAGACCTCAGGCTTGAGCAAGACTTGCCTAAGAGGTCTGTTGGTGAGGACGATGACAGTATGGGCTTAGAAGTACGGTTGAAGCTTCCGAGCTATGGTGACTAGCGCATATGTTAGCTTTTCAATCTTTGGATACCTTGTTTCTGCATCCTGCAAAACTTTACTAACATAGTAGATGGGTCGTTGAACCCAATCTACTTCTTTTATCAGTATCGAGCTGACTACCTCGTCACTCGCGGAGAGGTACAGCTTCGAAATATCTCCCTCCTCGAGTCGGGTCAGAACCGGGATACTGGTTAGGTACTTTTTGAGTTCGTTGAAAGCGAAATGGCACTCTTCGGTCCATTCAAAGTCCTTGCTCTTTTTAATTGCCTTGAAGAAAGGCAAGCAGCGGTCTGCCGATTTAGACATGAAGCGGCTCAGAGCGGCTATACGACCGTTCAACCTCTGAACCTCCTTCAATTTACGGGGCGGTCTCATATCTAGGATGGCTTTGATTTTGTCAGGATTGACTTCGATGCCATGTCGGTTAACGATGTAACCCAGGAATTTACCCGAGGTGACACCGAAGACACATTTATTAGGGTTTAACTTCATGTTGTATTTTCTCAAAATTTCAAAAACACAATGTAAATCTTTTATTAAATCATTTGAAAACTGAGTTTTGATGACCATGTCATCTACATAGCATTCTACTTTTTTGCCGATTAGTGGTTCAAAGAGTCAGTTTACAAGTCTTTGGAATGTTGCCCTGGCGTTTTTCAGTCCAAAGGGCATGACCTTGTAACAGTACAGGCCTAATTCGGTTTTGAAGGCCGTTTTTTCTTCATCAGTAGGGTCCATCTTGATCTGGTTGTAGCCTAAGTATGCATCCAGAAAACTCAGCAACTCATGCCCTGAGGTCGTGTCCACCAGACGGTCGATCTTGGGAAGTGGGAAGCAGTCCTTCGGCCAAGCTCGATTCAGGTCGGTATAGTTGACGCACATGCGCCATTTACCGTTGGCCTTTTTTACTAGAACGGGGTTAGCCACCCAGCTCGGGTAATGGACCTCCCTGATGAAATTGGCTGCGAGAAGCTTCCCAACTTCCTCATCGACTGCTCTCCAGCGCTATGGAGCTAGGTTGCGTTTCTTTTGTCTAACGGACCTAACTACAGGATCAATGTTCAACTTGTGAGTTATTATTTTAGCATCTATGCTGGGTATCTCTACCGCGGACCATGCAAACACATTTAAATTTTCAAGTAAGAAACTTACAAGCTGAGAACGCAGAGGCTCCTCAATCGATGCGCCGATTTGGAGAGTCCTGGCTAGATCTTTTGTCAAAATGGGTATAGGGACCACCGTCTCTTCTATTGGTGAAACTCGCTCCTCAGTGTACTCCGTAGGTCACTCTAGCTTGAGGTCATTTGCTACCTTGGCTTTCCCTTTGAGGGTGGTGACATAGCATTTATGAGACTCGAGCCGGTCACCTCGCGCTACCCCTACTCCGAAGTCCGTAGGGAACTTCATGGCCAAATAATAGGTGAACACCACTGTGCGAAGAGCGTAGGTGATAGGCCGACCTATAACAGCATTGTACGAGGAGGGAGTTGCGACCACTAGAAAAGTGTGGTTGAACCTCGCAATACGTACCGACCTCTACAAGTATTGAAATTCGCCCTAGAGGCTTGACTTCCTCTCCACTGAAGCCTACCAGAGGAGTGTTCGTGGGCTTGATGTCGCTTTCTTGGAGCTGCAGCTTGTCGAACGCGTCCTTGAACAGTATGTCTGCCGAGCTGCCTGAATCGACCAGGACGCGCTTCACTTCGAAGTCGTTGATTCTCATTTTTATGACGAGCGTGTCATCATGGGGGTACTGGATCCCGCACGTCATCTTCAGTGAAGAATAGGGGCTCTTCTAACCTTGGCCGCATCGGGGGGTTCTGCTCTTCTCTTTATAACTCACGAGCCGATGTTTTCGTTGCGGCTAATGTGCAGCCCGCGACAATTGACCCGTTGGTGATCATGTGAATTATCCCTCGAACCGGTCTTTCATCGGGCAGCTGTCTCTATGGCTGCTCGCTCTGCGTGTTGCTGGTCTCGGGAGCATCTCTCCCTTGCTCCCCCTGCCGATCTGTTTGACTTTTATTTTCTTTTAATACAAAATTTTTTAGGTATCCACGACGGATGAGTTCTTCGATCTCATCACGGAGGTTTTTACAGTTCTCAGTGCTATGACCGTGGTCTCTACGAAAATGACAGTATACATTTCTATTTCTAGTATTCGGATCCCCTCTCATCCGAGGTGGCCACTTCACATAGGAGGCGTCCTTGATCGCCGTAAGATATTCTCCTCGCTTCGCATTCAAGGGCGTGTAGTTCATCCTTTCAACTAGGGGAGTTCGGAAATGCTGATCCGATTTACTCCCTCCTCTAGCTGGTTCATCCTTCTTCCGTATATTATCCTTGTTGGTTGAGGTTTCCCCTTCTCTTTTCCTTTTTTCTGGTGGATTCTTGCTTTTTTGGTTCATCTCTTCTTCTGTTTCGATGAACTGGTCAACGAGCTTGAGAAACTTTGTGACATCTTTAGGCTTGTTGGTAACCACGTGGCACTTGAACTCTTTGTGGGTGATGCCTCTTTTTGCAGCTGTGAGTCTCACGGTGGGATCTAGGTCAGGGATCTGCAAGCATGCATCGTTGAAACGCTTGATATAGCTCCGGATTGATTCTCCCTCCCTCTGGACTATGCTGAGGAGGCTTTCTTGGGACCTTGGGCACCTCTTGCTAGTGATGAAGTGCGAGGTGAAGATTTGCACGAACTGCGCCCAACTTTTAATTGTCCCGGGTGCGAGGATTTTGTACCATGTGCGAGCTACTCTCTTAAAGGTTGTGGAGATGGCAACGCACATGCAGGGTTCATCAGCCCCGGCTAGGTGCATTTGTGATTGGAAAGAATCCACATGGTCATTTGGGTCGAATGACCAGTCGTACTTGTCCAAGGGAGGTACCTTGAAGTCTTTGGGCATCGGGATGGCCAGGAGCTCGGGGGATAAAGGAGACGGCACGGAGAGGAGCGGAGTGGTCTTCACGGTTCCCGAGCTCGCCTCTTCTTTGCCTTTAGCCTGTTTGGGCTGACTTTGAACTGTAGCTTGGCGAACCTTATGACGCCACTTCTACTGCTTCTTTACTGGCTCTGCATTAGTGCTGCTAGCTTCTGTGTTGTCAAGCATTGTTCTGGTAGGGAGCTGCTTGGACTACTGGCAGCGGCTGCTGTGGACTGAGGGGCCTTCAAACTGTGAAGGCCGAGGTGAAGCGGCTCTGGTGGGCTGAGTGTCTCCTGACCTATTCACTTGCTGCGAGGCGGGAGGAGTGATTTGTCTCTCCCTCTTGTCGCAGGATGAGACCTGACTCCCAAGAGGGTTCTGGATCTGGGAGGTCTCCCCCCGGCGAGGAGGGCGTTCTTTCTGGCAGCGAGGCTTGACTTGTGTCGCCGGATGCCGAGGTGGAACCGGCTATTGATTCTGTGGAAGTGGAGGGAACTGCTGATGGTATTGTTGCTGGTAAAAGTGATGCAGGACCTACTGCTGGTACATCTAAAACTATTGGACCTATTGCATTTGGGTTTGCATAGCCCACACGCAGTGTACCAGGTCGTCAAGTTGATTTTGTCCGACTTCCGAGGGAATTTCAAAAGGTTCAACAAAGGTTGCACCCATCGTAAAAGGGAGTGGGGCATTCACTGGTGCAATGACTTGTGGCACGTTCAGTGTCGGAATCCCATCTGCAGAGAGAGGCACAGTGAATTGTCCAATGCACACAGTTGGGACCTGGAGTTGCCCCCCGGAGACGCTCATGTCAGCGCTATGTTCGGCGTTACTGGAAGATGCCATGGAAGTTGAATCTGGAATGCTTGGTGAAAAAAGGCTTTTTGAAGCGTTCCCACAGATGGCACCAAATGATGCGACGCAATCTGCCTGCTCCTAGCTGGAGATGACTCGGCTTCCAGTAGACGACGGAGTTGGCTAATCTGCACAGAGAGAATCAGAGAACTCGGGGGTGCTTACCCGCCGAGGTCGCTCCGATGCTTAAGTCAGTAATTTGCAAGCTGATGGTAGTTTAGAAAGCAAGAGAGCTAGTGAGTAGAGATTACGCGTACCTTTGCCCCCGAAGGCTTGGGGTCTTTATATACTGAATTCCTCGTGGGTTTTTCGAAGTGGTTCCGGAATTCTTGCTGTTATGAGGCCCATATCCGTATTAGCAGGAGATAACGCTGCTAGCCGATAAGGCTTACCGCTTCCGCCTGATTCGGATGGGGGAGATAAGGCTGGCAATTACGAGGCATGCAGAGGTTGGTCAATATCACTCGAGCTAGTGCCCCTTGGATTCGACCTGGTACAAATGCCAAAGTGCCTTGTAACCAGAGTGATTTTGATGCAATTGTATTCCAAAGTGAACTTGTCCCGAGGTGGACTTACTTCCGAAGTGGATTTGCCCCGAGGTGATTCGGTCATCCGAGCTCGATCCGTTGTAGACTAGATACGTCGGAATGAACTTTCATCCTGTCAGTTAGGTCAGTTAGCCAAATCACCCTACATCAATACTCGTTGGCCAAAAACAGTTTCCATATGACGATCTCGGATGCTCCCTCGTTTATGGATCTCGTTCCAGAGTTGGTTGGCTCGTCCTTATCTCTTTGTCGTCTTCAATTTTATAATCATCATCATTGCAGCTTTGTCGAACTTCCAACAAAAGCTATCGAACAAGAGTCGAAGCGAAGAAGATAAGAGTCGACCTGAGAAGTAGAGGCGGAAGGTTTCGCATAGGTGGAGACAGACAAGAAAATAGTGGTTTTCGTTGAAAAATCCAGTGTCATCGTCAGGGGTTGGTCGGATGTGTCCGTGACCGATTTTGACGGGAAATTAGGGCTGAACTCCTCGGCCTCTTCTGCCATTGTAAAAACAATGAGGACGTACCGGAAAGCCGCCAAAGACATTACGACGGAGGCGAAGCCTGTGGGACATCTAAGGTGCGTTGTGAAGGCAACGATGGAGAAGAAGGTGAGAGGTCTAGGGAGTGAGGCAAAGTGGGAGGAGAACGACACGCTGGATGCAATGTGGAAATCGATCGCAGACAGACGGAATTCCGCGACACAATAGTTGAGGAAGAGTGACACTTGGGACATGCCACCTCGAGTGGTAGCCGAAGCAGAGTTGGAATCAATGGCAGCAGCTAAGGAAGTCGGAAACGTTCAACGACATAGCATCGTCGGCGTCATCGGCTTCATCTGGGTCGGATTCTTCCTGGAGGAGTGGGGGCTAAGGAAGGAAGGGGGAGAGCCGAGACTGGGAGAGAGTTAGAGAGGCGAAATCATGGCTCACATCTCTTTGTCTGTTAAGGAAGGAAGGAGTACGTGTCAAGTTAAATGGATCCTTGTGATTCGGAGGTTTGAAGAGAGAGAGGGGAGAGCGAGAATGGGAGAGACTGAGAGGCGAAATTGGGGCTCACGTCTCTGTATTTGTTAGACACAGCGCCTAGTAGGGGCTTGCTGGGGAAGAAGGAAGGGATCAGTACTATCAGTTTTTGAAAAACCGGTAATCAAAACCAGTCGTTTAACTGGTTGATTAATTCGATTAACCGTCGATTTGGTTCATCGGTTTGTCAATTTTTTAATTTTTATAATATATATTATAAAAATATATAAAATTATAAATTATAAATATATATAAAATATTATATTTTAATTAATAGATAATATATCATATATATATATATATATACATAGGAAAATTGTTTAAAACTCATCCTGAGTTTTCAGCACTTCTCTTAAACTCACCACAACTTTTCAAAATGTCTACAAGTCACCATGTCACTTGAACGTTAAACAAATAATAATTAGACATGAAAACAGGAAACTATAGAAATTGTAGAAAATACACCAAAAATTATAAAAAAACACAGAAATTGCAAATAAATAACAAAAAATACAAAAAAAATTATAGATTGTAGAAAATTGAAAAATGTAAAATGTAAAATGTAAAAAAAAAATTATAAAAAGTATTGAAAATTATAACAAAACACTAAAAAATATAAAAAAAAAATCAAAAATTAAAAAATACCCTTTTCCTCTAACTCGCCATCAAAGGGTAATTTGATCATGAAAAATGTTATTTATACTGATGTAGGCACCTCTGTTAAGAAGCATTCCAATCGATATCTGTCGGAAGATGGATCTCCGGTGCTGAATCTTCGTCGGCAATGCTCAAATCCGTATTGAATGAATTCCCCTTCTCTTCTCTTCCCTCTTTCCTTCTAACCCAATCCACTCAAAATCTAAAACCCTAACTATACAAACCGATAAAAAGAAAATCACAAAAAAAAAAAAAAAACTGGACCAAGTTGGGTGAACCAAATTAAACCAATGTAAACCCAACTTGCAGAACAAAACTGGACCAAGGTGGCCCACAACCGCTCTGAATGACCCGACCCATCAATTACTGGGTCCCGAGGATTGAAGCATGTGTCAGATATTAAGCGACTTTTCATCAATTGATAGGCCACTCTAAGCTATAATAAGACCTCTTTCTTTTTGGGTAAGAAAGGCACACCAAGACTTTTGTCCACAATAGTCCTACGTTCCCTGGAACATTGAAATAGTAAGATCATGTTTACATGGCCTAAACCTCTGATAACTATAGCCTCAAGTGTATTTGGTAGGGGAGAAAACCAAACTAAAGCTGTCAGCCAATGCTTCTCAATATTCCGGGTCAATCCGATAGACCCGAACTAATCCAAACCTATATATTATAGGACTAGATTGACATTTGTACTCGGAGCTATAGGTCAAGAAGGGTCCGGTTGTATTGGATTGGATTGGGCGCAATCCATGTTTGCACCATCTAAGGCATCAACCCAAACCCAACTCAACTCAAGTTTAGGTTAAACCCGAGAGACCACTGTTAAGGGATTTTTCGGAGGAGTTTACTGTTTATCTTCTTCTCCATCCGAAGGTGAACCAGCGGCGGCCGTTTTAGTTTCTCTCACCGGTAATCTCTCTTCTCCCATTATTTTTATCTTCTTCCCTCCCTCTTTACTTTCGCTTCTCTTTTTTCCTCCTCCATCGAGACTCGGTGGCATTTCGCCACTGTTCATCGTCCCTATCAGCGAGAATAGATAAGTTGCAGCGGCGCAACTTCCCTTCCATTCCCCACTCGATTCACAGAAACCCAACCTCTTCTGGTCCCATTTACTTCCCTTAGGCCGTTTTAGTTTCTCTCACCGGTAATCTCTCTTCTCCCATTCTTTCTATCATCTTCCCTCCCTCTTTACTTTCGCTTCTTTTTTTTCCTCCTCCATCGAGACTCAGTGGCATTTCTCCACTGTTCATCGTCCCTATCAGCGAGAATAGATAAGTTGCAGCGGCACAACTTCCCTTCCATTCCCCACTCGATTCGCCGAAACCCAAACTCTTCTGGTCCCATTTACTTCCCTTACTATTTTTTTTTCTCGCCCTAGTACCATTCCTCTGCCGTCCTAATCATCAGTAGAACTCCTACAACCTGTGAGGTCTATTGTTCGAACTGGGAAAATTCTCACCATTCGAATACTAACAATTCAAGATCGAAGCGGATTAAACCCCCCTGCAGCATTGTTTCTCAGGCTGAAATCTCGATTCAGCATTGTGTGATTCCAGGCTGACATTCGAACAACAGTAGACCTCAGGCCAAAATACGATCCAGTGTTGAGGCATAGAGTAGAGCACGCATCTTCAATCTCTTGCCTTCGAATTCGAATAAGAGTAAAGCAGAAAGAACAGCGAGTTTGGTTCGAAGTAAAGCAGAACCGTTGACGACAGGCAGTCGTTACTCGAGTCATCGTTGTCGTCTGAAGACACTAGTCTGCGACCGTAGCAGATCTGAAGCTTCTCCAGTAGACTCTTCTCTCTGATTCGCTAGGCGGCGTTGGTGGCGTACGTAGCGATCGGCGGTAGAGGCAGGTATGATGTCGGGGGGCGTTGGTGGAGAAAGAAGACCATTCCGAGTGGAGGAGCACTAGGAGAGAAATTCGGCTCGAGTACACGTGTCGAGCACAGAATCCTCAAAATTGCAAACGTGTCAAGCATAGGAGGGTGACCGTACACCTTCCTATATAAATAGATGTGGAGAGGGAAAGATAAGTCTAGTAATGTCTGGAGATTTCTGGATTTTGTTGGTCTGGTCTGAAACACTGAATCATCTAGGCTTAACAGAAAATATATAGTGAGGGGTCTGACAGTAGCTTGTGGAGGAGGAGGTATCAAAGTAAGTTGTTTTTCAGTGGTAATCTGATAGATATGAAGGTCAGGTCAGTGTTGGGCAGGTTGACACGTCGAGGATAAGGGTGTCAATGGACCGGTTTTGGATTTGACCCCGTTCATTCTAAAATTAATTTGGATGGATTGGATGGACCAATAAGATACATTGGATTAGACCAATTTAGTCCAAAATATTTATTAGATTGGATTGGACTTGGTTCGTCCATAACAAATTTATATTGGATTGGGTTGGATTAAGCTAATATCTGGTCCATTGGTATAAGATAAGAATATATTTGTCGATGGATCGAGTTTGGGTTGAAACCAATTTAAATCAAATTGAATTTGAAAAGATTGGATGGTCCAGACATTAAATTGGACCGGTCTAAATTGATCTAAAACATTCATTAGATTGGATTGGGTCTGGTCCATTTATAATGGACTCACATTGAAATGGATTGGATTGGACAAAATCCAGTCCAATTGACACCCCTACTCGTGGAGGTGCACACATACCTTGGATATATGGAATAGAATGCAGGTGTGGGTTGGGTGTCGATGGATCTATTTAGGGTTGGATCCGTTTAAATCAAAATCAATTTAAACGAATTGAATGAATGGATAAGATATATTGAATCGGATTAATTCAGACTTTATGGTCCAAAGTAGTTATTGGATTGGATTGGATCTAGTCCATCCTTAATAGATTTATATTGGATGGGATCTGTTCCATTAAAAATGCAGCTATCAATGGATTAGTTTGGATTGGAATCAATCTAAATTACAATCAATTTGAACAAATTGGGTCCAGACATCAAATTGGACTGGTCTAAAATGGTCTAAAATATTCATTAAACTGGATTGAGTCTGGTCCATTTGTAATGAATTCATATTGGATTGGACCAAATCCTAACACTAACACCCCTAGGTGTGGGAGGATATTCAGACTATCCATTTTCATGTTCCAGGTCTTATTTTTTGGCTTAAAAGACCATTACGGATCCTTGATTTGATTGCTGGATATTTGAATGAGAAGATGTTTTGACACGAGAAGAGAGGGATACCATGCGCTCAAAACATAGCATGAATCAAATTGCCCATTTGGTTGATGATTGAAGTTTGCAACCTATTAGGTATTGGAGGTCATGGTCACTCTTTCAAGTGATAGGAATTAGGGGTGTCAACTTTTCAACCCCACCCACCCATTAATTAATTTACAGGTTGGGTTGTATTAATTTAATCCTGGGTCATTAGTCGGTGGGTTGGTTAATTTACAGGTTGGGTTGTATTAATTTAATCCTGGGTCATTAGTGGGTGGTGATGTAACCGTTTTTTGTCACGTACCATTTTTTGTGATGTATAAATTTTTTAAATTTTTTGGCTAAGTACCTCGTTGTTTGACCCGGTGGTGACGTGCCTTGGTGATGAGCTACTTGGTGGCGAATTCCATGGGGGAGAACTACTTGGTGACGAACTGCCTGGTGGTGCTCCCTGGTGGCGAACTTCCTGGTGGCGAACTGCCTAGTGGTGCTCCCTGGTGGCGAACTGCCTGATGGCGAACTGCACGGTGGCGAACTACCTGGTGGCGAACTGCCTGGTAGTGCTCCCTGGGGGCGAACTGCCTGATGGCAAACTGCCTGGTAGTGCTCCCTGGTGGCGAACTGCCTGGTAGTGCTCCCTGGTGGTGAACTGCCTGGTGGCGAACTTCCTGGTGGCGAGCTACCTGGTGGCGAACTGCCTAGGGGTGAACTGCCTGGTGGCGAACTGCCTGATGGCAAACTCGTCACTTGACTTGCTCCTAGGCGGCCTACAACTCAGAGGATGGTGGAGCTCCCTGGTGCAGCGCAACCCGACTACCCTCTGCGTGAGGTGATTTTCTCTCCTTTGTAGACGGCGGGAGCTGAGGGACCTGCGAGAACTGAATCAGAGAACCCGTGGGTATTTTCCCGGCGGGGACTCTCCGATGCCTAAGTTAGCATTCTGATTACAGAGGGCTTGGAGAGAAATGAGAGAGCTAGAGAGCGGGGGTTACCATTCTTTTTTCTCCCCTCTGGCTTTGGGGGTTGGAGTCCTTATATAGTAGTGCCCTCATGGGTTAGGTGGGTGAAAAGCCTTCAAATGGTAAGACGTCATATCCCGTCACAACTGGGGTACGATGATGAACTCCTCGAGGTTGTCAGGCTGGCGCTTGTGCCAGGTTGTCAGGTCAGCGCCTATGTCAGTCGGCGGGTCGGTGTCCGGGCCAGGTTGCCAGGCCGGCGCCTGTGTCTGTCAGCGGGTCGGTGTTCGGACCAGGTTGCCAGGCCGGCGCCTGTGTCCGGGCCAGGTTGTCAGGTCGGCGCCTGTGTCAGTCGGCGGGTCGATGTCCGGGCCAGGTTGCCAGGCCGGCGCCTATGTCCGGATCAAGTTGTCAGGTCAGCGCCTGTGTCCGGGTCAGGTTGTCAGGTTGGCGCCTGTGTCCGGGCCAGATTGTTAGGTCGGCGCCTGTGTCCGGGCCAGGTTGCCAGGTCGGCGCCTGTGTCCGGGTCAGGTTGTTAAGTCGGCGCCTGTGTCCAGGCCAGATTGCCAGGTCGGCGCCTGTGTCCAGGCCAGGTTGCCAGGTCGGCGCCTGTGGCAGGCTGATCCGGCCAGGTCGCACAAGTCGCGCGCAGGTCGCGCCAGGTCGCGCGCAAGTCACGCCAGGTCGCGCGCAAGCCGCGCGCAGGTCGCGCGTAGGCCGCGCCAGGCCGCGTGCAGGTCGTGCCAGGCCAGCCAGACCGGTGCCTGGGGGGGACACCAACTTGGTAAGTTGTTGCATGGGTGCTTGCCTAGTTGTCACAAGGTGCCACGTGTCGCAATTTCACTGGAGGGCCAAATCTACCCTCATCAATTGCCCCCCACTCTCGAGCTGAGAGTAACTCAGCGAAGGGAGTAGATTTCTTTTGGCCTGTAAGTCAACGAGCTAGTAAGTTTTGATCCAGTTCCTTAGGCTTTGGGAGCTGCCTGTATGTGGCGAGCTGCCAGTAAGATGAGGGGGTCTCCGCTAGTTCAGTAGTGTAGCCCTTAGGCTCTAGGGCAAGTTATAGTTCACTTTTGCTGATTTTTTTCCGGCTGAGAAAGTGACTGGATATTTAGCAATAGTGTGGCCCGTAGGCTTTGGGAGTGACTCGTAGTCTACTCTTTTTTGACTTTTGCTCGTGCCGGAGAGGCGACTAGGCCTTAAGCAGTAATGTGGCCCGTAGGCTTTGGGAGTGACTCATAGTCTACTCCTTTTTGACTTTCCCGTGCCGGAGAGGCGACCGGGTCTTAAGTAGTAATGTGGCCCGTAGGCTTTTTGGGAGTGACTCGTAGTCTACTCTTTTTTGACTTTTGCCCATGTCGGAGAGGCGACCGGGTCTTAAGCAGTAATGTGGCCCGTAGGCTTTTGGGAGTGAGTCGTAGTCTACTCTTTTTTGACTTTTGCCCGTGCCGGAGAGGCGACCGGGTCTTAAGCAGTAATGTGGCCTGTAGGCTTTTGGGAGTGACTCGTAGTCTACTCTTTTTTGACTTTTGCCCGTGTCGGAGAGGCGACCGGGTCTTAAGCAGTAATGTGGCCCGTAGGCTTTTGGGAGTGACTCGTAGTCTACTCTTTTTTGACTTTGCCCGTGCCAGAGAGGCGATTGGGTCTTAAGCAGTAATGTGGCCCGTAGGCTTTGCCTGTGAGGTGTCGAGCTATGATTGTGCTGCATCAGCTTCGTAATGCCGGTCACCCACTCCTACAAGAAGCTACTAGGAGCTCGACCTTCGGGGGCAGCACTACTAACTTTAGGTTGCCAGCTCACACGGGAGCCTTGGAAGGCTCGACCGGTAAGGGCGCCTATGTAGTCTGTTGGCCATCAACTCCCGCAGAAGCCACGAAGAGCTCATCTTTGTAGGGGAACCTTGCGGAGAGGACTGATGAGGCATAATCTGAATCGAAAGTAAGGTTGGTAGAGCTACTTAGTCTGTTAGCCCCCTGCATAGTTTTTGAGTTCATAAAAAATGTAAACTATAAAGTGATATCTTCAAAAAAGTGAGGACTTAGCTTTGGTAAGATGAGAACTTAGCTTTTGTAGGATGAGAACTTAGCTTTTCGTAGCATTTCCCACAGACGGCGCCAATTGATGTAACCGTTTTTGGTCACATACCATCTTTTGTGATGTATAAATTTTTGGGCTAAGTACCTCGTTGTTTGACCCGGTGGTGATGAGCTACTTGGTGGCGAACTCCCTGGGGGAGAACTACTTGGTGACGAACTGCCTGGTGGTGCTCCCTGGTGGCGAACTGCCTAGGGGCGAACTGCCTGGTGGCGAACTACCTGGTGGCGAACTGCCTAGTGGTGCTCCCTGGTGGTGAACTGCCTGGTAGCGCTCCCTGGTGGCGAACTGCCTGGTAGTGCTCCCTGGTGGCGAACTGCCTGGTGGCGAGCTACCTGGTGGCGAACTGCCTGGGGGTGAACTGCCTGGTGGCGAACTGCCTAGTACTGCTCCCTGGTGGCAAACTGCCTGGTGGCGAACTGCCTGATGGCGAACTCGTCACTTGACTTGCTCCTAGGCGGTCTGCAACTCAGAGGATGGTGGAGCTCCCTGGTGCAGCGCAACCCGACTACCCTCCGCGTGAGGTGATTTTCTCTCCTTTGTAGACGGCGGGAGCTGAGGGACCTGCGAGAACTGAATCAGAGGACCCGAGGGTATTTTCCCGGCGGGGACTCTCTGATGCCTAAGTTAGCATTCTGATTACAGAGGGCTTGGAGAGAAATGAGAGAGCTAGAGAGCGGGGGTTACCATACTTTTTTCTCCCCTCTGGCTTTGGGGGTCGGAGTCCTTATATAGTGGTGCCCTCGCGGGTTAGGTGGGTGAAAAGCCTTCAAATGGTAAGACGTCATATCCCGTCAGAACCGGGGTACGGTGATGAACTCCTCGAGGTTGTCAGGCTGGCGCTTGTGCCAGGCGGCCAGGTCGGCGCCTGGGCCAGGTTGTCAGGTTGGCGTCTATGCCAGTCGGCGGGTCGGTGTCCGGGCCAGGTTGCCAGGCCGGCGCCTGTGTCTGTCGGCGGGTCGGTGTCCGGGCCAGGTTGCCAGGTCGGTGCCTGTGTCCGGGCCAGGTTGTCAGGTCGGCGCCTGTGTCAGTCGGCGGGTCGGTGTCCGGGCCAGGTTGCCAGGCCGGCGCCTGTGTCCAGGTCAGGTTGTCAGGTCGACGCCTGTGTCCGGGTCTGGTTGTCAGGTCGGCGCTTGTGTCCGGGCCAGATTGCCAGGTCGGCGCCTGTGTCCGGGCCAGGTTGCCAGGTCGGCGCCTGTCTCCAGGTCAGGTTGTCAGGTCGGCGCCTGTGTCCGGGCCAGATTGCCAGGTCGGCGCCTGTGTCCGGGCCAGGTTGCCAGGTCGGCGCCTGTGGCAGGCTGATCCGGCCAGGTCGCGCAGGCCGTGCGCAGGTCACGCCAGGTCGCGCGCAAGCCGCGCCAGGCCGCGCGGGCCGTGCCAAGCCGCCCGTGGGCCGCATGTAGGTCGCGCCAGGCCAGCCAGACCGGTGCCTGGGGGGACACCAACTTGGTAAGTTGTTGCCTGGGTGTTTGCCTAGTTGTCACGAGGTACCACGTGTCACAATTTCACTGGAGGGCCAAATCTGCCCTCATCAGGTGGGTTGGTTAATTTATAGGTTGGATTGTATTAATTTAATCCTGCGTCATTAGTGGGTGGGTTGATTAACCCAATAAAGAAATACTTAATGGATTGGGTTGGTCGGGTTATGGTTATATAATGGATAATCCATTAATATTTTGATTTCTCTTTTGCTCTATCACTTGACTCACTTCTCACTTCGTCTTTTTTCCAATAGATCCTTTTAGGGCTTCTATTTCCGAACACTACTCCCTTGTTGATCTTTCCGTTATGATATGATTTAATTTTTTTAGTTTTTGTGATTTCTCAAATTAGAGGTTCAATAGGAATAATTTCATTGGACAAGTACATATAATTTTTGTAACAAAAAGACAAGCCAATTATTCCATAACAAAAACAAAAGAACAAAGTTTGTACCAGCACAAGTTCAAAGTATTGATACGCCCGTGTATCAGCAAAGGCGTATCACCTTGCACTTTATATTTTTTTTACCTTTCTTTTTCAAAAATTGGTTTTAGGGTAGGATTTTCTATATATTTTTTATTAAAAAATAGCGTTCTTGAAACACCTGTAAACAAATACTAGCGGGGACCCATGCGATGTACGGGAAAGTCTGAAAGATTTAATAATTTTATTTAATATTAATTAATATTAAATTAATAATCAAATTTTTTTGTTAATTAACCAAAATTATTCAAAGTTATAGTTAATATCTAAAATTTTAATAATTGTATTTTTATTTAATGTTGATTTACGAAAAATAACTATTGTTAATTTAATATGAATAAATATTTTTAATAAATTTAGTTTTATTAATAATTTATAGAAATTTTAATAATTGTTATTATTTTTAAATGAAATTTTGATTAACTTTAAATAAATAAAAATAATTACAAAAACTAACATTTTTATTAGTTTCACTAATAATTAACAATTATATAAGAATGACAATGGGTGGATTTAAGGTAGGGCACCGGCATCCCTGTCCCCTGCCCCATCATCAAGACACTCTACCCCATTCCTGCCCAGTCCCCAATGTCAAGTAGGTTCAAGGCAAGCCAATCACTCCTCAATGTCGGGCGAGTTCAGGGGCAAGGGACCCCACTCCTCATCAAGGATGGGAAATCCTCGAATTTCCCCACCCTGTCCCTAGTATTGGGCAAGTTCAAGTAGAGGTGTAAATCGGGTCATGTTGGATCAAGCCTTGGGCCAGGTCAGGCCGCAAACCAAGCCAAGCTATGAGAGGTCCATTAAAAAAAATGAAAAAGACGTTTAAATTTTTATTCCATATGATTTTTGATGTATACAATTAGAACTATTCATGGGCCAAGTAGCCTGATGGCCCGGCCTGGCCTGACCCGCTATTTTTCATGCTTGGACAAAATTTTAGGCTCGTGGGCTCAAGCTTGAGCTTTCTCAAATAAGCCCAACTAGATACTATTACATATATAAAAAGGTACTTATGTTATATAATAAATATAATATATATATATATATGCTTCTTAAATTATTAATAAATATCAATTTACTATTAGGAAATATAAATTAGTTTATTAACTTATTAAATTATTACTAAATAAATATAATATTAGTTTATAAAAGTATACTGAAAATAAAACACTTTGTGTACAGATCGGGCTTTGGGCTCAGGCTCAGGCTCGGGCTCGGGCTTGCACATTTTCTGTTGATAAAGAGGCTCGTGTTAATTATAAAACTATGATTTTTTATAAATTAAATTTTATACTTAATTCTAGTCTAGTATAAAAATATATAACATTTCTATATATTAATATAAAATTTGTTATTTAAATTATATATAATAATATTTACCATATATGCATATAACTTCCAAGTTGAGCTTATTAGGGGTTGTTTAGCTTGGGCCCTATCCGATAAAGCTATCACTAGACTCCAAAAGTTTGATACCCAATTAAACTTCGTATCTAACTATCCCTCATAATGTGTGGGCATGGTGCATATCTCAGCTAGACCTAACTCAAAAGAAAATATTTGCTTGATCTTGCAAATTTTTAGACCTAATCGGGTTAGGTTAAGTTATAAACGATTTGTTACTTTTTATTATTAATTATTAAAATATTGTTAGCTGTTAAAATTTTATAATTATTAAATTACTATATCTATTTAAAATATAATAATTTATGGAAATTATCATATTTTCAGAAATATTGCTAATTTCTTGGCTAAAACTTATTAAATGTAATTTCTACTATTTATAGCTTAAATTATAATTACTGCTAATTACAGTTTAAAAATAATTGTTGTTAATTATTACCATTAATAATGAAAATACATTATTTTTTAATTATTATTCACTATTTTTGTAATAAAGTACAAATAATTTATTTTTTTAATTATTTTTAGTATTTTAATTAAGTTTTAGGTTTTTCAGAATTTTTGGATTTTTAATAATTTTTGGTGTCTTTTTATTATTATTCAGTATTTTTTGCATATGGGTATTTTTCAATAATTTCTTGTATTTTCATAACTAAATAAATACCATAGTTATTAAAAATACAACTAAATTTCATTATCTTTCAATAATTTTTGGCTTGGGTATTTTTTAATAATTTTTTTTTTATTTTTTAATAGTAAAATACTATTAATTGTATTTTAGTATTTTAATTATTTTAAGTAAATACCCTTATTAATATAAAATTGTTAATTTTCAATATTTTTTAATTATTTTTAGTATTTTAATTATGTTTAGGTTTTTCAGAATTTTTCTGATTTTTAATTAATTGTTGGTATTTTAAAACTATCAATTAATATTTTTTATTAGCGTTTATTAAGGTCTCAACTCATAAGTTATCTAATAATATTATTATAACTATCAATTAATATTTTTATATTTAAATTTCTTATTTTTATTAGCATTTACTAAGTTGGATTTTTAAGTAGAATTGAAACAAATTTTTAATATTTACTAAGTTTCGTTAATATTTATTTTTAGTGAAAGTTTAGTGGATTTTTAAATTAATAATTTTTTGATTGTTTAAGCACAACCTATTTATATTATTTGATTTATATCATGGTTTTCAAAATCGGACCAGACCAGAATAATCGGGAACCGGTCAAGTGATCGGTTCCATTTTACCCCAAAACCATTATTTCACCAAAAACCGTTGCTTTGGTCAGTAAACCGCTAACCTTGGCGGTCAAACCGTTTGAACCGTCCAATGATTTTTTTATTTTTTTGTTAGAATCGACCATCCATTCAGTTTGAATGATCGAACCATTCAACCCAGGAACCGGACCTCTAACCGGTTCGTTGTCTAGTTCGGTTTTAAAAACCTTGATTTATACTATTATTACTACTCTCTCTCTCTCTCTCTCTATCTCTCTCTTAAATGTAATAATAACATGCATTAAAATAGGAGGCCTTAGAAAACTCAAAGGTCTCTCTCTAATAGTATATAGCTTTATTAATTTATATTACCGTTTTGTATTTTTAAAACAAAAGAAATTAAGAAAAAAATACAAAAAATGGAGAAAATAAATAAATAGCTTCTCTCAAAGGAGAGGCATGCTCACATGGACAAACCTATATATATAAATATATATATATATATATATATATATATATATATATAATTTTAATTATTAATTAATGAAAATTATTAATAATTTTAATTTTAGTTTTATTTTATATTAACTTTATTTTGGAATAATAATAAATTGACATTTTATTATTTTCTATTAAATACTAATTTTGTTTAATAAATGCCATTGAACTTTATTTAATAATATATTAATAAATTTGTTTTATTAATTATTGCTTGATTAATTTTTATTAAATATTATTAATTTTATTAGTTGTTGTAAGTATATTAATTATGAAGTTAGTTTTTTTGAAGTACTAACTTTTATTAATAAAAACATTTTTATTAAATAAATTGCATTGATTCTAATGGAAATTAATTTTATATGTAATAATGAATTTTAAAACCATAATTTTTTTTTTATCTAAGAACCTTAAAATTTTGTTTAATTGACTCAAACATGGAGCATGGATTTGAAAAACGGTTTAGATCGAAGTACGGACCGGTCTATCCAATAGAAAGTTATTAACCCATTTGCATGGATTGACAACGGATGAACAACACATGCTTACTTTGTCGTCCTTACCCGAATGCATAAACGGTCTATTCGCGCAATCAATTACTTCCAATTGCCCAAGCCCAATTAATCGGAAAATGGCCAGTGGCCATTCTGAACGAAATCTAGTTGTTCCAGTCATTGGTTGGCTTGTAAAGGACCGAAGAAAATTGAGAACTGAGAAAAGGGACGTTAAAAAGGAAAGTAGAAACTCCTACTTTGTCTAAGCAAAAATCCTATCAGTAACAGGTGGATATCTAGAAACTCATCTTTATGGTTCTAATGGAACTACCAACACCGACAAAAATCTATTCATCTCCAATTGGGTAGGCAGTAGGCTATCCTCAAGTCCTCATTACATTTGCAAGGAAATTTTCATCTTCGTCTCTCCAACTCCAACTCAGGTAAGTCGTTGTGGGGGTCTATTTATCTTCCCATGCCTTGGCTGTTCTGTCGACAGTTGTTCTGGTATCATTGCCAGGTGACCAAAGACAAAGCTCCCAATCCTCTTAAAGGCCTTGACGGTGTTGTGCTTCTAAAATCTACAATTGCAGCAGATATATACTGTATGTTACATTCAACTTCCACTTAGAAAAATAGAGAATAAAGATTTGAACTACTACCAGCTAAAGAAAAGAGATAATGCATAGCACAAAACTGGGTCTGGCTGCAACTGAAGAGACTTGGTTTCTCAAACAAAAGCAGTGAACTGTTTATATGAAGAATGCAATGCATAAAATAGAGGTAAAAAAATAAAACTGTTCACCTAAAAATGATATTAGAAGAAATAGATGGAACTGTTTGAGATGGTTTCTCAAACATTAAAATAAAATGATATTTCGCGGATAGGTAGAGGGAGAATGGGGCGGAGCCCTGTTTTGCCATCTAAAATGTGATTTACGAACAGAGAGTTTACCTGAAACGAAGGTTTGTGTTATGGTACATGAACTGAGTTGTTACTACCACTTGAATAACCTGTTGATGTAAAACATTAAGAGATCTTCGTCATTCAAGGATAGGTTGAAAGGGACAATGGGGCGGAGCCCCTGTTTTGGTATGCAAAAGAAAGACTTCAAACCTGAACGCAGTCTTTGTGTATGTTTCTTGTACCTCCATATCCAAGATGTGTAGTTCCTCATATACATAACAGAGGAAAAGTTTTGTACCTTACCTGTCTTGAAGAATGACTGGAGCTTTGATAGTGAAATCAAAGCTTTGAGCTAGAGCTAGAGCCTCTATCTTGGAGAATGGCTAACAAAACCTAATCTATTTGCAAAACCCAAATGAAATCGGGAAAATCTAAATTTAAAAAAAAAAATCAAAATAAAGAATTGAAATTGGAAGAAGATTGGCACGTCCAAACGTCAGGCATTCCAACTTGTTAAACGAATTAATAAGGGGGGCAGAAGACGTCTTGGAAGTTCAAATGTCTCTCGCCTTTCGTTGGGTTTAATCACAATTACGTGGAATAAAAAAAAGAAAAAATTGCATCCAACCCATTTGACCGCCAAGGTGAGATAGTGACAACAACATACTAGAGAGCTCTTCACTGGTGAGATAGTGACAACTTACGGTGAAATCAATGAAGAGTTGTTGTCATATAGAGGGTTTGGGTTGAACCCAACCCATCAAAAAAAAAATTGATCATTTCTATTTATTAATCAAAAGCTGGTAAGTCCAAGCTTTCTGATTTTTCCATGTGATAAATAGTCTCTAAATGTATTTTAAAAAGTATATTAAACAGTCTTTATCTTTTGACAATCTGTGTCCCTGAAAGATCTTTCTAAAAGAACTTGCCAAATTACAATGATCAATAACAAAATAAGGGAGAGTGGAATTGCTGAGCAGGAAACTTAATCAGCTGCAATCTTTAGAGCCTTACTCCGTAAATTTATTAGAAGAAAATAAGGTGGAAAGAGAGTTGAACAAGGAGATGGAGAGGGAGGAGTGGGGCTGAAAAGAAATCCCTGAATGGGTATGTTGAGCAGCATCTCCTGCCTGCCCTGCTGTGTATAACGGACTACATAATTAATCACAACTTAAAGACTGAACATGCCTGTGTACAATGGGCTGCATAACTAATCACACAGCAGGGTTGACCTTGAAGAATTGGTCACTTACGATCACTAAGTAGAGGTGTAAATCGGCCCGGGCCATGGGACCAGCCCGGCATGACATGGCACGATAACACGTAGGTTGTGTCAGGCACGGCACGATGGTCCATGCCATGTTGGGCTTGGGGTTCGAAGTCCACGGACCAGTAGGGCCCAGTCTGCGGCATGGCCCGTCACAGGCTGGCATAGCACGACCCGCCTGAGAACTAGCCGTTGGGGACCCCCCCCCCCCCCAATGGCTAGTTTCAGCTTTTTAGGAGGTTTTTTTACAGAAATACCCCCAACAGCTATAAACAACTATATAGGGGGTATTTATGTATTTTGATCATGGGGGGAGAAAAAATTGCACCAATGCCCCCCAAAAGCTATATAACAGCTAGTTTACAGGGGCATTTTGGGTAAAGTGATAAATAACCTTATGATGACCAAAATACCCCTCCTGACAACTAAAAAGGCTACTTTTTAGGATATTTTAGGTAATTGATTTATTTTCAATTCCTATAAATAGCCCTATCCTCCACCATTCTCATCACACCAATTCAACAACTCTCTTAGTCTCTCTCTTATACATTCTCTGAAGTCTGAAGTGATCTGAACTCTAATTGGTTGATTCTCCAATTCTCAACTTTATTGAAGTTTCAACAAGAATAAGGCTTTCTCAACCAACTCAAGTATCTCAAGTTAGCAATTTTGGAGGCTTGGACTCTTGGAGTTGAAAGGCTTCAACCGTTGAAATCAAGTTGGGAATCTGAACCGACAATCCAGGTAAGTCCAATTAAATTATTTTTTATTTTTTTAGAATTTTAAAAAATGGTCGATTCCTCCCAAAACCAATTCCCCAACATGTTCAATGTCAATGATATTCAGTCGCATCATGATAGTGTTAGCACCGATATGGATGTTATTGATATTGACGGAACTCCCACCCCTAGTATTGATACTAAGGGAAAGAAAAATAGGGCCTCTAAGTTGATTAGCTTGGTTTGGAAAATATTTAAAGTATAAGATGTTGAGGGGAAGAGAAAAAGAGTTGTTTGCCAAAAATATAGGAAAGACTTTAGCATTGTAGTAAGGGTGTTACTGGCCATTTAAGCAAACATTTGCTCACCCATGAGAAAGTTGAAGAAGAAGAAGAAGAAGAAGAAGAAGGGAGAGAAACAACACAAACACAAATTGGGAGGGGAGTTTGGTACATTTAAATATTCTTAAAAAAATGAAGCAAGAATTAGCAAAATACATTGTATATGCTAAACAACCATTTTTGTTAGCTGAAGATACTAAACTTTAAAAATGGTTACCTAATTCTGTAAATCCACAATATAAAAAAGTTTGTAGGAATACTATTAGATCAGATGCTTTAAATTTTTTTTATTCATATAAACAAAATTTAATTTATATGTTATCAAATCTTAATTCTAAAGTTGCAATTATTTTTTTATGTTTGGACTTCTAAATTTAACATAAGTTATATTTGTGTTATCAGTCATTTTATTAATAAAAATTAGCTTTTAAATAAAATAATTTTAAGCTTTACTAGGCTTGAATGACCACATACTGGCCCAGCTATTGTTGCAAGCATTTTAAATACTTTACATGCTTATGGAATTGAGAATAAATTATTTTCTATTAGTTTTGATAATGCTAGCAATAATGATTTAGCAATAAATATTTTAAAATATCAGTTAAAACCATGTTTAAATGATAAATTATTTCATATCAGACGTGCATGTCACATCTTAAATTTATGTATTCATGATGCTTTAAATATTATTTCTACCAACGTTTTAAAAAATGACCTAGAAATAGAATTGTTCTAGCCACCAGTTTTTGGGTTGATGGTTTGACCGTCTGGTTCGAATGGACGACTTGTTCTGACAATCAAATTAAAAAATTAAAAATGTTCAAAAATCGTTGAATGGGTCAGTGGGTCGACGGTTCGACTGCCCGTGTCAACGGGTTGTTGACTTTTTCAACGATTTTTTGCCAAAGACCGGGTTTGGGGTAAAACAGAACCGGTTGCCTAGACGGTTCCTAGGCCAAACGGTTTGACCGTCCGAATCAACGGTGGTTGGAAAACCTTGATTTCTACTCATATATATATATATATATATTTAAAAGTTCTGAAGCAAGAAAACAAGAATTTAAATATTTATGTCAAAATTATGGTTTAAAATATAAACAGTTTATATTAGTTGTTAAACATATATGGAATTCCACCTACGCTATGTTAGAAAGTTGTATTTTTCATAAACAAATTCTTACTGATTTTTATAATGCAAAAATGTTTAATGATATTATATTTGAGAAAGACTAGGAAATGACAATTTGTATAAGAGATTTTTTAAAACATTTTTATGATGCAACTAATGAATTATCGGGTATTTATTATCCAACTAGTTGTAATTTACCTTATCAATAAATGGTGATTAGTGATTGTTTTGCAAAATGTAGAAATAGTCGACAATTTACAAGTATTGTTGAAGTAATGGAAAATAAATTTAAAAAATATTGGGAGAACATTTCTCCTCTTTATTGCTTAGCTACAATATTAGATCATAGGATTAGGAAAAATGGTTTAGATATTTTACTTGAAATATGTTATGAAAATATGAATATTGAAATTGAAAATAAAAAAGAAGAAATTAATAGTTTATTATTTGAAATGTACATTTTATATGAAATTGAAGTAATAGGAAATAATTCTACAAGTTGTACAAATGCATCTTCTACTTCTTAACTTGAGCCCAATAGTAGAAGAGAATTTTTTTTTATTTAATAAGTAGAAGGTAGAAATATGCTACCTCAACAACAAGTTCATTTGCTGAGCTTAATTTTTATTTACAGGCAAATTTTTCTACTTTAGGTGAGGGAACAAATAATTTTGATATTTTCACCTGGTGGAGTGAACATTCAAAAAATTATCTAATTCTCGCTGCCATGGTACGTGATCTACTAACCCCTTCGGTGTCTACGGTTCCATCGGAGTCTTATTTTAGTGTAGGTACTAAGGTGTTGAACGACAAGAGAAGCTATCTGAATGATGAAAGTATAGATATGTGCATTTGCTTTAAAGATTGGTTGGGTGTTAAAGACAGATTACAAGACAAAGGAGGGCATGACACTACATCCAATAAATGAGCAATTGAACCGGAAGAAGATAAGAATTGAGCCTGTGCTATCAGCTACCATCGACTTTAGAAGAAATTTATTAGGGTGATGTTTGGCATCAGTGTTGTTTTATGAGAAAATGGCACAACGTAAGTGCCACATCAAAGAAAGTGGTGCTTCAAACAATGCTCTCTTGTTTGGTATTGTTTTTTTAGAAAAAACATTGCTCTATACCATGCCTTGGAAATCGAGAAAGTGTGGTTTGGAGCAATGCCAAATTCATTGTTTTTTGAGAAAATGGTGCATTGCTGCTAGTGATGCAATGATGTGGAATCAATATGGCATCATCTTGGATGTTGGATAATATAGATCAATGTTGAAAATGTTGCTACCAGTAGTGGTGCCAAACAAAACCAATGTTGTTTTCTTAGAAAACGCATGTATGGTAGCACCAATTCCAAACAAAAAATAAACACTTACAACTCCACATGCCCAAAAAATAGTGTGGTGTTCTCAACACCGATGCCAAACACCTACTAGAGTGTTGTTAACTTGTTGTGCTATGCCCAAGAAAGAATTACACCCTCTATAAGGGGGATATAGGCATAAGGTTACATGCCAAAAGAAAATGATAAATTGTTAAAACCTCCCCTGAAGTTTCTAGTTGTCGAAGAAACCTCCCCTGAACTTTGGTAATTGTAATCACTTTCCCTGAATTTTCTCACATAGTTGCATGTAGATCCCCTTTGTTAGAATCTTTCTAAAAAGAGGTATGAAAATGTTCAAAATACCCATGTGGTTGGTTACTCTTGACCAAAATGTTTATTTTCCAAATTTTCTCCTCATATGAATCCCTAGTCCAAACCCTTTCAATCTCTTTTCTGAAATTGATTTATTTTTCAAGTTTGCCTTTCACATCAATCATAAGGCAAAGTTGTTTATAAAGTTACAACCTTAATATAACAAATATATATATATATATATATATATATATATAATATTAAGATTTTTCCAAAAAAAAATTCTTGAATTTTTTATTTTTTTATTTTTATCTAATGTTTTAATATATAGATATGGCATGGGTTGATGTATTTGACCAAAATAGTTGAATTGCTTGCCTACCACTTGAAAATTGAATTTCTTATTTAGAGATGGTTTTAAAAATATAGATTTTTATATTATTAAAATTATTGTTCATGGATATAATTAGCGATATTTAATGATCACAAACAAAGATACCTTAAATATAGGATAATACAGGATTAAGTGAGAGAGAATGGGAAACTAATATTCTAAGTTACAATTTCTGTCATTGTGTCAATGGAGAGGGACCAAATGCAAAAAGAATATTTTAATCAAGAAAAAAAAAAAAAGTCCATAAGACATTGGGAGTTATTTCCACTTTTTTATGATAGTAGGGATTTATTTGAGTTTTCCTAGTGTGATCATGTATATCCTAACTTTTCTAACATATCCATGTAACATATTCCAACATGCCATTTAGAGTTGAGTAGTGTAAAACTGTACATCCATGCATTAAGGTCGGACGGCATTGTACACTCAATGTGCTGCACTTTTCCATAATTTCCACCGGCACGGGTGCACCCTCGTCACAGTTGGCCAACCGATAAACATACTTTTGTACAAAAAGACTTGAAAGCGTTTGAGCTTGGCTCAAGGCATCAAACTTTGTTAGATTTTGAATTGCCACACAACCCAATGTTTTAAAAACTGATCAGAAGGCTGTCCTGTTTTTCCCTCAGTCACAAGTCAATAGTTTGATTGTCTAGGTCAAAAACAGGTTAGCCCATAGATTGCCAAAAATTACCCAAAATAAAAAATGAGATTAACTCAGTCTCACTGTCCAGCGTGAAGTTATGACCTCCATAAGTTTTCTTGTAAAGTTGCAATTTGTAACCCATAACCCGCTGATTGGGTCAAAAGTCAAAGGTTCAATCGCCTGGGTCAGGAGGTTGCTGATTAAATCAACGGTTTTTCAATAATTTCGGCCTTAGATTAACCTAGATTAGAAGAACAAGTTGCCTTCTTAAGTTCTTCTAAGCGATGTGATTGGGTTGGGCCTAGAGAATGTGCTGAGCAGCGCAGTTTACTTGATATTTAAATTATAATTTAAGCTATAAATATAATTATAATTTAAGTAATTATATTTAAATTATAATTTAAGCTATAAATAGCATAAAATTGCATTTAATGAACATAAATTAGCCAAGAAAATAACCAAAAATGGATTAACATGATTTCTAATAAATTTGATAAATTACCAAAAGTTAAAAAAATATAACCATTAAAATTAATTTTTTAAAATATGTACTAATTATCAATAATCTTCAAGAAATAAATGTAATTAGTTCATAATGTACTTAAAACACATTTGTTTTTTTGTATAAATTATAAATTATATAATTTAAACATTATAATCCTTGCCTGTGATGATATTAGTTCATATTGTTACAATGGAAACTAGAAAAAATGTGGTTACTATTATGTATTTTCATTATTACACTTTCAGTGAACAAAGCCCGTGCATCGCACGGTTCCCCATTAGTAAATCATTAAATCTGCGTACATAGTAAAAAGTGACAAATAATGGTCATTGTGCCCAAACAAGTTTTATGCAAGATTATTACCAAATCCAAGGCTGAAAAAAGTCAAGCTAAAATCGGTATTTAAATTTCAGAGAAACAAGTACATGGGATTAATGCCCAGCATTTCCATGCATTGATTATAAAAGCCACTAAGAACTGCATGTCCCAGAATATTTTATCCCTGAATGCTGTTTGAGATGATTGGATAATAATGCTTTGCTCATCATGGAAATATGCATCATACAAATACATAAGATGAAATAAGCTTTGTCTTCAACTCTCTCTCTTTAGAAACCCTCTGTAAGTGCAAAAACTCGACCAGCCAAAGGTGGACGCAGTGAAGAAACAGCTGACTGAATTTCCTAATAGATTGTAACCATGAAAGACCGCAATTATGATAAGAGTATAGATTATAAGGGCCATTTACAGGGACATGAGACTAATACCACCTTTAGACCAAAAACTAGACAGTCCCACTGTCTAATTGATCTGGAATGTTTTATCAGGAAAACACCTCTTGGATGTGGCACAAGCCCAAGGCCAACTTGAGGATTTTATCCTTCCATTTTACAGATAAAATTTGTAGTTTGAATATCTGAATGTAATAAAGTAATATCAGAAAGGAGAAAAAAGGAGATGATCAGAGCTCAAGGTTACATTAGGATTTGGTATATACCACATTCAAGAGGCTTTCGCCCTGTCTTAAGAAATGAATATGTGGGATGCATGGCCAGAGAGGTAGGGTCCATGATGAATAAAGAAACAAATTTACCAATCTAATAGAAACTTACATCTGCTTGGTAACGAGCTGAGAAGTGGATTAGAAGAATAGCTTGGTTCTCAAACTTATCTGCATAACTAACTATCTGCAAATTAAACAAAACACGTTAAAAGTCCAAGATGCAGATTGCCCTACTCCATCTAAGATGCAAAATACAAAAGGGTTCTGTTATCTGGTTCGGAGAATTAACCTCGGACAAATGAGTGTGACCATAATCTCTTGCATTATCTACTGTCATTGAATTGTCTACAAAGGTACTCTGCATGAGAAGGAAAACTGTTTTGAGTATATGATCTTGTCATTTATAGAGTGTTCTCTATGTATATAATCTTCAGGTTTATAGTCACAATGGGACTAGGATGTAATTTTTGATAGTAAGGGTGGACCTGCATTGCATTCAATAACCCCTCATTGTTATTCACAATATAATATGATTACATTAACAATCCATTATTGTTTAGCTTACATCACAGTTTTATGGATGGCTTGGGTTGAGCTTTTGCGAAAATTCAAATTGGCCTTGTCCAAAGCCTGACTGCCCAAGCCTGAAGCAGTGTCAAATGTTCATGGTCCGAGCCCAAAGCCCAGCCCATGAACAGGTCTACATGACAGTATGATTTCTTCTGGGTGTTATCTTTTCATTTTAAATTTCTGCATCCTAACACCAACTGATGGCCTGATGAGTGGGTTATTTGGTATGGTCACTGGCTTGTTCCAGCATAGACTTAACACTGCTGCCACCAGGGTTTTGGGGTGGGGTGGGAGGTAGCTTTGGGTGGTGGCAATAAATATTAGCTGTACATGGAAAGAGACAAAATGTACACCATCTCTTATTCTAAAACAAAAATATCATCAAAAACAATCCCCTCCCAATAGGAACAGAGACGATTAAATTACAGATGCTGCATCTCTTTATAGCATTTAGCCCACCCCATTATGTTCAGTTCTCATTTACCCAGAATTGTCTCCATTGGATGCTCAATGTTTTCGAAGGCCCTGCTGTTATGTTCCTTCAACATGGACAGGCAAATAGCAAGGGCACAAGCTTCCAAAGCATACAGCCTCTCTTACTGTAACCTGGAGCTGGCCAGGATGAAATCAAACTCTGTAACTCAAAATCACCAAAGGAACAGATGCTCTGTGATTCATTGCCACTGCCACAAAAGGCCACAAATGGTATCCACAGTCATGCCTCTGCTGCTAGATGAGCTTCAGTAGGTGTTATGCCCTAGATACCAGTCCATAAGAAGAAAGTCACCTACATGGGGACTTTCAGATTCCAGATCCACTTCCAGAGGACAAGAGCAACCTCGAAATTATTTAAAGAATTATAGCAGGATTTCACAGAGAAGATGCCTCACTTTTTCCACTTTCCACCACCATTCACCCATAACTGATGCCTTGAAGAGAATTCTAGGCACCTTCTCCAGCAAGAGAAATTTTTGCCTTCCCAGTCTTGAATATTCCTTTGTAACCTTGGGAGTTGGGACCCAAACAGGAGAATCACCTAGGATCTCATAAGAATCATGGAAAGCAGCTTCTTTGTTGAAAGCTATGTTGAATGGGTCCAGAAAAAAGGATCTTTTAGAGGATATTCAATAAGAAGAAATATTGGAGAACTGATAAAAAAAAAAAAAAGAAATATTGGAGAGCATCAAAGTTAAAGTTGCACAATGAGTGAAGACACTATAGGTATTCCATTCTTTTTCAGTTAACGCTTGGGCAAGTGGCAAATTCTTCCACAGTAAAAAAAAAAAAAAAAAAGAAAAAAGGTGGTGACAGAGTGGAAACCTCCTGCCAATAATAAGATAAAGCTGAACTTTGATGGGAACTCTTTGAGCAATCTAGGCATGGCAAGTATTGGAGGAGCAAGGTTTTAAAAACCGACCCGGAAATGAAACCGTTCTAGCTACCGGTTTCCGGGTCAGCGGTTCGACCGTCCAGGTCGAACGGTTTGCTATCAGGGCAAATATTTTATGAGTTATGAGATTTGAGAAAGGAGAGAAAGTGATGTTGTCGGCTGAGAAAGAAAAAAAGAAAGAAGAAAAAAAAGAAAGAAAGGAGAGGAAAAAAGAAAAGAAGAGAAAGCAAAGGAAGGAGGGAAGAAAAAGGAGGGAAAGAGGGAAGAAGAAGGAAGAGGAAGGTGGTTTGACGCTCACCGGCAACAATAATGGCGATGGCGATGGCGACGGCAACGGCTACGGCAGCAACAGACTCTGAGTTCTCAGATCTGAGATCTCAGTTCTCAGATCTTCTTCTTCTTCTTCTTCTTCTTCGTCTTCTTCTTAATCTTCTTCCTCAGATCTGAAACACAAATTCTCTCCTGCAACTTTATACTGCGAACCGCTGTCCGGATCAAACGAGTCGATGGTTCGACCGTCCGGGTCAGCGGTTTTTTGACAAAGTCAATGGTTTTTGACCCATGAACAGGTTAGGGGTGAAACGGAACCGGTTGCTTGGACAGTTTCCGGGCCAAACGGTCCGACCATCTGGGTCAACGACGGTTCAAAAACATTGTGGAGGAGTATTCAGAAACTCTTTAGGCAAGGTGGTAGCATTGTATTCAGGCCTAGTGGGACATGGGGACTCCCTGAAAGCTGAGCTTCTGGCACTATTACAAGAGGTGTGACTAGCTAAGCAAATGGAGCTGCAACAGGTGGAATTTGAAGGGGATTCAAAACTAGTCATTTCTTGGATGCCTCCGTGTTTTAAAACATTGCTACCAAATTCCAATAACAGAAGAGAAGAAGATTAGTAAGTCATGTGTGGCTTTCTCCACTTGCATTACACAACTGCGTGGAGATGAGCACCAGCATGCCTTTTCTTCTAAAGAGTTTCACAAGTGTTAATTTTCTAGTTTTTTTTCCTTCGCTCCCTGCATTGAGTTGGGTGTCTCCTAATTTTGTAATGGAATCATTGCAAAGCTGTTGGAAGCCTAGGTAAGGAAGGAATGCCTAAAGATATAGACCTGCAGAAGTTCTTTGGACTATTTAGATAGAACGGAACTCCAGAACTTTTGAGGAGAAATGTTCTCAAGAGACTGCAAGTTGATAAAATGTTTATAATGTTCCCTATCAGAAGCATGTATCAGAAAAGTGTTTCCTACTAGAAGCCATTCTCAGCACATTTGTACTTGAGCTGATTGATTGATCTTCTTAATTTTGTTTTTGTGGAAGAGCCCCTTGTTATAAGGTGCACAGTTACTGTATAGCTTAGGGGTTTTCAAATTTGATCCCCCTTTTTTTAATGAATATATTCCTCATGAATTGAAAGAAAGGGTAACAAATGGCAAGGTAGCAAAAGTAAGAGACCAATAGAATACAAAATTGACAAAGAACAGGAGAATGACATGATAACCTCCATTACAAGAATCTTTGATCTCAAAACATCAATGTTGCTTGGGTCGATTATGAAGTCTGACATAGTGTCCCCTGTAAAGGCAATTTCAGGTGAAGTCACCGTGTATGTGATCTGCCAATATGTAGATGAAACCCATTAAAAACCAAGGGCCCAAAACAACATCAAAATAAAAACAAAAGTTGCAAAAATAAATCACAAATAAAATTATGAATTGTATTCTAAAATATAAAATATGTCAGTGTAATGTGTTTTGTGTAAATTCAAGTGCCAAGACAGACCTCCACACCTGATAACTTCAAATTTTTTATCTCATTTCCAGAAAGGCCAATATACTCCTCCTTAAGTTTCTGTTTTACAGAGTAAATTATATAACCCTGCCATAAATTGAGGGAGATGTGTTACTACATAAGGTATAAAGAAAGGCATAATTTTACTTATAACCAGATAAAATGAGGAATCAGAGCATAAAATTTCTTTTTGTTTTTTCTACAAAGAAAAATCATTTTATTAATATAACCCGAAGTTAAATAGTCTACAAGGCTGAGAGCATAGCCATGCTACCCCTCCTTAAACATTACAATTTTACTGATTTACCCAAAACATATGATTTCTATGCACCCCTTATTTAGCTAAACTATCATTCCAACTGGATAAGGCATGGATAATGATCATGATGATAATCATTCCAACTGTTAGCCGATCTTGTAACCCATTAAATTTTCACCTGCATTTTCTTGTCAGCCACCTTATTTTCTTCCGCTCATTTCCAAACTTCTAAAGAGCCTTGTCATCATTCTTCAACCAGCTAATTACTACCTTAGCATCCTCTTCCATACCAAGTTTCTCAATGTTCAATTCACCAGCTCATTTCCAAACTTCCTTCATCCCTTTTAACTCCTTCCACCCCTGAGGGTCCTGGATTCCCCAAGCTACTTCCAACAAAGTTCAGCTTCAAAAAACCATTCTCTAGGGGTTCCCAGACTCTCATAGCCTTTGCCTTTTTGTTGAAGAAGCAGCCACCTCCCCCCACTTTCTTACAATACCATCAATTGATAAAGGATTAGAAGTCTCCAAAGTGGATAAGAAGGTCATCTAATGGGTTAGCTGATACCTTAGCAAAACAAGGGACTGTTCGGGAGAATATGTTCTGGGCAGTGCTGTAATCACAAAATGTATTTGTGGTCAACACCCTCTACTAAGGGTTGACAGTTGTACTTTGAAATTCTTTATTTAATGAAGTTTCTGTTTCCAATCAAAAAAAAGAAAAAAAAATCTCCAAAGGTTTTATCAAAGCACTGCTCCAATCTTTATACATTCAATTATAGCCTCTTTGGTTCTTTTTTTTTTTTTTCTTTGTAGATTCCTGCATCCTTTCTTCCCAAACTGACTATAATATAGCAGCCCTTGTACACCTCCACATTGATCTTCCCCTTTTTTCTGCTTTGCCCCAATAAATCCATAGAGAACAAGTCTATTATACAAGCTAGGGTAACCCACCTGCAACCAAAAATCAGAGCATACAATTATAACCAGCATTACCTGACTTGGGATGGCATGATATGTCTTGAATGCCTTTACTTTAAGGTCCTTTCTTAATTGAAACTCTTCCCCTGCACAATAAAATTAGAAAAACTTCATATATGAATGTAGGGAGGCAAACAAATAAAATGACAAATATAAATTAACCAAAAGAAGGGACCTTACCAACATTCAAGCTAATTAGATTGTGCTTTAGTTCTGATTGGTCCATTGCCCTGTGCACCTCGAATAGCCTTTCTACATTTTCTTTTATTGCTGTAGGCACAATAATTGTTGGGGGCCTCATCTTGTACAAGCCTCGTGTGGCAACATACATGGGCAAGCCTCCCTGACATTTACACACAAAAAATGATGATGATATTCTACCCAATTAACTTATCATTGTCACCTATGTGAATCCTCATTTTGCTGATAAATAACAGCACAAATAAGTAATAAGGTTAATAGCTGATCAAAAATAAATAAATAGTAAGGTTAATAGAAGAAACCATGCAATAAAAAAAACATAATGACTCAACACATGGATTTGATTCCAAGGAAAGTAATATCTGAGATCAGACATTTCTTATCCCTTACTCCCTTTAGCATATCAAAGTGTAGTCACTTCATGTTATATGATCACAAAAGAAAACTAAGACATGCACATCATCACAAATACAGGACAAGTTTAAGATACAAATGAAGGAAACAAGAGGAAAACTAAGGTGCCTTGTGAATAACCATGTGTATACCAATCCAGCCACCTCCATGTGTGCAAATGGATTGAACCCCAGTCAAAAGATTGCAACATCACTGGCCCCAAGTGGTGAAAAAGGTCCGCTGGTTATATAGAAATTGAGACAATGTCCAAACCCATATGTTCTAGTAGGACAATGAGCAGCTTTGATGCAACCTAGTCCACCATATGATTTTTGCCATACAATACACATGTTATACAAGAGACCCATCTTGCTGCAACAGGGAGCATCTGATTTTGCCTATCATTATGAGAAAGTAGAAAAAAAGGGAACTAAAACAGCTTTCTATAAAAAATGAAATGAAAGAAAACATTACATGGGTAGAGAAGTACCCTGACCTGAAGAAGATGAAGCAACCAATCCTTGGCAAGGGAATTCACCAATATATGGGAATTACAAGATGTTCATTTGGGATGTCACAGCCCAAAAGTCCCAGACGACATGGTAGAGATCCCAAAGTTTGTTTTCAATCTCCATTATATAAAAAACTAGCCCTAGTATTCCTGGAACCCTTAAATAACAAAATGATGGTAAGGTTTCTGGTTGCCAATACACAAAACTGCCAAACTTCAGCTTCACAGCAACCATGGTGATGGTTCTGCATCAATTGCCAATCAACAAATCTTCACACTCCTATTGATTAAGGTATGAATAAGAAGTCTTACAAGTAAAAGTTTTGTTAAGATATTTTAACCTAAAGAAATATGACAAATAGTTACCAAAATATTTGTATGGGCAAAAATTTAGGGAGTTAAATTTTGGCCTAGCACAGCAAGCCCAATTGTCAGTCCCCAGAAGCACTTGGAATCAGGTTGGTTTTGAATTTCAGCCCCACAGCCTGGACCAAGGTTGCTCAGTATTACTAGTATCCTATGCTTGACCTGGACTGGACATTGTCAGCCCTTGCTTCATGGTGTTTCCCATGGAGTGATTTACATGAATCACTATTGATCTTAGAATCTAGTTTCTTTGAGTTCCACTTTTGGTAATCACAAAAACATTTAAAACAGTACATTAATTGCACCAATTGTTCTTTTCTAAGAGGTATTTCCACTTTGCAACTCATTCACACAAAGTTATGAATAGTCCAACTAGAGTGAGGGATGTTCTGTATTAAGGTTTGGGAATGCTAGGGTAAATAGGTAATTTGCACCTTTTGTTATATTATAAGGTTTATGTACAGCCATTACTGCCATAGATCCTATCCCAACTCCTCGGAAAGGATTATGTACTCTTTTAAATAAGCATGCTTTGACCTTGTTACTGATTAAAAATACTCCCGGATCTCATAGAATAAACTGAGCTCACCAATTGAGGTTCACAACATGATAAATGGAATCCTACTAAAGAAGAAATGGAGTTGAACAGATTTGAATAGACTTCTGGGATTTTTTTAATCATTTTTTAATTCATATATTTACTGGAAATTCCAGAATCATTAATACTTTATTAAAATTCTAATTTCTAAATAAGCTTTTTCTAACTGCATAAGAGAGTAGTGTACTTACCAATCAACGGGAAAGACAGACAGACAGACAGACAGAGATGTACTGTTTACTGTACAGCAGATTGTTTCTTAATCATTGGTTTTTTCCCAAAAACTGTCACTAGTTGTAGATAAGGAGAATCAGTTATATTCTGACACTTAAAGTGGAAGGATAACCATATAATAACAATAATATTGCTGATACAATAGCACTAGAAATGGCTAAAAAATTCATCCATTCTGTAACTTATAAACTCAAATTTATTATAGCTCAAACAAACTCTTAGAAAAAATAACAAAGATATACAAACTATTAGACTTTTTGGAATTTTATTTTGACTTAGACATTGTGTTTTAAAATTTAACTATAGTGCAAGAAGTTTAAGAAAACATATAGAGCTATGAAGAAAAATATACAAACATATAAGCAATTAGATAGATACAACATTTTTGAGAAAAAGGTAGTTAATATTTTAATTCTGTGCAGTAAGGTCTCCCTTTAAAGGGGAAAAAAAAACAAAATCATCTCCAGTTAGCGTTTGTCTGAAATCTTAATTTCAGTAACCAATCCATTGAGAACTACAAGAGGTAAGGAGAAAAGGGAAAGGAAGCTGGAAAAGGGAAAAGAAATATAAGATAGGTGGTCTAAAAGAGTTTATCTTCTCCTTATAGTCACAAAGCCTGAATTTGATTGTTTTTATTTATAAAGTTTGAATAGTGAAAATGTATCTGAGATTCAACCTTGGAATTGCTAGTATTGACTTCTAGAAAAAAAAATAATAACAGAAATAAAAGAGAAACAGGGAGTGTTTGATGATAAGTTATGGCATTGTTGATACAATTAACCAAACCGAAGTGAATGAGAAAAAATGCAGATCAAGTAGATTGATGGACAAAATAAAGATTTGCAAAAGAGAATTTATATGATAGCTGTCATGCATTGCCTTCTAATAAAAAACTTACTAACATCATGTCTACAATTGAGTCAACAATTTCAACTTTGTCCAGCCAAATGAAAACAAACCACCAAAGTACTCACAATGTGATCCATGTGACCATGGGAGATGAAAAGGAATTCCTGAGAAATGGCTCGTTGAGGGCATCTCCCAATGTCAAAGGCAATCTTCAATGTGGGGAATATTACGCATGTCTCTTGTCCTCCGATAGACAGACCCTCTACAGGGTACCCTTCTATCATGATGCCTTTTTTCTTTTTTGATTGTGCAGTGGTTTCAGGATTTTCTCCTAAGCCGTTCCCTCTTCTCCCCTTCGTATCCATCAGCTATCTCTGGATATGGTTTTGAATTTTAATTACCAAGGCCTGCCAGTGAAGTAGAAATCAGTTGCTACATCCTGGAATTCCATGGGATAAAAATACAGAGCAGGGTTTCATGAGTACACAGTATCACAATTCACAGACATATGACTGACACACAATTAGACATGGTTGAAAAGAAAAAAGTAAATTACTGGAACCTACCCTGTACTTTGGTGGGTGTGGCATTTAGCCCCCTGTACATTGTCAGACTCAGACCGGATACAATGGTTGAACCGGTGGCTCAGTGACCCAATTCCTTATCTGTATCCCGGTTAACCTACAGTTGTCCCAGTCAGAAGGAACTAACCACCCTGTTAACTGGTAAAATCGTGATGAGCTTCCAGTGTTCTATCCAGTCCAAGTATAACAGCAATGCTTTATAGTTTCTTATACAACAAATTACCCTTTCCATCACCATGGTATTTACCCATGTTTGTGAGACATTTCTAAAATCCTACAATGCCTTTCTCTTGCTTTAAAAGATAATTTTGTTATTTTCCCATTTAATATCACCACAAAAGATATTTTTTTATCATGATCTTTCAACCAAAGATCTAAACAATTGAACTCATGTCACAAGATCAGTCAACTAATATTGAAAACCCAATTGATGTGCAATGTTTTCAAGTAATCTAGGCCATGGATGGAACACAAAACTCCTATTTGTTCAAGTTGGTTTATTATTGGAAACAGTTTTGTGTTAGGCTACACTTATAAAATCTCTTTTATATGGGAATAAAATATTTGACAGTTATTTAGTATTTTTAATGAAAAGCTAAAGCAGAAGTATACAACAACAACAACAACAATAATAGGAAGTAATTTTATATAATCATGACCCAGGTTACATGAAGAAAATTGCACCTCAATTGGATTTCCAATATTAGTTGGCTGATCTTGAGAGCTGAGACATGAGTTCAATTGTCTAGATTTCTGGTTAAAAGATCATGATAAAAAAGAATATGTTTTTTTGGTAATAGTAAATGAGGAAACAACAAAAATATCTTGCAAAGGAATTATAGGATTTTAGAAATGTCTCACAAACATGGGTAAATACCATGATGACGGAAAGCATCATTTGTCATATACAAAGCTATGAAGCAATGTTGTCAGACTCAGAATACATATAAAACTGGAATGCTTATCACAATTTTACCGGTTAACTGGGCGGTTAGTTCATTCTGATTGTGAAAACTATCAATTAACCAGGACCACAACTGGGTCACCAGGTGACAGGTTCAACCATCAGGTCCTGTCTGAGTCTGACAAAGTATTTGAAATAAAGAAGAAAAAGTGGTTGGTTTCTGGTAATATGGGGAAAGTAGAACTGATCATCTACTTTTAAGCCTCTCTTTTTCAATGATTTTCCAGGTTTGACTTTCAACCATTTTCTGTACTAACTGGAACATCATTATTTCTTTTCATCTCTGTCATGTGAATGGCTGTATATGTTGTATCAGTGTTTCATAAAGCTTATGAGGCTTACAACTTGAGGCCCTCTAGGAAAGGCTCAAGGCATAGTTGTCAAGGTGCCAAGACGAAGCTAAGCAATGAGTTTCGATTAAAAAATATTCTAGATCCTATGTTAACCCCTTAGTTTTTACATAGCATAATGGGCATTTATATTGAAAAAAAAAAAAGCAATTATCTTTCCAAGTAACAAGAAATTTCATGCCAAAACATAGAAAAGTCTCATATGTTTAAGAGAATGGGGGTTTTAAATCTATTGATATCAAAATCCCGGACAGAACATTGTAATGAAATAAAAATTTAATAGAGCACAGAGAAATTGCAGACCAAAAACAATTATCAAATCAACCAATTAAACAAAAAAAAAATCACTGATCTAAGTATGAAACTCATGGAAAATTCGGATTTTTGAAGTGGAGATGACGAACCAAATCGGATATGACACTGTTATACTCTTATGTTTCTATCTCAATGGCTTAAGCTTCGCTCCATATGGCGATTTTCAGCTCAATAGCGCCTTCTTACTGTAAAAACTAGAAATAAAAAAGAAATTGTTATGAAGGCTATACCAAAAAATCAATGCGAAAGAAAAGAGTGAAAGGGAAGGAGGCGCTGTTTCCTTGGCAGGATACAAGGTCCGCGGGACTGCTTCAGAGAGAGTGTGTGTCTATGTTCTCAGCGGCTAGAGAGAGTTAGAGCGGAGAACAGGGAGGCATAGAAAAGGTTAGGGCAGCGTTCCTACCTACCATAAGCCGCTAGAAAGAGTGTAAGGGGAGCCACTGTTCTCGATGGCGTAGCCACAGAGAAGGAGTGAATGTGGGGACATAGCCATTGTTTTCAATAAGAGAAGGAACCCTTGTCTGTGCCTCAGAAAAGAAGGGGAAGAAGGAGGCGAGCGCCTATTAAGAGGGGCTGGAGCCCTTGTCTCAGTTGTCAGTTGTGTGTGCCTTTAGAGAAGAAGGAGAATAGGCAAAGCTCCTGTTTTGTCCAAGAAGAAGAAGAAAACAAGCAAGAAAAAAAATAATATCATACCTACGTGACTGTAACTTTTCAGTCCTCTTATTGATCGATTATCTATCTCGGCTCAAAACTTCGAGCAGTCGGCACTCGGCAGCAATGGCTTCTTGTGTTGTATCATAAGACGATGGGTAAAACATAAAAACTTCCCCTGAATTTTCTGACAATCATATAAATCTCTCCTGTCTTTTGATTTTAATAGAAACCTCCCCTATAGTTTTCAAAAAACATACAATTTCCTCCCTTCCCTTATCTTTCATTCTTTCCAAGCTGAAAAGACTACTGATGTAATGCATTTTTTTTTTAAATTAAAGAAAAGCCTCAATAAAGTGAAAAAATAAACTGGATGGTTGGAAAGGAAAAACCTTGTCCCTACGGGAAGACTAACTTTCCAAAATAATAAACGTTTTGCTCTCACAAAATGGGAAAATTTTTGTTTGGATAAAAGAAAGGAGCGGTCTGGGCCTAAGAAGAATGGGCCAGGTAAAGCAGGCAAATCTAATGAAGCTAGGCTGGAAAATTATAACAAAACACAATAACCTATGGATCCAAGTTATTAAAAGATTTTTTTGATAATAAAACTAATAATTGCTCAGCCAACAAAAAGAGTGGATACGAAAAGGTTTGATGTGGAGGATTGGGGATGGAGAAAGGTGCAAATTCTGGTTGGATAATTGGGTCCATCTCAAACCAATTAAAGAATTGGTAAGAGTGAGGGTTGGGTGAGGAAAATCTAAACCTTAACCTGAGAGTTGGAGTTTATAAACCTAGACTCTAACACATGGATTGTCCAAGGGCCCCCTTGTCACGTACGACTTAGCATCTTCCAGTTTTCCATTGCTATAGGCTTAGGCCTTTGGACCTCGTTCATTGGAAAATTTGACAATAGCCCAACCCAAATCCGCCCATAAATTGCAACAGAGTCGCACAGACAGATTTTGGGCTGGGCTGGGCTGGGCACTTGCAGTTCACTTATCCACGCGCATGGTTTGGTTTTTACTTTTTAGTAAAATTAAATTAATATATAATTACTAATTTACCCATTCTCATTCTCACGATAAAGTGACATTCCTAAAAGCTGTAAGCTGTTGGCCCCAACAACACAATGTTGAATGTACAAGACAAGCCATTTGGAATCAACCCATTCTCCTTAATTTCTCTTTTTATGTTTTATACTTTTCCTAACTTAAAAGTTAAATCGATTATAATTCGTAGCATATATATCTATTATTTGCTCCATGAATTCATCTTTAAAATAAAATACCAACTGTAAATTATGATTATATGATGCATTATTAACTTAATTAGTTCTTCCATTCATGAAGTGATGAAGGAAAGGTCTTACTTTTTGCCACGTGGGTTCCTTCTAATTACTAGCCATGCACAAGGAATCCAAGGCATGTATATCAACAGAAGATACGGAATTGCATTCAAACATACACTGCAAACAACTAATTATAATGACTTGTTGTTGATGACCGTGGAATTCAGGCTCTTGCTCTTGTTGGTTGCTGCTGCATCCCCTGGCTTGGTTTTATATAGGCAACGGCTGCACCATTCAACAAGCTCTGGGCACATGAACTGGAACAGTGGCAACACCCTGTACCAAGATGGCTCCACAATGTATCTCTCTCCTCTGCAAACTCCCTTCACAATGGCTCTTGCGCACTCCTCTGTACTCTCAACTGGGAACTTTCCACTCATCATCTGTCCAATACTCCAGTCACCATATTTAATTAATTAATTAATTCCATTGATTTTCACTAAACAGTGCGTCAGTGCCCATGTATTAAAACGCAAGCGTATAACACATTCACATTATTGCCAGCAGTCTCAGACCGGACCAGATGTTCAGACCATCGATCAGAACCGGCCCAGGCCAACTGGCAACTAACTAAAATGATTCTTGGGTTGTCTGCTTTTTAGAAATATATAATACTAATTAAGTGGCCACATGTAAGAGGTCACTGAAAGTGAAAAGAGAGAGGAAATGAAATAATGTGATTGGATTAAATTTTGTAATTAATATTTTGTAAATTACATTGGATTAAATTACTTCACATTATTTCGTGTGTGATTAAATTATGTCCGAGACTCATTCTTTATCAGGTTTGGACATAATTTTAAGCCCGTAGGCTTGGACTTGGGCTCTAAGCATCAGAGCTGCCTATTTTTTGGGTTGGGCTAAGCATTTTCAAATAAGTCCAACCCAATAATATTACAAATAGTAAAAATATATATTAATAATATATAATATTAATTTATTAAATCACATGATGGATAAGACTTTTAATGTCCAAATTAGGCTTTGGGCTTGGGCTCGAGCTTCGAGGGCTTTATATAAAGGTTAGGCTGGGCTTAGGTTCAGGCTTAGATATTTTCTATTAATAAAGAAGCAAAGCTTGACCTGAATATGCCCCAGTCCAACCCATGAACAGCTTGACCTGAACCACTATACAACATGGCTAGTGGTTCATGAAGTAATCTTGTGATTCTTCTAGTAGTAAAATTAATTTATTCAATAACATGATCAAATATAATACATAGCTTTTTAGGAAAATTTATGGTTTGTTCCACATCATAAATTTTTATTAATGTTCTTGTTTTATTTATCAAAAACCCTTGCCCATCATGATACAATACACTCCCCTTCAATTTTAATAGAGTCCCCATGTTATCACTATTTCCAACTATAGAATCAATAAAACTTTTAGGTGGCGTTTAATTGCACTTTTCAAATGTCTGAATCTGAAAATGTTGCTTTTCAAACATCTTCTTTGTTTGGTATGATCTCTTATTACAGATCTGAAATTGGATTTCAGATCTTAATTTGTAAGAGGTGGAGAGACTGCTTAATGCACTCAGATCTAATTCATAGGTGCATAAAAGACATAAATGCCCTCAAAGAAATTTTAATATTACATGTTTTTTGTCCTTCATGTAAATCAAATCGAACTATCCCTGCAACCTAACGAAGCTCCACCGTTGCTGCACTCTCTCTCTCTCTCTCTCTCTCTCTCTCTCTCTCTCTCTCTCCCTCCCTCCCTCCCTCCCTTGTCTTCCCACCACCGCCATCGCTGCTACAGCGGTGGTTCGGTGAATAATAATAATATTTTTATTTTAATTATTAATTATAATTTTTTATTAATTATTTTAATATTTTTATTAAATTTACTTGTGTTATTTATTAATTATTAATTATTTTTATTAACTAGTACTTTTTAATTATTTCTTTAATTTGTAAATTTATTTTAATTTTTATTTGTGTAAATTATTAATTATTTTAATATTCTTATAGTCATTAATTTTTTTTAATTTTAATCGTTTCATTTATTAATTAATAATTAATAATTTTTTATTTTTTATTTGTATTTTTCCAATATTATTTTGAGGTTGAAAATTATTTTTTATAAGATAGTGCAAATTGAACTCAACATTTTCAAATAATATGTTCTAGGGGTAAAATAGTAAAACCAGTAAATTTAAGATGGTAAAGGGTTGATCCAACACAAACAAACTCATGGATTCAGATCCTCTAAAAAGTAGAAAATCAACTATGCCTCTTTTCAGATTTCAAACATTTTTAATATCTTTTTAACTTTTCAGATTTATCAAATGCCACCTTAATTTCTATTAAGTTTATGTATTTTTGTTGAATATGTATAATTGTATACATACGAAAAAAACAATTAATGAAGGGCAAATTAAACCCACCATCAACCAAAAGGGATATAGGTTTAATTACCAGTTAACCACAGTTTTTTTGGTTCAGCTATGCTATAACCAGTGTTTTCAATCTGCTATTAACCAGGCCAGTTGAACCATTTGAATCATCACCCGGTTAGGATTCCGGGTCCAATTCAGTTAAAATTCATTAGGTGGTCAAAAATCATTGACCCAGTCAAGAACTGTCCAACCCAGCCGGTTCAAACATCAACCCATTCAACCCGAACGGTCAAACTGGTGACTTGCGACCCAGAGGCAAAACGGTTTGACCTCCGGATCAGTTTTTAAACCATTGGCTATAATTAAGTTAATTGAAATATATAATAAGAAATGCGAAAAGAAAACCTATTAACCAACTGGGTTTGCCCAATGTCAACAACTTACAACAATATTATTCGAGGTGGTTTATTTTTGGGGAACCAAAGAAGTTCTATTCCAATTGGTTACTGTTGAACCGGTCAAGACTCAAGAGGAAATGGGGAATCTCCCTAATTCACTTCCCACTCCCCCTTGACCCGATTAATTAGGAAAACGTTCTTTCAACTAACAATTCATGGCCATCAATCTGCTAGCAGCAGGATCTTACCTTACTCATTTCTGGATCTATCACCACTTCACCTTCCTTGGATAAGTGTTTTCCCTGAGTGATTTCTGATTTGATAAACCCAGGTGCTACAATAGTTATCTTGACATTCTCATCTTGTGGCAATTCAACTCTAAGCGTTTCAAAGAAGTTTATCAAAGCAGCTTTACTTGCCTGAAAATTAACCACCATAAAAATGTTTGACTTTTGGTTAGAAAATAGTTTGATTGAGTTACCATAGGAAAACAAAAAGTATAGAAGAAATAAATCATGGTTCCATTAATTGCTCAGAGATGCCTTACACCATACAAGATCGACCAGGGAGAGACCAACCACCCTTTCATTGAAGCATTCACTATGATGTTGCCCTTGCTCCTTTTGAGGTGAGGAAGTGCAAAGTGAGTGGCGTAAATTGATCCCCAAAAGTTGATGTCCTAATACAATTAATAATAATCAAACGATAAGACGCATGCAGCTTCTACTGTGAATTAATTAAATTGAACTAATTATATATAAAGACTTGTTCTTGGCTATATGTAGACTCATAGATCATTACCATCACAGGCCTCAACTTCTCAACATCGGTTGTGTCTTCAACGGGGCAATAGAGAACAACACCGGCATTACACACCAGATGATCCACTGCAAAATCAAAATCAGACCCATTAATTAAGCGTTAGAGCAGCTGCGCCATGCCTGCCTTGGACAGTGGACTGTATGTAAATTGCAGAAGCTAGCTTATTCTTTCTAATTAAAGCTTTATCAGCTTACGTCGACCATAGTGTTTCACTGTTTCTTGGACAAATCGGTTGCATTCGGCAGCCTTGGATACATCTGCAGGAGCAATCACAACATCAGTGGCGCCGAGCTGACGAGCCTTCTCGCCAATTTCTCTGAGTTTGGTCTCTCTTCTTGCAACAAGGACTAAGGAAGCTCTTCTTTTGGCATACTCGTAAGCAAGGTACTACAAAATCAAACAGATCACAAAGATCAAACACCTGCATACAACCTAATAATCAGAATAATAAGTTTGAGAAAGAACCAATCCGGCCGAGCCCCTAATTAGCAACAGAAATTTTCATGAACCTCTCCAATTCCTGATGATGCGCCGGTGATGAGCACGACTTTTCCGGTCAAGTTCTCGCTTATAAAGATGGACTGTATTATACAACGGACAAGCCTGAAGATCAACAGGAGAGGTATACTGACGCAGAGAATGATTAGAGAGATAGGAGGAAGCACCAAGTTCAGCAACTGATGGATCAGATCCATGACTTGAACCTACAGTAGTAACAAATTAATGGAAGGTTTATTATATTATGTTTTCCGAAATTTTAAATCCCTGCAGCAACTTCTGCGTTCAGCTTCAATGCAAAAGCGATTGGAAAACAATAAAAGAATGAACAACAAACAAAGAGAAGCAAAAATGAATCTGATGGACAGTGGAGGAGAAATCCATTCTCTATACCCAGAAAGACAACTTACCTTTATAAAAGAAGGCTGACATTGAAGGGATACGTCAGACGTGGGAGGTGGAGAAAAGGTGAGCATTGATGATTTTCTGAAGAAAGTGAAAGTGAGAGAGATAGCTGGGACGGTGAGACCATGCTCACCATTTAATGTAGAAGAATGAATAGAGAGGACCCAACCTACCAAAACCCCATAAGCATTGTCAGCATCATTGATGGTGTATGCATGCGAGATGTGTAGACTGAGGATCTCCAGCCATGAATGAAACTATTGTCAAGAAAATGGAAAACTATTAAAATTTGTCATCACTTCCCATCCTAATTCAAGGCTACGTACGCGTACAGTTAGTTTCAGAGAAGTATTAAAGAACTTTAATATATTTCTCTCCCAACTTTCTGTTTATCTCTTATTTTCTGTCATGGAAACAATTTTCTTATTTTTTTTATTTGCTTCAATCCCATTCCCATCACCTTAACCGCCCCCGGTTTCATATCTGGAAGCAAATTTACTCCCTGCTGTTATTTAACGGGGTACATTTTTTGGTTGTCACTTGGAAGTCCACCGTTGATACGCACCACCCATTTGAACTCGTGAAAAAAAAAAAAATAAAAAAGCCGATTCTTTATTTAACAAAGGTTATCCTTGTTGCGTACATTAGTGGGTTTCTCTGACGTGCATCTCTGTGTTAATCTCCATTTTCACCCAAATCTAGAGTTTTATAAAAGGTCATTTACTTTGACACGAGAAACTATGGGCCGTGGACCTAAAAGCCTAGGCCCAGCACAGCCTGCATGGTCGTGCCCGGCCTGGCACGGCCTGCTCGGTCGTGCCATGCCGTGCCGTGCCGGCCTGTGGACCTAAAACCCTAGGCCCAACACAGCTCGCATGGTCATGTCAGGCCTGGCACGACCCGCAGATCGTGTCGAGCCGCAGGCAGCATGGCCCGATTTACACCTATATGCATGCATTGTTGTCCAATATATGAATGCCTATGAACTTATAATGTTTTTAAGAGCTGCAATGGAATTGGTGAGATTTTTTGGGTTTTAAATATGAATGTAAAGAATGTTGTGGATAGGAGTGAGGATTCCGTTTATTTGGCTAAAAATCGAATTGAATAAATCAAATTTTTAAAAATTGAACAAATTTATAAAATATAAAACTAAATCGAAACTAATTTACTAAAAAAATGATAATTCGCCATTTTATTATATAATATGTATTAGTGCAATATTAATGAAAATCGGTCTTAACCCAAAACATAACCAAACTAACTTAACTTTACATTTACCCCGTTCACTTTTCACTAATTTATTTACCTGGGTAAGTGTTTCCCAGAAAAGATTTATTCGGGTAATTGCATTTACTCATGTTCTTTTATTTCCCATGTAAATAAGGCAATGACCATTTTAGCCATAAAAATCCATTATTAAAAGGGGCATTTTTGTCCCATTCAAGTGTTGGCAACTTTCCCACCATGTGAGAAAGTTATTTACCCACCTAGGAGATGGGTATCACTTATTGGGTAAATGATACCTAGGAAAATAAACTTTTCCTTGTCCCCACATAAATCTGAAAAAAAAAACATGGGTTTCTTGGTCAATGGGAATAATTCACATTGACCAACTTTCCCCCCTCTCAAAATCCAAAAAAAAAAAGAATGCCCCCTCAATCTTTAGAACCCGAAAAAAATCACTTACTCCAATATTGCAATACTAATGAAATTCTGAGATCTAAATGCTGAGTTCTAAAAATGATAATTGACCATTTTAACCCTTGATATGTGAAAATTTGTTTAACTATTTAACAAACTAACTGAAAATATTTAATATTAAACAAATTAAGTTAATATAAAATATTTAATAAATAATGAAATTAATAAAAATTATAAATTATTGAATATTTTTAATGAATTCAGCATTTGATAATTAATTAATAATTATCAATTAATTAACTAATTATTAAATAATTTTATTTTAATAAGTACATAACTGGTAATTATTAATTAATTAAGCATTTAACAATTAATTATTTTTAATAACTTAATAAAATAATCACATAATAAGTCATTAATTATTTGGATTGATAGTTACAGTTTGTGAGAAATATGTATTGCCACTTATTATATGAGTGTTATTTCAACTAGAAAAATGCATGTATGTAAAACATCATATTTGATGTTTTCGGTCCAAATAACAATTTATATTGATCAATTTAAAATATTTTAAGTAGAAAAAAAAAACTCTTTTTGCAAATTTGTACTTGATCAACTCAAAACATTTAAAGTAGAAAAACTCTTTGACAATAGAAAAACTATTTCACAAATTTGTATTAATGATCAACTCAAAATATTTGTAAAATGTCAAGTAGAAAAAAAAAAAAAAAAACTCTTTCACAAATTTGTATTGTTCAACCCAAAACACAACAGCAACACAATGCCAAATGTACCAAACACCTCCTTAGTAAATTAGTTGCAAATTATGGGGTTTTAATAACATGCAAACAAAAAGATAATAAATACGTGAAACTATAGGGGTGTCTAAATAAATGATCATTTTTATTAAAAAAACCAATGACTACGGAAAAATTGTCGACCCTAACGATTAAACCAGTAAACTACTCAAACTGTTTCATGGGTTATAGTTCAAATAAATTACATAAATATTAAATATTAAAGTTATTATTTATTAGATATGACAATTCAACGAGTAAGGGTGAAGTTGGGCAACTGTATCAAAGAAGTTGTTACCTTCAAGCTGACATGCGAGATTAGCCAATGATTCAGCTACCTTATTGCCTTCCCAGAGGTGTGAACATAATTATTAGCAAAGTTCATTGTATGGACACAGTGGGTGTATCAGTGGTCTGACTGGTTTAGGGTGTGGCGAAGACCTAAACTGGTTCCCTTGAACCAATTGGCAAAAAAAATAAAAAATAAATAAAAACTATCAAAAGGAGTATCGATTCGCTTGATACGCCGGATTATTAGTCAATTCCATTATTTGAGCCTTCAAAAATAAAATTCCATTATTTGAGTCTTCCATTACCAAATAGCCTAGGGGACTTTACAAGAACTTTGTAGAATCATAAGAAGGATCTAAGGTCCCGTTTGGTTCACAGGAATAGGGGTTTGAAATTAGAATCGGAATGGCTTATTCTGATTCCAACTGTTTGATTGGATGGAATCTGAATCTCATTCTCATTCCTGCTGGAATGACATTTCCCCATTTGAAGGAATGGCCATTCCAATTCTCATTCTCATTCATATTCTTGTCGGAATCAAACAAACTATGGGAATAGATCATTACACTTCCGATTCTGGAGGATTTCGATTCTGATTCTAATTCTGATTCTGGTTGCAAACCAAACACACCCCCCCGACACACACACACACCAAAAAAAAAATGAAAATCTTCTATCTTAGTCACACCATTGCCACCACTAATGTAAAAACTACCTTGGCTTTATTCTGTATTGCACCCAAGGTTTAAAAGGCTAAAGGTGAAGGCGAGGCATAAGTTTCAAACTATAAATATAATTTTTAATTTTTATGTATATAAATGCATAAATATAAGTTCATTACACATTTTGTAGTGAACTTACATACTTTCTTTTCATTACACATATATTCTTTTTAATATGAGTCTTATGTTTTTCAAAATTTTATTTTATGTTATAACTTTGTTTCTTTGCAATATTTTATGCATTAAAGGTACATATTTTATAAAAAAAAATTATATTCATATTCAATTTTTATCTTAAAATTAAGAGAAAATTCCCAATAGGTATCCTATACTTTAGGCCGAGTGTCAATTTAGTACTTGAACTTTCATTTTCGACAATCTAGTATCTACCGTTAATGGATCATCAGTTATGTATATCATGTGACCTCATGTGCGACTTAAGACTTTTGAAAATGCCAAAATTACCCTTGAAACTAAAACATTGTTCATCATCTTCTTTCTCAAGAAAATGAAACATAACCCAAACCAAGCTCTTCAATTACACCATTCTTCGAGACACGAAGGATATGCTCATCCTTACAGGGAAGCAGTGCCGAGATTATTTCGTTCTTGAAGACTTGGGTGAATTTGCATATGACTTAGTGGGGTTTCATGGATCAGGTTCCATCTCATACCAAACCACGCTAGCAATAGTGTTAGTGGAGACCTGTGTTTTTCTTGCGATAGCTGCATTTGGTTTGGGCACAAGGCTTGCGCAACCCATTTTCATTATGCCTCTAACTAGCTCGTATACTTTGCCTAGTAGGGCTGCAAGTCGGGCCGGGTTAGGTCGGATTGAGGCCAACCCTATGTTCTAAACCCCCAACCCTAACCCGACCTACTCAACCCTAACCCTAACCCTAACTAATTCCTTCAACCCTAACCCAACCAGACCTAACCCGATGTCAACTTCAGGTTGGGTTGGGCTCGGGTTAGGCCCAACCCGACCTTCCCATCTCTTAAAATCTAGTAGAAAAATAAGTATTTATTTATCATGAGTTATGACCTATGATAGAATTTTTCTCAAAAATATAAATTCATGAAATTAACAATAGTAAAACATAAAATTATGGAAATAAAATCACTAATAACAATTAATAGGATGATCACCTTATTCTCAATCTTAGTCTTTTTACTGGGCATGGCCTCTGGGCAGCTATCGTCGTCAGGTTTCTACGCGACGTCGTACCCCACAGCCCTCTCCACCATTCAATCTGAAGTAAATTCTGCAGTGGCTCGTGAGCGTCGCATGGGGGCCTCATTAATGCTCCGTCTCCATTTTCATGACTGCTTTGTTACGGCAAGTAGTCACTCCTATTCACCAAGCTAGCTTGCCTAATTCTGTATTGCTTGCTGACAAATGAGACGAAGTTGGCCATAGCTAGAGTTTGCCTGTAGCTTTTATTTCAATTTATATATTTAGACCTGTTTTTTTTTTCATGTGTTTAATAATGAATGATCTTGTCATCTTTTAAGAATATATAGCATTGATGATGACAATTGACAAACAATACTCTATCCCTCTATGTATTGAACAGGGCTGTGATGCATCTCTTCTTTTGGATGACAATTCCACTACTGGCTTCCAAGGGGAGAAGACCGATGTTCCCAACAACAACTCCGTGAGAGGATTTGAAATGATCGATGCCATTAAAACTAAACTGGAAACTACCGAGTGCCCTGGAGTTGTTTCTTGTGCAGACATTCTAGCAGTAGCTGCTCCCGACGCCGTCGTTGCTGTAAGCAAAAGCTGCAATTAAAGCTTCATTTCACCATAGAAATTCTTCGAATATCTTTTAATTTATAGCAATATTTGGCGGTTTTCTTTAGTATAGATTCTGACAATTTGTTTTCTTTGCAATATAATTATCCCAGTTGGGTGGCACTTCATGGACAGTGCAGTTGGGGAGAAGAGATTCAACAACTGCAAATTTTGCTCTGGCTGACAATGGTGGCCTCCCGTTTTTTGACTCGGATCTCAGTACCCTCATAAAAAACTTTACAGACAAGGGGTTTACTGAAACTGAGTTCGTTGCTCCACATCAGGTAGCTAGAGCTCCAAAACCAGAATTAATGGCGTTGTTTCTAACTACATGTTTGATGATCTGCTTAACTGTTGTCTTCTTTTTGTTTTTGAAGGAGCTCATTCAGTTGGTCTGGCCAAGTGCTCCACCTTAAGAAGTCGTATCGACAACGACGCCAATATAGACTCCACATTTAATGGATTCCTAAAATCCACCTGTGATAAGGAAGGTGCTGACTTCTTCCACAATCTTGACAACACAACTGATACAACGTTCGATAATGCTTCTTTCACCAACTTGTTGAACAACAAGGGTCTGCTGCACTCAGACCAAGAGCTCTTCAGTGGTGGCTCCACTGACGCTGAAGTTAGAGCTTACAGCACCAACTCTGCAGCTTTCTTTTCCGATTTTGGGAACGCCATGATCAAGATGGGGAGCCTTGATGTATTGACTAGAAGTCTAGAACTGTTCACCATCTCCTCATCGTCTTCAGGAATACCCCCAGCGTCGAGTTCGCCACCGAGTTCCGGAACAAGTACGTGCCTGTCAATCTCCACCTCAGTTCTTCTCCAGTGCTCCCTCCCCTGGTTGTCCTTCACCAATAGACTGCAAAATCTTGGGTGTTGTATCATGATGGAGCTCTTGACTTGTTCTTTCAAGTAGTTAACATCGATGGGGTTCTTTAAGCCCAGTGCGCAGTTGATCACCTGATTCATTTCGCGCAGGAAAAACCGCCAAGCTTTGCTTTCACTTATAGCCGGCCGTCGATTTTGATATCGTTGCGTACGTTGATTCCTCATTTTCAAAGCACCAAGTTTTGAGATTCATTTGATAAAGAAAATTCGATGAAACTTAAGAGACGTTTGTGTCTTTTCCCATGACATTTAACGGTGAGTTAAATGTTGCATTTTAAAGTTAAAGTTCGGGTATTAGATTGTTGCACAAGTTTTGAAATTCATTTGATAAAGTTAAATGTTGGATTTAACGCTATTTTAAAGTTTGGATACTAAATTGATATTAGGCCTACAGGGAATTTTTCCTAAAATTAATCATATATTTTATAGCTACAATTTACTTAAAATAAAATTATCCATTTATTTAATTTGCACATTTCATAATTTATAATGCTTTTCATATGAGGCTTACGCCTCACCAATTTGAGGTGCAAGGCGCAGGTATGTACAAGTCTCTCAAAAATAGAGGCAGTAGCCTCTTAGCAAAGGGGCAAGGCACCTGTTTTGGCGCTCTCGCCTTGAGGTGTGCACCTCAATGCTTCGTCTCAGTGCCTTTTAAAACTTATCCCAACCTCCAAGAGTTCAGATCTGTGCCCCACAACGTCCTGCAGCACATCTCCACCATGTATTAGGAATATCTCTTGATGATATACCAGAACCAATGAGATCATCATCGAAAGATGTTCTCAATACATGGCGGGAATGTTCTACGGGACGTTGTGGGACACAAATGTGAACTCCCAAGTTGTAGATAAAGAATCTCCTTATCTTAAACCCTGAGATAATTTGAAAATGCCAGAAATAACCCCATTTCATATAATTAAAAACTAGCAGTTTGTCACCATTTTACTCACCATATCAATTCAATAAACATTTGAAAAACCAAATTTGCATAAAACTTTTTTAGTGAATTAGCATTTTACATTCAGTCAACTTAAGGATCATATTTCCCGCTCTCACATTCTTATTTAGTTATTTATATCAATATCTAACCCCAATACTATAGAGATATTATTCATAATGGTTGAAAGGACCCTTGTTCTAGGGAGATCAGCTTGGGTAAAATTAATGAAACTCTAACAATATGGATATTTTAGGTATCAAGGTGATCACGGAAGTAGTGATACTAATGGGAAGGCTACGTCTGTCAATGTACAAGCACTATTGCTTATTGATGAGTTCCTTATTGTGCTTTTCGGATTAATTCCTACCAATTTTTCGTTTTGAATGGTTTTAGAAATAAAACCAGGAGACAGTTGCATGGCTATAATAATATGGGGTTTAACCAATTTCCAAATAGGTCGATGCCGGAGCAGTGGTCCAGTGAGAAAATCTTCCATCACCCAATTGAGCCATAGGCAAGACAATAGCTACGTAGAGAGTAGACCTGTTCATGGGCCCGGTCGGGCCGGGCTTTCACTTGTCACTAATGAAAATATACTAGGCCCGAGCCCGAGCCCGGCCCGACCAACGGGCCTATAACTTGGGCCCGAGCCCGGCCCTGGTAAAAAGCCCGAAGCCCGAGCCCGAGCCCGAGCCCGAAGCCCGACCAAATTGAAAAAAAAAACAATTTTCCCTATTCAAATTAGAATTAAAATTTCAGATAAGTATTTTTTTTCTATTTAAATGAACAATGGGCCTACAAGATGGTATTTTTCCCTTTCTTTTATATTTTAAAACACAATTTTACATTCTTAAATCAAAAAAAATTATTCAAATAGACATAATCACATAAATAATTTTAAGTTTAATATTAGGTTGGGTCGGGCCGGGCTCGGGCCGGGCTATTTTGACAAAACCCGAGCCCGGCTCGAATTTATTGCGGGCCGGGCTTTTTGGCCCGAATTTAAGCCTGCGGGCCTATAAAAATGTCCAAGCCCGTCCGGGGGTCGGGCTGGCCCGTCGGGCCACCCGGCCCATGAACAGGTCTAGTAGAGAGGGACCATGGCGATTAAGACCGTATGGAGATCAGAAGTGCTTCATCATCCATTTTTTACTCATACCAAAAGTTTGATCTCTCCTTAATGTATACATTATTGCTCACCATTCGGCTTCTTCTGTTCCATGTACTTTGCACGGGTTGAAGAGCAAGGTGCCAAACAGCTGGTTGCTAAGATCTGCTGCTGGTCTGGTGGAGACTTGGAATGAAATCCCACCTCCTGGGTTGGGGACGGGCTACCCCCCGTTGTGTAAGTCAGGATGGTCACTCGGTACCCCTCCAAATAGAAAGCGTGGGATTAAACTTGTAGAACCTAGGAATGGCAACGGGTCGAGTTTAGGGTGGGGGTCATATTCCCCGTCCCCAACCCCGACTCTGAAATTAACCCCCACCCCCATCCCCAATTTCTGTTGGGGATAAAATTTGTCCTCTATCCCCGATCATCAAAGGGGATGGGTTTCCCACAAGGACCCGAATACCCAAAAGTTTTTAGATAACTGTATTTTTTTTTTGAAAAAAATATTTAAAATAAATAAAAAATTTAAATTATAAATAATGTTTTAAATATGTTTTGATATATATATATATATATATATATATATATATATATATATATAATATAAAGGGTAATAATATAATATTATACATTAAATATAAATAACATATATATAATTGGGGCGGGGACCTCAATCCCCATCCCCGCCCCGCCAAAATTGGGTCGAGGAAGTCGGGTCCCCATCGAGGATGGGGAAATTTGTCATCCCTACTTTCTGTGATATGGTCAGGAAGTCTCACGTGCACCCTACTCTGCCTGACCCCCATTTCCCCTATAATGTGTAGTGTGTAATATCCAAAAAAAAAATAAAGAAAGAGAAAACACCAGTCATTGGCGATTCCTCTTTAGTGATTACCCTGATCTTTCTATGGCAAACGATCATGGTCTCCCCTCAGCCCAAGGATAGCATGTAAATTGTTTCATGTTCCTCCCTATCTCAAACAACTATCAAGAAAGTTCATATTCCATCCTCCACTGGAATTCTATCGTTTCCTTGTTGTATCCCATTTGAGAGTGAAGGAACTCCTGGATCTTCCATCAAATACATGAACATTCCATTAGTCTTTGATTTTTTCAGAAAAAAAAAATCACTTCTTAATTTCTCTAGTTTTTCAGCATTTGCCTCTACCATATATTGATTGCATGGTATTCTGTGGTTATTGAATGCATAGGGGCATCAACTGGTTGGGTCTAGGCCAAGTCTGCATAAGCCACATGGGCCCTATTGTATACAGTTAAGAGTTGATTAGGTCCAAAAGCATACACCCTTTCCCTGTTCTCACCATTACCACATTGGCTCTCTTCTGACTTCAATGTATAATCCAGAGTTTGTAGTTAGTATATGGCTTTTTATGTGACTAATAAACTGAAGTTCCGTTCGAATAAGCCTCAAGGTTTGTGCTTTCAAAGCCCAAAAACAAACGCCCCATTTTTAGGCTTTCTGCTTGAAGGATCAAAAGTATCTTGACTTATGGATTATTGTGTTTTTAAAAGTACAAGTGTTACCAAATTGGGACCCAATTTAGATGAACCTGGTTCTTAATCGGGTACGTATAGGATGGACCCAACATCTTGGATAGAGACCCTATGGTGGTGGACAGGTAAGTGGAAATGTTCAAAACAGGGATTATGGAGCTGGTTTAATGGTAGAATGGATGTTAAGAGTCTGGTCAAGAAAATGACTGCAATTTGAACTGTGCAATCTGATTTGATCAAGGGGTGGGCCATAAAGCTGTGCAAAGGGAAGAAGGTGTAGCAGTAACAAAACAAATATTATCTTATGTGTGAAAATGCGCAATAACACTATAATGAATTGAACACAATGGTGTTTGTGCAGAACCTAAATTGGAGCAAGGATATTATCTTATGTGCAGAACCTAAATTGAATACAACTAGTAATAGCAAAAGCAGAAGAAAGAAGGGGATGATAATAGACATAATAGATGATCTAAGAAGAATAGACAACAAATTGGAGCAAGGATATATCCAAGAAATGATTCCATGTAGAGTTCATTCAACTATCCATATAATTTATACATCTAAATGGGCCATAGTTTTAGTTTAATATAAGAATTCAGCCAGCAAGAGGCCATTGCTTGGTGTAAATTGTAATGATAAAATATCATGCTGACAATGGATGTGTAATAAGAATGTCAAAGGTTAACTCTGTATCAAGTCTACCCCTCCGAAAACCCCAGATACTCGGGCTATATATTAATAGACTTTTTATAAGAATTCTACCAGCACTTGATAGCTCCTCAAATTTTCCTTTAGGCTGTTGTTTGGTTTCAAGGAAAAGGTATAGGTTCCCCTACCTTGAAACCAAACACAGCCTTAAAGTTATCCTAAATATTCTGTAAAAGGGAGTTTTGAGAAAATAATTTTACTTAGAACATGTAGCTGCAAAATTAAGACAGCATTAATCCCCAACTGTACTCAACTCAAGACCTGTTAAAATTAAGAGTTTTTAAAACTACCAACACTATCCAAGCTTCTTAAAAGACTTTAGCAAAGGTAACAGGGAATATTGAGAGGTTACATCTCGACTCATTTTAAAGATATTAAATTATTAACTTATTAAACTTATACAATGATTTCTGATAACAAAAAAAGATAGGAAAAGTATTATTATTTGAAACAATGGCGAGGTTTGTACTGTAAATACTTGTATTCTTTTGACAAGTACCTAACATTTATATTAATAAAAAAGCAAAATACTCTACAAATATAGTGTATTAGGGCTCTCTAAAAATACTTCTCAAGTTCTTTCTTTACAATATCGATGGCATCATTGGGTAAATTCAATTCAACTTCCCAGAGGTTCTGATAACTTTAGTCTCTGACTCCTGCCTAGACTCTAGTACCTATTGCTTCTTGTTGAATGATCCAAAGGCAGTCCCTCTGTAGGCTGTAGCAACCAAACATGGTAAAAGACAAAAGATGGGACCCATCCAGGAGAATTATCTTTGCTGAAACATATTAGTCTAATAGGTTCATCCAAAAATAAGATAAAATAAAATAAAACAGTCTAATGACCATTTTTCTGAGCAGCTTGCAATATTTTTCCTGGTGAGCATTGTAAGAAGGGATTTGATTAAAGGGATCCAACATGGACATGACCAGTATCACTGGCATTAGTGTCCTGATCAACCAAAAGAATGTGATATAAAAGATCAACCTCACTGAACATAAAACATTCTACACGAGTACCCAAGAAATATCACTGATAAAATGCCAATACCAAGAAAAAACCAAAAAAAAAAAAAGAAAGACGAAGATACTTTAATGATGCAGATTGTGCTTTGAGAAGATGCAGAACATTGGATTAGGGGTGATGATCATAGGCCCTTTGATAAGGGGCATAGCCTAGGCCTAGCCCTACATGTGCCTGCGCTTCGCTGGGCTTCCAGGCCCACAACTTTCAATATATTGTATATATAACATTCTATATCATAAAATAATACTTATATATACTCTATAATATAATATAAAACACACACACACATATATTGACTCACAAGAGCATTGCAGGCTGGCTGGATTAGAAATGACTCCTACATGGACTCACAAGAGCTGAGGAATGAATATTGACTGTCCAATAAGTTATCACACCATAGAACTGAACATCTTTTTTTGGTAATACATTTAATCTAAGATAATGTAGACAGTGACTCTAGCACAGTTACATGATTCTATACAGAACACTAGTCGTTATAATCTAATAGATACTTCCACTCCTTACTAGAATTCTAAAATTTATGAATTGGGGTGCTCTATCCATTAAGTTCAAGATAGCTTACTAATCTATGGTTAAATCCTTGTCATTCAATAATGGCAGTAATGTCTTGACAAGAGTCAAACTCATTGCATTGTTCAAGTGCTTGGTGGAAGCTGGCCATATTATGAGGTGACTGAGGTGAAAGAAGGCCTCCCCCAAACAAGGGTGGAAGAACTGCATGGTCAAGAGTAAGAGTGTGATGCCTCTTACGTACTGCTCGAGCAGGAGGCTCTGTGGGTACCACTATAATCCCTTCTTCGTTCACCATTGAAGATAGTTCGACCCTCTTCCGCAAGCTTTCAGAAAAACGCTCCTCCCGCATTCCTCCATCCTTTTCCATACATCATTTAAAAATCTGTCAGAAGAAATGATTGGCTATTCCACTAATTAACAAGCTTTACCTCAAATTCTTGGGACCCGCTAAAAAAATTCAATAGTTTGCATGTAACATTTATAGTTCCTAATAATATAATTCTCAAAAATAGTTATGGAAAATTTACAATCAGTCACTGTTTTTCTTTTTGGGGATGGAGGAGGTGGTAACTAAGAAAAATTGATCAAGCAGGTGACTAACGAGAGATGACTAGCAATATGTGATTTCTAGTGGAAAAGAAGACACTTCATGCCACAGTTTTTTTTTTCTGTATACTTAACAGAAATGATATACCCATGTCATAATGGTATTGCAAGAATCCAAAATTCAAATAAACAGGAAGATCAAAAGTCCTGGTGGAACAGGATTTTCCTTTGAAGAACACCAATTCATTATTAGCTTTGCAGAAGAAGTCAAAAATAGGTGGTATACCCAAACCCCTCCACATAAGTAGCTAGGTATCTTTCTATGTTATTATCAATACAATACATGCTTTATGTTACACAAATTGTTATATAGAAAACCATGTCAACGCAAATGCCATGTTGCAATGAGAAAAAGTAGTTGCTACTTGGTCAGGAGTATAAAGATTTTTTCTGATGAATATCAGGGGTATAAAAATTGACTTTGGATCTTTGGCACCAAATTCAAGTCTTGTTAATTGAAAGTCATCAAGTCAAACATTTGTGCTTTATTAGATTTGTGGAATCATTTTCCATTGGTAACCTGAGTTGTATGTTTATCTGGTGGAAGTTATTTAGGGTCTCTCCAGCAAAAGATCCTAAATGGTCAAATAAATGTTACCACTCATACCTTGTGCTAGATAGTGGTGCAACTTGGGTCAGGTTAGGTTGAGAAATTTTCAAATTTTGTATGGGTCAAGCCCAGCCACAAGTATGATGTAGTTGAAATTCTTTAAATCAGGCAACCTGACTTACACTGCTAGTGCTGGATTATGAAATTTGATGAGGGCGGATTTGGCCCTCCAGTGAAATTGTGACACCTGGCACCTCATGCCAAATGTGCAGCCTCTTGACAACTAGACAGCTCGAGCCAGCCACAGGCAGCTCGCCACAGGTAGCTCGCCATAGGCAGCTTGTGCCTGCAGCTCGCCATAGGCAGCTTGTGCCTGCAGCTCGCCATAGGCAGCCCGCCACAGGCAACTCACCCTTAGCGTGGCACAGGCACGAGCTAGCAGCCTGGCCCAAGCACCGACCTGGTGGCCTAACACAGGCACCAACCTGACAACCTGGCCCAGACACCGACCCGCCACCTGACACAGGCGCCGACTTGACAACCTGGCCTAGACGTCGACCTAGCCGCCTGACAAAGGCGCTGACTTGACAACCTGGCCCAAGCGCCAACCTGGCCGCCTGACGCAGGCGCCAGCCTGACAACCCCGAGGAGCTCACCACCGTACCCCGGTTCTGACGGGATGTGACGAGTCTTACCGTTTGAAGGCTTTTCACCCACCTAACACGCAACAGGTTCCATCACAGCAGGGATCCAGTGACCGTTACACTAACCCACGAGGACTCCAGTATATAAAGACCTCACCCCCCAGAGGGGAGAGAGGGATGAAAAAAGATGGTAACCCCTGCTCTCTAGCTCTCTCATTCTCTAATATCATCTTCAAGCTCTCTACTATCAGAGCGCTAACTTTGCCATCGGAGTGACCCTGCTGGGTCAACACCCCCGGGTTCTCTGATTCAGTTCTCGCAGGTTCCTCAGCTCCCGCCGTTTACAAAGAGAAGCAGATCATCTCATGCAGGGAGCAGTCGGGTTGCACTACACTAGGGAGCTCGTCACCAAGGCAGCTCACCACCCAGCAGCTCATCAAGGTAGCTCATCACCAGGCAGTTCGCCACCAACACCCCCGGGTTCTCTGATTCAGTTCTCGCAAGTTCCTCAGCTCCCGTCGTCTACAAAGAGGAGCAGATCATCTCATGCAGGGAGCAGTCGGGTTGCACTACACTAGGGAGCTCGTCACCAAGGCAGCTCACCACCTAGCAGCTCATCAAGGTAGCTCATCACCAAGCGGTTCGCCACCATGTAGCTCACCACCAGGCAATTCGCCACCAGGGAGCTTCACTTCATCCTCTGAGCCACAGGCCGTCTGTGGGAACACGCTACAAAAAGCTAAGTTCTCATCCAACAAAAAGCTAAGTTCTTATCTTATAAAAAGCTAAGTCCTCTTCTCTCAAAAAGCTAAGTCCTCACCTTTTTAGGATCCGAAGCTCTCGCTTTATAGTTTCCATTTCTTATGAACTCAAAGAAACTAAAGCCCTCACATTACGAGGCGGATGCAGTGCAATCATAGCTCTAAGGCGCCCACCCGGCAGCCTGCGCGGCCTGGCACGTTCGCCGACCTGGCGCGACCTGACATGGGCGCCGACATGGCAGCCTGGCCCAGGCGCGAACTTACGAACTGAAAAGGCACCAGCCTCAGAAACAAGTAAGCAAGCTCTAACTCTCAAATTGTGATTTCTAGCTCGCAGTCTACTATGAGAGTACTAACTTAGCCGTCAGAGTGACCTCACTGGGTTAGCCACCCTGGGTCCTCTGACACTTAGTTCCTTGCAGGTCTCTAAAGGGCAACAAAGCTCATCAATCCAGCTCGGCACCTCATAGGTAGAGACCTCGGAGCTACAACAAGACCTAGTCGCCTCTTCGGCATGGGCAAAGTTTAGGAGTGGACCATGAGTCGCTCCCAAAGCTTAAGGGCCACATTACTGCTGAAAAACCCAGTCGCCTCTACGGCATGGGCAAAGTTCAGGAGTGGATTACTAGTCGCTCCCAAAGTCTACGGGCCACATTACTGCTGACAGACCCAGTGGCCTCTACGGCATGGGCAAAGTTCAGGAGTGGACTATGAGTCGCTCCCAAAGCCTATGGGCCGCATTACTACTGAAAAACCCAGTCGCCTCTACGGCATGGGCAAAGTTCGGGAGTGGACTACGAGTCGCTCCCAAAGCCTACGGGCCACATTACTACTGAAAGACCCAGTCGCCTCTACGGCATGGGCAAAGTTCGGGAGTGGACCACGAGTCGCTCCCAAAGCCTACGGGCCACATTACTGCTGAAAGACCCAGTCGCCTCTACGGCATGGGCAAAGTTCAGGAGTGGACTACGAGTCGCTCCCAAAGCCTACAGGCCACATTACTGCTGAAAAACCCAATCGCCTCTACGGCATGGGCAAAGTTCAGGAGTGAACTATGAGTCGGTCCCAAAGCCTACGGGCCACATTACTGCTGAAAGACCCAGTCGCCTCTACGGCATGGGCAAAGTTCAGGAGTGGACTACGAGTCGCTCCCAAAGCCTACGGGCCACATTACTGCTGAAAAACCCAGTCGCCTCTACGGCATGGGCAACATTACTGCTGAAAAACCCAGTCGCCTCCACGACATGGGCAACATTACTGCTGAAAGACCCAGTCGCCTCTACGGCATGGGCAACATTACTGCTGAAAGACCTAGTCACCTCTTCGGCATGGGAAAAGTCGAGAAGAGTGGACTACGAGTCGCTCCCAAAAGCCTACGGGCCATACTACTGCTCAAGACCCAGTCGCCTTGTCGGCATAGGCAAAATCAACAAAAATGGACTATAAGTTCCCCCCAGAGCCTAAGGGCTACAGTACTGAACTGGCAAAGACATCCTCACCTTACAGGCAGCTCGCCACTTACAGGTAGCTCCCAGAGCCTAAGAAATTGAATCAGCACTTATGAGCTTGTCAACTTACGGGCCAAAAGGAGAAATCTACTCCCTTCGCCGAGTTACTCTCGGCTCGGGAGTGGGGGGCAAATGATGAGGGCGGATTTGGCCCTCCAGTGAAATTGTGACACCTAGCACCTCATGCCAAATGTGCAGCCTCTTGACAACTAGACAGCTCGAGCCAGCCACAGGCAGCTCGCCATAAGGCAGCTCGCCACAGGTAGCTCACCCTTAGCCTAGCACAGGCGCGAGCTGGCCCTGGCACGAGCTGGCAGCCTGGCCCTGGCGCGAGCTAGCCCTAGCACGAGCTGGCAGCCTGGGCCAGGCACCGACCTGGTGGCCTGACACAGGCGCCAACCTGACAACTTGGCCCAGACACCGACCCGCCGCCTGACACAGGCGCCGACCTGACAACCTGGCCTAGACGTCGACCTAGCCACCTAACACAGGCGTCGACCTGACAACCTAGCCCAGGCGCCGACCTAGCCGCCTGACACAGGCGCCAGCCTGACAACCTCAAGGAGCTCACCACCGCACCCCGGTTCTGACGGAATGTGACGAGTCTTACCGTTTGAAGGCTTTTCACCCACCTAACACGCAACAGGTCCCATCACAACAGGGATCCAGTGACCGTTACACTAACCCACGAGAACTCCAGTATATAAAGACCTCACCCCCCAGAGGGGAGAGAGAGATGAAAAAAGATGGTAACCCCTGCTCTCTATCTCTCTCATTCTCTAATTTCATCTTCAAGCTCTCTACTATCAGAGAGCTAACTTAGCCATCGAAATGACCCCGCCGGGTCAACACCCCCAGGTTCTCTGATTCAGTTCTCGCAGGTTCATCAGCTCCCGCCGTCTACAAAGAGGAGCAGATCATCTCATGCAGGGAGCAGTCGGATTGCACTACACTAGGGAGCTCGTCACCAAGCAGCTCATCAAGGTAGTTCGCCACCATGTAGTTCGCCACCATGTAGTTCGCCACCATGCAGTTCGCCACCAGGGAGCTCCACTTCATCCACTGAGCCACAGGCCACCTGGGAGTAGATCAAATGATGAGGTACTTAGCCAAAAAATTGATACATCACGAAAAAAATGATATGTAACCAGAAACGATTACATCAAAATTCATTAATGGGAAAGTTAAGGATCACCTATCATGCTCATTAAAGAAGATATAAAGAAGATATCTCCAAGGTTGAACTTCAGAATCTTCTGAAAGAGACACCCCTTCTTCTCAGAAGAAAACTCATCATTTGGCTCTTATCAATTTTGTAATGAGGATGATTATCATGGGATTGAAACCTTTTTCTACATGTATGAACCCATGGTCCAAAAGAGGGATCCATAGCAAGTGAATGGTTTGATGGGACTAATAAGACAGAAGCTGCACACACACAAGAGAGAGAGAGAGAGAGATACGGGGCAATCAGGTCAACACAATAGTAAATTAGTAATGCAGTAACTTTTGATGTGGTTGTTCCTGGCCTCACATGACTAATGAAAATCACTTCAATGCAAAAAACATTGCACCATTAGTTCATTACTTCTGAGCACCACAGAACTTGTTCTATCCTCTAACAAGGAAAAGATGGTACTCGAGCAGAGCTAGTATTCAGCTGAAGCCTGAATTTCTACTGAGATTATACTTGGGTATCCTTCCTATTATTAATATTCTCTGCAAGCATCTATCACAAATGTCATGGCACTAACCTCATTGTAAACACAGTGTGGAAAACCACACTAACTTACTTTCCAGTGCCCATGTGCCTTTGTATTTCTGGCTTGGAAGCAAAAGCACACAAGCAAGCTCAAAAGCAGAAGAATGGACAGGTTTCATAACAACCACCACTAACAGACAATAAGACAAAGAGCCATAAAAGCCATAGAACTCTGGTTGATTTTTATTAGAATTATGGGATATCTGGGATTGAACTATTTTCAATCAGAAATCCAGAACCCCAGAGGACATCATTCAATGCAGCAACCTACCATTAAGGGAGATGTTACTTGTGCATAGATCAGCTGATCAGCATCAAACATGTAGAGCTATTCATGATCATAGCTCAGAGAGTAGATGGGCCTTGCCACCCACTAATTTTGTCAAAATTAACAGTCCTGCCTCATTGATGTCAAAATATGTAAAAGTGGCATTAAACTTATTGTCAGAATGGCTACTGGCTTTCTGATGCAGCACAAGGATCCATGTTCACAACAGCGTTCCTGGAGTATAGCTATAGAGCTCTTGGGATCAGCCAGATTGCCAGAGAGCTAAGGCTTGCCACAGTTATTTTAGAACCCAATGGAAGAAGTTATGGAGGTGATTCATGTGCCAGGGTACTATGGGAATGCAGAATTAGTAGCAAATCGTCTGATCTACTGCACTGCTTAAGAGACACCTTATGGGTTGTTTATGTTTTTATGCTCTTAGAGATCGACACTGGCTACATGGTAAGGACCCTTTGCAGAGCTCATAACATGGTAGCTTCCCCATGTGTCCCTGACATCTAAAGGGACATTTCTTTGCCTGCTCATAAGAAGGCCTTTTGCTTCCATAGTTTTCTCTTTCCAGGCATTTATTATTTCCCTATATGCGCACTTCTTTTAATTCCAATTTTAGAAGGAAAAACAATCACAGTGTATCTCTATCCTTCATAGTCATTGCTTAATGTAAGTGGGAGTGGGGAGATGAACACAGCTGAAATAGTCGTGGGATTTCAAGAACCAATATTAGAACCTTTAGCATATCAAATAATAACCATGCCGATAGATCACAATCCCAAGATTACAGGAACGAAGAGATAATTAACTAGCATGAAACTGTTATGAGCACCCGCACCACACGGCAGCAGTTGAGGCAGCAGCGCGCACACGACAGGCACCGCACGGCAGCAGCACCATGAGCCGCGCGCACGCACCGCGCGGCAGCGGCGCCACGCGCCGCGCGCACGCACTGCGCGGCAGCGGCACCACGCGCAGCACCGCGCGCACGCACACCAGCAGCAGCAGCAGAGCTGGGCCACACGACGGCTCATAGGGTGGGCCCACCCTTAGCCGGACACGACAAGAGAATGCGCCTTATCCCTTATCCCTTATCCCATTCTCTCTTATCTTATCCCCTATCCTTAGAAGGAATTGTAGTACCATTAAAAGTAAGTAGTCTAATTAGAAGTAGGAGTTTAAGTCCGTTTAGGACTAACCTAGCCGAATCTAACAAGGAACCCTCCTCTTGTAATCTCCTATTTAAGGAGACGCTATTATTGAATGAGGATATCGAATATTCAGTCAAGAAAGAGAGTAAAGGAGAGTTCGGTGATCTCTTGGACAAATCACCCCTGAGATAGTCAAAATAGGGCCTGTATGCAAGGCCAAGGGCAAGGAAAGATCTGAGGTTCTGCGGTGGAGCGACCCGTGACGCGATCCTACGCTCGGGCCCATAACAGAAACACGAGATGCCAACAAGTAGTTGAAAATCCAACCAAGTGTGAATTTAGAAAAAATAAACAGGATCTGCACTTAAATTCCAGAAAAAGTTGCTAACAATCAAAAAAGGAGTTCGCATCATGTCTAAGAGTTTAATGTTCAGCTTTCTCTTCTTTCATGTCCCCTACCTCTAGTTCCAACAGATTGACAGACAGGCAGCATAGTGAAACAGTGCAGACTTAGATATTCCATTACACAGGCAGAATAAAAGTTATGGAGCAACTCCCATACTTCCAGGACAGGATTGTAGAAACAACAGACAAAACAGGAACTGCTTTAATTATAGTAATAATAATATTCATGAATGCAAAGTAAATATAGAAGAACAAGTATAAATTAGAGTAGTTTCAGACAAGACCCCAGAACAGATAAAAAGAAACCAAAAAATGAGCACTGGAAGCCCTTTAATAAACATAGAACATGATATCAGAAAAAACAACAAAGAGACAAGGCAAGGTCTTACATTTAGAACTGAAGAACCCGAAATCGGGCACTTCACGGGTCTGTCTTCATCAGACGGCTCGATGGGGTGGTCTATTGGCTTGAACTCGGCAGGGTGGTCTATTGGCTTGAACTCAACAGGGTGATATTCTGTTGGCCTGAACTCAACAGGGTGGTATTCTATAGGCTTGAACTCAACAGGATGGCATTCTGTTGGCTTGAATTCGAGGGGGTATTCCATTGGCTTGAACTCGAATTCGACCTCCATTTCCTGACCTCTCGTACTGGCACCACCGTTGCGGCCCTTCTCTCCAATTTCCTCTCTCAATGGAACTTGGGTTTCTTTTTCGTCCTGAAATAAAATCACAATAAAACCAACAAACAGAAGAAACCTGGGAATTAAATCCAAGAAAACCCACAAAAATCTAAACACTCAGAAATGTTAAGATTGAAAACAAAAATAAGAAAAGGAAGGTAGGCCTTACAAATGCATCTCCACATGAAAAACCCATTGAGGAACAGGCATTAGTTCACCCCAGAAACACAACCACCATCAAGAACTCGAGGGGGGGGGGAGAGAAAGAGAGAGAGAGTAAAACAGAAAAGAAAAGGACAGAGTAAGAGCACATGAAAAGAAGTAGTAGCACTGGTACAAGCCACCAGAGGGGAGAGAGAAACACACACAGACAGCGGTGGTTCTGGTGCTGTGGGATCGGCTATACATGGAAAACGAGAAAAGATTCCCACCATTTTTAACCTTTACCTCTCTCTGCATCTCTGCCTTTTCTCTTTCTTGCTTTAAGCACAGTATTGGTTTCCTTGAAAAACAACAGAAAATGAGACTTTTTCGCTTTTCATGTAATGTATTCAGACATTTCTGAGAGGGAGAGACCAGAAGCAAGAATAGGCTACCCACACCTTCCGCCCTTGCCCGCCTTTACTAGCCGTTGTTGTTCCATTTTTTCAATGTGAAGTTTATGGCGTACACTCCTCCTCCTTATGACGCACGATACGTATGCCTGTCCTTTCTCTTTTCTTGGCCATATCTTCTGTCCTTTGCTACAATCCGTAGATAGGTCTTAGTCCCTAGCTTACAACGTGGCAATGTTGATAGATTTGGGGCCCACACAGCAATTGAGATTACGGATCACGATACAGGCTCAAGTAGATCTGATCCTGATTTGAGGTCCACACAGGATCAGAATCATCAGATCATCAAGATCTTTGTCGTCGTTAATCACTTAATCCTTTGGCGGGACCGGAACCCATTCGGTGTTCGGATCTCGTGCTCTCAAGCTCCAACCATTTGCTAGTTCGTGGGCCCCATAACCCAACATAGTGGGCAATCAATTTAAAACACGTCATACGGACGCGTGAGCCCCACTTAGGAGCTGACGTGGTGTGTTGTGATTGGCTCATTATTATAGACGTCTAGACGATTAGAACTCGGTCTGAACCGGAAGAACCGAGTATTGCCAGATTTGCTCCGCAAAGAAGTATCTTGGTGGGGACGTGGGGTCTAAAAGAAAATCTTCAATCTTGTTAAAGAAAAAGGTGAAAAAGGAAAAGAAAAAGGGAGAAATCCTAGTGGCTACTGGCTAGTGAGATGATATTACCTTTTCTTTATTATATTTAATTATTTATTTTTCTCCAATGTCTGAACCGTGATTACCTTGATGCTATAGTTGTGAAGTTTGTCCGGGTCGGTTCAAAAGAAACCAGCCTGGTCCGTTTACCAGTCAGTGATGGACTGATGGTAATATTCCAAACAAAAAACATTGAGACTATGTTTGTTCGCAATACAAATCGATCTGAACCAGATACAAATTTTATATTTTGGTTTTGTTTGCAATAATGTGATTTGCACCCTTATCTTGCACAAAATTCCTATACAATTTTTTTCTGTATTTTATTATTTTTATTTTTTTCATATGTTGTTCTTTTTCCTATATTTTTTCTGTGTATTTTATTTAAATTTCTATGGTATTTTTTATTATATTATATATAAGTATTTTTTTTGTTTTATTTATTTATTTATGATGTCACGGGTCAAATCGCTTGACCCAGACAGTTGAACTGACGAACTGGAAAACGGTGCCCTGACCGGTTCGGTTTGAAAAACCATGCCAAAAGAACATAACCGGTTGGTTGGATTCTTCAACCTATAGTAAGAATCATCAAACAATTGGCTTAACAATCAGGACGGGTCTGAGTCTCACAACACTAGGAATTAGAATTCAAGTGAATGTGTTTGATGAGCTACAGAGCTAGCTATATGGGAACCGGGGTAATAGACCCGACCGGTCGAAATGTCAGGTGGAGAATTCCAATTCAAAGAGTCATAAAAGTGTATACTTGTTGCCTTCATTATTACTACTGAAACTCTCTCTCATACACATACATCTAAAGTATTATAACTTACCTGCAATGCAACAAAAGCTGCTCTCAGCTAGAGCATCTTTTACCCAGACCAAACTCCCTTTATCAGTTCGGCATTGCATTTTCACATTAAATTAAACCATGTTAAAAATGGCAGAAAATATCATCTTTTTGTTTTTCTTAATCTTTATAGTTATAGAAAATATCATCAGTTTGATAAATTAATATTCTTATGTTCCCACTGGTTTCGTCTGAACAAGCTCCATTTCATCTTGTTATTTAATCCGGTTTCAGAGCGCAAGAATTTTATATTTGTACTTTGAAAATGAAATTGCAGCCAAAAAAGGAAACAAAACAAAATAACCTGCTAATCTGACCTGATGATTCTGTACAAGGAACATACCACTGCAGGCAGGCATGGAATAAGGATAATGAGAAGATGAGGCAGAGGATTTGTCGAGAGAGAGTTTCTGAGGGTACTGGGACCAATATAATTGGAATTTTTCAAGTGATTTCACAAGTTCAAGTTTATGATGATCAGAACCAACTGGGTTAAAAACTAGCATATATGTGTATCAGTCATGTTGGTTTGAGTATCACATTTTCAATGAAAGGCGTAGGTTGAAGGCTTTTTAATCCACTAAAGTTGCTACAATTAATCATTTAACCCAAGATATAGAGCTTAAGACTTAGATCAATCCCCATTAACCCTTGATCGATACACCTAAATATTCTACGTATAACTCTTTTGGTTATTCATCTTCCTCTACCATTTACTCACTGTAATATTTTTCTTCAGTTTTTAATCTCGGTTCTAATTAATTAAAGCATGTTCCATTACTTCGTAATCCATCTTTAGTCTTCCTGTTCCTAATAAAATCAACCTTTCTCGGGGTTGATATGAGAACAAATTAAAGGAGGTCTTAGATCTGACTGATAAGATCATAAGAGTGGGGAATAGTAGATCTAATTAACTAACAAGATCTGAAAAAAATAAAATAAAAGATTTGAACCAGGAGGCCTGAAAAGATATGCCATTTATAAGATTTTATTCAACTTTCTAAAATTTCTGATTTAAGAGGATGATTCAAAACCTTGGATAGATTTGAGTATAATAGAAAAACTGATATAAAGAAACCAAACTTTTTGAGAAATTTAACGAGATTGGATGATAAGCTATAAGCCAAATTAATAAATTAAATGAACCCACAGGCAACAATAAAATGAAAGAGAAAAAAAAATTATGGTTTTTTTTTGTTACTTGAAGTAAATATATTGTGAATAGGATTGACTAAAGATGTCAAATGGTTGATGAAGATGCCATATGTCAAGATACTAAGAATCTTCTGAGATGATGGTGATGCTCTAATTAATTAAGTGTTCCATCAGTTTTGTGTGGAATCCACGGGGTCACAGCGTTGCCAAGTGACTAGTCACCTAAATTTTACACAAAAAACAATGAAAAAAAAAAGGGAAAATGAGGGAAGATGGGGTAAGGATGATTTTAAAATACATTTAATTTTAACATAAGAAGACATGTTTTTTGCACAAAATCATCTAAAATGATTCCAAAACTAGACCAAGTAAGAATTACAGTACGATCGATGCGGAATAGGTTAGTTACTGCATCCGCTTGGAATCGAAATTCTGACCTTTATTAATTCTTGGTTTTTATTTTATTGAAAAGATCAAAATTTTAAAAAAAAAATAATAGGAGAAGTTTCCTAACTACATTATTTAAACTATTTCTTAGATTTTCTCTCTACTTTTGGATGCCATGGGCAAATTAAGAACTAATTTGTTTTCAAACCATCTGGTTTTTATTTGATTTTTGAAACTTACAAACAGGACAAACAATTCACATTGCAAAACACCCCATTATGTTTGTACACCAATATTGTTTTTGTTTTAGAAACCTGGTTTTAAAAACATTAATAATTTTTTAAACAAAACCAATTTCTTCTCAAAACAAAAAGCACAGTTAATAACACATTTCGTGTTTTAGCTTATGTGGTTAAAAAAAAAAAAACAAAGACATGCATGTTGTAGAACAAAAATCTTTCCATGAATTCAGGGTGGGGAGAGATATACTCAATGACTTCTTTTGAAACCAAAACAACCTTACCATATGAAATATTCTTGAGTAATCTTCAATGTGGCAAAATAGTTTGGAGGTCAAAATGAGTCCAATTCATCTTCTAGTCCTAGGTTCATGCAAAGATTTTGGCTTTGTAGAGGTACTCAATGACGAATACTACGACTATTATTAAAGTAGAAACTAGTACATTGCCAAAATGCGTGTATTGTGAGAAGCCGGTTTCAAAATCTATCTATATATATAGCAAGACAGTCCACATCACCTTGTTTCTCCTTGCTCCATTACCCCAACCCTGCATTCTCTTTGACTCTCTCTACTCTCCCCTTCCCACCACTCCGAATTTGCCATCTTAACACCCTCTCTCTTCATTCCTCTCCCTTCCCATAGGGTTCTCTCTCTCCCCCCACAACTCACGTCTCTCACTTCCTATAACAACCTAGCTTCTCTCCTTAATTAGCTCAATATATGTTTTATCCAAGGTTCAAAGTATCATTACGTATCGGCCCATATCGAACGAGATGTATCGTTCCGGGACCCTTCTGATACACCCCTACAGTGGGTGTATCGGGGGTCTGATCGGTTCAAGGGATGGAGGGATCCTAGACAGGCTCCCATGAACCAGTTTTGAAAAAAAAAATTAAAAAAAAAAGTAAACAAACAAGTATCAAAATGCCTGATACGCCCCTACCAGCGTATCGGGTGTATCAATATTTTTAACCTTGGTTTTATCCTCTCCTTTACTTATATCTCTAATTCACCTATAGTCTCTCCACTTTCCCATAAAAAATAGGGTCATAGTTTATTAAGATTTGGCTTTCCAAATCAAACAATATTTATATCTATAGACGTTATTTCAAGCAAATTAAAGAGAGGGGAATAAGGGGAATTTGATGTTTCCAATATATCCATGGGATCTTCCATTATTGTTAAATAATCCATTAGTTATGAAAATTATTAAAAATTTATGGAAAATATTCTACCAAAAATTATGAAATAATTATTTCAGAAATAACCCTTTATTTAAAAAATATTAAATAATTTACCAAAAATTCATAAACAATCCATTATTTAATAATTTTTTGTTATTAATAATTTTTCATTAAATTTTTACAATAATAATTTATTGATAAAAGAAATTACTAATTAGCATAATTTACTAATTTCTACAAAATCAATAATTATAGTTAATAATTATCAAATAATTTAGGGAAACTCTTTAACTAATAATCCATTTTTATTATTCAAATAAATCATTATTAAAAAATTAGAAAAATTAAATTAGGAAATTAATTTATCATAAATTATTTCATAATTATTAAATAATTTAGGAAAATTATTAAGCCTATCCACACCGATCTAGACCACTTGGCTGACTTTGATAATACTTGGTTTTACATTAATTAACAACAAATGGTTTACTTTTAATTAAAAATAATGTAATTTAACATAATTACATTAATTTACTATAATTACATTTACTTTGATTAATAGTAAATAATTTACATTAATTTATTGTTATTATAAATAATTAATTTAGTATATATTACTACTAACCAATAGCAATTTCAATAATCTTTTGAAAATGATCATAAAATATTGTAATTTATTATTATTTAATGTACTACTAGTTAATTAGTTATAGAAAATTATTAGAATTGTAGGGATGGTAATTTTCCTTGTAAAACTGGTTAAGTTTTCTCAAATCTTAAACAGGGATGAGGTAGAGATGGGGTGGGGGCAAGGAAAATATTTTTGTCCCAAATTAGGGATGGGGTTTACATATAATTCCCCAAACCCGATGGTAAATTAGTAAAATATCTATAGATTTAAAATTGATTTTTAAAATATCTCTAAGTTTTCTTCATATTCTTATAATCCTATGCTCCCATAAATTTGTTTCTAAAATACCCCCAAATTGTCATAATCCAATTTCTAAAATACCCCCAAATTCCCATATCTTATTTCTAAAATATCCATAAATTAGATATTTTTTTAGGTGGTTGCCTCAAGATTGGGAAATTTTGGGGATTCCCCATCCATGACAAGGAATGGGTGCATCGCCCTAAACCTGCCCCGCCACTGGGGTCGGGGCAGGGATGGAGTAGAATGTCTTGACTTACAGGTGAGGGACAAGGAGGGATGCCCATCCTGTGCATCGCACGGGCCCCTACTAGTATGACAATATATCGTTGCATTTCGATCAATATGTACTCATGTTCAAGATCACCGATAATCTAATGAATACAAAAGATTAATTTAGGACAAGTAACCATATTCAATGGTTAATACCCTTCCTAGAGATGCCCTAGTTCAAAGCTTTAAACCTAAAACAATTTCTACTATGTGTATTGCCCCTTTGAATCATAAATTGTGCAATACACAAAAATTATGTATTGTGCATATAAATACTTTGAACCTTGGCTAAAAGACCTTACCACTTATCCTAGATAAGCTTTACATAATGTTCAAATTTTAAATTAAAAACTAAAACAAAGAGAATTATTATTAATTGAATAAAACTCTAATCTAAGGTGAGATAATACATTGCCGGCCACTACGGTAAGTACTATATAATGTTGATACTTTCATTGGCTTCAACCATGCACCATGCATTTATTTTATGGGTAATAGATAGGAAACAAAAGGGCCTCCAAGTGGGGGCTATAGCCATCTCCCAAGTCCACTAGTTAAATGTACATAGAGTTATCTATACTATATATAAAAGTGGGAATGTAGTGTGAAACTTTTTTTGGACTAAAAATACCCTCTATTTCTTTGCTTGAGAAAGAGTATAAAAGTCATTTACTATAGCTTTAATGGCTATTATAATGGTCATATTTGTGTATTTAATCTATCTCTAATTGTAAGGGTTGAAAATGTAAATTCAAGTATTACTTTCCACCTTATTTAATCCCTTCTCATTAAGTCTTATACATGAAGGTATTAATTCCCATTTTCTCTTATTAAATCCTATATTTAAGTTATTTTTCACCAATAAATGGTACTAGTTAAATCTATGTCAGTATTTCTAATAATATAAACTCATATAATTTAAAATTGGTTAAAAAACAAAAAAAAAAATCTCTATCCAAGTGATGGCTAAGCAATTCAGCCATTTGAATCAAATTGATAAACCTATGAAGTCATAGCTAGGTAATAAAATTTTTAAAATAAAAATAAATATAGAAAATTACAAAAATTAGATTTTTATGATACTTTTATTAATAAAATTAAAAAAATAACTGTAATAAAAATAATTAATTTTATTGGTAATGAAAATGAAATACATACTTTAGAACTGACCAAAAATGAAATTATTTTATTATTTGGCAAAGATCAATAGTTCAACTTTTGGGTCAAATGTATTAACATTTAATGTCATAAATAAATAATAAAAATTAATAAAATACAAAAATGAAAAAAAAAACATAAATGTTGCAAAAAAAATTAAGGCACATGTATAATATTAATTAATTATCATATTAAACAAAAAGTAAGCGTGATATATCAGAATTATTTTTATACAGAAATATAAAAAAATATAAAAAAAATTGAACACATCTATAATTCTATATTTACACTACTATTAAAAATATAAATAAGATTGTGGAACTTTCTTTTGATTAAAATCAATGTGTTAAAAACCGACCCAAAAATGGAACCGCTTTGGCTTCCAGTTTTCGAGTCAACGGTTTAACCATCTTTACAACACCGCTTGTCCTCTTCTTGCATCTCTCTAAATCTCTCTCAAATCTCAAATGATTTGATTCACTGGTGTATCTCAAATTTTAATATAAGATCGGTGTTTGATCTCTCATCTATTGCATCAAATTTTCATTTTCTTCCTTTGAGTTGCAATTTTTTGTTGTTATAACTTAAAGAATCACATAAATGAGAAAACTCAAAATCAAAATGAAATAACTAAAAGCCCTAACTAATTTTGGTCATTGGCAATAATGAACAAGATTTGAGATATGAAAGTTTTTTATCATTTTTTTCTAATTCCTATTTTTAAAATAAATAAAAAATTGGAATTAGTTTGAAAGCAACCCAAGAACCGTTAATCGGATCAAACATTTTTAACGGTAAAACTGTCTGGATCAGCAATTCTCTAACCATTTCAATGGTTTTTTTTGTAAAATAGCGGTTCAGGGCCAAAATGGAATTGATGACCTAACCAATTCCGGGGCCAAAACGGTTTGATTGTCCAATCTGATCCGATTTTTAAAACATTGACTAAAATACTCATTTTTCGAATTTAGTATCTATGTAATTAAGGTTTAAATTGTAAGTTGAACTACTACTTTTTACCTCATTCAATTCCCTCTATTTAAATCTTATATTTTTTTGATAAATGGACAAAAGAAAAAAAAAGTTTTATATCTATACTATATATAAAAGTTTCGATGTAGAGTGGAAGTTTTTTTGGAATAAAATTACCCTTTATTTCTTTATTTTATAAAGGGTATGAAAGTTATTTTATTACAACTTTAATGCCAATTTTTATGTACTAAAATGTCCATAATTGTCTATTTATTATATATCTATTTGTAGTGATTAAAAATGTAACTTCAATTATTGTTTTTCCCCTTATTTAATCCCCTTTCATTAAGTCCTATACTTAAAGGTATTAACTCCCATTTTCTCTTATTAAATCCTATATTTAAGTTATTTTTTACCAATAAATGATACTAATTAAATCTATGTCAATATTTTTAATAATATAAATCCAAATATTTTAAAACTGGCTAAAAACTATGAAGTCATAGTTAGTTAATAAAATTTTTAAAATAGAAATAAATATAAAAAACTACAAAAATATAGAAAAAATTAGACACGTTTAAGATACTTTTATTAGTCAAATTAAAAAAATAAGTGTAATAAAAAGAATTATTTTTATCGATAATGAAAATGAAATACATACTTTAGAATTGACCAAAAATGAAATTATTTAACTATTTGGCAAAGATCAATAGTTCAACTTTTAGGTCAAATGTATTAACATTTAATGTCATAAATAAATATTAGAAATTAATAAAATACAAAAATACAAAAATGAAAAAAAAACATAAATGTTGCAAAAAAATTAAGGTACATGTATAATATTAATTAAGTATCATAATAAACAAAATGTAAGTGTGACATATTGAAATTATTTTTACACAGAAATATAAAAAAATATATAGAAAAAATGAGCACATCTATAATTCTATATTTACACTACTATTAAAAATATAAATAAGATTGTGGAACTTTTTTTTGACTAAAATACTCATTTTTTAATTTAGTCTCTATTTAATTGTGAGGTTTAAATTGTAAATTGAACTACTACTTTTTCACCTCATTCAATTCTCTCTATTTAAATCTTACATTTTTTTTTGATAAATGAACAAAGAAACCCCAAAAATAAAATATTATAAAAAGAAAAAATCTAAATAGAGATACTTGAAACTTGAAACTCGATTTGATTACCACATATTTAGATGAGGTGTTTATGTAATCAGATTTGGATTTTGCAACATGCATCCGATTAATATTAAAAAATAAAAAACATATAAGAACAAAAAATAAAAATACATATTTATAAACATTTTTTGATACATTATTAATATCGTTATCATCATCTAAAATTACCATGTGCAAAACATATACACACTTACTAGTAATTCCAAAAAGAGCTAGAGAAATCTAAGTTATCTAACTTTCAAATTACACCTAATTTTGCCAAGAAATCTACAAACTCCAATTTGTTAATTTGGTATATTTATTTTTCTATTCCCTTCCCCTCTCTCTCTCTCTTAATTTATTTTCCATTACCCCACTTTTAGGGTTATAATCAGGTTCACTGCAGATATTAGTTTTGGGTTCACTACAGATTGATTGTACTATTTATTGCCTTTACTATAATTATCATTCTCATTAGAATTTCATATTTTTGAATTAAAAAAAAAAACATGATTGATTGTACTATTTATTGCCTTCACTATAATTATCATTTTCATTAGAATTTCAACAAAAAACTATTTGCACGGCGTACAAATGAAACCTCCATTCCTACCCCAATTCTGGTTTGAAGTTGAAGGTCTATTTCTAGGATTAGGATGCATGTCTATATATTGAATTATAGATTTGCAATAAATTGCATAGAACTGTTATTTGTGAGTCGTACAAATAATTCTTTGTTGAGATCTTCATAAGAATAATTATAGCAAAGACAATAAGTAGAGCCATCATCAATTGTGAACCTCTTTTGGTTAATCCGAGAAGATTAAGGGCCCACACAAAAGGGGGAGGGTGGTCCCCACAAATGTGATGTGATTATCTAACTAAGGTTTCATGGTACGTAAGAATAATCCAGAGAAAACTAACCTTGATGCCCTAAATGAGATAAGTAATATCCAGTTATTTTCTCTCAAAATGTTGTGTGGTTGTATTTGTATTGGGTCTCCATTGCTAGTTTTGTGCCATTCTTGGTCTATTTCTTTGCACTACTTTGTAGGCAGTCATGAAATGGGCCTACCTGCAGTCCACATTCAAATTTTATTTCAATACCCCATTTTTTAGTACTGTGCATTTCAGTCAAAATCTTTCTTATGTTATCAATTATAGTAGCTTTTCTTTTCTTTTTCTTTTTTTTTTTGTTAAAGCGTATTTCATGAATGCGTTTCCAGCCCTTTCTGCTACATGGGCTGGGCCCAAATTCTTGTTTTCGATATATTATTGGTACATGCGTTTCCAGTCCTTATCTATTGTTATCTCTTGCAGTCTTGATGTACTAGCAACTTCTTTGTTGGTAACCTATTGGTGGCATACAATTAAAGTTCAAAATATTGATACACTACAATATTCCGGGAGGAATGTCTCTCAATATTTTGAATCTTGTGTTTTTTAATTTTTATTTTTTCATAATTCATAAAGTAACTATTTTTATGTTTAATTATTAAAAAGGGTTTCTTACAAATGCTTTACAATAGGCATATCAGTAAGTAAAATATATTTTTTGGTCTATTTGGTAAACAAAATATATGATACGATACCTTTTTAAACCTTGCATATTGATTTTTTTGGGAGAATGACGATCCAGCCTAGGGTTAGAATTTCTAGATCCAAAATACAGTTGGGGTTGGTGCTACCTCAGAATTGATGCCAATTCACAGGGGGGCATTAATATATAAAATTGGGGTTTTTGACATTTTGAATGTTTATAGCTCTGCAGTGGAAATCAGAAATCTGCATCTGTTTGTACTTCTCTGACCTTTTTCCCTTAATCTCATCCTCTAATTGCTCCTTGTTTATGCAGTCATAAACCGACTTTACAGTAAATTACCAATTCAGGTTAATTTCTCATATCAGCTTTAATGTCCTCCCTTGCACTGTTGCATCTTATATGATTTGAATTCTTATCTCTTCAATGATGTTTGCCGGTACCATTTGTTGAATTTTATCTACTTTCCATTTCTTCCACAAGTAATAAAGATCTTCCACTACTTTCTATCATCATTCAAGCCTTATCTCAAATATATGGGGTTAGCCACATGAATCCTATTTCGAATAAGATCCTCCACTTGGTGTTCACATTTTGATTTATCCCGTCTTTTTCAAGTAGTCTCTCTCTTTTATTATGGTGTTATATATTTGCCCATATGTCCATCCAAATTTTATTTATTTTTTTCCGTCACAAATTAACCCTCCTCGCTATGCCTTGCAATGATGCAAACCATACTCCACTTAACTAGGCTAAGGGTTTTCTTTCTTGCTTTTCACTCCATAGAAAATCCCCTTTAACCTCTATCTTTTCTTTTTTCATTTTTTAATACCTCTATCCAATTCTTATAAAATGTCCTTAGGAAATTTAAATGTGTTTACAAAAATTATGGCATGAATTTAAGGGGTGCAAGCTAATCTATACTATATATAAAAGTGTGGATGCAAAGTGAAAATTTTTTTGGACTAAAATTACCCTCTATTTCTTTGTTTGAAAAAGGATATAAAAATCATTTTATTACAGCTTTAATGGCTATTAAAATACCCATATTTGTCTATTTAGTCCATCTCTAATTGTAAGGGTTGAAAATGTAACTTCAAGTATTACTTTCCACCTGATTTAATCCCCTCTCTATAAATCTTATACTTAAGGTATTAACTCCCATTTTATCTTATTAAACCCTATATTTATGTTATTTTTCGCTAATAAATTCTACTAATTAGATCTATGTTAATATTTTTAACAATATAAACACGTATATTTTAAAATTGACTAAAAAACAAAATCATTATTTATCAAAGTGGTGGTTAATTCAACCATACAAATCAAATTGATCAATCTATAAAGTCATAGTTAGGTAATAAATTTTTTAAAATAAAAATAAATATAAAAATTACAAAAAATATAGAAAAATCTAGACACATTTATGATGTTTTTGTTAATCAAATTAAAAAAAATAAGTGTAATAAACAAGAATTATTTTTATTGATACTGAAAATGAAATGAATAATTTAGAACTCACCAAAGATGAAACTATTTTACTGCTTGACAAAGACCAATAGTTCAACTTTTGGGGATAAATAATAAAAATTAATAAAAATAAAAAAATACATAAATTTTGCAAAAATACATTCAGACACATGTACAATATTATATAATTATCATATTAAACAAAAAGTAAATGTGACATATCAAAATTATTTTTATACACATACTCATTTTTTAATTTGGTCCCTATTTAATTGTGAGGTTTAAATTATAAATTGAGCCACGACTTTTTTCCTCACTCAATTCTCTCTATATAAATTATACATTTCTTTAATAAATGAATAAAAAAGATACACAAAAAATATAAAAACATTATTGTAGGCTTGTCAATGGTACTTGAAACTTCACAACTTGATCCGATTATCATATAGTCTTCTTCTTCTTCTTCTCTCTCTCTCTCTCTCTCTTTGTGTTGGATCTCAGATCTAAGTTCTCCTCTCTGCAACTTTATACTGTGAACCGTTGTCCAGGTCAAATGAATCAACGGTTCAACTACCTGGGTCAGCGGTTTTTTGACGAAGACAATGGTTTTTGACCCAGAAACAGGTTAGGGGTGAAATGGAACTGGTTGCTTGGACGATTTTTGGGCCAAACGGTCTAACCGTCCAGGTCAACGATGGTTCAAAAACATTGGTTTATGTAATCATATTTGCATTTTGCAATATGCATCCAATTTATAATAAAAAATAAAAAATATATATTTATAAAAATTTTTAGATACATCATTACTATCATTATCATCATCTAGAATTGCCACATGCGCACTTACTAGTACTTCAAAAATGCATATAACACCAAGGGGGCGTTCTTTTTTCGTATTTTGAAAGAGGGGAAAGTTGGTCAATGGGATTTTAGTTTCCATTGACTAAGAATCCAATGCTCTTTTTTCATATTTATGTGGAGACCAAGGAAAGTTCATTTTTCGGGTAAATGATACCCATCTCTTAGGAGAGTAAATAACTTTCCCACCTAGGAGCAAAGTTACCAACACTTGAATGAGACAAAAATGCCCCTTTTAATAATGGATTTTTATGGCTAAAATCGTCATTGCCTTATTTACATGACAAATAAAAGAACATGGGTAAATGCACTTGCCTGAGTAAGTATTTCCCAGGAAAAACTTACCCAAATAATTGCATTTACCTGGATAAATAACTTACCGAAAAGCGACCAGGGCCCAAATGGAATGGAAAAACAGGATTCATGTAGCTGACCCTATATAGTTGGGACAAGGGTTAGATGATGATGATCAAACCATGCCATGGTAGGTTGAGTTAAGGTCAACCCTAACCCAATTGGGTTTAGGCAAACCCAACCTAAGTTGCAGCCCCGAGGTATGATGACTAAGGGAGTGTTTGATACAGTGTTGTTACTTTACCAATGTGTTTTGGTTTGATAAATGCAAATTTGTGAGAAAGTGATTTTACCTGAAATGTTTTCAAAACATGAATTGATTAATATAAATTTCTATTTCTGTATATGTAAATGTCCAATTTGATATTTATTATACATGCATTTTTCTATTTGAAATAATATTTATATATATTGTGATTAGACCTATTCATGGGCCAGGCTCGAACTTGGTTTTTGCCAAAAGTTGAATGGGCCTAGCCTGAAGCCCGGCCTATAAACAGGTCTAGTGACAAAACATTTTTCTCATAAACATAATACAACTGTACCAAATGCCCCCCTAATTTTGTGAGAATGGCATGCAGAGCTTTATATCGTGTGCTACTAATCAATAACGAGTGAATACATTAGTGTACTTCTGGTGTATATACAACATTGGTGTATTTCCTGCACAACGATGGGAACCATAGATCCGAGTGCTCTATGTACTCCGTTTCCATCCTCCGAGTGTATTTTAAATATTCTCAACACAATCCATCTTCAGTGTTGTTGCTATTCTCCCTTGGATGATAGGAGTTCATAAATACTTGGTCCTCGTTTGATTTGCAAGAATAGGAGTTTGGAATTGGAATTGGAATGGGTTATTCCGATTTTAATTATTTAGTTGGGTGGAATCCAAATCTCATTCCTTTTTTGTTGGAATGACATTCCCCCATTTGAGGGAATGACCATTCCCTGTTATTCTTTTGGGAATGAAATCTCATTCCTGCTGACTTTAATTTCTATTACTACTCCTGTCTGAACTAAACAGATTATAGGAATAGACTATTCCAATTCCAGTCCAGTATCCTAGAGGATATCGATTCCGATTCCCATTCTGCCTACAAACCAAACGGACCCTTACATCATCATCATCAACTATTAATAGGTATTAAGAGAATACTTTCTAGAATTCTGCGATCCCTTCTTGGTGGATTCCTGGAACACACAATTGCTGACTTCTCATCAATCTTTATTTGAACCAATCCTGCTTGTGACCGTAGAGAATTCAATTCAAATGTTAGGTACCTTAGCATTTCATGGACCCCAAAAGGCATGGGGGAAGTAGATAGATGAGCAAGTGGCAAGCACTTCACAGAGAAGACCCCAAAAGCCAAAACTGAGTGTGACACTTTGATCCACAGAGTAGGACGTAGGGGATTCGGAGTCAGGACTCAGGAGTCTCCACTCTCCACCTAATTTTCCTCCGAATTGCAGGTTCCCTTCCAAGCAAATGAGGCGAACCTCCGCCCCCAACCCAAAATCCCATCAATATCATATCATCATCAGCTGAAGCTCTTCTGCGCTTGACTTTGGAGGTTGGACGATCGGACTAGTGTAGTGGTCAAGTGGGGCGGGCCGCGAGCAGCTTCGCTGGTTGTAGAATTCTTAACATCTCATGATTCTCATTGGACATTCCTGATTTCACCACCAAGCACACCACGTTTGACTCAAGGTCAAATTCTTGAATCAATCATAGCCGTGTGATTCGATCGTTTTTGGTGGGGACCACGTCACGATGAAGGTTCTTTGCTATAACTATTCATCATTGGCTGCAAATTGCAAGTGGGATAAGTTATTAGAACAGCCTACAGATTTCGCGCACAGTCACCAACAGTTTTTCTTAAAATGACTAAAAATAATCATGATCGGGCCCACCACCATTCACCAATCTATAATTATCATCAATTGTACCCGTTGATATCATTATAAGAAAATTAGAATCGTTCGATGTTGCCGAATATACCCTTTCCTTCTGAATCTAATTCAGAGTGAAAAGTTCGAGGAAGTGTACGGCTCTGTCTTTAGCAGAATGGCCCACCTGTCAGTTTTGAAATGATATTACCTCCTTATTGAACTTCGCCTTTAGATTTAGAGCGTTGACCACACATGAACTCTCTCATCTACTTAACAATAGAAGCGTTTTGACGTGTCGATTTTTTATTGGTTTCGAAATTCAGGCTGCAAAATAATTATGAATGTTTCCTATTTTTAAACCCAATAGAAGATGCACACGTAAGGAGCTTCTGTGGACAGCCTTTTGATTGGAATAATTCATTGTGGGTCCCGAGGGTTACAAAATCCAACTCTTGTCACGTGATTATGTATAAAATACGGAAAGACCCGATGCAGAATTCTGAATTCCAGCCCCCCATTATAAACAAGGGGAGGACCGGAGGAAGGTAGACAGACATTTGAAAGCTTGCTTTTATTACAGAAATTGAAAGCAAAGGACCAAGCAAGCTCTTTAGTTCTCTCTCTCTCTCTCTCTGATTTTTAGTTCGTTTTTATTTGAGAGAACAAATGGCGGAGCAGCTGACTGAAGAGCAGATCTCGGAGTTCAAGGAGGCTTTCAGCCTCTTCGACAAGGATGGCGATGGTAGGCTTTCGCTCCCTCTGTTTATTTCTTTGTTCCTGAACTTCATGGAGCTTTGGTATTTTGTTTCTCATGTTAAAACCCTAGAATTTTGGCTGAAGTAGCTTGTCAGGGTTTGGAGCTTTCAACTGTGTAGAATAGAACGAAAAGTTTTGATCGTTGGAATCATTTTCAGACACTGGTTTGGTATGGAAATGCCAGTCGATTTTATCTATACGAACCTTGATTGTGTTTCGATTTTTTTTTTTTTGTGTATATCCTTCTGCTCTCTATGCGTTTTCTTTTGAATAGATTGTTCTCATGACTTTTGAAGATCAGAGGCTGAAGATTGTTTTCGTTTTATATTCCATGTTTTTGTTACTCGCTGCTATTAAACAATTACTTGGAGAGTTAAAACCTCAATCTTTCTTTTCTGTTCTTATTTTGTTTTTCTTACTGTATTTCTTTCTCGAACTGTGATTCTTTTCTTTTTATTTTTTGGGTTTTCTAATATTGCATGAAGGATCCCATGCTCTTTTTCTTAGTTATTGGTGTTGCTTAAAGGCTCCCAATCTTTTTTTTTCCTTGTAATAAATGTTTCAAGAACATGCTGACCTTATCTGCATAAAAAATTTAAAGAAAATTCTTAAGTATTGATTGACACCTTTTGTTTTTGTCTTGTATTTTAACCTTTTCAGAAGCTATCTGCTAAGATTCTCAAATTGCATATATGGTTTGTTTGCGAGGGATCTCGTATGGATTTCTGCGGTAACTGCGGAAACGTATTTGTATACCCTAGTTTGGTTGAGCTGGAAAAACATTAATGTCATGAATGTGATGTAAAAAAACTGAAGTTATACTATGTGATTGTACAAAATTTGTTGTTTCTTGTTATCACTCACTCTCCCTGCTAAGAAAGTTCAGGTCATCAACGTAGCGTATAACTTGAATTCATCTTGAAATTGTCAAATGTGTTCTAGTGTGTTAGGTTTTGATGCTGCCTTCTGGGTGTTTAATTTTGATTCAACCTTTCCATTCAATTGCTTCAGTTAATCCAGAAAGTAGTTTTAGCATCTTAGATATCCATGTTGCCTATTCATTGACAGAGGATATTTCTAGTTTCTTTGTCTATTACTACATTTAGAGGTTCCCCTAATGACAATATCCACATGATTCTATATAAAATATAAATGTTTATAAGAAATTCAGGTGTGCAAGGCTAAGCCCAACAATAAATTGAATTCAATATGGTCAATGCCATTTGCTTCTATACTTGAGTACTTGACCATCATATGGTTTTGCATTCTCATATGCCTGATTTGCTTGACTGTGAATCGGGCTGAGAGTTTCATGCTCCACACATGTATCGGATGAGTGAATATTCTAGAGTCATGAAATGCACTTGTTGAAGATGAAATTTACAGGTTTGCCTCATGACAATATCCATGTAATTCTATGTAATAAATGTTTCTAAGAAATTCAGGCCTACAAGGCTAAGTCCAACAAGTGTGTTGAATTCCATATGCTTAATCCTATTTGCTTCTATACTTGACCATCATATGGTTTTGCATTTTTCATGTGCCTGATCTTCTTGACCATGAAACAGGATGAGATTTTCATATTTTGCATAATTGCATGTGTATTTAATCATTCGATGTTCTAGAGTCATGAAATGCACTTATTGGATATGATATCCTTGTAAATGTACAAAGAAACTGAAAATTATTATTACCTCTGCCATAAAATTCCCCTAGTTCTTAACTTCTATATTCTAATATATGCTTGATAATCTGTTTACACGTTTTTTAGACCTTATTGAGGGGGTGATGCAAGATCAAACAAGTCAAAATTGGATTTTTTTTTGGATAGTTGGGACACATTTTGGTCATTTTACATTTCAATTTTGGGGTCTGGTCTAGTATAGTGGTTTTTCTAGTCATAATTTAGTTGTGTTCAAAATTTCATAGTCATTGGTTAAGTAGTTTTAAAGTTTTTGAGTTTCTTTGAGTCAAAGTTTGATAGTGGCAACTTTGTAATTTCTGTTTCTGTTAGTTCTAGTAGGATTTGCCACTGTTACAGTATTGTTTTGAGTACCATATGTATATATGTGTGTGTGTGTGGTAAAATGACATTGGCGTAAACGCTTCTGCATAGTTATTCTTATTATGGTTAATGATTCTCATAATCCAGAGTGATTGATTCTTGGTTCCTATTTAGTGGTTTGGCTTTCCTCCCTTCTTCCTCTCAATCTTCTTTCTAATTCTGCAATCAGAGATTACCACTGTCAATAAACCTCAAATAATGTTGTTCTCATCTTTCATCTTACAAAAAATTGTCCACAAATACTAGTTTTTTGGATTTTGGTAATTTCTCTTATGAAGGGAACTTTTTATCCTTTTGTTGAAAACCTCTTATAATGGTTTAAATTGAATCACCCCATAGAATCCTTCATCTTAAACACCGCTAGAAAGATTTCATAAAAAATCCATTCCTAAACTTAAGTGTCATTTGGTAACACTGAATAGACCTTCAAACACAGGATAAATTGCTTTCTAGAGGTTTGGAGGTCATTTGGTGCTACCTCGGAAAAAATGCTTCTGAGCATTGATCTGAAACGTTCAGTGGTCTTGCTACCTCCAAGCACATTCGGAAGTAGTGAACAAAATTTCTTGGACGCGTTTATCTGTTATGGGCCCGAGCGTAGGATCTCGTTACGGGTCGGTCCACGGGGAGAACCTCTTGCTTCTCCTTGCCCCTCCCTTTGCGTGCAGACCCTATCGTGGCAACCTAAGGGGTGATTTGTCCAAGAGATCACCCTAACTCTCCTCAACTCTTCTCTTGACTGAAATTCTTGGATCCCTTTATTCAATAATAGTGGCTCCTTAAATAGGAGATTACAAGAGTCCTGCTCTTAGGGAGACTCCTTGCTGAATAGGGAGACCTCCAACTCTATCTTGATAAGATAAGACTGATAAGATAAGATAAGTCTCTCTTAATCCTAATCTAATAAGATAAGATAATCTAATCTACTAACTTAATAAGATAAGAATAACAAGATAGTCTAATCTAATCTGCTGAATGGATAAGACTGTTGCTGCCGAATTGGATAGGATGAGAACACCGGATCATTGCTGCTGCTGCTCCCAATACGCGTCCACATCATTATCTCCCATTAATATAATTATTTCCCAAAATTACCTCAAACACCAAAACCTAAAATCATCTTGTATTCTCTTTGCTTTCCTCTTTCACACTCAACCTTCTCCGGTGGTAGCGACATTCACAGTCTGTAACTTGGAAGCTTTTCTCTCATTCAATCTCTAGCATACCGATGCATTAGGAATGGATTCTGGCTACTGGCAGGTGTCTTTTTTTTTATGATTTTATCACTTTCCTTTAATCTTGTGTTGCTTATCTCTCTTCCTCTGGTATTCGTATTCCTCAACTGTACTGCTATTGTTTAGCAGCTCAATGTAAGTTTAAGCCCTTCTGAACTGGCTCTCAGGTGGGTGGGTGATCAAGAAACACTCTTTGGATTTTTCTTTTTTATCATTTTCCAATCTTGGCTTTTGAGCAAAGAGTGTATGAATTGAACATCTTTTTTGTGTTCATACATGGGGTGCTGGTTCTTGAGCTAGAGCTCCAATAAAATCTATTGCACAAGAGCTTGGATCAGCAATTTATCAAGCAATTGTTAGGCATATAGAGAACCTCGTCAGCTCAAACTTATTCATGTGTAATGGAATGATCCAATTCTTAATTTAATTATCAGGATTTTTTTTGATAAAATCATGATCAATCTTCTGAAAATTTATATGCAATTTTTTTCCTATTCATGTTTAATTTCATATACCACAAACAGTATATGCACTCTTTCCAATTTTTCTATGATCCTAGAATGGTTTTCATGATGTATTGTTTATGAAGCCTGAATTGTAATTGTAGCAACTTGTTCCATGCTGTACTTTCCTATTCTTCATACTCAATTACTCCTCAACATAGGTAAAAAAGCCAACTTGATATAAATTTATATATATGAACCCTCTAAAGTTGTTGATATACAAATTTCTTTAATTTACATTTTTATTTCATCTAATTGTTTTTATCAATATTTTTAAGTTTTTACTTATTTTTACAATATTATTTTGTTACATTATTCATTAATATTTTTATTATTTTTTAATTTTTATTTTATGATTTCTTAATATTTTATAAATTTTTCTATAATATTCTAGTATTTTAATGATTTTTATATATTGTTATTTAAACAACAATTTGGGGGTAAATTTGTAAAATACACATTTCAGACATCACAACATTGTGGAAAATCAGTAATTCTCAACAATTTGGCAAGCTCTCCAATCCCAATAAAACCCTTTCTTTAGTCCTGAAATCATTGCTAAACATTTCTTAGCCCATTCTTTCCCTCTTATTGTCATCCTTGACTTATCTCTGTCCTACATTAATTGGTATCAGAGTAACTGATCCTACATTAAGGGGCTACTTTTTTTTTTTTAATAATAAACCTCTACTTTGTTATTTGTTGGTCTGAGTTGTCTTGGCCTTCTTGTAATGGTCCCATATCAGAATCTTGGGGTGACATGCCAAAAATTTCTCAGTTTATTGCAGGTTAATGAATGTTATTTATGCACTGTATTTTGTTTTGATGATAAAATAAACATTGAAACTGCTTCAGGTTATAAATGATAAAAATAAGGCAATCTGATTGATGTTTCATGATGATATTTTCGGTTATCAAAAGACAAGTTTACCCTGACAGAACTATGGACTTTTGCAACATGAGAATTCTATGAGTGATGATTTTTCAAGTTATACACACGCCATTTTATTGGCAATGTTTACTATCAATATTCTTTTCTTGCTGACATGCAATTTTCTTTTCTTTCCTTTTCTTTCTTTCTTTTTTTTTTTATAGGATGCATCACCACCAAGGAATTGGGTACAGTTATGAGGTCTCTGGGCCAAAATCCAACAGAAGCTGAACTCCAGGATATGATCAATGAGGTTGATGCTGATCAAAATGGGACAATTGATTTTCCTGAGTTCCTCAATTTGATGGCACGGAAGATGAAGGTGAGTCTAATTTCAGTGCACCATGTCTAAAATATTGGGGCGAAACTATAATCATCCATCATTGCGTGGAACTTGTGATTTTAGACATTTAACTACTGCTTTACTACTTTGAGACATTATCCTACCGGTTTGCTATCTTGATATCCTAGGAATGCAGCTTCAGCTCATAGTGGTGCAACTTCACAACTTTTTTCCTGAGCCAATCTGGTAACTGCTTTGGCAAGTTCCTACTTTCTTTTCTCTTGATCCATTTTGTTTCCCTCCTCGAAACTATGCCAGCCTTTGGTCCTCCGAAGCATAATTTTTTTTTCTATAAGTCTATGGAGCTGTTGAAGCTGCAGACTAGATCCTAACTCCAAATTCATTCTTTCTTTTCTTTGATCCATTTTCTTTCCCTCCTGGAAACTATACCAGCCTCTGGTCTCCCAAATACTAAAATGTTTTCTTTAATTCTATGGAGCTTTTGATGCTGCAGACTTGATCCTAAGTCCTAACTCCAAATTTGTCACATGTTTTGGTGAAAAATATCTCCTGTATAACTGTGCAAGTACTTGGTTTTGGGCATTAAATTTGGATTTTAGCAGAAGTTTGTTGTGCCTTTGTCTGGATATTACTAACATCCTACCATGCAGAGTGTATTTCTACATGGATGCATTAAAATTTGGCCTTTTGCATATCTGAGTAGTTTTTTATTTCCACTTTTAAGTCTGTGATATAATTCTATGTTGTCATCGTTACATGTCCTTGTCAATTTGGATAAATGTTTAATGATAAAATGTTACTGCTAGAAAAAGTCATTGGTAGACATTTTACATGAACATTATGTTAATTTCTCTTTCTAGCCAAAAATGGAAAAGGATATCATTTTTATTTATATCGTTCAGTCAAGTCTTAAATGTGACCATGGAGTACTAACACCCTAGCATTTTTATTGAACAAACATTCACATCTGCTGGGATGTTAGAAATAATGCTGATGATCTTAGAGGCATCTTGTTTTATCATGTGTTGTTGCTAGTTATACATTGGTCTATCTAGTATCAGGCCTAGCTGCCTAGTGGAATGGCATTTCAATAATAATTATATCATTTTAGCAGTTTGGCTCAATGTGCTTTTAGATTTGTCTGTGCACTCATTCTTTGCTAATATTCTTCTTTACTTTCAAAGGACACTGATTCTGAGGAGGAACTGAAGGAAGCATTTAAGGTCTTTGACAAGGACCAAAATGGTTTTATCTCTGCTGCTGAGGTAGAGCTTTTTTTTCATTTTTCATTTTTTGGATTAAATTAAAGAACATGCATGGATTGCAGTACGTCTCTGAGCTTTAAACATGCATGAGAGTGATTTCCTATGAAATGGCTGTACGGCCAAATTTAGATGCCAATCTCTTAGAACTCTCGAGAATATCTGAATATGCAGTACCAGTGCTGAAATGAGAACAATACCCCTGAAATCTATTTGGCTTTTCTCTATGATGGCTCCCATGGAATTCCTTGATTATTTCTGTTACTTTGAAATAATCAACAAGGGTGGATATGACCCTCTTTTGCAAATTGAAAATGATTATGAGCCTGAACTCAACAAATAGAAGGATACGTAAGTGAAGAAGTATGGTATCCATTTGCTGTTTCCATCGTAATTTTCAACTTGTTGTGTGGAAAAATCTATCCTTGCAGTCGAAGGTGCCAGTCTGCTGGTAAAGTTTCCAGCTGGTTGTAGCGGAGACCTGGGATAAAGCCCTGCTGCCTTCACCAGGGTTGGTGGGTCTAGGGGTTTGGGGGAGGGCTACCCCCTGAAAAAAATAAAGAAAAATGTATTCTTGTATTATACAACCTTGAGTGATTTTACAGGCTACTGGCTTTTTTAGATTAAACACATTTGCAGTCAACTTCCTAATTCCAAAACAAACCATAGTTTCTCCAGGAGATAACATGCAGCAAAGATATGTTTGATGGATTTGTTGATGCATGTTTATGTGATTGCCCCTTTTAATTGGCATTATTGCATAAAAAGTCTATATTTGCTATTGCTACTGCCAGAAAAAGATAACTCTTCTTTATTTTCTGTGTCTGTGTCTTTGAAATTGAGCAGCTACGGCATGTGATGACCAATCTGGGAGAGAAATTGACAGATGAGGAAGTGGAAGAGATGATTCGTGAAGCAGATATTGATGGTGATGGCCAAGTCAACTATGAGGAATTTGTGAGAATGATGCTGGCCAAGTAAAGTTGGATGGGAAACAAATATAGGGTTCAAGGAAAACAAGGTGATGTTGTAGTAATAGTAATACGGTCTCATTCTTAGATGTTGTTAAAGTCAACTGTTCTTTTCTACCTTAGCTTGTGGTATGGGTTTGTGGACTGAATTTATCTTCCAGTTGAGTGGAGACATTTTCCCTCAAAGACAATGATAGTCCAGTCTGTTGTAGAATGTGCTTGTGGTAACTTATTTAGAGGTTCTTAATGGTTTGCCCTTGTAAAAGTTGATAGTGATCAGAAATTTCATATAAAAGTCAATTCTACTCCTATGGTTAAGTGTTCAAATAACACGAATGCAATGTACAAAACCCAGCACTAGAGACATGCTATGGGAAAGATTTCTTTGTATACAATGGCAGCCTGCAAATCCAGGTGGTTTCTCTCTTAAATATTTCCATGGTTACAAAGTTCATGAGGATTTCTTTTTATAAAGCCCCAAGGCTGATATGACAATTTTTGTTGATTATGAATTAATGCTTGTCATTGTTGTTGATTACTATGATTGACATGAGATATTAATGGCTAGGTTTTTAAAACTGACTCGAACAAGTCAGGGGTCTGGTTCCCGGGTCGAACAGTCTGACGGTTTGGTTTGAATGGCTGGCCCATTCTGACAAATTAAAAAAAAAAATTAAAAAAATGGTCAAAACTGTTGAACGGTTCAAATGGTTCAACCACCTGGGTCAGCGGTTTGTTGATCAAATCAATGTTTTTTTGGCAAAAATCTGGTTTTGGGGAAAAATGAAACCGGTCACCTGACCTGTTCCCAGTTTTTCCAGTCCGACCGTCCGATTCGGTCTGGTTTTGAAAACCATGCTTAATGGTGAACCTGAGGCGGTTCCCCGTTATTTTTTCTTCCTTGTCCTACAGGTTATGTCTGGTGTGGATACTATTGTTTGTATAACCAAACTCAGAGGAACTCAGATTTCCTACCCACTACACATTTCTCAATTGGAGAGTGGGTAGGAAAAGTGAATAGGAAATCCCATTTGAACTCAGACACCAGAACCGCTAATAGGGGTATGATTATTCTTAGCCTGGTCCGCCTAGGCTGCAAATTTTCTTGCCTGGGCCCAAGTTTTTGTGTGCAGGCCCAGCTTGGCCCAAGCCTGCATCAAGCTCGGAAAATTTTGGATTGGGCTTGAACCCAACACTTAAGGCCTGTTTGGCAATATAATATAATATATATTTTAAATATACTAAAAAATAGCATGCATCATACATGGTAATTTTAGATAACATTGATAATCTGAATATCCTTATCAGAACCCATTGAAAAAGATAAGTAATCAAATAATGGTGTGCTGGTGAATTTAATTTTTGTATTTCATTTTATTTTTAATAAAAAATACTTCTTTATCATATTTATTTTTGCTTAATATGATAAATATATAATATTAGAGATGTGTAAAATGCTGTGTTTTCTTTATTTTTTTCTATCTATTTTGAGATTTTATTATATAATTATAACATCATGTGTCTATGACTTGAATGAAAAAGTGATCTTAATTTTGAGCAACTTTAAATTTCTAATCCATTTTCATAATTAATTTTAAAAATAATTGTTTATCACATTTATCTTTGTTTAATATAATAAATGTATAATATCTTAGATATGTTAAAATTTTCTATAAAATTTATTTATTTTATAATTTTTCATATGTCTATCTATTTTTTAATTTTAATTATTTAACTATTGACATCATTGGTTGACGTGTTTTAGAATTTACTTAAGCGATTAGACTGCTTTGGTGTAAGTCAAGTCGGTCGAACTGAGCTTAATATCAACTAAGGCCCAACCTGCACTGAAATCAGTGAACAACAAAATTTGACATAAATGAGTATATAATTGTATATGCATGCAAATATACATGTAGGTGTCTATATATGTATTTATGCATGTACATAGTCAGGGCTGACTTGGACTACTAAAGGGTTAGGTTTGGGCCCAACAAAATAAATAAATAAGAAAGCCCAAACTTTTGAGATAGGTGTAGGCCCAATTCAAGGATCGAAAATCCGAGTCAGCCTATTTAAAATTGCAAGTTGGATTAGTCTGGGCTCAATCTTGCCCAATTTATATCCCTGTGGACCATTGTCCACTAATTAGATGCAAAAATAATTTTCTTTTCTAACTTAGTTTTTGTTTAATATGATGAATAAAAATAATTTCTTATGTATCACGCTTATTTTCGTTTAATATGATGAATATATAATGTTAGAGATGCTCCCAAATGTTTTTTTACAAAAATTCTATATTTTTAATAAGTTTCTGTCTATCTTTTATAAAATTTTTTATTATTTAGGTAACATCATGGGTTGACTCGTTGCCCCAAAAGGTTGAACCATTGACCCACTGCTTGAATGAGAAATTGGTTTCATTTCTAAGTCAATTTAAAAATTTGTATTTCATTTACATCATTAATAAAAGTATTTGTTTATCATACTTATTGTTGTTTAATAAAATAAATATATAATATTAGAGAAGTGCCTAAATTTTTTAACAAAATTTGTAGTTTTTAATATATATATATATATATATTTAATTTTTATTATTTAACTGTGGGACCATTGGTGGACCCATTTAATGTGGATGGTTGAACTACTTAACCACTATCCAAACAAAAGGGTGGTTTATTTTTCATATTGGTTTTGAACACAAGTTCTATATTATTAAAATATTGGATATATATTTAATTAATAGAATTTATTGATGAGAAACAAAGTTAGTTCAAATAAGGTATCTAAGGAGAGAATGGAAATTAACACCTTTGAATGAAGTGGAAAGTAATAGTAATTTAAACGAAAATTGTCTAAAATTCACCATGAGTTTTCAACATTTCCCTTAAACTCACCACAACTTTTCAAAATGTCTAAAACTCACCATGTCAGTAAGTTTTTATTTTCCAAAACTCACATTCTGTTTGTGCACCATTAATGCTTCTTAACAGAGGTGTCTATATCAGCACAAATAATAGTTTTCATGACCAAATTACCCTTGAATGGCAAGTTAGAGGAAAAATGGTCTTCACTTTTCACTTTTCTTGTTTTTCTGCATTTTTAGTATTTTGTTATAATTTCCAATGTTTTTTATAATTTCTGTTTTTTTATACATTTTCTATTTTCTACAATCTATAAATTTTCCTATATTTTTTGTTACTTATTTTTAATTTTTGTGTTTTTTCTACAATTTTTATTTTCTGATTTTTTTTTCAATTTCCATAGTTTCTATAATTTGAAAATAGTTTTTTATTCTGTTTGAAATTTTTATAATTTTTTTATATTTTTTGTAATTTCTATGTTTTTATGTATTTTATATTTGAAAATATTTTTTGATTTTTTTCCTTTTTTTCATGTCTAAATATGAAAATGGTAATATATTAATGCCCGTTAATTTATTTTGTATATATTTTATATTTTCTCTGAAGGTTAAAATGGTAATATATTAACACCCGTTAGTCCGTTTCACGTCAAGTTAGTGACATGGTGAATTTTAGACATTTTGAAAAGTTGTAATGAGTTTAAGAGAAATGCTGAAAACTCATGGTGAGTTTTGGACAATTTCTCTAATTTAAATTATATCTTTTGTTCATACAATTAGAGAGGGACCAAATTCATAAATAGGGGTGTTTTAGTCAAGAAAAGTCTATAATGCTCATTTATTCAATGTACCTTAAATATATGATTTAATGAGATGTAATGCGAGTTAATACCTTAAATATAGGGTTTAATGAGAGGGAATGAAGGGTTACTTCCTTAAATATAGGGTTTAATGAGTGAGTTAATACCTTACATATAGGATTTAATGGGTAGGAATAAAATGAGATTAATAAAATAATTCAAATTATATTTTTTGTCCTCATAATAAGGAGGGACCTAAGCAATGTTGAACTTGAGATAACATTCAATGGTAACACTTACTATTGAATATTGTTCCAAATCTCACATTGCTTAGCTTTGAATGAAAGGCCTTGTCTTCATCTATAAAAGGATAGGTAAACTAAACCAAACCAACAAGGTTCATGCCATTGTGGCTGCTTTTCAAATATATCAATCTATCTAATTGCACATCTTATATATAACATGTAATTTTATTCGTCAAGTCAGGTAGAAGGAGCTTTTCCTTTTTTCAAATATATCTAATTCCATTGCAAGCTTATTTGTCTTTTTCAATGGCACTCGCATTGTTCCTGATGCAAATTAGGTTATGTAAGTGGCTAAAACTCTCTATTTTTTATTTAGAAATTTTTTTTCTTTCTGTCTTCATTCAATTTTTAAAACTCTCTTTGGCAAGGTTTTTAAAAACCACCCGGAAACAGAACCGGTCAGGGGACCGGTTTCCGGTTAAGTGGTTCAATCATCTGGGTCGAACGGTTTGACTCATTATGTTATAAATAAATAAAAAATAAAAAATATATTTATAAATAATAAAAAAGAGCATAAAGTTAAATAAAATACAGAAAATAAACCTATCTAAATACAAAAAATAATCCAGTACAAAATATAAAAATGAAATACAGAAATTTTCTAAAAAAATACAGAGAAAACACAAAAAATTAGAAAAATTCTACAGCTATGGTGCATGTTGAGGATGCTAGGTAGATGGTGTTGGTTTATGGGTGCAATTCAACCAACACAAGAACTTAACTTAACATGGAAACACGTTACCCTGCTCAAGCCAATATTCCTTGATTCAGTTGATTGTATTATTATGAAGAAATAAAATATTAAAAAATAACAAAATTTAAAATTCATGAATGAACAGCCATGGTATCATATTGAGTTTTCAAATAAAAAGGATATGCCGTGGTAGTTAATTGGGACAAATAAAAAGGATCCAAAACAACACAAGGTATGCGACCAAACTCATCGCCGGCTGCCGCAGTCCTTGTCTCCTTGTTGCTATTGCCAACTGCCAACTGCTACTGTCGCAGCATATTACAAACCCCTGCCTGCCGCTGCTCCTTTGTTGCTCCTGTTGATTACAAAAAGAAATCTGCTGTAGATGAAACTCACTGCCGTCATCGGTTGTCGTGATTCACTGTCGATCGCCATTGGTTGTGTCTGCCGCAGGTCGTCTGAGAGGAAGCAACTCAAGGAAGGATTAGAATTAGAACAAAAATGAACTTTCGGTCTAACCTTAATTTGTAAGACTTGGGAATTGGGGGACATGAGTGTCTTTTTTTTTAGTCTAATGAAAATAAATTTTGTAACCCGCGAACCACTGCCCAGGTCGAACGATTTAGTGGTTCGATCACCTGGGTCAGCGGTTTTTTGACCTTTTCAACAGTTATTTTGGTATTAACAATTTACACTATAATCAGACCCGGGGGCTGAACGGTTACCAGTTTTTCGGTCCAGTCGGATTTTGAAAAGCATGCTTTTTTTTGTGCATGTCAGGCTCGTATATGCCACTGTAAAGACGTAAGTGGCTCTAACTTTATTTTTGGTTCAACGTGTTTGATTTAGTTTTTATTCAACACTAACAGTTCATTTTTTAAGTTGTTGTATGTTGTTTGTATTTGGTCCAAAGCTTTTGGTTCTATAGTCTATGTGTTTGGTTCAGATTTTTTTTGGTTGTAAATTTCATTTTCTTTCTACAACTTATTACTTTTTTTAAGTTTTGCAATTCATTTATTAGTTGTGTAATTCATATCTATAGTTCTTATGCATCATTAGAAGACCTTAACTATCAATAAAAAAATTGAGAATTCCATATTGACAAATTGGTTCAGCATAGTTGAACCAAGAATTTTCATTGGGTGTCTTAGACGTTTTCATTAAGGTGGTTGCAACAATGCTGGATGCCTTCATGAGTTAAGTTACTTGTGGCCGGGTTTCATTTAGACTACAACGGGCAAGGTAGAAGACTTAAAAAGGTTTTTATCGGACCCGCATAGTGGACCCATTTAACACATCCTTTGCCATATGGCCTTGACCGATCCATTTAGTTGTACATCCATGACAATAATGAATTATAAATTGGCATCAATGAACTACATCCAAATATCTGGCTAATACCCAACTCTAAACGACCTTACTACTAACGTTTATTTATTGTTGCATCATTGCCATTGCTCCAAAAAATGGTGATACATCAGTGTTACATTGAAAAAATGGTGTTCCAGGAAATACCTGTTTGTTTGGAATTATCTTTTTATAAAAAACGGTGCTCGAAGCCACACTTTAGAAATCGAGAAGGCATGGTTTGGAGCAACGCCGAATTTGACGTTTCCTAGAGTTGCAGTTTGTTGCTGTCAACATGGACATGAGGTGACAGTGACATGGACATGATGTGGCACTGGACAATAGATTAATAGGTACCACTGCTGAAAATATTTCTTGGAGCATTGGTACTAAACAGAAAACAATATTGCTGTTGCTTCAGGAAATGTCCTACCTGGCAGCAACATTTCCAAACAAAAATAGACACTGAATTCTTAGAAAATGGTGCTTCCAACCCACACATCAGTAACACTATTTTATGAGAAATCGGTGTTGTATCTGCAGCATCGATGCCAAACATATACTTATTTGTTATTTGTTTAGTGGGTCTACACAATGGGGGTAGCCTATCCACTATACCCTCAACCATAATAGTAATTTTTTAGAATTTTATGATTTTAAAATTAATAACTGTAACTTTTTATTTTACTAAATTAAATATCTGATAACTTTTTTATTCATTATCAATTAATAAAATTAATCAACTTTTGGATTTTCCCATACATCACACAAGATACCACTAGTTTATATATGTACACTAAAACACGACAGTCTAAAAATTTTCTCTTTTTTTTTGAATTTTTTATTTTTTATTCCATTTCATTTTTGAATCAACTAATGAGATGCTCTCATTCCCGAAAAAAAAAAAAAACCTAAAATCTCTCTCTCTCTCTCTCTCACTTTCTCAATAACCTAAATAATATATCCTCTCCTAAACTTCCTCCCCCACTATCCCCCACTTTCTCCTAAATTATCTATAATTCCTATTTATCTCTAATTTCTATTTATACTCTCCCCCACTTTTTATCTATATCTATCTAAAGAAAATTTGAATTAAAAATATAAAAATTATTTAAATATTCTAACAAAATTATATAATAACTTAAAAATATTTATTAAAAACACAAAATTAATTATAATAGATTTAATAATATTCCTATTATTAATAATTTTATATTTATACAAAATTAATCACGAAATTATGTACTGACAATATAAATTATGATTTTTTGGATTATTCAAATTAAATTTTATTCAAACAATAAAAATTTAACATTAAAAATAAAATATTATTTAAATATCTCAATAAATAAATATCTTAAATAAAAATATTAAAAATAGCTAAATAATTATATAACAAAATGTTTACTATTATATAATAAATTTAAAATAACATAAAATTTTAAATATTTTATATGTTAATTAAATATTTAAATAACTAAACGTTTTAAATAATAATATATTTAACATAACTAGATTTTAAATAGCTAAAATAGGGAGATTTTGTACTAAATTTAAAAAATTTCTTAAAAGTAGAAAAATAGTTATAACATAATATTCAAATTAATAATAATTTAATATTTTACAAAATTAACAAATAAGTTATGTAATAAGAGTAGAAATTATAATTTTTATGAATTATTAAGTTCAATAAATAATTAATATTTTAAAATTTAAATAATGATATTAGTTAAATTACTAAATAATATTGTAAATAAATAATTTCACTTATATCAATTAATAATTTCAGAAAATAAATTTCAAAAGATTAATATTTGTTAATAACAAATTAAAAAACGTAATATATTTTTATTTATACTAAAATTAATATATATATTTTTTATATTTTCAGTAATTATTTATTGTTTTTTGTGATAAATATATTTTTAATAATTTTGTATAAATTTATTTTTGTTTTGTTATTTAATAGAAAATTTTCAATAATTATTGGAGATTGAACTATTTTTTATTTAAAATTTTAATTTTAATTTATTGTACTTGTTATATTTATTGTATTTTTGTTATATTTTATGCATTAATATTTATTATAAGTTAAACTATTTATTAACTAGTTTAATATATTTGTTAGTATTTATTGTATTTCAATTAGTTATTTATTGTATTTTCATTATCAATATATTTTAAATAATTTTGTATTTTTTCTATAAAGTTTCAATAATTATTGGAGATTGAACTATTGTTATTTATTAAAGATTAGACTATTAATTTAGGTGAAATTAGGAGTGTTCATGCATTGGTTCGGCTCAGTTGTAGGCTATTTGACCAACTAAATTGATCTGGTTAGGTTGGGGTGTTGGTCACTCGAAACCGACTTACCAATAGTGAAAATCAGCCAACTTGGGTTGTATTAGTTTGGGTCAATTTTCGGTTTGGTCGATCCGTTCAAAAGATTTAAACTTTAAAAAGTAAATTTAAATTTAAGAAAATATGGTGACATTATTAAGAACATAATTTAAAAATTAAATTTATGATATAAAATATTTTGGACTAAGAAATATGGGAATTCTCCCACTTTTTTGAAAAATTATATTAAAAATATAAAATATTAAGATATATCTATGGTCAGGTCATTTGATTTTGGTCAATTTACATACGACCAAAGTGAAATTGATCCAAACTGGTCGGGTTGGGGAATTATTGAACCAAAGCCGACGGTCCATGTTAGCATGCCTCTCCTTGCTCCAAACCCCCTTCCTAATTTCCTATTTTTTTTGAATTTTTTTATTTTTTTAATTTCACATAATTGCCCATTAAACCATAGGTTAAATTATCTATAACAACCAATAGATAAAGAAAGAGGGATTTGATTTTCCAATGTTTAGCCAAGTGGCACCACTATCCCCCACTTTCTCCTAAGTTATCTCTAATTACTATTTATCTTCTCCCCTACTTTGCCAAGTGGAACCATTATCCCCCACTTTCTCCTAAATTATCTCTAATTCCTATTTATCCTCGCCCCACTTTTTATCTATATCTACCCAAAGAAAGTTTGAATTAACAAATCTAAAATGTATTTCAATATTATAATTAAATTATATAACTTTAAAATATTTATTAAAAACACCAAAATAATTATAATAGATTTAATAAATTTCATTCTTACAGAATTCATGATCACGAAATTATGTACTAACAATATAAATTATAATTTAACAAAAAAATTATTCAAATGATAAAACTTAATATTAAAAAGCAAATTATTATTTAAATATTTTAATAACTAAATATCTTAAGTAACAACATATTAAAAATAGCTAAATAATTATAGGGTAAAATACAAAAACCTCCCTTCCGTCACCTTCCCAGAGCAGTTTCTTCCAAATACCCATTCTACCCTTTTAAGCAACCCGTGTAACTGATAGAACCGAAATTAACTCCCGACTAGATCTAGCAGAAAATCAGCTGGATTGACGAGAATAACCCCCGACATGTAACCGATAGAACCAAAATATTTGAGTGCCTGAGACGCGCTGTTGCCGTATATCGAGCACCCATCCGATAACACCACCAGCTTATCGAACATCCGATACTTGCGAGCCCCTGCAATGTCCAAGAGGCGCAACAGGGGAGGCCTTTGTTGCAGAAGAATGGTACTGGCCTCCCGCTATATATCGGGCACCTATCGTCGTATATCAAGCACCTTTTGATAAATACAAGCGCAACTGGGGAGGCCTCTTTTGATAAATACAGGAGGCCTCTTGCAAGCCCCTGTTGCGGAAGAACGGTATTGGCCTCCCGCTATATATCAGGCACCTACCGTCGTCACCACCGTTCTTTCGCCTCTTGCGAGCCCTTGCAATGTTGCCACGATACGCTGAGCGGTGGTGGAGTTGAGCCCTGACGTAGGTTCATCCAGCAACAACAGACTCAGGTTCATCAGCATCTCTTGCCCGATACTGACCCGCTTGTAGGTGATGCTGCCGGAGAACTTCCCCAGTGCAGGTTAGCGTCTCCAGCACGGTGAGGTGGGGATACAGTACGCTATCTTGTGACACAAACCCGATCTTGGCTTTATAGAGCCGGAGAAGGTCTGCCCATTGTAGGTGATGCTGCCGGAGAACTTCCCCGGAAGCCTACCTACCAAGGCCATCAAGAGCATCGGTTCCTGCTGCTGGATGGGCCGAGCATTGCTAGGAGCTCGCCCGGTCAGACAACCCCAGTAATGATGCAGAAAACCAAATTCCTCTGGACTTCTTCAGCTTTATACTGTAACTCACATCTTTAAACCGCAAAGAATGGATGCATGTACGACGGAATTAAAATTCAAAGATCCATATTTAACTTGAGAGCATGAAGAGCATAAGCTTCATCTGATTACCTTGAGTGTGATAGGGTGCAATGACCCACGTAGTAGTGAGCACTGGCCGCCCATGGCTGTCTGCAGCTGCTCAAGCATCTGATCCTCCAAAGACAGGCTGGCATTACTAGACAAAGAAGGCAGCTCAGAGCGGGGCATGCCCATGATATTGTCTAAGCTGTGGTTCACAGCAAGGACATTATTGTTAGACCCATTAGTTTTGATTCCAAGTTCTTGCTTAGGGGGACGCATCATCTTGTAGTAGTCTAGAGAGAAGGTGACCGAGAAAACAAATTAAATGGGTTTGGAAGACAAAGATGAAGTAAGGTTCCAACCCTTTATATATGCAGATAGACGGAGAGAGAGAAAGACATTTCAGAGGTCGTGGACGTTTCAGTAGGTAGGAGGCCATTGCAAACAGCAGGTAGGAGGCCAAACATCTTTTTTATTTTGAAAAAATGAAGATTTAACAAAAAAAAAAGTAAAAACACTGAAAAAAATTAATCGGGTCGGCGCATGACCTGTCTGACAGTTCGGGCGAAGAAGATGACCTACGCGGGTCAGTGGGACCTGTTTTCGAAAAGCCTGAATACGAAATGACAGGTCCAGCTGATAGGGTCCGTAAAGGGGTAGAATGGGTATTTACAAGAAACTGCTACATCAGTTTAACATTTTCCATCTGAGAAGGTGACGGAAGGGAGGTTTTTGTTGAGTTTTTCAAAAGTTCAAGGGAGGTATTTATTAAAATGAAACTAGAGGGGAGATTTTTATGATTGTCAGAAACTTCAGGGGAGGTTTTTGTATTTTACTAACAAAATATTTAAGATTATGTAATAACTTTAAAACAAATAAAATTAAAATAACGAAAAAATTTAAATATTTAAATAAATATTTTAAATAATAAAATATTTAACATAACTAAATTTGAAATAGCTAAAATAACGAAATTATGTAACTAATTTAAAAAAATTATTTAAGGTATAAAAATTATTATAATAAATTTCAAAAATAAATAATTATATTTTAATAATATTTTACAAAATTATGTAATTATAGTATAAACTATAATTTTATGGATTATTAAATTCAATAAATATTTAATATTTTAATATTTTAAATAATGATATTATTGAAATAATAAAGTAATATTATAAACTAATTTCACTTATATCAATTAATAATTGTAGAAAAAAGATTAAAAAAATTAATATTTTTAATAGTAATTTTAAAATCTGAATCTATATTTATTTTATAGTTATATATATATATTAAAATTATTATTAATATATAGCAAGTCAGTCAATGTCACCTTGCTTCTCCTTGCTCCATTACCCCAACCCAGCATTTTCCTTGACTCTTTCTCCTCTCTCTTCATTACTCTCCCTTCCCATTGGGTTCTCTCTCTCCCCCCACAACTCATGTCTCTCAATTTCTATAACAACCTAACTTCTCTCATTAATTAGCTCAATACATGTTTTATCCTTTCCTTCACTTCTATCTCTAATTCCCCTTCATTCTCTCTACTTTCCCATAAAAATAGGGCCATAATTTATTAAGATTTGGTTTCGAATTCAAACAATATTTATATCTATAGACGTGAATTCAAGCAAAGAGAAGGGAATAAGGGGAATTCAGTGTTTCTTATATATTCATGGCATCTTCCACTATTGTTAAATAATCTAATGTTAAATAATCCGTTAGTTATGAAAATTATTAAAAATTTTTGTAAAATATTCTATTGAAAATTATGAAATAATTATTTTAGAAATAATCTACTATTTAAAAAATATTAAATAATTTAATAATCTACCAAAAAATAATAAACAATCCATTATTTAATAATTTTTGTTTATTAATAAATGTTCAAAATTTCAATGTTTAGCGTAATTTACATTAACCATTGTAATTTAATAAAAAATCATTAATTTTTTACAATAATAGTTTATTGATGAAAGATATTACAAATTTGTGTAATTTAAGAGTTTCTATAAAATCAATAATTATAGTTAACAATTATCAAATAATTTAGGGGAACTCTTTAACTAATAATCCATATTTTTTTAAATAAGTAATTAAAAAATTAAGAAATTAATCTATGAAAAAATAACCTCCAAAACTATTTAAGTAATAATATATTATTATTGTTCAACAAATAATTTTTAAAATGTTTAGGAAATTAATCTATAAGAAATTGTTCCATAATTATTTAAATAGCAATCCATTACTATTATTTCAATAAATAATTATTAAATAATTTAGAAAAATTATTAAGTCTATCCACACCAATCTAAACCATTTGGTTGACTTAGATCATACCTGGTTGTACATTAATTAACAACAAATGGTTTACTTTTAATTAAAAATAATGTAATTAACCATAATTACATTTACTTTGATTAATAGTAAACAGTTTAGGCTTAAAAAGTAAATAATTTACATTAATTTATTGTTATTGTAAATAATTAATTTACTATATATTACTACTAATCAATAGCAATTTCAATAATTTTTTGGAAATTATCATAAAATATTGTAATCTATTGTTATTTAATTGGTTATAGAAATTTATTAGAGTTATAAGGATAAAATTTTTCCCATAAAACTAGGGCTGGGGCCCTACCTTGCCCTGCCCCGAATGGGGCAAGTTTTCTCAAATCTTAAATGGGGACGGGTAGAGATGGGGTGGGGATAGGGAAAATATTTTTGCCCCAAATTAGGGATGTGGTTTGCATATAATTCCCCAAAATCGATGGTAAATTAGTAAAGTATCTATAGATTTAATATTGATTTTTAAAATATCTCTAAGTTTTCCTCACATTCTTATAATCCTAGGACCCCATAATTTCATTTATATAATACCCCCAAATTATCATAATCCAATTTCTAAAGTACCCTCAAATTCCCATAATCTTATTTTTAAAAGATCCATAAATTAGATTTTTTTTAGGTGATTACCTCAAGGTGTAGAAAGTTTGGGAATTCCCTATCCCCGATGGGGAATGAGTGCCTTGCCCCGAACCTGCCCCACCACTGGGGTTGAGGCAGGAATGGAGTAGAGTGCCTTGACTTACATGGGTTAGGGACAAGGAGAGATGCCCCATCCTGTGCACCGAATGGGCCTCCGCTAGTGTCACTTATAAAATTGTAGTAATGATATTGGCTAACTATTTATTTTTAGAGACATCATTGACAAATACCATTATACCTAAACAAATTTGCGTAATTTAATAGTTTCTATAAAATCAACAATTATAGTTAACAATTATCAAATAATTTAGGGGAACTCTTTAACTAATAATCCATAATTTTTTTAAATAAGTAATTAAAAATTTAAGAAATTAATCTATGAAAAAATATCCTCCAAAGCTATTTAAATAATAATATATTACTATTGTTCAACAAATAATTTTTAAAAAGTTTAGGAAAATTAAATTAGGAAATTAATCTATCAGAAATTGTTCCATAATTATTTAAATAGCAATCCATTACTATTATTTCAATAAATAATTATTAAATAATTTAGAAAAATTATTAAGTCTATCCACACCAATCTAAACCATTTGATTGACTTAGACCATACCTGGTTGTACATTAATTAACAACAAATGGTTTACTTTTAATTAAAAATAATGTAATTAACTATAATTACAGTTACTTTGATTAATAGTAAACAGTTTAGGCTTAAAAAGTAAATAATTTACATTAATTTATTGTTATTGTAAATAATTAATTTACTATATATTACTACTAATCAATAGCAATTTCAATAATTTTTTAGAAATTATCATAAAATATTGTAATCTATTGTTATTTAATTTATTGTTAGTTAATTGGTTATAGAAATTTATTAGAGTTATAAGGATAAAATTTTCCCCATAAAACTAGGGCTGGGGCCCTACCTTGCCCTGCCCCAAATGGGGCAAGTTTTCTCAAATCTTAAATGGGGACAGGGTAGAGATGGGGTGGGGATAGGGAAAATATTTTTGCCCCAAATTAGGGATGTGGTTTGCATATAATTCCCCAAAATCGATGGTAAATTAGTAAAGTATCTATAGATTTAATATTGATTTTTAAAATATCTCTAAGTTTTCCTCACATTCTTATAATCCTAGGATCCCATAATTTCATTTATATAGTACCCCCAAATTCCCATAATCCTATTTTTAAAATATCCATAAATTAGATTTTTTTTTTTTTATGTGATTACCTCAAGGTGAGGAAAATTTGGGAATTCCCTATCCCCGATGGGGAATGAGTGTCTCGCCCCGAACCTGCCCCACCACTGGGGTTGAGGCAGGAATGGAGTAGAGTGCCTTGACTTACATGGGTTAGGGACAAGAAGAGATGCCCCATCCTGTGCATCGAATGGGCCTCCGTTAGTGACTCACTTATAAAATTGTAGTAATGATATTGGCTAACTATTTTTTTTTAGAGACATCATTGACAAATACCATTCTATCTAGACAAATTATTCATTTCATGAGATAAAAAAAAGTGGGGATTTATTCTGAGAAACAGGAATTAGGATCATTTTTGCCTAATGCCTAAACTATTTATTAGAATTAAAAAAAAAACAAGAATTCATTAATTTCTGAATAATTCTAAAAATTGATCTTCGTGTTTTTATACTTACATGGCAAATAATCGATCTTTGCATGTGTAAATCATAGGTAGTGGTTGTTAATGGGTTAGCCTTTCCCTTTAGTAGGGGTTCTTTTAGGGTTATCAAAACTTTTCTCTTGTGCCTTGATGGCACCCTCTGAAGTGTAATGTTGAACAGAGGACGTTTGGCTATTAATCATCTTATGCATACCAAATGATTTATTGATATTTGGTTGTGCTAGCTGTGTTGAAATTGACAATGTGATGAAGACCATAGGACCTATTATAGGTGGTCAAGGCAATTTCCATTCTTTGGATGGATCAATAAGACATATTGAATTGGACTTGTCCAGACTTAATGGTTAGTATTTATTGGATTGGATGTATCTGATTCATCTTTAATGAATTTATATTGGATTGGATTGGATTGAACCCATATCTGGTCTATGGCTTGATTTGAACCCATATCTAGTCTATTGATAAAAGATAAGAATACAGGTGTCAATCGACCAGGTATGAATTGGAACCAACTTTAATTAAAACTAATTCACCTGATTGGATTGGACTTGATCCATTTGTAATGGATTCATATTGACACCCCTAGGGCCCTACATACAGGCATAATTGCTCTCATCAAAGCCTCTTTTGCATCTATTCTCGTCTACTATATATCCACACATTGAATCCCTGCCCTGTGGACATATTTAAAAAGTTGAATAATAAAATCCTAAGATATTTTTGGTGGAGGTACAAGGACTAAGCACTGTGGTCGGCATGTCTATTTGAATTGAAAGCTTGGGTGGATATGTGTAAACAGAAAACCCAAAAGAGTTGGTGGGCTGGGTCTTAGAGACATTGTCCATAAAATCTAGATAGTTTCATTATTAAAGTTGGGATGGAGATTGGTCAATAAGCCTGATTCTTTATGGGCCCAAGTGATTACAAGCAAATATCTTGGAGTGTAGGGACCATAACTTTTGCTACTTTCAATATGTGCTAATGACTCAGTTATTTGGAAGAAAACCTTGGAATACAGATTGATTCTGAGGAGAGGTGTGGGAGACTATCCACTATTAATACCATAAAGGCATGCATGAATACAGGAAAAACTTATAATGGGTCAATTCTGACTCCATGAAGAATCCAAACGTATAATGGGTACCTCCTCACCCATTTTCCCATGTGACCCAATTATTCATCTGCCATGTCATATGTGAAAAGAAGACCTTATCCCAAGAAATTCAAATTATTATATCCAAAAGTGCTCTCTATGCAGCAATGACGCGGACAATGACAAGCACATTAATGGCTAATTCAGATGTCTCCCATCAAATAAACAGTCCAGATATGAGCCATCCTGGGGTGGTCCGAATCTAAAACGTCCCCAAAATCTCCTTGCCACGTGGCAAAGTATACATATTCTCACCCTTGTGTTTATATTAAGATAATGAAATAAAAAAAAAATATTTGTGAAACTTGAAGAACAAACAATACCATAGACTCATATAGGGCAGACGTGGTCAAAGGATACTGTAGCAGTTATATATTCAAAGAAACCTTCATCAAATGAACAGTCTGGATCGTTCCTCATCCAGGCAAGGCTCAGCCAGGCCAAGAGGAAACAAACAGAAATGGGAAAACTCTTACTAAGCATATAATCCAAAGGTGGCCCAGCAATTGAATGCCTCAGACTGATTTCTGGAAATGGACAATGACCCATGAGGAGGACACCGATTCATGTGCCTCGATAAACTCAGACCAACTAGCTAGCTAGCCCTCATAATCACCACCGCCACCATGAAACATGGCATCATGACATCATCGCTAGCTTCACAGTTCAGACATGGCGGAGATGAGGTGTGATGATAAAGGAAGATCATATAATGACTAATGAGCACATAAATCAGAGAATTGTTTAGAAAATAAAGAGAAAAGCTTTAACTCTATTATCTCTTTCTATCTCTTGCCCCCTATTACAAGATTAAATTAAGAAAACCAGAAAAAAAGAAGAAGAAATAACATACAAAAATCTCAGCCAACCTCATTGGGTGAGAGAAGAAGCATTCCCAGTGGAGGCAGAAGAAGAGGAGGAAGAGTTTTTGTGGTTGTGCATCCAAACCTTGAAGACCTGTCGACTCACTCCAACAGCCTTGCAGAACTTTTCGATCTCATCCTCCTGATCTCTTCTCTGTATCCTCCACCCAAGCTTCTCAGCAAAGGCCAGCATCTTCTCCTTCTGTTCCGCGGTGAACTTGGTCCTCATCCTCTTCTTCCCGCTCCGATCCTCCTGCGACTCCACCATCATCGCTGGCTGGGTAGACGCGTAGTCCATCATCTCCACCACCTCCGCGTCCCGAGCCCGGTTGTTGTTGCTGTTGCTTCCTCCCCTTCCACCTCCGCCGCCCAGGACGATGACTTTCCGGTGGAAGTTGCGGTGGCACCCGCACGCCTCACACATTAGTCCTCCTGTGGTGGTTTCATCTGCCGTGAACTCCCCACAGCCGTCCGTCGCGTAGCTGCCGAGGCTGGCTGCATGATTGCGGAGGCATTCTCTATAGGCATCATTTGTGCTGTCTCCCTCCATTTCTTTCTCTCTCTCTCACACACACACAGTTTCCTTGCTACTTTTTGTATGTCATCTAACATATATATATAGTGGAGAGGGGAGAAATGAAATAACAATTTAGGGACTGGTTGGTGAATGTATGTGCCTAGATGTTATTCTACATGTCTATAATAAGTGGGGAATATATCATACCTATATTAATACCCTAATTTGGGCTAAAAATGTAATAAACAAGCTGATTTGTAAAATCATATTTACCCTCCTCTAGTTTCTACTTAGTTTCCAATAAGTTGAATTAGGTAATATCATGTTCGCCCATTCTATTGGGGGGCGGCTTGGTGTTTGGGGAGGGCAACCCTATTGGGTAGCCCATTTGCCTGCCCAAAAAAAGTTTTCCCTGTCTATTGGATCAAATGATTCAAGGATTTTTGATCTCCATCATGATTCATTTGATTTTCATGGATGATAAGTACAATATGAAAGATAAAAGGAAAAAAAAAGAATTGAATTATGATGTATTTCAAATTTTTATGATAGGGTATATCAAAATTTCAATCAATTATGTTAAAGATGTCCATACTTAATTTTCATTGATTCATGTTTGACAAAATGTTTTTTTTTTACATTTTATATGTATTTATCATTAAAAATTTTAATAATATTAAAATATCACTGTAATGTCTTGCTTTATTGTTGATTCCTTCATGTTTGAACTATGTACTTATGTTGTAAAATTTTCATAGGATGCGTCATAGATTTTGCCAAAAAAATGTACAATTGTAGTTATTTGATCACGATTTAGATTTTATTATACTGATGTTTCATATCAAAACTTGATAATTATGCAAATGATCATACTGAATACATAGCGAATATGTTGGATTAATTAGTCCAATAAGGGCATATAAAATTTTACTGCCACATTGCAGCATTTTCAGAAAAAAAAGAAAAACTTAATGTATAAGTTAGAAATAGATTAAATGTGAAATAGTCTTATGATTCGCAAAAAATTGATATTTTTTAGATCTTCCAATAGGAGTGCAAGTCGGGCAAGTTAGGCCGGGTTTATAGTCAACATAGGCCTGACCCTAAAATTTGGACTTAAGGCCCCAGCCCAGACCAAGCTTGAGGTCAAGCCTGATCTTTCCAATCCAATCCCAGCCCGCACTGTAATTTGATGCACTAGGGTTAGGCTTGGGGCAGGGCCAGGTTTGAACTACCTAAGGGCTAGACCTGCGCCTGACCTAAAAAATAAAAAAAAAAATCTGACTTCTTGGGCCTGAGCCCAATCTAAGGACTGAAATTCCAAGCCTGATCTGTATAAAATTTTGGGCTAGGCCCGCCCAAATTGCACCCCTACTTCCAATTGTAACTTTTATGTGGAAATTCAGTAAAGTATATATACAAATTGTTTGTACTATATTACCTAATTCTATTCCATTATACCATATTGATAGTTGATAGTTTATATTTAAGGGTATGTGAAAATTCAGTGGAATGGAGCATGGTTTTGTTAATGCAAGGTAATATATTAAGAATAACTATATATTTGTGTGCCAAAAAAAATGAAGAAAAAGGAACAAAGAGACAGAGCCCATACCATATCATGTTAAATGCCTAGAAGAAAAAGGGATATAATCCCTAAGAAAGATAGAGAGGAAAAATTGCTTCTTTTTCGATATGGACTTTGATGTCCATTTACCACTATTTATGTAATATTACACCTTTTATGTCCATTTATCCTATTCATTCAATCATATCGATCAAGTTGTTCAATGAATCACAACATTACACCTCTTACATACATATTATGAGTTAAAGATCTGCTTCTAGCTTCTTAGAGGGATAAGGTTTTTATGTTCTCCTCTTAGGATTTAGTTATTTCATTATTAATAGAATTAACAGTGGTACTAAATGTGCCATATAATTCTAAACTTTTGGAGTGAAAATTATTTTCAAGGATATCTTAAACCTTAAAAATAAATTGTTGTTTTAATATAAAAATATTATAATATACTTGGGAGGCCTGGTCTAATTGGTATAGATGATTTGGTTCATCATTTACCCAAATTATGGCCATCTATCTTGTTGTTGTTGTAAGTTGGTTATAGGACATTTTTTTAGCAAATTTAACTGAGTAAAATGGGAGATTTGGCTTAATAAGACCCAGAAATTAGCAATTGGGACTTAATCACAGTAAGACCATCTCCCTCAATACAGCATTATACCAAGAATGAAATTTGATTGGAATTAAGGAGATCATCCATGGTAACCCAGAAGAATAATGGGCCTCATTTGGCATCACTTGGGAGGTTCTATTGTTCTGATTCTCATGATCCTTTGGATGAGTATGACAGTTGTTAGCATCATTACTCAAAATCCCATTCGATTAAATAGTCCCTACAATTCTTTTCACATCTCCTCTAAAATAACAAACACGTGCGTGCATGCTCCAAAGGGAAAAGAATTGTGTTAGTGTAATTTTGCACAAAATTATAACATTCAAAGGGAAAAAAGACCCAATCCTCTCATTCATATGTCTCTCTTCCATTGTTTTCTCTGCAGAGTTCAAAGTTGTGTTTGTTCTCTTCTTTGTTGACCAATCAACTTGCCACTACCAAGCTCCGACCATCTTTGTATATTTGTCATGGTCATCCTTTCTAGTAAGATATATACATTTCTTTTTTTTCGTTACTCTAAAGAATAGTATTTGTTGCTGTTAAGATTAACAACAAGGATGAAATAGGGAATTTTCTAGAGACCTTGGCTGATGAGGGTGTCACCTCGATTTGGTACTTGGCTGCTACTATAGAGCACCTGTGATTAGAAGAAAACATTAGAGGCCCCTGGGGGTGTAGACTGCGAGGGTCAAGCCAATAACGCCAAAAGTAGAGAAGTAGAGAAGATGAGCTGAAAAGATCTGAAGCGAGGTGAAATGAGGTATGCTGAGGTGGGAGAGAGTTTAGGAGTGTATGAAAGTCATACCTTTTACCTTATAGGCGAGGTGTCCATTGAAGGGCTTATCTGTAACACTTTCCCGCATCGAGCTGCATTTATTGTCAACATCACTTTAGTTGGCACCATGTGGCTGGGTGTTACTTGGGTAAATGAGGCGTGTCGTGTGCCACATTTTGTGGCTAGTGGTATTGGGTCAGCTTGGCTAGGCTAGGTCTGTTGGAACAGAGGTTGATTGGGCTTAGGTGAGCTCAGCTAGGTTGACTTGGCCAAGCCAGGTCGATTCAGCCAAGTTAATTGGGTTTATGTGAGCTCGACTTGGTCAGTTCGGCCAAGCCAGGTTAGTTTGGCCTTCTACAGTAATGTTGGGCCAGTTGGCCACTTTTCCCCTAACCTCTTGTTCTTATGCGACAATTTTTGAACGGTAGTCGGTTTTGGTCGTATCAGATGCTGTCTCCACTTTCGAGAATGAGGGAGTGTCTAGACTCTAGACCAATTTGTTTGAAGGAAGTATCGAATTGGTTACTTGTCTCTAGGCCAACAGGATACCTTTGCTTCATGTTTAGTTAAGTTAGCAATGGCATTCGGTTGGCTACTACAGGTCAGCGCTAGATAGTATGTAGGGTTTATATTGACTGTTCCACGTCGACCTTTAGGTTGGTCGTTTGGAGGTTAATTCAAGTCAACAGGCTGGATACTTGTTGGGCATGGTCTTTTTGTTTGTTTAGGTTCCCATAAGCGACATACACCATTTATTGCTTCCAAAATTTGCAACAACGATGAAATCACAAGGAATTTGCTAGAGATTTCGGCTGTTGGTGAGTTGTCACCTTGGGTCAATACCTTGGCTACAACAGAGCACCTTGGTTGAGAGGGTGTCACCTCGGATGCGTCGGTACCTTAACTATTGTGAAGCATATGCGATCAGAAGAGAATGTTAGAGGCCCTGGAGTGATATATTGAGAGTGTGGACTTTGATAATAAAATTAGTAATGCCAAAAGTAGAGAAGATGGGCTAAAGAGCGTAGTGAAAATGCTATGAAGTGAGGCGTGCCAAAGTGGTGGAGAGTATAGGCGTGCCAAGGTGGCCATTTAATGCCGAATTGAAGGGCTTCATAACGCCTTCCCACATCGAACTAAATTTATTATCCGCATTGCATTAGCTAGCACCATGTGGTTGAGTGTTATTTGGGAAAATTAGTGGTTGAGAGGGTGTGACTTCATGCGATGGGAAGATTATATTAGAAGCCCCATGGTGCACGGACTTCGACTATTAAATTAGTAATGCCAAAAATAGAGAAAATGGACTAAAGAGGTCAGCAAAATGCCATGAGGTGAGGCGTGCCAAAGTGATACGAGTGTATAAGAATCGTACCTTCTACCACCTTACCTACTTATTGGCAAGGTGGCCATTTAATGCTGAATAGGAGGGCTTCATAACGCTTTCCCACGTCGAACTACATTTATTTATCCTCATTGCATCACCTAACACCATGTGGTTGGGTGTTACTTTGGGAAAATGAGGTGTGTCATGGTTGGTGGTATCAGCTAGGTTGCCTTAGCTAGGCCATGCCGGTTCAGCACTAGGTTGACTGGGCTTAGATGAGCTTAATTATTTTTATTCAATATAATTTGGTATTAAAAAGTAAAAGTTTTCAATAATTATGGCGTTTCTTGTAAAATTATCCTTTTCTAGGGGCAGATATATAAGAAGGTAAAAGGGTAAGAGAGTAGCTGAGTAGGGGCCAAGAAGAAGGGTAGTTGTCTTGGTTTATGTGATATGAGAAAGAGAAACTGGTGCTGTCCCTTTTGGTAATAATAAAGAAATGCGAAGGGCTCTAAAGTCAAAACACTGGTAGAAAAAGGTTCAGCGGGCCTGTGAACTGTATAGGTGTGAGAAACCGAGAAGTCACCGGGAATTACAAAAATTTCCTTGTACTTTTCCGTTAATGAACCAAGGAAAGTATAGAGTACATTCTGCCATATCATTACTACTATGCATCCGACTGTCCGACGACATGTGACGCTGGTCACAGGATTACAGTGGGACCCACCATCACGTCACGACAGAAACACAATCTGATTGAAAATTCAGTCAGTCGATGCGCATCCAGTGCTTTTTTGATGGTCAGAAACATGCCAGGGCAATCAGGCATCCGTGAAGAAGAAAAGACTTCGAGATCTCAAATCCCGGGTCCCACCGGCCACCACCTCGTCATGCCATTTCATGGAACGCTGGGTCCAAGTGAACTAACTGGCTCTGCAACCACTGGATTAGAATACGCTTTGGGGCCCACCAGTGATTGTCTGGTGCTATCTGCCTGTCTCATCTCACATGGGAATGGCAATATCTACCGCAGTCCGCGGGTAGCCGGGTACCCGCCCCTAATGCGTAGGGTCCGGGTTCCACCAGTTTCGAACCGATTATTAATCGGGATAAAATCATACGCTCAGAACTGTTTGGTTTATAGTCGAATCCATCAGGTTCAGATCCATTTAAATAATAATTTAAAATTTAAATGTTGATAATATAATCTTAATAAAAATGATAGAAAATACTAGATTATTTATATATTAATAAATTAAACATTTTAACTAATATTGTTTTGTCAAATTTATCATTTCAAACATAAAATATGATAAAAATTAACGAAAATTAAGAAAATATTATATATATTTAATAAAATAATCAATTTCAGGTTTGAACCAGAAATTAACCCAATTATTAATTAGGAAAAAATTGTGGAACCAAAACCATTATAATCAGTTTGGGTTCACGAATAGACCTGACCCATGGACAACCTTACCTATTCACTTTGATGGGGTGGGTCTTTTCCTTGAAAAATCGATTTTGGGGTAGGTATGGGATTTAAGATGTTCAGGAGATATTCTATAAGGTGAATTAAAAATTGGTAGGTATGGACTTAATACGCCACACTAGTGTGGTAAAGATTAATCCACACCACACTATTATTTATAAATTTGTTGATTGAATCATTGTACACCCAAAGGAGCTTTCTGGTAAGTCCACACTACACCTATTGATTTCATATAGCTCTCATACAATTTGTGAGATGATTTATATAATTGATTATAAATGAAAAATCCTTATATTTTAAATAAAAAAAATAAAAAATTAATACAAAATAATAATGGATGAAATAAATACCAATACATAATTACTAATAAATATAATAAATATTTGGCATATATGACAAAAAATAATTTAAATGGTAACAGAAAGCATTTTAATTTAAAAAATAATTTTGTCTTGATAAAATTATGTAAAAATTAATTTAAGAAGCATTTATGAAAAAGAACAAACAATCTTTATTTAAAAAAATAATTTACAAATAAAATAAAATCAAAAGGAAAATAAAATTTAACTATGTTGAAGCTTAACAAAAATTGGAAATTTTGTTGATAAATGTTTTTTAATATTAGAAGTTTCGTTGTTTGTTTGTGTTATTTTACTTATTTAATGCTCATGTATAACAAAAAATAACAGAAAGTTAGATGTGGGTTCTAAACTCAACCTACCCTACCCTTGAATGTAAGGAGGGTAGGGTCGGGGAGGGTTTAGATTCTCAAAATCCAACTTGCTATGGGTTTTGTGACGAATACAAGTTAGGAGGTTTAGGGAGATGGATAAGGTCTAGAGTTTACTAAACCCTCCCTAAACCTACCTCGTCCCTAGTCCCTTGTTTTAATAGAAAACGACAAAGAGGGTGCTATGGTTTCATAATGGTAAAAATTGGGATTTAGGGCAAAAATGCAATGCATCGAACCATAAAAACTGGGTTGCGCAATTGTGGATGGTCCCCATCCATGAGAAAAATGTGGGGATGATATATTGGTGGGTGGAGAGTCTCTATCCATGAGATATTGTGGATGAGAACCATCCAAAGTGAATCAAACGCATCATTCTCTCGTGGAACGGACCAAAATGGTCCCATCCATGAGATGAACATGGAAAGAAACACCACCTTACAACCCATATGGGTACAGGTAGGATCCGGTGTAATAGGCTAAACATGGTCCTTCCCGACCTACATATTGTTGGAAGGTATATGAACTTATGCATTAGGTGTTGGATTTAAAAATATTTTAAATTTTTGGTAAAGGGTAATTGATAATTTGTGTTTTTATATGTTTTAATCAAATAACTGGAAACTTTAATGTTTATTCATGTTAATTTACTTGTTTATTGCTCATATAAAATAGGAAATAATAGGAAATTAGATATGGGTTTTGCACTCAACTCACCCCACCCTCAAATGCAAGGAGGGCAGGATCAAGAAGGACTTTGCATTTTCATGTGTGGGGAGAATTTGGATTCTGAAAATCCAGGCCACTATAGGTTTTGGAAGGGTATGGGTTGGGAGATTTAAGGAATTAGGTAGGGTCTAGAATTTACAAAAGCCTCTCCGAACCCGTTCCATTGTCATCCCTACTCACATAAGCTGGGCCTCTTTGTCATGATAAAAGTTCAACCATTGGTAGTGCAAACTATAAATTAAAATCAATAAAAAGGTCTACAAAGAAATACATTAGAACTCTTTTAATCGTTAAAATGATGGGAGTTAAAAAAGAAAATTGAAGAAAAATAATCTTTTTTTTTTATTTGAATTTGGATATAACCTGATTTGCTTTAAATGCACTCAATTAATTACACCTCTCTCTAAAATCATTCCATAGTCGTTTTGGATTCTACTTTTAGGAGGAACTTAATCTGCATTTGACATTCAGTGTTGGGGACATTTAAGTGCAAAAACTAGATAAGCCCTTAAAATAAGGAATGCCAAATGCAATCTTAATACCCCTTGTAATAGGGCTGCCAATGGGTCAGGTTGGTCCTAATAGACCCGAACCGATTGGGTTGGTTATGATTCCAGGAACCAGAACCAATGGGTTCCTAATATATTTGGATTCTTATTGGTTTGGAACTGGTTCCACCTAGTCTTGAACTGATTCAGACCTTACCCGAGCTATATATAATTAAATGTATAATATATATTTAATCTATATAATATGTTAAATTATATATAATTTAATATATATATATTAAATAAATTAGTATTATAAATAGTACTTTTAGTAGGTTTATTATAATCGGGTCAGACCCGATTGTCAGATATATTAAATATTAAATAAATTAGGTTTAATATATATATATTAAATAAATTAGTATATATTAAATAAATTAGGTTTATTATAATCGGGTCAGACCCGATTGTCCCGAGAACCAATCAGCTTGATTCTAGGCCTAAAATTACAGATCCTTTCGGGTCCGATTTGATTTTGAGTCCTTAATATTCATTGTCGGATTGGTTCCTGTTCTAACTGGACCCAACCCAAACCCAACCCGTTTACTGCCTCTATGCGGTAAATTTATAATCTGTCTCGTGATGGACTATAGAAACCAGCGGAAATATAATCGGTTCATCACGGTTTCCATTCCAAATCCATATACAGCCTTGGATATAAATGAAATTGAGAAATGGTAATAGAATTGGTTCTTTCAACCCCACCTTCCGCAAGCCTCCAGTTTAATTGATTGAGTGCATAATTGCACAAATATTGGTAGGTTTTAGTTATCCTTGGGATTGTGTTATTTAAATTCTATGTAATTCAAGGTAGGAGTGTTAATGACCGGATTTGGGTTGTATCCTGTTACAATAAAGAATATTGAATTGGATTAGTCTAGACTTAATGGTCTAAAGTATTTATTGGATTGGATTGGACTTGATTCATCTGTAATGGATTTATATTAGATTGGTTTGGATTGAACCAATATTTGGTCCATTGACAAAAGGTGAAGCCTATGAGAGTCAATGGATTATGTTTGGTTGGACATATCTAAACTAAAACTAATTTGAACAGATTGGACAGTTGAGATATTAAATTGGATCAATCCAGAGAATGTTCCGAAGTATTCATCAGATTGGATTCACCTGGTCCATCTGTAATGGACTCATATTGGAGGGAGTTGGATTGGACCAATATCCAGTCTATTGACAGCCCTAATTCAAGGGAAAAAAAAAAAGAATTAGATTCCATCTTGTTTTTACTCTAACCCAAATGGGGGTATAAGTGAATTGAGCTTCACACAAGCTATTCAAGTTCAACTCGTTAAAAACTTGAACTCAACTCAAGTTAAGTAATTAGTTCGGTGGAATTTGAGCTATGGAATACCTAGCTTGAGCAGCTCGCAATCCTAATCAAGATTATAACGAAATATTAAAATTTTAATATATTTTTTATATTAATTTATTTATAACATAAATAAGTAGGTTTATAACCGAATTTCATAAGTATTTTTATTTATAATATTAATTTATTTATAATTGGCCCAAATTGAATAGCTCATGAGTATTGACTCAAGTAGAGTTCCTAGGAAAACTTGAAACTCATTTGAGCACAAATCTGATTTCAAGCTTTGAATTTTGGATTGAACTGAGCTCAAATAGGAAATAGCCCAATACTCAATGAGGGGCGGCTCAATTACAACCTAAATCCAAACACAAATTTGGCTGCATTTGAAGGGGGCCTTTTATTTTTGGATTTTGAGAGGGAGAAAGTTGGTCAATGGGATTTTGATTCCTGTTGATCAAGAAACCCATATTCTTTTTTCAGATTTATGTAGGGAACATGGGGTAAAGTTGCTAATACTTGAATGAAACAAAAATGTCCCTTTTAATATTGGATTTTTATGGCTAAAATGGTCATTACCTTATTTATACGAGAAATAAAAGAACATGGATAAATGCACTTACCCGAATAAGTCTTTCCTGTGAAACATTTACCTGAATAAATGTATTTACTCAAATAAATAACTTACTGAAAAACAAATGAGACTTGAATAGGGTGGAAAAATCCACTACATAAAAATCAATCAATGGAAAAATTCATCATGTAAAAATTCATCAGTTTAAAAATCCATCAGTTTACATTGATTTAAGATGAAAAAAGTTGTTTATATCGATTTTCAATATATACTTTACATTTCAAGCAAACAATTAAAAAATTGGACCGTATGTAAGGTTTTACACCAGTCCACACAAATGCGTATAAATACAAACCAGCGATAGAATTTTACATCAATTCGCATTTATACCCCATCAAACGCATACAGCCTGTGGGATTCAACGTACCCGACTGCCTTTTGCTGGCCGATTGAAGTTGTGCAACATCATTTTCTAGGAGAAGCTTAATTAATATCTTAAAACAACAACATGATGGAATAACAAATTGAGTGGAACTCATATGAAATTTTTAATTCAAAAAGTTTTTTTCGAATTCAAATGAGCCTCTCACAAGATTGTTCCCCACAACGTCCTAGGCATATCCCAGTCATGTATTAGAAACATCTTTTGATGATAACTTTATCATTTCTGAGATTATTATTAAGAGATGTTCTCAATACATGACGAGAGATATATACCGTAGGATGTTGTGGGGGGGCTGATTTGATCTGTTCTTTTCTGTCCACTAATTCCATTTTTGGCATGGTATAGACCAAATTGGCTTTAGCTAAATCTGGAAATTACTATTTTTCTTTCTCCAAGGTTACCTCTTAGCCTGATACGTAAATCCTTCCTCGACCACTCAATATCCAATCAATGAACCTAAAAAGACATATAAATGCATGGTTATAATAAAGGCATAGCGTTTTACTTAGATTATAACATATTGCTCAACACGTGACATTGTTAATGCGAATCTGGATTTCCTACACTTGTTTGGTGTGTAACATGGTGCACTCCCAATAAGATTGTAACACGTCACGTTTCAAATAAACTGATGGTTTGCTTCTTTAAAAGTAAAAAACAGAAAAAAGGAATCCTTTCCTTTCTAATGCCCTCTCCCTATCCTTTTCTTTTTTTTTCTTCTTCTTCTACTCTCTTTTTCCATCTTCTGTTCTTCTTCTACTCTCTTTCTCCATCCTCTATTTCTCCCACCATTGTCATCTCTGAACCAACGAACCAGAGCAGCCATAGCAACAAAGCTACCAAAAGTCCGAAACTGATCGGTTCATTAGCAAACTGAACTGTACACAGTCAAAATAACAAATACAGGTAGCCTAAAACACCTTGATTAACACCTCGATTGTTGAAAAAAAAAATCAATCAATCTAAAATGTAAAATCCCCCGATTACCAAATTCAGGCAGGTTTTCTCTCAAATTAAATAGAAACATATATGAAATACTTACATAAATATTTTCCACAAGGAAATAACCCTGATGATGCGCATTTCGGAAGCTCCTGGTTGGCAAGTGATTCGGATGCTTAGTTGAATAATCCCTACCTAGAATGTGGCTTGTATGTCTAGTTGAATGATTCTTACCTGAAAGGTGGTTTGGACGCCAAGCTGAATGGTTCCTACTTGTAAGGTGGCTTAGACACGTAGATGAAGGGTGACAAGCTGGAGAGGTGGCTTTGATGCGATCTACAAGGAAACAATGTCAGAGTGCCTAGGTTGCTTTACCTGGGGTGGACACTCCGATGCTTAAATTAGCGAATTAAAAATTTTAAGATAGCCAAATATGAAAGAATTGGAGAGCTGATTTATGTTTCAATGGTTAAAAGGTAAAAGTTTTTGGGATAGAGATACAAAAAGCATATACATCTTCCAATGGTTAAAAGGTGATATGATCATGTTGATTTATGTTTCCAAGTGCTTAGCTTTGATTTCTATACAGTGTGTATAATAAAATACTAGTTTCTATATATAATACCAAAGTTCAGTTGTCTTTTTATTTGTTAATATTATTTTTCCAGTTGAACTAAAGACTAAGCTTAGTTGATCCACACATCTATTGAAGGAATCTCATGGTTGACGTGTCTTGCATGAAAGATTTATTACAAATTTTAATATGGAAAAAAAAACCCAAAGCTGTATAACGGGAAGAAACGAGGTAGATTAATGAACGTACAGAAAAGGTTTATTATGATCAGGTTGCACAATTTGCTGCATGGTGTTCTTAGTCTGTAGTGTTGGTGTAATCTACTTAATTAATGCAACATGTGCATAAGTGGGCTTGTAATCTTTTTCCTTTTAATTTTTTTAATCTTCAACTGGGAATTATTATATGAAAGAGACCTTCGTGTTATTAAAATTTCAACTGGGAATTATTATAGTTATGTGTGTGTCTGAGAGTCCGTGTTAGAGAGAGAGAGAGAGAGGTGAGTTCCATTCAATATCTAAAAGCGTATTGTTACCTAATTCAAAATTGAAGGTAGTTCAAATCTAAAATCTAATTGATCAGTGCTCCTATTCTAGCTCAAGAGCGTATCGATGTTGCTTAATCATCAACCAGATGTCATTTGTATCTGTTTTGTCATCCATCTAAGTAGGAGAAATAGCTTAAAATGGTGTTGACAAATTAAGGCTATTGATCAGATGGGCAATTAATCCATAGGCAGATATATGGATAGTTTGCATCTGTTTTGTCATCCATGAAAACAGGAGAATAGCTTAAAGATTGTATTGACAAATCAAAATATCCTTTGCCATCTCGGAGTTCACATCAGTGGTTTCAAATGCCTTAATTTATCTCTGAGAGAGAGAGAATATGAGTGTTAATTGTACTGGATTTGGTTCAATCCGATTCAGTCGAATGTGAGTCCATTATAAATGGATCAGGTCCAATCCAATTTAATGAATGTTTTGAACCAATTTGGACTGGTCCAATTCAATGTATAAATCGTCTAATTTGTTCAAATTATTTTGATTTAGATTGGTTTTAACCCAAACTCGGTCCATTGATACATATATTCTTATCTTATATCAATAGACCAAATATTTGCTTAATCCAATCTAATCCAATATAATTTTGTTGTGGATAGATCAGGTCCAATTCAATCTAATAAATATTTTGGACTTGATTGATCCAATCCAATATATCTTGTTGGTCCGTCTAATCCGTCCAAATTATTTTGGACTGGACGGGGTCCAATCCAAAACCGGTCCATTGACACCCTTAAGAGAGAGTACTAAAATTATTTTTACCCGATAGTCTGTTACCAACATTATATGGTGAACATAGGCTTAGACACCCATCTTTCCTCATGCTGCCTCTCCAAGTGTTATATTGTGGATATAGCATTATATATTGTTGTGAAGTGACCAGGAATTCGTACGTATATGTGTATACAATTTATACACCAGAGTTGGATTAAGCCTTTATCTCCAAAACTTGAGCCTTTGGATTGTAGACCAATTCTTAGGCCTCATTTTATTTGTTGGAATAGGAGTCTGGAATCAGAATAGGACAACTGTTTGGTTGGATGAAGTCGTAATTTATTCTTACTCTTGCTGGAATGATCATTTTCTCATTCCCTCCGAAAAATGGAATCTTATTCCTACTGATTTCAATTTCCATTTTCATTTTTATATAAACTAAATAGACTATAGGAATAGACCATTTCAATTCTGATTCCAACCGTAAACCAAAAAGACCCTTATATATGTCTCTTATATCTTTCATTTTGTTTTCAATGTGTGAGATCGACTTTGCATTTCACACGCATATCTAGCCCTGGTTATTATCTTGGAGTTTAGAATGATGGATGAAAACAGAGGGAAGATTGGGATTTTGGTCTGGATGAATTAAAAAAAAAAAAAAAAAAAGATTCAGCTATGATACCAAAAAAAAGGATATAAGACTAGGAAAACTTATTCCTACAAATAAATTAACCCATATATATATATATATATATATATATAAAAAGAGGGTTTGGATTTCCTATTCTTATGTCTACTAATCCAATGAAAAGTTACCACCTGTCCCTACCCCATGTGATAAGAGTTATAACTTTCCATAACTAACCAAAAGTTAGCCACTATCCAATTGAACTATGTCGGCCGGCCTAGTTTACGTATTGAGGAGGACCTCAAAAGCCATTCCGACTGGACAACTGCTACTCCGCCTTTTGCTGCCTACCTCAAGGATTAATAACACGTGAAACTTGGAGGTCATCGATCACGGCCGTCCAAATGTTTAGACCGGTTTGGATGTATAAATTTGACTTTTGGTTGGGAACCTTTGCTTGGACGACTGATATCTCTCATTGACGACCAGTGAATACCACCTTATCTCAAATTTAGTCTTGGACAGAACTCTCCTTCACCTTTATTTATATATATATATATATATATATATATATATATTAATTAAATCTCATATTTAGTCTTGGACAGAACTCTCCTTCACCTTTATATATATATCCACACTTTAATTAACCTAGCTTGTTAAGTTTAAAAGTCATCCATTCATTAATTTCAGTAATTAATGAACCATTATCTCAATAAAATTAAATGAACAAATTAAGGCACGCACAACTTCATTCCCAGTTACGTTAGTAGTGTAGATGATGCATATGTTGCAGAAATATGAAGAAGTCAAAACACTTAATTATAAAGGTTAATTTTAAAATTATTATTTTTTAAATAAAGAATGTACGTGGAGAGAAAAGTCTTGCCTTTTGGAGAGACGACGTATGGCATGCCGGATATATGAGCTAGTCATCATATGACATTAACGAATTTTCAATGATGCCATTCTCTCCCCATCTCTCTCTATATATATATCTCCTTTCCTCGCAAGAAACTCATCCAAAATCACAAGAAAGAAGAAGAAGAAGAAGAGTGAGAGAAACGTAGAAAATTACTTCAAAATGTCTTCAATATGTTCTGGTAAGAACCCTAGCTAGCTAAAACTGGGTTTTGGACGGAAAAGCTTCTTTTTAATTATATTTCATGCATTAACCTGCTAATTAACCTAGCTATTAGCTAGCAGCTAGCATGGTGTTTTATTATTATTAATTCTATTAATGCTTGAACGATGGATTAATTAATGATAATATATTTGATATGGATGTAGGAAAGAGTTCATGGGCAGAGCTGGTGGGAGCTGAAGGGGAAGTTGCAAAAGCAACGATCGAACAGGAGAACCCTGCAGTGAGTGCTATCGTTGTGTTACAAGGAACAAACGTTCACGAAGATTTCCGTTGCAGCAGGGTTTGGGTTTGGGTTGATGCCAATGGGACTGTCATAAGCGTTCCCACAATTGGGTAGATGTAGATCACAATATCACATCACATATATGCATGCGGCATGCATGCCTACTTGATTTTATATTATTTATTAGGCCATATAATTAATTTAGTTGTGTACGTACTCTTCTCTTACTAGTTGTAATATTGTAATAATAAATAAATATTGTGGAAGGGGAATGTCCCATGTGCATGTGATGTATGTTTAATTTGTAAAATCTTGTATTTTTTATTATTTGGAAGGAATACAAATACAAATACAAATACTAGATTGTAAAATCTTGTATTTTTTATTATTTTGTATATATTTATATTTGTACTCTTTTCGCCTAAATGTAAAATAAAGGTGATGATCGCTCTTTTCCACCAAGACAAGTTATATTTCATTCTTGTTGTCAGAGGTTTGATCCAAATCAAATGGTTGAATGTCATTCGATTCATTCAGTTGTACCAAGTTAAAAGGATAAGGAGATGTGGTGGTGGAATTGAAACTCTTTGGGAGTAGGTTATATATGAACACGTGTAGAAGATAAGAAAGATTAAGAAGAAAAAGCATCCTAAAAATACCATGATAAATGGATAAATACTTACACCTCTACTACAAAGAAACATTATATACATACCAAACTGACAAAAACGGTCACTATATCAATATAACCCCAAATGAGCTACCAAGTGACACACACACACACATATATATATATATATATATATATATATATATATATATATATATATATATATATATATATATATATATGTATAATTGGTAATTCTTGTTCTAGGTGTGAGATTAAGATATGCTTTAACGATTCTTGTCCATCAGTAAAACTTTTGTTTTTTCCCCTTATTATCTGGAATTGCTATTTCATTACCTATATTACAATTAATAATGTAAAGGCTAAATATCCAACATGTATAAAACACTTTCATGTCTTTTGCAAAAAAATAAATACCCATTCCATTAATACAAATAAATTACATTTACTTCAAAGTTTATATAGCATCATTTTACCAAAAAAAGAAAATTTGATAAAACACTATAATTTGTCTTTTTCAAAAACTTGATGGGTACCTCCCTAAGGCAAAAGAAGAAAGGTCAATGGGTTCTGATGTAGATGATGTGAAAAGTTGTTTTTATTGATGGGGAAATCAGGATTCAGTTCTCAAAGAACCGTTTTCACAACATACTCACAGCCACTTGTAGCTGTCTATTGCGAATATCTCTTCATGAATAAAAACATATAAATACAAAAATATTCTTGATGCATGGCTGCAAAAGGTTGTGAGCATGGTGTAAACAGGATGGTTCTGTGAGGAATGATCCCAGTTTTATATATAACGAAAATGATTGAGTGGTTGTTAGTAGGGGTGGCCACGAGTTGAGCTCTTCACAAGCTACTCGAGCTCGGCTCGTGAAAGGTTCGGTTCAGTTCGGTTTCAATCGAGCTTTGAGCTGACTTCGAGCCCAATTTACAGTCTTGTTTAATAATCGAGTCGAGCTTGAGCCTAATATAGCTCACCTCACAAGCAGAACTCGAATAGCTATACACATACATACATACATACATACATACATACATACATACATACATACATACATACATACATACATACATGCATACATACATATAATAATAATATAAAATTATAAAAAATAATATATATAATAAAAATATTATATATAATATTTTTATTTTATATATAATAATAACTAATTATTATAATTCTCAAAATTTTTAAGCATCAAATAAAAAATATTTATATATATATATATATTTTTATTTTTATAAAATATTTTTTTCTCAAGTCGAGATTGAGCCAAACCGAGCTTGAGCTTACGAGTTTTTGACTCGAACCGAACTTGAACTCAAGTCTCATACTATTCGGCTCAGCTCGGCATGAATCCACCCCTAGTTGTGGGTCATAGGCTTTGGTATACATAACATCTCTATATGAGAGACGTTTTTGAATACAAAAGTTCCTTTTTTATTCAGAAGAAAAAAAGGAAAAATCCAAATAAAAACAAAAAAGAAATGGATTTCCTTGTATTATTTTTTATATATATACTATACACATATATTAATAATTAATTAACATATGAATCAAATACGAGAGAATAATACTCAATAATGACTATTGTCCCAAATTCCACATTTGCTTAAGAACTAGAGTGAAAAGGCGGAAAAGCTTTACTTTCATCTATATAAAGATAGACAACCATGCATCAATGCACATACTCTATTTTTTGTGTCATGGACAAAAAGCCAACTAGCCAAGCCAAGCCTGATCCAGCTTGAGCTTATGCAATATATATATATTTTTTTTTCATGTATCAAACATTATATGTTTTAAATTTCATAATACTTTTTTTAGCAAATTTCATAAATAATTGAATTTTCATTAATGATTCTATTGGCCCAAAGCCCAGATCCTGGCATGGACTTATATTTTAGGCCTGGTGTCTGGGCTTAGCGTGGGCTGCAACTCTTATAATATGTGCCAAGCCCGACCCATGATCACCCAGATAGAGTCTATCTCCAAGCAAGAAAACAAAAACCAGCAAGCAGCAGCATTGTTATTAGGAATTTGAAGTGATCAAACTAGGAACTTATTAATTTGTTGGCCTTACGTGGTGTGGTTGGTGGAGGACCATGCATCATGCCATCAGCAGAAGCCATTCCAACTTCTCCTTTTGCAGCCTACCTCAAAGGATTACAAACACGTGAAACTTGTGGTCATCCATCTCGGCCGTCTAAATATTAATTGTTAGACCGCCTTATCTCATATCTAACTCCAAGTAGAATATATCATTGAACAGAACTTTCCTTCACCTTTATATATCATATTCATATCCACACTTAGATAATTAAGCTTATTATCAAGTTATTAGAAGCCAATGTCAATCCTTTCAATGACATATATATATATATATATATATATATATATCAGCTGAGATATAATAGCAAGCAAGATTATTTATTAATTATAGATAAACTCAATTTCCAATTATTAGATGATCGATGTTACACATGAATAAGTCAAAACACTAAACGTTTTAAAATTAAAATGTAGATGGAAAGAAGCTTGCTTTAAATTCCAAGAGACGTACGACAGGAGATATATGACCATGACTCTTAATTTCATAATAAAGCCATTCTCTGATTCTCTCCTCCCATCGATCTCTCTCTCTCTCTATATATATAAACATATCCATCCCCTTCTCCTGGCAGGAACTTATCATCCAAAATACAGAGAGACGTGAAGGAATTGAAGCTGAATTAATTAAAAGAAAGCAAAATGTCTTCAGAGTGTTATGGTAAGGAGTTAGCTAGAATTCTAGAATTGGGTTTTGGAAAAGCTTCTATTTATTAATGCTTTGTTCTATATAGTTAATTTCATGTGAGGGCCGGGGCTGTGCATATATGCAGGTAAGAATTCATGGCCGGAGCTGGTGGGATGTGAAGGGAAGGTTGCAAAAGCAACGATCGAGCAGGAGAACCCTGCAGTGACTGCTGTCGTTCTGTTAGAAGGAAGCATTGTCACTGCTGATTTCCTTTGCACAAGGGTTCGGGTTTGGGTTGATTGCAATGGGACTGTCACAAAGGTTCCCACTATTGGGTAGCTAGATATCTATTTAATTTATATACTCTTATGTTATTAGTTGTGATGTAATAATAAGTAATTAATTAAATATTGTGGAAGGGGAGTGTCCCATGTCCATGTGTGATGTATGTATTGTTATACCTGATACTTGCTTTAATAATTATTGGTTAATAAAATGTAAAATAAGGGTGATCACTCTTTTCCACCCACTACTTCAATAAGTCATGATTCCTGTATGGTGTTACCTAGTTATTGCTGAATAACCCATTTGATTCAAATGGTTGAATATATTCCTCAGCCCAATCTCCCTTTCTGTTGACATATTTATGCAAGAAAGCGTGACCTAAATTGAAAATCGTCAATTTGATTATGATTCCCCTATCGTTCCCACAAAATAAATTTTATGGGGTTACGCAACAGAGTAGTTCATCCCCATCCCTGGTGGTAGTAGGATTTGATCCCAGGTCTCTACGTATTCAAACAAGTGAGTTAGAGATCCTACTAACTGAGCCACTATCAATTGATATTGATGTAATACTGAAACTCAATTACTATCAAAGCTGTAGTAACATAATCTGTAAGTGGCTCATAGGACCCATCCACATCTAAAATGCTTAATTATTGTAGAAAGAATGTAATCTATAAGTTTACTATAGACAACCTATTTGTATTTGCATACTCAGATTATGCATTTCCTTTTATATTGCTTGCATGTGCCCACACAACTTAGATATCTAAATGATGGATATTTGTGAGTGGATTGGGAACTCATTCCTGTGTTGACATACATAGAGCAATTGCTACAAGAGGATCTATGTCAAAAGCAAAAGAAACATCTAATTTTCCTCTTACCTTTTTATTATAGGAAAGCAAGATTATTTTAGGAGTTTCCCATACATCTTGTGGGACTCCTTCAGATATGATCCAACCTAGCTAAAGCTCGGTAATAACGGTAATCCACAAAAGTTTTACAGTAATGGTTACAAGATGTTACAAGGAAACAAAATCAATCATTGATGGACCAAGTCCCCATTGATGCTATTCGTTCAGTCCAGAAATTGGAAACCTTGAGAGGGATCATGGTGTCTTCTATCATGAGAGACGTATCGTAGTGAGGACATTTGGTTAAGAATTGAGATCCAACAAGAGATGAGCTCTCTCATTGTTGATACAGGGTCTTAAAATCATGATTAATGTAAATTGGAAATATGACAATGCAAATCGGTATTTTGATACAACAACCAAAATCATCATTACCAAACAATACAAATTTATTGAAAAAAATAAAACAAAACAATTCAATACAGACAAGGCATGAGCCTAATTGGAAATAAGACAGATACATGATGGCACGCGGGTCATGTTAGGCTCGACACAATGGTCCGTGTCATGCTAGGGTTTTAGATCCATGGACCGGGCTGAGCTGATACGGTACGACCAAATGGGCCGTGTTACCTGCAGCCCGCATGTCAGTACATTGGCAACCGCACAATAAGTGCTAATCAATTTGCTATTTCGAGACAGGAGGCACAATATTTGTTTTTTGAATAATAAAATGGTTAACAATTCTAACAATAGAAAGTGGGCCCTGTGGCAAAACAGTTGCACCATTTGCTAGGGAGCTTCCTCAGATAACTTTGTGGTTTTGGCTCTCAATCAGGATCAAGTTTCCACTCCTTACAAACCTGCAAATCAAGATTAATTAGTCAGCTATATTTGAAACTCCAATCCAGCCAAACTACCTTAGGATCCTTCGTATGGAGCTGAATCCGTGGTATTTGAAATTCTTGTCTCCCTGTTACAATTACCCCCTGGTGTCAACTGGACACAAACTTAAGTCAAATCACTTGGAGTGAATTCCAAAAGAACTCCAAGTTGGAGAAGATATCACTCATAAAAATTAGTCTTTAGCGGTTAAAAATTCAAATGAAATTTACATACAATGACACAAGGAACCTATAAAACAAAAAATGTTTTGATACTGAATTATCTACTCCTTATGTGGAAGACTTACTCTCTACCAGTAATATTTGCAACAGAGGCTAACTGAGTTTGTGGTAACAATTTCCATTTGTTTTCTTGTTAGAAATTGAAATATCTTTATCCTAAAACAAATTTAGATTCCCTTTTTACTGTTAGTAGATTTACATTATTTATGGCATAGCGATAAGATAAAAAAAAAAAAAAATGGATGAGAAGAGAAGAGATGAAAGACTGAATCAAATAAAACCTTAAGATATGTGCCTTATCACTATTTGACATATATCTAAAATCTAACCAAAACTAAAGGGATTTTACAAAACCTAAAAGAAAAAAGAAGTACTAAACCAAAGGACAAAAGATCCTAATAATGGAGACAAATTCAGACAATAGAACCTGATCGATTCAAGAGAAACAGAGAACAATTACCAATCATGATTGCCACCAGATATATCCCAATTTGTACTTGGATCTTAAAACCAGACACAAGTAAACTTACTAAAATACTACAACAGTAAATTCCAACTTGGGGATGGAAAGGGAACCACCGAAGAAACTAAAACCCTACTTACATAGGAATAAAGTTTATGCAGATGAGGCTATAGTAGAATTTTTACGGAAAAAAAAAATGATCAAAAAGAATCGATGATGAAATTGAAAGCCTACTTACAATAAACTTTATTCCTATGTATGGTTATCCAATTTTGTGAGGATGGCAGAACCTACAATGAAAAAGAAAGAGAGAATAATTTAAATCCTTTATTTTTCCGTTTCCTTCTTTTTTTGGTGGTGGTGGGGTGGAGTCATGGAGGGGTTGGGATAACTGTCTAGTTCTTGATATATATTAATTTCCTGTTCTGTTTCTAGAAGGTCCATGTGTTGCCTTCGACCTGCTTTGAAACCATTGAAAAGCAAAAAATAAATAAATAATAATAATAAGAAGAAGAAGAAGAAGCAGCAGCAGCTAGGTTGCAAATAGAAGAAGCCGCTAGCTGACTTCATGCCGTTGAACGTCAGTTGCAGAGGGGTTTCTCACTAGTTACGGCTAGGGCTCGGAAAAAAGGAAGGGGTTCTAGGTTATGTTTTTGTCGCCGGTTGAATGCAAGCCGTCAGAGGTCAGTGAAGCAATGAGGATGCCATCGGTGACCTGTAGAGAGGAAGAAGATAACATTTGAGAGTAAACACAAGGTTCTTGGTCCATCGGAGAAGGAGAAGATGCTTACCGGAGGGTTTTTTGCTTGCCATTGGAGAGTGCGAGAGAGAAGAGTAAGAGCCTAAGAGGTTTGCAAGAGAGGGGGGAGAGCCGAGACTGGAAAAGACTGAGAGAGGCAAAATTGGGACTCACGTCTCTGTATTTGTCAGACATAGCACCAAATTGGGGCTCGCGGGGGGAGGAAGGAAGGGGCGTTTTGTCTATCGTAACTTGTAAGAAAAGGGAGAAACTAGGGAGAGAGAGAGAGTGTGTGCGAGAGAGGTTTGCAAGAGAGAGGGGAGAGAGTCAAGACAGGGAGAGGCTGTGCAAGAGAAAAGCGGGAGAGCCGAGACTAAGAGATTGTGCAAGAGAGAGGGGGGAGAGTCGAGATCGGGAGAGAGTCTGTGTCTGTCGTAGAGAGATTATCCTCTGTTACACGTGAAATTAGTCAGATTGTGAGAGAGGTAAATGTGTCGAATGGCCCTACCTGTAACTGTCAAACTGGGAGAAAATCTATGACCTTTGCGAAAGAGATTATCCTCTGTTATAAATGAGACTAGTTAAACTGGGAAAGAGGTTCGGCCCTTTGGATCCATTGTAGTACAGGGGACTAAGTCGGATTAAATTAGGAATACACGGCGAGCACAGGGTCTTCAAAATGGTACACGTATTGAGCATCTGGGGGTCATTGTACACCCCAAATGCTTGAAATATATAAATAAATCTCTTCTCTTTGACCACCCGGAGATCAAATCAGCCCCACACAAGATTATCTCCACAAAGTCCCATAGCACATCCCGCCATGTATTTAAAACATCTCTGAAATGATAATACCAAATAATGATGATATCATCATTAGGAGATGATCCCAATACACGACGGATGCTGCGGACTGTGGTAAGTTGTGAGGGGCTGATTTGAAGTGGACCACCCCACCTCATGCGCAATGTCTCAATTGTCTAAACACGTACGGTAACCTATAACTTACCATGAATGTAGCAGCAGCAATATAATACCTACCAACACTAGAAATTGAATACCCATTAATTTGATGATTTTGATCTCCACTTGAAATTAATTAGTGAAGCCTCGTCCAACACGGCCCAAATTCCTAACAGAAAACCGCTTTGACCCTTTCAAACCTCTCGATGCCATCCATCTTTTTCTTCAGAGTCGCTCTCTTATTTTCCTCGAAACAAAGTCAGAAAACTCATAGAACCCACAACGAGACCGAGAAAGAATACCTAAATATTTATATATATATATATATATATATATATTTTTTTTTTTTTCTTCTATCAAACTCTTCTACTTTCTCTTAATTGGTTTGGTCTTTGTGGGAAGATTTCAACGCGACGCGCTCTTTCTTCCACTGAGAAATGTCGAAGAACAGGAAGAAGAGAAGCAGCAATATGGATCACAAAGGCTATGCTTAATACCAAGAAGAGAAAGGGAGAGGGGCCCAACAGAGATGAAGCTCTGGAAGAAGGCCTCCGCTGCGCTGAAGGACAACAACAGCATCTGTCTTGCAAAGTTGGCAAGAAAAACAAACTCCCGACATGCAGAACTAGAAGAAGCCATCATCAAAGCTACCAGCCATGATGAGCACTCCGTCGATTACAAGAATGCGCAGAGAGTTTTCGCTTGGATACGAACCTCTCCCGCATTCGTCAAGCCTTTTCTCTGCTCTCTCACCAAGAGAATGGAGAAAACTCGAAGCTGGGTCGTCGCTCTCAAGGGCCTAATGCTCATTCACGGCGTTTTCTGCTGCAGAATTCCCACCGTGAAGTTCGGGAGATTGCCGTTCGACCTCTCCGATTTCAAAGATGGTCACTCTAGTTCTGCCAAGACGTGGGGGTTCAATGCTTTCATCCGTGCCTACTTTGCATTTCTTGACCAGCGGTCTGCCTCCCTTAATGGTGATGGTCATCCACCCGTTTTGAGTGGAGGAGAAAGCATGGAGAAAAGCCCAAAACTGAAGCAAGTGCTCTTGGAGTTACAGCAGTTGCAGACGTTGCTTGATTTGCTCATGCAGATTAGGCCCCACACAGATAGGATGCGTGTTATGCTGATTCTTGAAGCCATGGATTGCATCATCTTGGAGATCTTCGACGCTTATAGCAGTATCTGTAATGGAATTGCTGGTGTTCTGGCTGGGATATTTTCGGCAGGGAAGGTAGAGGCTGCAGTCGCACTACAGGTTTTGAAGAAAGCAGCTTCTCAGGCTGGAGAACTGTCTTCTTATTTTGAAATTTGCAGGGATTTTGGTGTTTTGAATACATCAGAAATCCCCAGAGTCCAGCACATCCCAGAAGAAGATATTCGAGATCTTGAGAGAATGATCAATGGAGTTTCCCTGGATAAGAAGGCTATCACTGCAACTTCTGCTGCTGCTGCTGCTGCTGCAGGCGCTTTCCATGGGGATAAGGCGATAGTGGTCAGAGATTATCAAATGGTTGAACAACAGAAGGATCCTCGGAATTTCTTGCAGACGATTATAACCAGCGATTGGGTGGTTTTTGATGATGAATTCAAGCCCAGAGGAGATGAACTCGACATCTTCTGCGATGTTGGAAATACATATCGCGTAGATCACAATGTTGGAAATACAGATCTCGTAGATCCTTTTGCAGCTTCTTTCAATTTTCCTCTTTTAGAGGGTTATACCGATGTCTCTATTACATATTCCAAAGACCTCATACTGTATTAGCCTTACAAGAATTGGCACCAGAAAGCTTCATCAAGTCTGAAGAAACAGAGAAATTGGGTTCTCTTACTTCCAAGAAAAGGAATTTTTTTTCTCCTTTTCTTAGGAAATGCCTTGTGGGTTCTCCGTATTTTGTATGATAGAGAGAGAGAGATTCAGCTATGGGAGGATTGAATGTCACAGTCTATTATAAATCATATATCATATCCCGTTTTATATTATAATTCCACATAACATGTTTTGAATGTGCTATGTGTTACATGGTTCTTATAGGCATTTCTCTCTCTCTCTCTCTTAAATGATATTGATGATGTCAAAAATTGACTAATGAGTCCAATGGATGGCACACCTCATACTCACTCCCTTTTCTCTCTTCAAATTCATTATGGTAGAGTCATCAGTTAATTGAGCCAGTCTTGAGAGGCAAGTCACCTTACTTATATAAAGGTACGCATTTAATTGCTTACCCACCACATTTGTTATGAATTGAGGGAAGTCTTCAAATTCAGGGGTTCATAAATGTACACGCTTAGGATCATGACTTATACTGGGGCACCACATACAACCCAAAAGCTTGAGCTATTGGGTTATGGGTACTCTGTATATAAATCCCTTATACCTCTCATTCCTTTCCAATGTGGGATTCTTTTGAACTATTCATATTTGAACCCCAATGATACTCACTCACCTCGCAAACCTTGTATCCACTCCCTTTTCTCTCTTAAGATTCATCTAACTTTATTGTCAGAGTCCTCACTTTGGGATGTCACCTTGAGGCCTCTTCACATTCTCACTGTGCTTTCAAGGGTTGTCCATATCCGAGGTGTGCCTCAGGCAATCCGATTCATTGGTGAATTTTGAACATCATCAGTATCTTTTTACCAATTCAAATTCCATCTAGTTCTAGGTGATCCAAATGTGATTTGTTTATAATTGGGTGGAATGTGGATTGGATCCCTATTCAATTGGATTTAATTCAATTTAAATATATATGTTGAAAGGGCTAAAATCAATGGGGTAGACCAAGAAGGACATGGGTAAAAATAATGAAAAATGATTTCAGCATCAATAAGTTAACAATGGATATAGCATTAAATAAAATGAAATGACAAAAAAGGATTCATGTAACTGACCCCATATAATGGGGGTAAGGCTTGGATGACGATGATGTTTATATATATTAAGGTACTGTGTATTATACTTATTAGTAAAATTGATTTGAATGCTTTGTTTTTCATTGAAGAGGTGAAGAGTTAATAAGTTGAGGTTTCATGATACGCAACATCAAACAAACCTAAAAAAACCATGACCCAAAAAGCTTACGAGTTTGATAACAGTACTGCTCTCAACTGGTATATGAACAATTAAAAAGATCTTTCATGCGGTATTCAAGTTATATACACAGTTTTAATTTTTAAAAGGGTTTGACTAAGATGCTGGAAAGACATGGCATCGGAAAAACTTACAACCAATCAACAGGCATAAAAGTGGTAATCAATCAGGTTGGTTTTCATCAAAATTCTCTGGGGATTGATTGGTCAGTAAATGGACAAATATGGGCTTTCTTATAGAAGAGTTAAATCTATAGTACCCAAATCTTATGGCTAAAACTAATCAAGGTCACCTGGGAGTTGAAACCCATTCCAATGGATGGGACCAAGCCTTCTAACTTTTGTGGCAGGCAGTCCAGAGGCCCAGACCCAGCTATGTGTCTCCTACTGTCCTTTGTCCCCAGACCCAAAGACAAAGAACAGAATCAGTAAATCACTGATTCACTTCCACCTTGATACGACCTGGTGTAAGTTTTGGGTAATCAGCTTCAGCAGCAACCAAACAGTACAAGCAATGTGTTGCAGTCAGCTGAATGAAATGAGCTTTCATTTGTTTTCAACGCATATTGCATCGTTGCCCCACAATCAATTGTACGGCTGCTACATGGATGGTCCTGATCATTTTGATTGATAGACTTGGCTGTGGCCTTGAGAAACTATAAAAGAAATGTCCCAGACTCCCAGGTTTTGGACTTTTGGTTTAGTCCGTCCGACGTCCGGTCCAGACAAAATGACAGCCTTTGTCCTTGATCACGTGCTAAATAAATAAAGACCTGCTTAGAAAGTTCCAAGTACCGCATCAGGGCCTTCCTTGTCTGGCCATAAAGTAGGAAAAACTACAGTTTATCCAGAGTTGGTTTGCTGGTGTTGATTGATTTGTGACAATACACAATTGTACCGAATGAGGCTATGTGTTTGTATCAATCAATTGGATTTTTTGAGTTTGAGGCAATGTTTTTGTATCAGTGGAATTCATGGGATTGGAATTTGGAAATGGAGTTGGGTGCTCCCATATTCTATTTCCAGCTTTCCGCTTCTTGCTTTTGACGAAAGCACAGAAGAGAAGGAGAGAGAGAGAGAGAGATGATAAGAACCATTTCCACTGATGGGAGGTTAGAACAAATAAATGCATTCTTATTAAAACCGACTTCATGAACCATTTTCATGTGTTGTATTTGATCCGACAAAGATGTTGCACCAAAACAGGCTAAAGATGTAATTACACAGGTCAGATAAGTCTGTCAAGTACACCTAGGAGTTTCACCAAGTGCTTGGACTTTGGATGATACGCTTAGTCTAGCAAAATTTCCCCATTTAAGTGAACTGGGGTGTTGATCGCATGCATTTTAATCTATTATGTTTAATTTTGGTTTCATATGTTCACTAAAATCCAAGATACTTTCGATGCACATTCTCTGTGCATTAAGAGTTTATTTTGATTGAAACACTTTTTCTTACAAATTTTTATTTGACAATTTAATAGGAGTCATGCCACATCAACTATTTTAAGTTCAAAACTAAACAAATCAAATTCAGTGAATAATTTATCCATTGATTTGATCATTTATCAGGGTGTGCCGTGGATAGTTTCAAACAAAATACTTTGATCATGTATTTTATCTTGACGTGGAAATAAACAAATAACTACAAGCGTGGTCAGAGAAACAGATGATATCACAATCTACATATGGTTTCAAAACACACCACACCCCAACGGCCAATGGGTCTGTCTCAAATCACCCCTCCACATCTTCCCCTACTCAATTATTTTTCTCAGCCTTAAGCAACTTGTAAGAGAGGAATTACAAAAATAAAGGTATCACCCCTGATGACAAAGCCATACCCACAACAAAGAATAGAAAATCCATCTATCTAAATTCAGCAAAGAAAAAATAAAGCAGCATCTCCAGACTTGTGCTACCAAATCAGAATTCTACGAGCACATCACAAGAACCAAACCCTATCTGTTCCACTACCAAAAAAAAGTCGCCCCAACATATCTAGATTCTTAGATTTTAATTAGGTTTGAAATTTGAGTTTCTGTAAGAAAATATTATCTATCTAGTTGGAACATTAGAAAAACTCTAGAAAAAAAGATGAGGGGAAAATCTATGCTGCCGGAAAGACATGATATCAGAAGAATTTTAACCAATAAAAAACCACCATTAATTTTGATAAATACCACCTGAATGGTTACCACTTTTATGATACTGGTTTGTTGGTTACAAGTTTTCATCAAATTCAAGATTAGGAATTAAATACTGTTCTATTTTCTAGAAAAGAATACGTTAGAAAACTAAACATTGACACTAAAACATGCCACTCCACCAAATGAAAAATTCTTTACAATAACCTAAATCTGCACTCTTTCAAAGGGAAAATAATACCCCAGCCATACATAACTTCACAAAACATGCAAAATGGTGCTGAATATTTCAGTCAAGATTCAGAAAGGAAAAAATCTCAAAAAGGTAGATCCATGGTAATAGAACAGTTCAATAAGTGATATTAATACACAAAAATACAAATGCGAGACCAATGTACAGGAGGTGCAACTGACATGGTTTCAGTGATGTTCAGTTCAATTCAAGTTATTAACGCCACTAGTGGGAACAATCAAACTGCAGCTTGAAGGCTTACTTGAGAAAAAACTTAGAAGGGCATCTGCAAAGATAGTTGCCAAAGCCTATCTCCAGTGGAGGAAACGCATGGAGTGTTTGGTGAAAGAATAGAACACAACCTATTATTGAATAAGACCACCATGGTTCTTCTTTATCCTTAAAGATAACCATTGGGGACTTTCTGTAACTCTGGCAAGTTAAAGAGGCAGTATCTAAAATATCTCTAACCTTAGTTTTCACTAAGCTTTTGAAAGTTGACTAAAAATTCTTAGCTACATGTTTAAGAGAAGTTTTCACTAAGCAATGTCACAGAAGTTTGGAAGTTAGAAACTCTAGTGTCCTCAAGGATGCTACATGTTTAAGAGAAGTCCTCTGATTCCTTGCCCCCGGTGCCCCCAACAAAAAAGTATAGGAATGAGAATGAAAAACAATGAACCACTAAACTTCAGTACTTATTAAAAAATTGGAAGATAATTACATAGAGGTAAGCTGAAAAAAGCTCCCTAATAAATACAACTAAAACCTAGTAAAGGGAAAAAAAAAAGGAATCTGCAACAAAATCTGCAACCCATCCATCATGATAATCAAACTTCCAAGCGGCCCCTGTTAATCTAACTCATCCCAGACATTAAAGAATTCACCTCTCCATCATGATAATCTTACTTCCAGGACCCCTGTCAATCTTAACTCAATCATGTATCCTCCCAAATCCCACAAAGAATAGTAGTCAAACTCCTATTTTTTATCAGTAGCAAAAACATTTCATTAATGACCTCTCAAAAAACAAAACATTTCATTAATGTTTGAAAGAGGTATTATCATACAAGCCTCAACAAGATATACAAGAGGCACATAGGAACAACCTTACCGCAACTCAAAACAATACACGTAGCAAACAGAGGTCACCTACCCTATGTAATAGGAATTTGGATTACAAGTTACCCTATGCACTTGTAAGATAGGGGTGCAAATGGATCGGATCATGACCCAATCTGATCCTATTTGGTCGAATTTGGATCACCCCTAGTCAGATCTTCTGATCAGATCGGATCCTATGATTCGATCAGAAATCGGATCGGATTCGGATCGTGTTATATATTTATAAATATAAATATTTATATATAATACATATATATGTTATTTATTTATAAAAATATTATTTATATTGTATTTTTATAAATTTGTTATATTATTTATTTTTTTATAAAAAATGTATATATGTGACTAAAATAACTAAAAAAATACTTGTATTTTTGTTTTTTCCTTATTTAAATTGGTATGTTTTATTTTTTTCTTTTAATAATTTATTAATTTTTTATGGATCAAATCAGGTCCAAAGATCCGATAGGATTCGAATTCAGATTGAGTCCTATCCATTCCGATCGGATCTTCGGATCGGATCTGACATGAACAGTGTCGGATCGGATTCAAATATACCCTGATTCGAATCCGATCCGATCCATTTGCATCCCTATTGTAAGAGGCACATGGTGCCTCCATGAATGGTATTTACACAGATGCCAAGCATCCTCAACTTTAGCACACCTACCCTATTTACTGTTTACCCTTTGATATTACAAAATTTAAGTTACATTGTATATCTCAGTTGTCCACAAAACAGATTTCCTCTACCGACCCCTTGTTTTTCCAATGCATCTGCCAATTCATTGGCTGGGCAGCCCAATGCACGAGGCTCCCACCAATGTGGGGTCTGACTGGGGGCTGATCTGTGAATCCTATTATAGCTGATAACCATGTACCTTACCAGCAATCTTAACTCTCTCATAGTGTTCCTGTATTGTCATGGAATAAGGCCATCATTTGTAAGCCAACTGATCACCATTTTGGAGTCCCCATCCGCAGCCAAATTTCTGAAGATTGAAGACCTTGACAACTTCAAACCTTATAAAACCAGCATTATTTCTGCTGTTGTTTTTTTATAGGAAAATAAAATTTATTAAAGAGAAGTGATAGGAATCACCCAAGGGAAAAGAGGAGCAATACCACCCCCGAACAACCCCAAATCCAAACCACTACAACTACAACTGCCACAAGAAACAAGAGAACAACAACCAGAAAAGAAAACAAACACCACCAAATCCAAAAACTTAAAAACAAACAACCAAAACTCATATACACAAAAGCCACCCACTTACCCCTGAATCCTCAAAACAAAACCCCCAAACGACCAACAAAACAATCTCTTAGAATGCCACCTTGACTTGACTCCACCTACAAGACCACAAAACACTCAAATCTCTAACTCAGCTTCATCTTTGGATAGAATGTGATCACCTCTGCTTCTACAATTAATCTTCCTAGATTTCTTTACCTTTTTATTAGGTCCAACCTGAACAACCCCCTTTTCAGCTTGGCAAAAACTTTTGAGACCTGAGCAGCAACAGCTCTTCAATAGGGTTCGTCTTGCATTCCAAGTACGCCAAATTATCAGTTCTAATTTTCCACATCAGTGCTATTCAAATTCCAATAGCTTCCATTCTCCTTGTATTCTACAGCCAAACACTCCCCATCAGCAATTGGATCCACACCCAATGTTTTGCTGACCTCAACCTCAACTTCCACCACCTTCTCCAAATCAAATGATTTTCCAATGCATAGACTTCATCTTCCACATCATAAGACTGATCCACCCAACTTCTATATCCTAATCAGGGTTATCCTTATCCTCCAAAGGTTTTCTTCTGTACTTCCTCCTGCAATAATAAACCTACGACATATCCAAATCTCTCCTCCCTTACTCAACCTCTACTATGTTAACTTCTCCCTCTATTTTCTCAGACAAGCTGACACCCTCTGTTCAAAATCTATTTGAACCCCCTTTCCAACTTTAGCGACTGTTACCTCTGCCAAAAACCTTTCATCTTTTTTCTACACAAACCTCCTCATCTTCTCTAATCTCTACTGTTACAATTGTTAACAGTATCAACATCACTCCCCTTTGCCTCATCATCGACAATAACCTCTGCAACTACGTCCCCCAATATAATGAGCATCCATCAAAGGACCACAAGACTCATCACAAGAAATAAGCTTACAAGACTTCGAAACCTCAACTGTTCCGCGTTCGAAAGCCACCATCTCATCAGAAACATGCATTCAATCTTACATGAACTTACCGCCTCCTTATTGAGATTGACAACCAGAAAACCATTACTTCTAACCTCTTACAAGTGCATTGATGGAGGCACCATTATATTCCTATTCATGAAATAGGAGCTTTGCTTCAAAAGAATCAGTTCATTCTTACCAAGAATTCCCCAAGAAGCAAACACCAAAGTTTAAAATAATGGATTGCTCGTGTGAGAGCAGGGTTCCAAATCCAAATATCCCAAAGTGATGAAACAATAAAACATAGCAATTACTGACACTCCTCTCATCATCAAATAAGTCCCCATTCCTCTCTCAAAAGCCTATTTCCAAAGAATAACTTGTAACGGTCATTAATTCAATAACAAACTACCACGACCTTAAGTAATGTAGTACAGAACTTACAATGTTGAACTGTAGATCTGGTGTGCAAAGGCAATATCAAATCAGATCTAATAGCTTGAAGGAATCTACACCTTCAAGAATGTTTGGAGCATGTAACGAAAAAGAAAGAAAACATTTTCTCATAAATTTGTATTTCATTTTTTTGTTGTCAAAGACCATTTACATGGGCGTACAATAAGAACCTCTTGTCACATAGACTGAAAAGATCTTGGAGCAAACACACTAAATATGGTTAAAGCAAGACAACAATCAAAGTCCAGCACAAGAGAAACAAGGTAGTCTGTTCCTGAGTCGAGCATTAGCAGAAAGCCCCATGTGAGTAGTAACCATCACAAATGATCAAAAATGGTAATTGCTATTATTCACTATAAGTTCAAATTTCAATGAGAGATTTTTTTTATGAATAATTTAAATGAAAAAATTAGCAAAACTTTTGTTGGGAAACAAACTAGAACATTCATTTGAGAAAGGTAAGTAATTGTGAAGCTTTCAGGAATCAAGGTCTGTCCAGTAATGTTGATACTTGATAGTTTTAATTAAATGAAGAAAGTGTTCTGGAATTTGATTAAGCAAGGTTTTCTTCTTTCAGATATATAATTTCTTGTTTTCTTAGGAATTAGAAGAATAATATAAGATAGGCATAAATGAAGGAAATATTAACCTAATATACCAATTTCATAAGGGCTTTAGTAAACTCAAGAAGTTAAAAGAATGCACAAGTGATGTACCATAGATGAGTGCAGAACACCAACCAAGCCCTTGTTACATTTCAAAATACCACCCAAAACATGAATCCAAAAAAGATGCATATATGTAAGCACCCAAGTTTTCCCCAAGAACTTAAGTCAATAAAATGATATTGCTGAAATGAGGTTGAAGAAGTTTAAATATATTGGCGTGTCAATATGAACAACAAATAGACAACAGACTGTCCAAAAGCTGTATTTCTTGATAACATAAGGGAAAAGAAGGGAACTGAACTATCCTATATGGATCCAAGAAACCAAATCTCATCCATTAATTCCTAAATCCTGGAAGCCAGGTAGGATTGATAGTCCCTAAAACTACAAGAAGAAAACAAAAGGAAACAACATATCCAGGGAATTTCAATGTCTGATTTTCAAAAACATATAACAAGACTGGGAAAATTCATTGACTAGAAACTATCCGGGAAGCCTCTGCAACAGGCCACAAGCATATATACAGGAGAAACAGACCAAATGCAATGGGAGGCCAATTATGGAATTCACATTGTACATCTACCTGATGGTCACAAACTTGTTGGTACCATGTTTTGCCCAGTAAGTCCTCAAATCAATCGGATTTGAAAGGTTATAACCTTCAGCAGCAAGTTTCTCCAAGACTTTCTTAAATGCACCTTGACTCATTTTCCTCCCAGCAATTCTCGCGCCACGCCGTTTTGTACTCATTGGCAAAGGATACATAGATATACTTGTGGTACAGCATGCTGATTGCCACCCACCACAGCCCCATCGATAACATTGTTGAGGAGTTCCAGTGCAAGAGCAAACCGGTATTGGAATACCAGAAATATCCATATTAACCCCATTTATGACCACCCCCATGTTCTTCTTCCCAGCTTTTGCTCGTGATACAGAAGAATTGCTCTCATCCTTTGGTGCTGGCACCCTCTTCGGCTTCTTTGCTTTTGGAGACTTTTGGGCACGACCACTTTGTCTTTTCTTCAAAGGCCCATCCTTTTTTCCTCCTGCCTCTTCTATTCGAGCCACCCTTTCATCCTTCGACGAATCAGGCGGTTGTATCATCTGCAAGTGATGAGCTGTAGATGCTTCTGATAAAACAGCAAAATTTGGGTTTCCGGGCAACATATGCAGAAATCTTTCTCTGTTCATCCAACTATCCTTCACATATTCCATATGAACAGGTGCTTCGGATACCCCGCAATCCCTAGGGTGAAAAGCTCCATTAGCACCAACCATGACCGTAGAATCGCGACCAGAAATAAGAGTCTTAGTATCTCGCTCTGCTACGGTCGACATGAGCTGTAGACCGAGGTGCCCTCTGGGTTCATAATAACCCCAATTCCGGATATTCAACCCGTCGTCGTCCATAATAACTTAAATGGAGAAGACGTCTAATTAATCATAATCTTTTCTTTGTTCGTGTTCAACCCATCTACGACATTGCAGACCTGCAAAAATTGCCTGCAAAACTCACCGCCATGAAACTAGAACTAAGAATGATGGTAACCCCATCAAAATAACAACAACCCAGAAGTAAACGAATCAGAAATCACCGGGAAGAGAACCCAAAGTAGAACTAAAACAATTGATTGCATCTCAAACAAAGATCAAATCAATCAAACAACTACAGCAAAACCTAAAACCGCATCAGAAAAATGGCGAGAATATCATCAGAAATGCCCCCAGAAGAAACCCTTCTCAAAGGCATTCCTATTCTTATCATAAATCTCAGTTTAAAGGGCTTTGAACTCGGATCTCTAGGATAAATGAGAAAAAAGAGATGTTTACAGCTTCAACATCATACTTCCATTTCATTTTACAAATCGAAATGCAAATGAAGTTTACAAATTTCACAGATTTACTAGATTCTAGAGAGAGAAAGAGAGGAGAGAGAAGACTTACTTGCAGGCTGTAAATAGCTCGTTAGGGTTCTTTCCCTTTTGTGACTTGAGAGAGAGAGAGAGAGAGACCAAAGGAGAAAAAATTGACGAATTTACTCCATTTATAAGCTTATATAAATTTATGCAATATAATATATATATATATATATATATATATATCCAACTTATTAAAATAAACGAAGTCTTTTTTTGGTAGTTTTAGAAAAATCGAAATCTAATAGAGATCTGATGTTTTATTTTTCTACTTTCATTTTTAATTTAATTAATAATTAATTCCTTCTTTGTAAATAGTATGGGACACCATATGCTTGCTTTACCAAAAATACCTTCCCTCACTCTCAACCCCAAAGGCCCAAACATTGAACTGAACTCAAAGGAGCCTACTTTTCTTCTGTTTTATCAATTCTTCTACATGGTCGGATGGTCCCCCTTCCCTTTGCTTTAATTTAAGGACTGGACTGGATGCACATGGACCCTGGTTTGGCCATGTTCTTGAAATACCTCCTCAGATGTTTTAACTGCTAGCCTTGCTTCTTGCTATTAGTAATGTAATTATCAAAGGCAATATGAGAGGATTTTCTTTCTTCTTTCTTTTTTCTTTTTTTTTTTCAAGAACATGAAAGGATTATTAATTAACCATTATGATTATGTGTCATTGTTTAGGGTAGAACCAAATGGATTATCTATCATCTTACCATTAGCTTCTTATTTATTTATTTATTTTTCATGAATCCAGGATTTCAAATTACTGATATTGTTTTGGTCGTTTTGTTTTATAATTTGTTGGTTTAATTTGCAAGATTTTGTTTAAGAAATTTCGAATTTTTCTGTTAGTAATTATCTTAACTTTTGTTAATTCTACTTGATGAGAAGAAATTTTGTAGTCATACAAAATTACATACTCTTTGCAAGGTGAGCTTGGAGTAATTATCCATAAAATGTGATTGTGTCATTGTTTAGGGAAGGACCAAATGGATTATCATCTTACTATTAGATTCTCTTTTTTATTTTTTTACCCCAGATTTCAAAATAATTATATAGTTTTCATCATTTTCGTTTTCAATTTGTTGGTTTGATTTGAAAATTTTTGTTTAATTAAGAAATTGTGAATTTTCTTCTAAAGATGAACTTATCTTGTGTTGATTTTACTTGATAATTAAGAAATTGGAGTAATTGACAGTATGCACCAGTATGTTGTTTTATTGACATGGTAGAGGGAAGCAGGTATATATGATGCACATGGGGTGATCACTGATCAGGCAATAGTCAATTTAATAAACCGTTCTTCCCTAGATTTCAACTTCAAGAAATGAAATATGAAACATATATTAGCCACTACTTTTTACAATATAAAATCAACTTCAAAAGTAATTAAACAATAGAAAGCCCAAACTATTATTCAACAATTCTATGGAATTAAAAAGAAATAAAAAACCAAAATATGAGAAAGATGGTCCCGGTTGTGATTTATCTTCCAAACTTTTCCTTTTTTTTTTTCTTGAGCCGCGCCCCAAAATTCCTTTCAGGTGGAAGGGTGGCCATCGTTTATTAACACGTATAAATAGAAAGCCTACGAGGGAGGACTTAAAATCCTTACTTCTTTAAAAATCCATAAATCAAGGCTCCAGTTAAACTCATATACAAATCAAAAGTTTGAAGTGCCTTAAGACCGTGCGGTCTTCTAGGCTTTGGCAAGCTCGAAATACTCAAAAAGATGAGAAGACGTGTGTGTGGAAAGACCGGAAAAGACTGAAATGCTGAATTTAGAGAAGCTTCAAATTATCGTGGAAAGACCCGCACGGTCTTCTGGCCTCTAAATGTATTTTTAAAAGCTCGATAGACCGAGCCGCTTACCAAACGATCTTTTTGTTTAAAGACAATACCCAAAAAGCTCAACATATCTTTTGGCCATCTGGGCTGCTGGAAGATATTTAAAAAAAAAAAGAAACTTGCAAAACGACACCAAAGATAAAGAATATGTGTACTATCTTCCCCAACTCTCGCTATAACAATCTTTGGGTGCTCTTCAAGACTTTGAAAGAGAATCCACAACTTCATTTACCTCTATCTACATGTATAATGTGAATTTCCACTCTAACATAAAGACTCCAACCTGTTCTTCCAATACCACAACCAGCCAACCAGCAACATGGCACCTTACAAAGATCTATATATACTACCATTAAAAGTGAGAATTAAGTTCTAAATTTTGGAATCTATATATATATATATATATATATATTAAACCAAGCAATTCTAGAGGGGGTTCAAGATTCCCTCTAGAAGTACTAGGAGTTGTCACCTAATATGGCTTATTTTTTTTTCTCTTCTCCTTTTTATTAGAAAACTAACTATCCCCCACTTTCTCTTAAGTATCTCTATCTTTACCTAATTCCTATTTATCTCCTAAATTATCTATAATTCCTATTTACCCTCTCCCTCACTTTTCATGTATATTTATCAAAATAAAGTTTTAATTAAAACATTTAACAATTATTTAAATATTAAATGGAATTATGTAATAACTTTAAAATATTTATTAAAAACACAAAAAAATGATTATAATAGGTTTAATAATATTATGAAGTTCATAATGAAATTATGTAATAATAATATAAATTATAATTTCATGGATTATTCAATTTAATAACTAAATAATATTTTAAAAACATAAATAAAAATTATTTAAATAACAAAATATTAAAAATAGCTAAATAGTTATGTAATAAAATATTTAAAACTACATAATATCTTTAAAGAAATAAAATTTAAATAAAAAAGATTAAATCTTTTACATATTATTAAATATCTAAATAATGAAATATTTAACATAACTAAACTCTAAATAGTTAAAATAATGAAATTATGTAATAAATTTTAAAAAAATTTCTTAAGAGTAGAATAATAATTATAATAGATTTAATAAATTTTGAATTAATAATAATTTTATATTTTACAGAATTAATAAAAAAATTATGTAATAATATTATACATTATAATTTCATGGATTATTAAATTTAATAAATAAATAATATTTTTAAAATTTTTAAATAATTATTTAATATTATAAATAACTAATTTTTAAACACTTTAAATATCAAAATATTAATAACTAAATCATATCTTATATATTATTTCAAAAACAAAAAAATAGATTAAATAACAAAATTATGTTATAACTTAAAAAAATATCTAAAGAACAAAAGTAATTATAACTAACGGGGCCTCATGTGATGCATGGAATGTGGTACCCCTCCCTCTCTCTCGTCCTCGTAGTCAAGACACTCTACCCTGCCCCGGGCAGAGGGGCGAGTTGGAGGCGAGGCACCCATTCCTCGTCGGGGATGGGGAATCCTCAAATTTTCTCCACCTTGAGACAATCATTTAAAAATAGTCTAATTTGTGGATATTTTACAAATAGGATTATAGAAATTTGGGGTACTTTAGAAATTGGATTATGACAATTTGGGGGTATTTTATAAATGGAATTGTAGGATCCTAGGATTATAAGAATATAAGGAAAAACTTAGAGATATTTTTAAAAGTCAATATTAAAATCTATTTATATTTTACTAATTTACCATTGAGTTTGGGAATTATATGCAAACCTTGTCCTTGATTTGGAGCAAAAATATTTTCCCCATCCTCACCTTGTCTCTTCCCCATACCTAATTAAGATTTGAGAAAACTTGCCCCGTTCGGGGTGGGCAAGGTATTATTTATGGTTTGTATACTATTTTTAATAATTATTTATGTTTTATATATTATTTTTTAAATAAAGTTTAAATAATTTCAATATAAAAATTTGAATACTAAATCATATTTTAAACATTATTTAAAAAACAAAAAATAGATTAAATAACAAAATTCTGTAATAACTTTAATAAGAATATAAAATATAAATAAATGAAAAAATAAACATTATTGAAATAGTGGAAGTAGATTAATTAACTTAGAGGTATTAAAGCTTTTTAGTAGTTATTTATTGTATTTTCTTTATAAATATATTTTCAGCAATTGTGTCTTTTCGCTATAAATTTTCAATAATTATTGGAGATTAAACTATTGTTATTTGTTAGAGATTAAACTATTAATTTAGCTGAAATTAGGATTGTTCACTAGGCAATTCAGTTCAATTGGAGATAATTTGGCTAGCAAAACAAATCTAGTCAGGTTACCATTAGTGAAAACTAACCGTTGGTTAATTAATAAATGTTCAAATTTTTAATGTTTAGCAAAACTAATCTGGTCAGGTTAAAGAATTGATAACTTAAAACTGAGTAACCATTAGTGAAAACTAACCATTGGTTAATTAATAAATGTTCAAATTTTTAATGTTTAGTGTAATTTACATTAATCATTGTAATTTAATAAAGTTTCATTAAATTTTTACAACAATTATTTATTCACAAAAGATATTACTAATTGGCATAATTTATTAATTTCTATAAAATCAATAATTATAGTTAACAATTATCAAATAATTCAGTGAAACTCTCTATCTAATAATCCATAATTTTTTAAATAAATAATAATTAAAATTCAGGGAATTAATCAATGAAAAAAATTCTCCAAAACTATTTAAATAATAGTCCATTATTATTATTCAACTAAATGATTATTAAAAGTTTTAGGAAAATAAAATTAGGAAATTAATATACCAGAAATTGTTTCATATTTATTTAAGTAGCAATTCACTATTATTATTTTAATAAATAGTTATGAAATAATTTAGAAAAATTATTAAATCTATCCACACTGATCTTGACCACTTGGTTGACTTCAACCATACTTGGTTTTACTTTAATTAACAACAAATAATTTACTTTTAATTAAAATTAATGTAATTTACCATAATTACTTTAATTTACTATAATTACATCACTTTGATTAATAGTAAATAATTTAGGCTTAAAAAGTAAATAATTTACATTAATTTATTGTTATTGTAAATAACTAATTTACTTTACATTTTTGCTAATCAACAACAATTTCAATAATTTTTGGAAATTACCATAAAATATTGTTATTTAATTTACTATTAGTTAATTAGTTATAGAAAACTATTAGAATTGTAGGGATGACAATTTCCCCTATAAAACTAAGGCCCTACCTTGCTCTATCCTGAATGGGGCAAGTTTTCTCAAATTTTAAATAGGAATGGGGAAGTGATAGGGTTGGGATAGGGAAGGGATGGGGTTTACATATAATTCCCCAAACCCGATGATAAATTTATAAAATATTAGTAGATTTATTATCAATTTTTAAAATATGGTTTGTAATAGTTTGCAAGATTGATATGCCTATGGAGAAGGCATATGGTTTGCAAGATTTAATATTTGTAAAATATGGTTTGCAAGATTGATATGGAGAGGCACATAAATGATATGGAGAAGGCTCCATTACCCAAACCAAGCAATTCTAGAGGGGTGCAAGATTCCCTCTAGAAGCCCATGGAGTTGCCACCTACCATGGCTTATTCCCCCTTTTCCTCTCCTTTTTATTAGGAAACTAATTGTCCTCCACTATCTCCTAAATTATCTCCAACTATCTCTAATTCCTATTTATCTCCTAAGTTATCTCTAATTACTATTTATCCTCTCCCCCACTTTTACTCTTTATATATCTAAAGAAAGCTTCAATTAAAAAAAATAGAACAATTATTTAAATATTATAATGAAATTATGCAATAACTTTATTTAAATATTTAAATAATGAAACGTTTAACATAACTAAATTTTAAATAGTTAAAATAATAAAATTATGTAATAAATTTAAAAATTTTCTTAAGAGTAGAAAAAATAATTATAATAGATTTCATAATATTTGAATTAATAATAGTTTTATATTTTACAAAATTAATAACAAAATTATGTAATAATAGTATAAATTATAATTTTATGGATTATTAAACTTAATAAATAATTAATATTTGAAAACTTATATTATTTAAACTAAACAATGTTGTAAATAACTAATTTTTAAATATTTTAAATATAAAAAAATAATATATTAATCATATTTTATATATGATTTCAAAAACAAAAAATAGATTAAATAATAAAGTTGGGTTGTAGTCACCCATTCAATTTTCTAGGTCAAATGAGTCAAACTGTTCCATGTCAGCATTCTATATATAAATATGCATATATGTATATATGTGTATAAATACATATTTTACCAATAATAGTGTATATTTATGTTTTACATATAATATATGTATTATTTTATATTTTATTTATATTTATATATTTTTTTGTTTATAGAAATGTTAAAATTTGTGATTTGATGCCAAAAAGGGTTTTTTTTTTTCCTGCAAAACAGTGGGGCAAGGCACCAACGAAACCTTGGGAGGTATATATCTTGAAAAGTTACCCAAACTAAAAAAAAACCTCAATCGGACATTAGAGTGCAAAGTTATGTCCTTTGAAAGTTTGCACATGCATTAAGTATGCAACCCACAACCTAGTAGTTGGGTCAAATGGGTCAACAATTGAATCCTCAGAGTCAGGTGATTTTTTACCATGTCAACAGTGTTGACCGAAAATGGCAGTTTTCAATAGAACTAGACCTAGAATCAAGGTCGGGTGATGGTTCAACCGATCGGGTAAATGGTTGGTATAAAACATTGGTATCGATTTAGGTCGGTTTTTTAGTTTGGTTGGGCAATTCAAAAGGTTTAAACTTAAAAAACTAAATTTAAAAATTATATTAAATTTTAAAAAAGTACAATGATATTATATTAAAAGATTAAATTTACAAATTTAAATTTATAATATAAAATATTTTAGTCTAAGAAATATGAGAAATTTCCCCACATTCCTGTATTAAAAAATTATATTTGAAATATAAAAATATTAATATGCATTTATGATCAAGTCGTTTCGATTTTAGTTAGCTTACAAAAGGCCAATCCGAAACTAATCCAACTTGGCTAGGTTTGGAAATTATTGAACGAAGCCAACCGGAAATACTAGAAAGTGACCAACTTAGGTTGAGTTGGGTTAGTTTGGTTAGTTTCATCGGTTTGATGAAATACCTTAGTTGAAATTAATTATTGATATTTTTGTATTGTAAAAAACTTATTAAAAATAGTATATAAATATAAATAATTATTAATTATTTAAAAATTAAAATATAAAATAATTGTATACTCTTATGTATTTATATTATTTAACTTTCGCTAAACAAAGTTCGTGCATCACACGGGTCCCTGCTAGTTTTTCAACTAAAATACCTTCATTATTGTTGAATTTGATCCCTTTTTATTATAAAGGCAAAAAATGTAGTTTGGACTACTATTTATATTAAATTCATTCCATCCCTCTTATTTAGTTTTGTATTTAAGGCATTAATTCCCATCCCCTTTCATTACGTCCTATATTTACTATATATTAAATAAATGATCATTGTTGATTTTTTCTTGACTAAAACACACCTATTTTTAAATTTGATCATTCTCTAACCTTAAGTGCAGAAAATGTATATTAAATTATTGCTTTTCACTTCATTCAATTTCCTCTCATTAAGGTATTAATTACCTCTCTCTCTATCTCTATCTCTCTCTCTCCTTAGATCCTTTATTTGAAATAATTTTGTTTCTCATCAATAAATTCTACTAATTAACTCTACACCCAATAATTTTAAGGGTAAAAGACTTAAAAATACCCTCTATTTTCATAAATTGACTCAAACATATTTTGTGGGTTGATCCCACTAGACTTAAACCTACCCTAAGTAAAGCATTTAGAACTCTTAATATGTGATACCACATGACCCATTATTTATTTATTTTTAAATCCTATATATTTTACCCTTGTTATTCTACTTAGCTAAGAATTTATACATATAAAAAACCTGTTTTAAAAGATAAATTGTGATCGTGCAACCAAAAGGCTTCTCCAACAACAGATAAAATATTAATTTTGCTAAAAAGAAAAAAAGGCAAAATATCGATGGAACAATTGAGAAAATTCCTGGGAAGCTTCAAGACGAGCTTGGTCAAGTCGAAACTTCAATTTGTCACGAATAAGTTTACACTAGTCTTGAGTATATATATATGAAGGTGTTTTAGCCAGATTTGCTTAAACATTCGCATATTTGAATCCATGGGCTTGGTCAAAGAACCATTAAAATACCCGAGTAGATAATCAAATTTCATATAACTAATTTTCTAGGGAAATTTATATTTCGAAATTCGAACCACCCAATGAATATAAAAGGTATCTTTTAACCTACAACTGGGTGTTTTCATTGACTTCTCCCATTTTATTGGTATGCCTGCGTCGTTCAAGCCTCACTGAAGACATTAGCCTAATCATCATGCAGTGTCTATATATATATATATATATATATATCAGGCGCTAAGGATGAGAGCTTTCCATTACTATCGCTAGCTTTCTGACCTAACAAGAAGAGCTCAAAATTGAAATTTTTGATAAGAGATGCGCATTCTCAAATCTCAAGCATATGCATGAGTAGAGAAGGGGTGGTAGGGTTTGTTTACAGGAATGGGATTTCAATTTTCAAGGTAGAAGATGTCTGTTCGTCTTTTAATTCAAACCATAAAAGATAATGGTGGAAACTGGAAAAGTATATTTACAAAATTTGGGATGTGTTTAAGTCAATTTATGAAAACTGATCAGGGTATGTTTAATTCTCTTACGTGCCCTAATTATAACAATGCAAAACCTATGCCTTCAAACCCAACATGAAAAATAAACTATCCTTTTTTCCATATGGCAGGCACATAGTTCAACTATTTGGGTGAAACGGGCCAATCAATGGCTTCATAGTTACATAATAAAGGTTTAAAAATAAATAAAAATATAAAAATTACAACAAAGGCACGTCTCCAAAAGTGTATATTTATCATGTTAAATAAAAATAAGTATTATAAATAAGAAGTATTTTTTTATTAATGATGGAAATGAAATACCATTTTCCTATTCAAGCAACGGATCAATGGTTCAACCTTTTAGGTTAAATCAATCAACCCACATTGTCATAATTAAATAACAAAAATCTTAACGAAGATTGAGATAAAAATTATTAAAAATACAAAAAAAATATTGTAGAAAACATTTGGATACATCTCTAATATTATGTATTTCATCATATCAAACAAAAAAGTATGCTAAATAAGAATTATTTTTGTTAATAATAAAAATAGAATAAAAATTTAAACTAACTCAAAAAAGAGTATATATTTTTTCATCTAATTGGAGGTTAGTGACCTGTATGGGTGCAAATTGTGTAGACTGAATCTGAGTTTGAACCAACCTAACTTGCAATTTTAGACAAAATAGCTTGAATCTTCGGTCATTAGGCTGGGCTTGGGCCTATGCCCAAAAGTTTGGGCTTTTTTATTTTTCAACTTGTGCCTGGGCCTAGACTTAGGTAGCTCTAGCTTGGCAGGAGTAATACCATCTCAAAGGCCTAGGCCTAGAGATGAAACCAAACCTCCTTTTTGTTTCTAAAACTAAGGCGTCATTGCAACGTAGTGAACAAGTTCTTCATAGCATTGGTTTAAATGCCATAGTGTATACCCTCAAAATGGTCATAAGGATGGCCTATGGTTGGCATGGAGGAGGGGTGTAGATGTTGATGTTTTGTGTTTGCAGAGGTGTATGATCACCATCCTATTCATGGATGTTTGCCAGGGGTGAAATGGTTGTTCTTGGGATTCAGTCAGGGGTGAAAATGGTTGTTCTTGTGTTTGCAGAGGTGTATGATCACCATCTTATTCATGGATGTTTGTCAGGGGTGAAATGGTTGTTCTTGGGAGGAAATGGGATTCAGTTAGTGCAAAGCCCGTTCAAACAACCATCATAGCCTTGCATTGGGAATATCTCCCCATGAAATAAAGCATAGAAGTACGGAGATGTTCCCGATGCAAGGCTGTAAAGGCTGTTCAAACGGGCCTTGCACTGACTGAAGCCAATCTCCTCGGGAATCTGTGGTGATCCTTGTTGCCAATGCCGTTATGAGGTATGGGAGTTACTTGATGGTATTGTTGCGAATATGCTGGCCCGTGGTTATGCATGGGTAATTTTAACTCAATTAATTGCTCATGTTAAAGAAAAGAGAGGTGGTCATAGAGGTGTTGGTTGTAGTGCTTACTCGTTGGCAAAGTTTAATTGATATTGGTTTTGGGAAGACATTACACTTGGTGTAAGGCCATGCTTAGGAGTGCTTAAGTTAAAAATAAGTGCTTATTCAAACAAGTACTTATTTGTATTTGACACCCAACTTCTATAAGTAATTATTTTTAAAATAAACATTTATTTGATATTGGATGTATTTGGTAGTCTTTTTCTCTGATAAACACTTAAATAAGAGCATTTATAGCTATTTTGTCTTTTAGGGAGTAAATGAAACAGTATTTAGTGAGATGAAGGCACTTTGATGTGAGATTGACACACACGTTCCACGCATTGATTATAATTTGTAGTGGTTGAAGGATTTACTCACTTCACTAGAGGAGGATCTATAAGCCCGTGAAGAGCTTTTTTGGAGGCAACAGTCTAGAGAAACATCTATTGATGGTGTTTGGTGGGAGGATGGCTCATGATTCTATATTCCCATATTTGCATAGCATTCTTCTTCAATATCTGTAGGCCTAACCGGACAATGAATGTTGCATTTCTCTGTAAAGGTTAGTATTTTAAGGGCGAATGTTGTATTCACCACAAATTCTTTTTACCGGCCGCCGCTAAAAACATGCAGCAACGGATTTGTCGTGTTTTACTATAGTAAGGTCTGTCAACAGGCCAGGTCTGAGTTGGGATAGGATGTCTCAGTCCCAAACCGATTATTAATGGCAATGGTTACAATTATAGAATCAAAACTAATATAATCGATTCGGTTCAGTTTGGTGGATGAGATAGAACGGACCCATTGACAGTAGCCAATATATCCTTTGGCCTTCCTCAAGGTCGGTACTCCACCATACACACACACCACCGAAGAAAACGATGTTAGCAACAAGTTGGCATATGGAAGATGGTGACTGAGGTACCAACTCCACATTCACATTATTCTGTTGTGTTGGAAATTGGAATTGATCATTGGATGTGGGTGTTGAGATGGCTCAAGTTTTATTGGGAAAGTGACTGTTAGGGCAATGTCAAGAGGTTGTTGGACTTGCTTTTGAAATAGGATAGTCTCAACTGAGGAGGCGTTAAAATCATCAACTGTGTGACTGTGATATCACTCACTATTAAGTAACGCATTCAAAATGAAAGTCGGAATCCATCCCCGGTGGAAACGGTAGGCCTTCTCCGTACACAAGGTACTTGCTGATTTATAGTCTAACTGTTTGGTAGGCCCTAGACTAGAGTAGAGAAGAAGTAGAGATGGTCACTGGTCACTTGGTCAGTCATCTTCAAATCAAATCGGCTTTTGTGGGCCTTGTGGACTTGGCCCAGACACTGGCTCCTCGTAACCCGTAATCGTAGCCCCAAGGAGTAGGACATCAAATATGTCACAATCGTGTGCCAGCGATGATCACAAGTTCACACAAAGCCCTTGAACAGTTACTAAAGTAGGGGAAGAATTATGGGCATCTGATCATCAAGTCAGTGTCTTCGTTATATATCATGGGCCCATAGGGTACATTACATAGAAACACTATGTACTGTTTTAACCCATAACAAGCTTGCATCCAGATCAAGATGATGCAAACTATATGCATCTGGGAGCTATGGTGGAAGAAGGGTGGGTCCTGTCCATATGCATATAAAATCTTCCATTTAATAATCTCTTGTTCACATTTCATATTTGGGTCTTAATCATCGATCACATAGACAAGGTCCAGAAGATGGCCAATCAGGAGGGTTTTCTGTTTTCTACCAGTACCAATGAATGAATGACCTTCAAGTGGAGGAAAATCACTCTCAAACAGAAAGCAAATATACAGCATGATCAGTACAAAAAACTGATAATTTTTCAAATGAAATACATCACTGAAAATATTCATTATATCATTCATATCAAATGTTCTCTTTTGAGTAGGACAAAAGTAAAGCAGATATTGTTGGCATTCCGTCCTTCCTTCTAACATTAGGAAAAAACACAAGGTGGACTAATTGATGATGATGCTCTATAACAAACAAATTCCAAGCTGTTAATAGTGGGGTCCACTTTGCCCTCAACCTATTGACTAGGCCCTATGCAAGACAGGAATTAACTAATTGAAACATAATTCAAGGTATGGGAGTTAAAAATTTGGTGATCCTCCAAAACTTGTTTTTGAGAGAAATATTTGAAAACTGTCCTATAACTGGCTGATCCATACTCATAGACGAAAAGAAGTCACTGAACAGAACTCAAAACCCGCACCATTACCCTTTTTTGTGAAGATAGATAATGAAGAAGAAAAGAGATTAAAGAGACTGATGTATGGATTCAGAAGAAAGGGAAGCTAAACCAAACTAAACTCTTTTCTTGGGCCTGTATTAGGTGGGGAGCTCATGACAGAGAAAATTTTAAAGGAAAAGGAAGTCCAGACAGGCACAGAAGGAAGATTATATAGAGAACTGAGAAATTGAGAAGAGAGAGATATAGGGAAGGAGAGAAGCTACCAAGGAAAATTAAAAGCTGAGAGAAAATGTCCAAAAAGCAAGAAAAGACACAGTTATGGTGCAGTCGTCTCCCTCTTTAAAGACCTTTCTTCCAAGGTAAAATGTAAAAAATAATAATAATAATAATAATAAAAGTTCTGTTGTAAAAGTATTGAAGTTTTTTGTTATGAATTACGAAAGCAGCAGCCAGGTTGCAGATGATGATGAACCCACATCAGCTCTTGATGAAAGCATTCAAGTCCAACCAACCAACCAACCCTACCAACTCCTCAACACCTCTCTCTCTCTCTCTCTCTCTATTCAATGCAGCCAGGAAGGGCCTCTGATTTCTGATGTCTGTATTTAAGGAGGGTGAAGAGGGGGGAGAGAGAGAGAGAGAGATCAGTGCCAGCAGCAACAGAAGCTGAATAGCAGGTCATCAAGAACGGGGGCAATTCAAGGCAGCTTTAATCCGATGAATTGTATTGCTGATAACATTATTAACCGTAGACACTGTATCTACAGTCACCCTTGCAGTTGGCAGGCTGCTAACAAGTATCTGATATGCCACGGTAATGAGTGACCCACTTGACCTGCTTGTGTTACCTTGCAGTGAGCTTGAAGACGCTCCCTCTGCTGCTTGGTCCCGCCGGCCATCGGAATAAATGGCAAATCCTGATGGCAGTATATTGATGTAGGAGGTGTCTTCCCCGCTCATTGCTATATTAATTGCTGGCAAATCTACCGGAGAATAAACAACAAGTGATTCTGATGAATCTATGCAACTTTCTTGAAGTAGCAACATGTTGTTCTGGCTAGCATTGAGAGTCTGTACGCGATATACAACCATGCTCGTAAGCCAACTATAATCAGGGAGTAGTGATTATAGCCAGATGAAAAGGGAAAACAAAAGCAGAAATCTAAGAAAAAAAAAAGTTACAGAAGTAACAGATATCTGATTCAAACATACCCGAAGAACAGAAATACAGTTTCCCGGATGAGATCCATTTGCAATATGGGCAACCTCCTGCACTGAATTACCATGGGAAAGAAGATCCCACTGTACAGATTACAAAATTCAAAGACAGTCTTAGTATTTCTGCTTGCTCTTAACTCATTGGAAAAAGCTTCAAGGAACCAATACTTGGTTAGTTTTACCTGAGCTCGATTCCTCTCATCCCTGATGAAATTGAAGACGTTCTGCCAGGGTACTGGAACCCATATAGAGGTTGCTGCACTCAGAATCACACCAGTTGGTTGTCCAGGTTCTGTGCTCTTGTGGGCGATAACTCGAACTCCACTGTCACCTAAGCCAGAGAGTGTCGTCCACCGCCCGCTTGACGCGCTTATGTTAGCACAGAAACTGTTTACCATTCGTTGGGCAAGCCTCATCATGCTTCTCCTTCCATCAACTGAGGGGATCACTGTAAACACATCATCATCAAAGGCTTACACAGCCATGAAGTTTGATTTCTCCAAGGAGATTAAATTCTCAGAAGAATTAAGCTGATTACTGTACCTCCGCCAAGGTCCCGACTAGAAGCACCCGACACCATTTGGCAGGCAAATCTTTCACACATCCTCTGCAGTGTGGCAAGCCATCTTTCAGCTCCATATGCCATCCCACTGCTAACAAAATCTCTATATAGCCGAGGAGTAGGAACCCTGTCTTCCAATTCCACATGTTCCAGCCAAGAAACCTATCAAGTATTCCCCAGAAAATGGGTTTTCAGGGTCAGTACTTGCTTAGTTATAATGTGAAAAAGTAATTTCTGCAGTCGATATTTTTCACCTTTGAATACCCATTAGGTATTTCTTGAATCAAGCATCCAGAAGGAAGCCTCCGACATTGGAGAGGTGAGACAAGTTGGTTCTCTCTGGTGATATCAAAGGATACATCCACTACAGCCCACATGCCTTGCTCAATTTGCTGGCAGTAACGAACAAAATAGACTTCTCGAGTTGGCACAAGTGGTGAAAGAACCTGCAACTCTGCATAAATCTGCGACCAAAATTCTACAAGTTTAGACAAGTTTCTAGCATACTAAAAGCCCAAATGTTGCATTATCAAATAGAAGTGAAGAGAATACTGATTTTGCCAGCTACCAGTTGCAAGGAACCACTATGGCTTCCCTCCATCCCAGGGGAGAGAACTTCAATTTGCCTTGCTCTTGAGACCACTGTAGGGAAACACTCCACCCATTTGTTCTGCATTCTAGTAAAAGTTCATTCTGATAAATAAAAACCAAAAATGGGTATTCAGAAGTACTCTCTCTATGAACTGTTGAACAACACTAAGAGGAACAGAGCTCACCAAGTTTGTAAACATGTCAACCAAAGCCAACCCGTTCATGATCACCACTCCTGAAGCTCTTGACATCTCAATACTAGTATCTGGGTTTCTCAAGCTGCAAGCTCTTGGGAATAGTCTCTCATAGCTTTCGTGGTTGATCACATCCCTCCCATCATTTGTAGACTTCCTCCACAAGGGCTCATCTGTCTGCAAAAGCCTGATAATTTCAGCCATGGCACTGGCAGCAAGATCTGCCATTACTGCCTTCTCCATCTCTGAGATGGCCGTTGTCTGAAATGGCAATTGTGGATCGGAAGAAGAACTTGAGGCAAGAAGATCAAGATCAAGAGCATGTCCGCCCATTCCTTGACCTCCCAGACTCCCAACTGATAAATCCAATGAAGAAACTGAAATAGGTGGAACGGGTGGAAGCTGTGAGATCGGCCTCCCAGTATACCTCGCTGTGATGCTAGTTATTCTTTCAAGCTGCAAAGAGGGGAAGGAGTGGGGTAATCTAAATTAAGGACAATAGAACAATCGAATGAACACAGGAGACCAAAACAGAAAAAAAAAAAAACAATAAAAATGGAGGTGGTCTGAGTTTCAGTCATATCAAAAAGCTTACTTCTTCTCTCAGTCGGGCATTCTCCAACCTCAGTTTCTCTTCATCAAAATACTCCCCACCAGGAGGACCCCCACAAGTTGGGCAGATCACATTCTTCAGTGCCTCTCTGATTGCTATGTTCTCACTCCTGATCCTATCATTGTCTTGTCGAAGCGCATTGTTATCAGAACGTTCGAGTTGTGCCTGGATTAAACCAGCATATCAAATTTGTCATTTCTGAAGAAGCAAGAACTCCGAGGGAAAAAAAGAAAAGAAAAGTAGAAAGTAAAGCATCCCCACATCCTCACAGAAGCAAAAATCTATCGATACAGTTAGATTACCTTCATCTGGGTCCTCCTGTTCTGGAACCAAAACTTGATCTGACGAGGCTCTAGCCCCAGCTCCCTGCTTAACTGCAAACGTTTCTTTTCGTCCGGGTGGGGACAGTCCTTGAATACCCTTAATCCCCATAAACAAGTGAACAAACTCATTACCATCAATAGAACAATCTCCATTACAATGAGTAAAGAAGAAGATAAGTTGGCAAACACCACTAAAAATGAGTAATAAACACTTCCTCTCCTAGTTTTTAGTCAAACTTGAAGAGAAGCATACGAAAACAGAAGCACAAAAAGAGTCGGAAATCAATATAAAACTCATTAGCGAGAGCTGCATATGAGCCCGACATGAACACTATTAGTTCCTATGATCTTATCAGGGTCAAGGAAACCAAAAGAAAGAAGATCCAGATGGACGAAAACAAGGAAGAAAACAGTGAAAGCAACATCTGTAAGAAGTTCTGAACAAGGAAAACAGTACAGAAGACAAGAACAAAAACGTTATATCATATGTAACAGTGATCTCTTACGCTTCAAGCCGCTGAATCTGCTGAGCAGTGTGTCTATGGTAGCGTTTCCTCTTGTCATGAGGATCAGGGATGTCTCGGTCGTCCCCGGAACCACCGCCTCCGACGCCGGCTTCCATTTTCAGTCACCAACACACGCTGTTAATCACTCAGTCGTTGTTGTTGATGAAGCACCTTGTTTCTTCAAATTTGAGGGTATAAATAGCAATTTTCTGAGTGAGAACAAACCCATAAAGCAGCAGAGGAGGGATTTGTTTGGATTCTGGTTCGGTGTGCTCCACTACACGTGCTCCTGCATTACCCATTTCTCATTTGCGGAGGAGTAGAAACGGCCAGAAAATCGGAGGTATCAGCATGAATCAAGGGAGAGTGAGATACAGAATAAAGCAAACCAAATTTAGATGAATTAATGGGGCTCCCGTGGATTTCGAAGATGTGTAAGAGCAAGAGAAAACCGACGAGAAACCAAGATAACAAGCCAGCGAATGCCCAGCATTAAGTAACCGACGGTATTAAAGCCCCTGTTCTGAGATAGCTTGAAGAGGCTTTTAAGTATTTTTCCTCACCATTCCAGGACTCTCTCTATCTGTATTTGAAGTTTGGTACGCGCAGTCGTAGGAGTACAGGTTGGAGTCTTTAAGACATGGTTGCCGGCGACGGCATATATCGGCTGCCGGACAGGCCTTTTCCGACGAATCTATTTCTCAATTTAGTACTTTTGGTTTTGGTTTTCGACCGTACGGGAATAGAAATGTGTAGTGACGGAGCTGCCCTTTGGTACCCTTTTTTCACACACACCTCAATGTGAACAAAAGTCAAACCTGTTTGCTCATTTGGATAGGATGTAATTTAATGAGTTTTTCCTCTTTTAACAAGGTGGGTTTTGTTTGGGTGAGATCCAGGGCTAAATATAAATTATGATCTTAAGAATGTTTACCATTGATGAGGCAGAATGTCATGATTGATTGATAATGAAATCTCCTGAGAAGTTGCTTTGTTTGCCCCTCGGTTTCATCTAAGACTGTCTTCGGCTTAAAAATAATAAAAAAAAAATAAACAGAAAAACAAGAGAGAAATAGAAAGTTGAGGGGAAGTTATTAATTAAAAGAATTTCACAAATTTTATTAGCAACTTTCCCTCAACTTCCTATTCCTCCCTTGTTTTCTGTCAAATCAAATGCGTCCTTCAGGTAGTAAGTAGAGTTATGATGGACGAACTTAATATATTTGAAATTAGGGTAAATCTATGACGTCGGAAAGGTATGATAGAAAGGAGTTTTCATGAATGGAAATCTTTTTGAATTTTGAATTTGATGAATATCACCTGATTGGTTATCGTTTTTATGATATAAATTGATTAGTTATAATGTTTTTTTTTTTTAAATTAATATGATTGAAAAAATTGGTTAATGATTATATTTCGACAATCATGTTCGCTAAAAAACAACAAGTTATACAAGAAAGCGACATTTGTCAAAAAAAAATTGGCATAACTTTTCTTGAACCCTTGAATTGATGAGTTTCAATGGGTTCATTTGTTTGGAATCAATGTGATCAAATAATTGGTGGATTTGTTACGTCTTTTTGGCTAAAAATACAAGGACTACCAATGTATGCTTTTTTCAATTTTCAGCCTTTAGGCATATAAGGCCCCACTTGATAAGCTTTAGGCTGCTGGGTTGGGAACAAAAATGAACCAAAAACAATTAGTGTTTCGAGTGTTTGGTAAAAATTGCTTTTAAAAGTGTAACAATCTAACTAAAATACTTTTAAGTCCCAAACCACGAAGCCTAAAATTGGGGCCTTGTGCTTCTGGGCTTTAAAAGCACACATTCTGAAGCTTATCCAAGTGCAACTGTTTGGGTGAAAGGCTATGGGATTTTATGATATGAAGCCATGATAAAATTCAATCAGAAATGAAATGATTTCATGAAATTTTTAATATACACATTTTTTCAACTTTGCCCTAGATAAATAATTGCTAAATTTGGTCATGTTATCTATTTAAATTTTATTCTCAATGAATTATTTCATAAAGCCAAATTAATAAGGTCCATCATGCCAATTTTTAGAAATCTGATGGTAACCTTACTCATGGACTCCATCGGATATGATTGAAGTGGTTCATTAGAGAAATGTGGCTAATTTTTCTATATGTTATAAATTAATTGTGGATAGATTTGAATAACTCATCATCGTTGTTTTAGTAGAAATTATCAATGTTGACCCAAGGAATAAAAAAAAAAAAAACCATCAATATTCCATATATTTGCCATTCAATTTACTTCTATAGCACCATGAGAAGGATATGCTTCAAATTTTTACAAGTAGTGATGAACTCTGCAAGTATTCTATACATCTACCATCATCACCATTGTTATCATCACTAACAATCACTTCTATTATTCCATTAGCCCCTTTTGACTAATAAAGACATAAGAATTGAAGTGGGTAATCCATTTGTTCAACAATTAATCCTCTATTAACAGTCTGATTTGTAAACTAGGTTCATTCAATTAGAAAAAGAAAACCGGTATAACCATCCATTGTGGTATTGTCCTTGCCATCCCCAATCACTATTAACTCATCACATAAGTGGTCAAGGGCATTTTTATAATTTTGTCATTTTAATGAAGTAAAGCCATTCTTAAAGAGACTGGATCTGCTCCTCACACCTGGCGCCTCACACGCACATCCTATCCTATCATGCATTGGGAACATCTCCCATATGAAGCGCCCATTTGTGAGGAGCAGATCCCGTCACATTCTTATTCTTAAGATCTATTGTCCTTTTCTTCACAGTTCACACCGTTCATCTTTTGCAACTAATCTAATAAGAATTGTTATCTGTTCGTTACAGACCGCGCCTCACACTGGTGTTACAGCCACATCCCATTAATAATAATAATATAAGTACGGAAGATATCCCCTATGTGCGGTCAGAACATGCTGTGAGAGTCGATCGGGATTCGTTTAATGCCACCTATCTATCAATCAATGATTATGAATGTAGGATGGAGGATGGATCCATCCATTATATCCATCATCCATGGATTGATTGATGCATCAATCCATGCGTGCGTTAGTGAAGTCTAAAAAAAGGGGTTGAAAACTTTTCAAAATGATTTTCACCTGCAACACCACTCAACACCCCCCCCTCCCCCTCTCCCTCTCCCCGTTGCTGTCAACGTCGTACGTCCCACTCCCTCTTAATTCGTCCGTATGCCGTCAGAGGGTTGTTTGGTGACAAAGCCCGGATCGCATTCAATGTTCTCCAGTCTCCTCCCTTCTTCTTCTTCTTCTTCTTCTTCTTTCAGTTCTACCTTCTACGAGTTCGTCCTCCCTCCGTCTCCTTCCACCCCCTTTCCTCTTAATAATCCCCGCGGGACCCACACCTAAACCTTAAACCAGCTCTTCTATTCTATCGTCCGATGTCTTTTGCCCAGAGGTGATGGATCTGCCACGTCATCACTGTTCTGCACTGCCGAGTGACGAGATAGTATTAGTAGAAACTCCCAAGTCCCAACCCCCCCCCCCCCGGCCCCGGCTCCGGCCCCCTGAAACCGTTATCTCTCCGTCCGTCTGTCCGTCGCACTCGGAAAGTGGCTAGATCCTGTTCCTGGCTCCAAGTGCGCTTTGACGGAATGCGCTTTGAATAAGTAAATAACGCGTGGCGATGTCTTGGTACAACATAAATAGTAAGGCCCCCTCCAGTAGTAAATTAGTAATGTTGAATTTACAACCAGACCCTTCGCCCAGTCGCCCTTCAAATCAGTGCTATTATGTGTTCTGTCCAGTTTCCACGTGTCCCAAGCGCTGATTTTTGCATCTCACTTGTCAACGACTTCTTTATTATGTGAAATGCTACTACCGTGTGCGGTACACCCTACGCGGTGTTATATATCATGAATAAAATGAATATTTATGTAGAGGACCGATTATGATACAAGAAAACTTACGGCCAATCAATCCTAGTGATGGATCAGGTGTTTTGATTGGTCAAAATCTCTTTCTTCTTTCAGGTAAGATATCTTCTCGGTATCATAGATTTTTTCATTTTTTTTTTGTCATAAAAAAAATGAGAGTTCTACTATCGTGCGGTAATTCTATGATAAAGGGAAAACCTCAGCCTCACAATACAAGGGAGCTGTTGTCAAAGGTAGGAAGCTAACCAATTCATGGGGATTTCGGAGCCTCAGCATCTTGAAAAGGAGAAATCGTGTAAATACCCTGAGAGCTTGCTGTGATTTTGCTTGATAATTTTTGGTTTCAGGAATTCTCTAAGCATGCTGTCAAGACTCAAGGTATATAAACCAGTTTTAGTTTCAAGAAATTCTCATTCATTCTATCATTTGCATCACATCATAGAATCTGAATTATTCTTATACACCACATGGAGCCAATACATCGGAGCATAACCAATCACAAGTAACACACCAGTGTCTCTACAAGTAGGACCGGCATGTATAGACACTTGATTGCATACTTGTGATTAATTACATAGCTCCACCTATACACAGTGGTGCGAGCATGAGATCCAAGTGAGATTGAAGCCCTATCATGGAGACTGCAGAAGATCATTGAGGAGTACCATCATGTTCTATCTCGTTTTGTCATGTTTTTCGAGAAGCAAATCAAGCAGTAAATTGGTAATTCTCTTTCTGAGGTCATATAAATTTGGATGTTTTGCCTTGATCTCTTAGTTTTATATGCTTCTGTGATATTTGAGGGCGTACTAATTAACCCCATTTTGTGTAGCCCTTTCCGAGCCCTCCTTTAGAGTTTCATCCTAATTCCTAAGCGGATATGTATTCAGAATATTCAAATAGCCTTGTCTAAAGCACACAGGGAAAGACGTCATGTTGGAAGAATGAGAGACATTCTGGTCGGATCTTGGTTTATATCGCCTGTATTTAATATATCATTTGAAACAACAACCACAACCAACAAACGTACTTGGCATCTATGGATTGGCTTAGAAGTAGAATATCCAATTAATTGAACCAATCTTGGGTTTGGACTAATGGGGCCTTGCCATAGAAACCTAGATTGATATGTGGCTCATAACCTTACCACTTGTCCAGTTGTTAGAGCCTCAAGATCCATTGGACCCCATTGATGGGTCAAATCTGTTAAAGATCATTCTGTTGCGTTCTTCCAGTTTCTACTTTGGCTAATGTTTTAATTAGGTTGGAGCTGGGTTTTGATTGTTGGATTATGCTTCCTATGGCAAGTTATGGGCCCCCAGACCCATTTTTGGGATCAGTATCTCTTAGTCCTCTCCATGTTCTTTTTTCTTTTTTACTTTATTTATATTAGGGTTACATTCAATGCTTAGCTAACTTATCTGCAAATGGAATTCTGAATTTAAGTTCAAATTGGATCCAGTTAAGGGTCATCTGAATTTGATTCATTTATGATCGGATCCAATATAGATCCGCCCTACATGATCTGATCTGATCTGATACAATTCTATTCAATTTGATTTAAGTATTGTGATTATATATATTTAAAATTTTTGGATGTTTATTTATTTATTTTTGAATGCCAATAAGGCATTTTCATCCAAATAACTTTAGCAATCAGGTACACAAAGATGCTTAATAGTAGTTAAGAAATTGTGACACCTTTGAACATGTAAACAAAGAGGAAACGTTGCAAAGCATATGAAGAATCAAAAGTAAGTCATCAATTGGTGGGATTTATGTGATAGAGATACCCAAAGAAGCCAAGAGTTAATAACTATTCCTTCAATTCTTCTTTGGGAAGTTTGATTTGAACGATGTTGAAGAAATTATGAAAACGTTTGTATAATAGTCACCAAAGTCATTGAGAAAATAAAAAATTGGATCCAGGAACTGAACAAGGCTGTTCCTCCTCATTATGAAGAATCAAATTTTCGGTGGACATATTTAATTCTAGTCGCAAAAAAAAAAAAATCATTTGCAGAAAGAACTGTAAAGTGGGTGAAATAGATATTAATGCTGTCCAATTTGAGGTGTAGCCGAGTTAGACATGTAGTAGTAGATAGTCCTACTAACTTGGATGAAGCGAAGGTAGAAACATGAGGTGGTGAACTAAGCAGATCTGCACACTTTTTGTAGGGTTTTAGGGAAGAGACTGCCCACTGAGGTCAACAGAAGGCTCTTCCATCCTTGGCGAGGGTCTCTATTTGTACGAGTCTGTGAGGGGTTACGCTTCCTTTGAGGTTTTACCTTATCCTTGGTAGGTGGCATGCATGCTAATCTATTGATGTGGATCGAAGTTGTCAGCCACGAAAGCATTCATGTGGCAACTTTGACCGGCTGAGGCATGGCCCTAATTAGATACCTCCCTCGAATGGTTTGTCAAACTTGACATGTATAGAGCTTCTAGAGGTACTCTCTGGAAGGAGGGGGATCATAAGAAAGCCTAATGGTAGCATTGTTGATGTCTTATGGTTTTTACTCTTCAATTCAAATGGAGTTCTTTGTGGTTTTGGATGAGTTAACTCTTTGCCTCCAATTTCAGCTATAATATGTAATAGTGGAGAGTGGTGACGAAATTTCCGTTGAAGTGATTGAATGGCTTGATCTTATTTCCATGGATCGTTCATTATACCCTCCTCAATATTAAAGATTTGGTCTCTTCCATGGATCATGTCACTTTCATTCATACTTCCAATGAAGCTAGCAAGTTAGCTGGCGCTTTAGTAAATACAAGTAATATTGATTAGGAGGCGTTTCAAATATATTTTATACTCACTGAGCTCCTGGAAAGAAGCAGAATTGCAGTTATAGAGGATTGAATTGATCTTCACTCTGCTAGGATTAGATGGATGTAATTAAGTTTTGTCTTGAAGTTGTATTTGAATGGGATGAGTGTGTGAGGGAGAGATTTATAATCCGTATATAAAGGAATCAAATTTGGGTGCACCCTTGGATTCATTTGCAGTCTTAATTTAGCTTCAACAATTAAGGAGATCACAACTCTCTTAAAAGCTTATTCACTATAAAAAATTAGCAATAAGTTATATCCAGTTCGGCCATTACATTTTAGCCCATTTTTATTGGAAAGATGAAAGGGATAGGGAGGTGACGAGGACCGTTGTTTTAACTTTTAAGCCGGTCTCTCTGTGATGCTTTAATGTGCATTGGAATTGATGTTCTGTCATCTGTGGCGTTCAATCACAAGATCAGTGCATAGACCTGTTCATGGGCCGCGTCGGGCTTTTACTGTGTATTAACAAATTTTTTTAAGGCCCGAGCCCGAGCCTGGCCCGACCATCGGGCCTACAATTTGGGCCCGAGCCCGGCGCTCATAAAAAGCCTGAAATCCGAGCCTGGGCCCGGGCTCGAAATTTAGCCTATATTATTATTATTATTATTAATGTTGAAGCAGCTGAATAAAGAGAGAGATAGATTGAAATTATAAAAAAAAGAATAATATATATATATATATTAAATTATAAATATATATTTTAATAAATATTATATTATTTATATATTTTATATAATATATAAAATACATATTATATATTTTATAAAATATATAATACTGAGTCGGGCCGGGCCGAGCTCGGGCCGGGCTTTTTTGACAAATCTCGAGCCCGGCCCGAAACACAATTAGGCTTACTATGTTAAGCCCGAGGTCAGGCCCGCGGGCCTAATTATATGACCAAGCCTGGCCGGGGTGCAGGCCGGGCTGGGCCGGGCCGTCGGTCTACCCGGCCCATGAACAGGACAATGCAACGAGACCCGTTCGGCTCAGATCCGGCAGTCCCACAACCCGGCCCAATCCAAGTGCTGGGTTTTAGAATAGGATTGACGCAAAATAAGTTCAATAGTTAGTTTATTTTATCAGCTTCTCTCTCTCTTTAATTTTTTACTTTTTTCCTTTAAGCAACTGATTCAGCCAATCAGACTGTTTGACACTTTGACCCATTACCCAATAGCCTCGATTTTGAAAACCAATCTAGTTTACTTAAAATTGCCGCTGTGATGATAGTTTGGAGCAGACTAGCACCCTTGATTTTCCTTGGACAGAGGCTTTGATGAGGAGGAGGAAAAGGAATTAATTGGATCAATTTGGGAATTGGGACCCCAATTGCCACAAACTCGGATCTCTTACCCGCAGGACTTACAGTTCAACAGTTGTATATTGGGAATAGAGAAAGTCAAATTTTTTCATTATATTGAATGGGGCGGGGATGGAGATGATTTTCTCCCGTGGGAAAATTTTCATTTCCGTTAGTGGGGACGGGGAGAGCACTCCCCAGACCTTGATCCCCATCCGTGGGATCCCCACTAATATATGTATATGTATACATATGTTATATATATATATATACATTTATATATTAATATTTTTAAAAATATGGTTGAATGTATTTGAATATTTTTTAATAGGATTGTAAATTTTAATTATTTCTTTTTTATTTTTTAAATAAAATAACAAACAAAATCAAAATAATTAACATTATAAAAAATTATAGGGAGTGGGATCCCCGTGAGGATGGAGATCCCCATGGGGACGGTCCCCGTTAGCAGAAACAGGGATGGGAATAGAGATTTTCGTGGAGACAGTTGCCATTCCTAATTGGGAACATCTCTTCATGAATAATAACATACAAAAGATGTTCCCAATGGGTAGGAGATCCGAGCTCAATTGCCACATGCTACACGGGTAAAGGATTAAGATCCATGATTTAATAAATTTGCATTGGTGCCACACAGAATGTGTCCAACATGCGTCCCACGACACATAGGGAACATGTCCTACCCATGACACGTACGGAATATGCTAATTTCCACTTAACATTGAGATATGCATGTGGAGCACGTGTGGGGCGCCGATCTGATTCCCTGTTTAATTCTAGTATGATGGGGGGTGTAAATAAGATGGGTTCCCCACACAGCGCATCGCACAGGAGGGATGGGGTGTGGAGACTGGTCTGGGGCGCGCTCTGTGGGGAGCCCATCCTGTCTCGTAAATAAGGTATGGGATTTGAAGATTTTCCTGCATCAAGCATGGAATCTTTGAGTCGGAAAAAAATTTGACAGTCTATATTCAACAGCTTGTTTTATCCACTGACTGAGCTCTCCTGTTTGACATGCATGTTAGTTCATATCAACGTTATGTAAACATAACTATACTGAAGGCATGACTGTATAGATTAACATGTGATATATATAGACTGTGTTTGGTATTATTGCTCAAAGTCTAAAGAGTTAATGGCGTTTCATATTAAAATGCCTAATACAATGAGCATCTTGACATGAAACTTGTTTAATCGATATTTATGCTGATACTAGCCGTTGAATAAGTGTTTTGAGCGGTATATATTATGCATGTTATTGGCATTGCTAACATATGTTTATATTCAGTGTGATGTCATCATAATCCTATTAATTATATTCACCTCTCATCCAATGGTCAAACTTAAAAAATATTGGCTCATCTCGTCCAATGAGATGTTCTCCACCCCTTCATCAATCTAAGGGTGCCCAATTACAATCCTTTGGTTGTTTGTTTTATTATCCTTTTTCTTTTACATATAGGCTCTGTTTTATTTATTCAGTCGGGTAAGTGCATTTATGTCTCATGTTTTTTTTTTTCAAGTAAATAAGGCAATAATATTTTTAGTCATAAAAATCTATTATTAAAAGGGGTATTTTTATCAAATTCAAGTGTTGGTAACTTTTTATTTAGGTGGGAATGTTATTTACCCATGTTTTCATGGTCCCCACATAAATTTGAAAAAATTAAATAACATTGATTTCTTAGTCAATGGGAACCAAAATCCCATTGACCAACTTTCATAAAAAAAAAAAATGCCCCCCATAAACAAAAAAGAAATAAATGCATAACCCTCAAAAGTGTTTTAAAAAAAATTTGTATCTTTGCAGCTTTGGCTCCGCTTGTTTGTGATACAAACACCAAACTGGGGCATTTATGTACCCCAATTCGGATTTGTGAGCATTTATTTTCCATACACAAATACATTAGTTCAGATAGCGAAAATGTTTTTTTTTTTTTTTTTTTCTAACAGGTTTGTCCCGTGAAGAGAGTGCATTTCTGCATCCATTTTCCCTTGATTTTTCATGATGTGTAACTCAGACAACCGACATTTCCCCAACCCATCTATAGTCGTCTGTGCGTTTGAGTTCCACAATAATGGTGTTTGTCTTTTGCAGGGTTTAGATCTGTTTTTCATACGGTCCCTGTATAAATCTATTTCAGATGTTTGGTGCATTTAACCAAAATTCAACACACCAAGCCATCGTTAGCTCAGTTTGGAAAGAGTATAAATGCAAATATATGCAGTGCAAATGCATATAAAATACAAGGTTTTGTACTCTATGTATTTGCGTTTATACTCTTATCAGACTGAATCTTAATTGGTGCATTTAGTATTTGTTCACATAATTCTACCAAACACCAACAATTTTGTATATGTATTTGTCTCAAATGAAACAAACGGTAAGGTTCAAAACAGGTGAACCCAGATTGCATTTACGAACCGGAATGAGTGTATTTATGCACTCTACAAACTTGTATTTGCATTGCTTCCAAACGGAGCCTTTAGGACAAATGAACAAATGTAAATCAATTCTTCCTCTTCCTTTTGCAGCTGCTTTCCAACAACAAAAGAACGAATTTCATTTTGCTAGGGTTATTGGGTCAGAGCCAATATCTTTTCTTTATTATACGGCCTTCACCTTCCTCCGCAACCAGAAAGCCAGACATTCAAAAACCCAATTGATAAATCAAGAACTAAAAGTAGACAAGTCCTTAAAAACTTGTGCTTTTGTAGAAGCCATCAAATTAAGGAGAATTTTGAAAATAGAAATCGTTTTTTTAAGTATTTACATTTTTTTCAGCATAAATAATAAATTCTTAGGATGATTTTTGAGCTCAGAAAAAAAATGATTAATTCCAGCAATTTAACACCCCTTAAGTTTGCTATTAGATTATAGATAAATTTGTTTCCAAGATACAGCAAAACCTCAATAAGAAATTACAATCAATAATGTTAAAAAACTTTCAATGAAACCTTTTAACAAAAGTAATTTGGACTGAGAGCTACAAGTGTAGGGCAAGTTTTCTCTAACTAAAACATCTTGATTTACATCATTTTCATAGATATTGGAGTCAAGTTTAAAAATTTTCTCAGTTTTGTGAAAGAAACTTCTTGTAGAGTCATGATTAATGATGGTTAAAAATTTAAATTATGTCTTGATGGTGTGCGATCTAGGAACTCCTAGATGGAAGGTGATTCGAACTCCAGTTGGGCGGCGAGCTAGACCAATCTGCAAAATAGTAGATCAGAGAATTCGGGGTGACTAACCTGGCGAGGTCGTTCCGATGCTTAAGTCAGTATTATACTGTGAATGCGAGCTGAATACTTGAGAGCTTGAGTGCTAGTGAGCGGAATAATCATGTGTACCTTTGCCTTGAGGTTGCATGTCTTTATATACTGAAGTAGTCGTGGGCCTTACAGAAGAGCTATGGGATCTCTGGGCTGTGTAGATAAGGTTTGTTCCATTTTTGAAGGAGAGCAATATGTTGATAAGGTTTATCGTTTACCTCCGATTCAGGCAGAACTAGGACGAGTCTCATCGTGATCCCGAGAAATTCGGGACCCGTTGAGGAGGCCTTTGGAGTCGATTATGTGGCATTTTGGTTCTCTAGCCCCAAACTGACACTTTGTTTCTTTAGTCCCGAACTGGATTGGGTGTCGAGGTGCCTCTGCACTGAGGTGGTTTTTTGGGCTGAGGTGGCTGAATACCCAAGCTCCGAATGTTGCGAACTGGGTTCGTTTGGCTGAATTGTCACCCCTCGATCAGAACACGTCTACGTGTCCCCTTCTTATTAGGTCGTGCCAAATCACCCTTCTTCAATTGCCCCCCACTCCTTGTGCCAGGGGTCCTAACCCAGTGCGGGGAGTTCATGACAAGTCCAGGTGGATTTGGCACAAAGTCTAGACGACTTGGAGGGCGAACCGTTGGTCGGGCCTATTCAACCATCTGGCTTAACCATGAAATGACCTAGGTCGCGTCTCGGCCACGCACGGACGTTACACTGTTTATAAACTCCGCGGATGCCAAAGAGCACGCTCAACCGATTTCGTCCTCGGGTAGCATGCAACCGGTTTTCATGGGAGCCATTGGATTGTATAGATCTCGACCGTTGATCGCCGAATGTGGTGGACTATAAATAGGGGGCCGAAGGGCCCATTACCTTCGCCATAAGTCATGTAACTGAGCTCTCCTGAGATCGCGTCGGAGTCCTTCAGCTCGCCATTCTTTTCCTTGTGTCCGAGGTCGTTATTATCTTTTTTGGTGAGTTCGTCTTCTTTCACTTAGTTGTTCCCTTTTCCTTTTCCTGTCCAATATGTCTAGTGCTAGGATAGATAGGTTACTTAGCAATTCTAGTGAGCCTGAGGGTGCCGAGGTGCGGTCCTCGGCTCCCGCCGGTGAGGCCAGCTCTTCGCTAGAGAGCTCCTCTTTACACCTTCTAGAAGAAACACCTTAACCCGACGTCGGGCCATCTCGACCAGAGGAACCCGAACTTCAGGGGGAGTGACCGACCTCCGAAGAGGGGGTCCCATCTTCTTCTCGAGGTTGGGATCCTGACAACTTTGGCCCTTCCACAATCACCTTGGACAGATTGTTGTCCTTGATAACCCGTTACCGTCTCCCCGACACCCTTGTCTTCAGCATTCCTTTGGGTCAATACCCTTGGGTTCACGATCATCACGAGCTCGCGGTTTTTGAGGAGCAACTCATAGCTGGGTTGCGCTTCCCGCTCCACCCCTTCATTGTAGAGGTCATTAAGTTTTTTAACATCACTGTTGACCAGTTACACCCGAACTCCATTTGTACCATTGTTGGTACGATCTCACTTTTCCATGAGTATAACCGACCTCTTACCTTAGATACCTTTAGCTCTATTTGCTCCATTAAGAAGAACTCCTCTTGCCTGCACAGGGACACCCGATAGAGTTATTATATCTCTCCTCGCCTCGAGTTCAAAGTTCTGTTCGGTAACCCAAACAAAGTATCAACCTGGAACAGGAGGTACTTCTTTGTTCGGAACCCCGAAGGATGTACATTCCCGACTCACTGGCGAGTGGCCATTAAGGACCTCGGGGTGAGTCTAGATGCTGAGATTAGGGCGGTCATCAATTCTTGGAGGGACCTCGGCCTCAAAATGAAAGATTTCCTGGTCGAGGAAAAGCTTGTATGAGCTGGGCTGAGTCCTCTTGGTAGGCCTCCACCTCGGCACATACATTACTTCTTCCTTTTTCCTTTGTACTTACTTCAGTTCGCAACTAACTCTTTCTTTTCTCTTGCAGAAGCCATGACGGGTGTTGACGCTGCTAACCTTCTGAGGAGTGTTCAGAAGGGAAAGAAGAGAAAGGCCTCAAAGAGATCTCTTCGAGAGGAGGCTAGTTCTTCGGTTCCTGCCGAAGCCGAGGTCGCAACGCCAGAGCCGAGCTCCTTGGGGAGGAGGTTCGCCCCAACCTCCGGTTGTTGACTTGGACGAGGACCAGGATGAGGACCTGAGGGTACTTCGGTGCCCGAGCCTCAGTCCCCCTTAGCGAAGGAGAGTATAATGACCCCGCGACTCGGGCTTCTTAAGAGCAAGGATGTCGTATTTCCTGCAGGGGTCGCGAAGTGGGATGACCTGCCAACGAGTCAGCTCGGAGGGAGAGCGGCCAACTACCGTATGGTGGTAAGTAACCTGCCCCTTTGTTTACTTTCTCATTCTTCTATTAATGGTACTTACACTTGCTTTCTATTTTTTTAGGTGAACTCTACTATCCACTCGCTCATCTACCAGTCCGAGATTCGCTTGAAGCGAGCTCGGGAGGCCAAAGAAAATGCTCGGAAGCTTTATTGCGAGCTGGATTTAGCTCGGGGTGAAGTCCTTAGATCCAAGAAGGGAGCTCGGATCCAGGAGGAGCTGATCCTTGTGCTGACGGAGGAGAAGAAGAAGCTCAAGGGGGAGAAGGAAGCTCTCTTCCAAGAGAACGAAAACCTCGAGGCGATGATCAAGGAGCGCATTGAGATCTTCGACACCGCCATTTAGGATGTGTGGATTCAAGAGAGGGATCATGCCATCAAGGAGTTCAAGGAGTTTCCTGAGTTTCACGACCTCTAGGTCAAGTATGGCTCTAGCTCATACCGGTTGGGCTTCAAGCTCTACAAGTGACTGATGCGGCAAAAGTTTCCCAAACTCGACTTCAGATCTATCTCCATGTCCGCCGTCACTCCTGAGATGGCGAAGGAAGCCGATGAGGAACCTGACTCCTTTGAGGAGGAAAGTGAATACGAAATTCTTGAGGCGAGACCGTCAGGGGAGGCAGGTCGAGATGACGTGGAGGAGGACCACATGGAGACCGACCTACCCGCTGGAGGGGATTCTGGAAGATCTGATGCTTAGACATGCCTCTTTTCTTGGACCCCCCGTATATAATGTATATCCCGGGCCTCCGAGCTCGGTTGTAGTAGATGTTTTGTTGTTGTTTTTTTTTTTTATGTACTTGGAACTTTTGTTAATGAAGCGCTATACTTCAAAAAAGTCTCATGTGTGTGAATATAACAAAATCTTTTTGAGTAAAAATTTTTCTAAGTGTTGGTTATCCCGAAGTGCCGAGCTAACAAGCTAGACTCCAAGTAGGAATAATTTCGTATCGTTGTACGCCGAGGTGGACGAACACTGTAGGGTACATACCCGACCTATCTATGCACGGGCTACTCACTTGCCTAAGTGTTGGTTACCCCTTAGTGTCGAGCTAACGAGTTAGACTCCAGGTGGGATTAACCTTATGTTGTTGTACGCCGAGGTGGATAGACATCATAGAGTTTGCGCTCAAGCTGTCTATGCCTCATAAGCGACTAGGACTTGTTTGCCTATGTTAAAGAGGCGAATAGGACTTGTTTGCCTATGCCAAAGAGGCGACTAGGACTTGTTTGCCTATGCCAAAGAGGCAATTAGGACTTGTTGTAGTGTCAAGGTCTTTTGTCAGCTCGGCGCCATAGGCTTTAGGCTTCTAGGAATGACTCACAGTCCTCTTTCCAGTAGATCGTCTTTTTCGACCAGTTTGGTGGTCACATAGACTTAGAGAAATTTTGCCTTAAGAGTCACAAGTTCATAAGTAGTACCTTCTTAGGTTATCAATATTCCATGCTCGAGGTACCTGCTTCCCTTCCAAAGTCTCGAGCTCATATGTGCCGTCCCCGAATACCCGCTTTACTCGGTACGAACATTCCCAATTCGGTCCGAGCTTACCTATACTAGGCTCAAGTACCATAACCTTTTGAAGAACCAGGTCATCGACATGGAAGTGTCGTTTTCTGACCAGGGCGTTATAGTACCGAGCTACTCTTTGTTGGTAAGCTGCGGTCCGAATGTAAGCCAAGTCTTGTACCTCCTTTACTAGGTCCAAATTGGTACGGATCTCATCATTGTTCGTTTCCTCATCATAAGCCTCCAATCATAATGTGGGTACCTCTATTTCCGTCGGGATCACCGCTTCTGTGTCATACGTGAGATTGAAAGAGGTCTCACCCATCGCGGTCTTAATAGTAGTTCAGTAGGCCCAAAGGACACTAGGCAGTTCCTCCACCTACATTCCCTTGGCTCGAGCTAAGCGAGCTTTCAATCCATGATGTATCGCTCTGTTAGTTACTTCTGCTTGCCCGTTCGCATGGGGGTGTTCCACCGAGGTAAAGTTTTATCGAATCCCCATCTCGACACACCAGTTTTGAAACTTAACATCTTCGAACTGCTTCCCATTGTCGGATATCAACACTCGAGGTAGTTCAAAGTGGCATACTATGCTTTTTCAAAATAAATTTTGTATGTTGCGAGCTGTGATTGTTACCAAGGGTTCAGCTTCCACCCACTTCGTAAAATAATACTACAACCAAGAACCTCCTCTGCCCTGTTGCTGGCGGGAAAGGACCAAGGATGTCGATTCCCCACTGTGCAAAGAGCCATGGGTTGGTGAGGTATTTCAAATCAGCAATAGGTTGGTGGTGGATGTTGGCATGCCTCTGACACTTGTCACACTTTTTGACGAGCTAGAGCGCATAAGCCTTCATTGTGGGCCAATAATATCCTTGCCTTAACACTTTCTTTGTGAGGGCTCTGCCCCCCAAGTGTTCGCCGCACAAAACTTCATGGGTGTCGTGAAGTACATGCTCAGCTTCTAAGGGTCGCAAGCAACGCAGGTAAGGGAGCGTGAAGGATCTTCTGTACAGCTGTCCATCTATGAGGACGTACTTAGCTAACTAGCACTCTACTCTTCGGACCGCGTTGCGTTCTGCAGGTAGGGTCCTGTGGAGTAGATAACTCGCGAGTGGGTCGATCCAGCTCGGTTCCGCTTGTGACACAAGAGCGACCTCTTCTGCTCCCCCGAGAATGCTGAGCCGAGGTAAGTTCTCTATGTACACAATTTGCATAGTGTTGCTGCTCGTGCTAGTTAGACATTACAAGGCGTTGGCCTCGGCGTTCTCGGACCTTGGAATTTGTCTAATAAAGCGGGAGATGAAGCTGCGCAGGATCTCTCTGACTTTAGCCAAGTAAGCTGCCATAGTGGAGTCACATGCTTCATAATCACCAGTGACTTGGTTGACCACTAGCTGTGAGTCGCTGCATACGATGAGGTGCTTTGCTTTCATTTCCCTTGCTAAGGTTAGCCCGACGATCAACGCTTCATATTTTGCCTTGTTCGATGGCTCGAATCCAAACAGGAGAGCATACTCCAACTTCACCCCACTCGGGCCGTACAGTAGCAGTCCTGCACCGCTTCCCAGTTAGTTGGATGATCTGTTGATGTGGAGGATCCAAGGCTCCTTGTCCCAGGTCGGTTCCATTCTGACTGTGGCTGGTGCCGCTCTGGTTGATGCTCCCGTCATGTGAGCAAGCTCGGCCAACTCATGGGTCGCTGCGCCGAACGTGCATTCTACTACAAAATCTGCGAAGACCAGGGCTTTGACTGTTGGTCGAGGCTCATACCGGATATCGTATTTGCTTAGCTCGATGGATCACTTCGTTAATCTTCCAGACACCTTGGGCTTGAGCAGAATCTGCCTTAGAGGTTTGTTGGTGACAACTACGATGGTATGGGCCTAGAAGTACGGGCAAAGTTTTTGAGTTGTTATGATTAGTGCGTATGCTAGTTTCTGGATCTCCGGATATCTAGTTTCTGCATCCTGCAAAATTTTGCTAACATAGTAGATGGGTCATTGAACCCGATCTGCTTCTTTGATCAATACCGAACTAACGACTTCATCGCTCGCAGAGAGGTATAGTTTTAACACGTCCCCTTCTTCGGGCTGAGTTAAAACTGGGGCGGTACCTAAGTATCTTTGCAGCTCGTCAAAAGTGAGATGGCATTCTTCAGTCCACTCGAAGTCCTTGCTCTTTTTTAGAGCTTTAAAAAAGGGTAAGCACTGGTCTGCCGATTTGGACATGAAGCGGCTCAGGGTGTCTATCCGGCCAGTTAGCCTCTGGACCTCTTTTAATTTCTGGGGTGGTCTCATATCTAGAATTGCTTTTATTTTGTCTGTGTTGGCTTCGATGCCACGTCGGTTGACTATATAGCCTAGAAATTTACCCAAAGTGACTCCGAAGATGAATTTATTTGGATCCAACTTCATGTTATATCTTCGTAAAATTTGAAAAAACATCTTTAAATCATTCAACAAAGAATTCGAAAACTGGGTCTTCACGACCATGTCATCAACATAACACTCTACTTTATTGCCTATTAACGGCTCAAAAATTTTTTTTACAAGGTGTTGGAACGTTGCCCCAGCATTTTTCAATCTGAAGGGCATGACCTTGTAATAATATAACCCAAGCTCAATCATGAGAGCGGTTTTCTCTTCGTCAACGGGATCCTAATCTGGTTGTAACTGGAAGTAGTCTTTCGGGCAGACTCTGTTCAGGTCGGTGTAGTCGACGCACATGCGCCATTTGCCATTGCTTTTTTCACTAGAACCGGGTTAGCAACGTAGCTCAGGTAATGGACTTCCCTGATGAAGTCTTCTGCGAGGAGCTTCCCAACCTCTTCATCAACTACCCGCCAACATTCCAGGGTGAGGTTGTGTTTCTTCTGCCTTACTGGCTTGACTAAAGGGTCGGTATTAAGTTTGTGAGTTATAATTTTTGGATCAATTCCAGGCATTTCTGCCGTGGACCAAGCAAAAATGTCTAAATTTTCAAGTAAGAAACTTACTAGTTAGGATCGAATTGGTTCACTGATGGAGGCATCAATCTGAACAGTCTTGGTCAGTTCAACGATAGAGATTGGTATGTGGACTGTCTCTTCTTTTGGGGTAGCTCATTCATCGGAATACTTCACTGTCGCTTGAGCTCGACATCCTCTGCCAGCTTTTCTTTCCCTTTTAAGGCAACCACGTAGCACTTGCGCGATTCAAGCCAATCACCTCGCACGACTCCCACTCCATAATCAGTTGGGAATTTCATCGCTAAGTAGTAAGTGGATACTATCTTACGTAAAACATGCGTGATTGGCCGACCTACTATGGCATTGTAGGGGGAGGGAGTCGCGACTACCAGGAACGTGTGCTCAAATCGCATGATGTTCGGCCACGTGCCAACTTCCACGGGTACTGTGATTCAACCAAGAGGTCTGACCTCCTCGCCGCTGAACTCTACCAAAGGAGTGTCTACCGGTTTTAGGTCACCCTGCTGTAATTGTAATTTGTCAAAGGTCCTTGAAGAGTATACCTGCTGAGTTGCCTGAGTCTACCAAGATGTGTTTTACCTCGAAGTCGTTAATCCTTAGCTTCACCACTAAGGCATCATCGTAAGGGTACTGGATCCCACGTGCATCATCGTCAGTAAAGTAGATCAGTTCTTCAAGCTGAGGTCACTTTGGCGGGTTTTCCCCTTCATTCTCTAATTCGCAGACCAAGGTCCTCCCAACTACCGATGTACATCTGACGATGATGGACCCGCTGGTGATCATGTTAATTACCCCGTGGATTGGTCTTTCTTCTGGCAACTGTCGCGGTGGTTGCTCATTCTGCCTATTGACCTTGGGGCCATTCCAACTCTAGTCCACTTGTCGATCTACCTGTTTGTCTGTTTGCCCCCTCTCTTCCCGCAATATGTAATTCTTCAAGTATCCGTGACAGATAAGTTCCTCAATCTCATCACGGAGATTCCTGCAATTCTCCGCATTGTGTCCATGATCTCGGTGGAAATGATAGTAGACATTCAGGTTTCTTGTTGCCAGGTCTCCCCTTATCCTGAAAGGCTATTTGACGAAGGAGGAGTCCTTAATAGCCATTAAGATCTCTCTTCGCTTAGCATTCAAAGGCATATACCTTGTTCTCTCCACAGGTGGGGTCCTGGAGCGCTGACCTGGCTTGGGGATGTGCAAGGGGGACCGACTTCTTGACTTGCTTCTTCCCCTGCTCGGGGAGTTGCTTTTCTTCCTTTTCTGCCTGTCATTGCTCATTTCTTCATTCTCTATTTTCCTCTTTTCCGATGGTGGATTGTCGATCTTTTGGTTGATTTCCTCCTCGGTACCGATGAACTGATCTGCCAATTTGAGAAATTCGATGATATCTTTTAGTTTGTTAGCTACCACATGCCACTTGAACTCTTTATGGGTGATTCCTTTCTTTGTCGTGGTGAGTCGCACCACTAGGTCGATGTCTGGTATTTGCAAGCAAGTATGGTTGAAGTGCTATAGCTTCTATTTGATTCTCCTTCCCTCTAAACCACGTTAAGACGGTTTTTTTGCGACTTTAGACACTTCTTGCTGGTAATGAAGTGCGCAATAAACAAGTCGGCGAACTTGGACCAGCTTTTGATGGAGCCTAACGCGAGGTTCCGATACCAAGTTCGGACTACCCCCCTAAACGTAGTAGAGAAGGCCACACACATGCAAGACTCATCAGCTCCAGCTAGGTGCATCTGAGACTGGAAAGAGTCCACATGATTGTTGAGGTCAAACAACCCATTGTACTTGTCTAACGGGGGCACCTTGAAATCTTTTGGCATTGGAGTTGCCAAGAGCTCGGGAGATAGGGGGATGACCGGCAAAGTAATGGAGGCGCGCAGTCTTCGTAGCCACCAAGCTCACTTCTTCCTTTCCTTTGGCTTGCTCTTCTTGCTGGCCTGGCTTCACCGGCGAAATGCTTCTTCACCGGCTCAGCGTTGGTACTGCTGACTTCAGTCTAGTCTGGTATTTCGGCATTATCACGAGGTAGATCCTAGTTCCTTCTTGCTAGATTCTCTTGGTTGTGGGGTTCGCATTGGCTATCGCGAGGGACGAAGGGGTCTTGCCTCGAGTTTGCACCTTGAACTCCGAATTGGTTATTATCTCCTCGCGAGCCATCATTTTCCTGTTGGGAGTGCCGAGGCGGATTGGTCCTGTTGGGCTGACTATCCCCGAACCTATTTTTGAAATTTCCTTGCAGGGCTGGAGAAGTGTGCTGACCGTCTCTGCTCCCATGGGGCAAAATCTGACCCCTGGGGGGAATCGGTACTTGCAAGGTCTCTTCACTCCGATGGGGGGATCGACTGATGTTCTTGTTGGTTCCAGGTCAATTCGGGTTTTGGCCCTAACGCAGCCCTAGGTGTTGGGGTGGAATCGACTGCTGGTTCGACTGTAGTGGTGGGAACTGGTGCTGATACTGATGGTACATATAGTACTGCTGATACTGCTAAAATTGTTGGACCTGCTGCATCTGGATCTGAATTGTCCAAACGCACCGAACGGGGTCATGGAACTGGGAATGCCCAATTCCAGGGTGAACCATGGATGGCTCAGGGAAAGTCGTGCCCACCATCGGGGGAAGTGGGACGCTCACTTGCGTGGTGTTCTGTGGTACGGATAGTGACAGGACTCCAGACACTGTTAGCGGGATAGTAAACTGGCCAATGCATACCATAGGACCTTGGGCGAAGCTTGATTGTTGAGCTTGCCTCCTGGTGATGTTCATCTCGATACTTTTTCCGATGTTGCTGGAAGAGTCCATCGGGGTAAATTGAATAATCAGATTGCAAATAAAGTTGGGATGACCTTTCGATCGTTTCCCACAGACGACACCAATTGATGGTGCGCGATCTACGTACTCCTAGCTGGAAGACGATCCGAACTCCAATTGGGCGGCGAGTTGGATTGATCTGCAAAATAGTAGATTAGAGAACCCAGGATGACTAACTAGGCGAGGTCGCTCCGATGCTTAAGTCAGTATTATACTGTGAATGCGAGCTGAATATTTGAGAGCTTGAGTGCTAGTGAGTAGAATAATCACGTGTACCTTTGCCTTGAGGTTACTTGTCTTTATATACTGGATTAGTTGTGGGCCTTATGAAAGAGCTTCAGGATCTCCGGGTTGTGCAGATAAGGTTTGTTTCGTTTTTGAAGGAGAGCAATATGTTGATAAGGCTTATCGTTTACCTCCGATTTAGGCGGAACTAGGACGAGTCTCATCGTGATCCTGAGAAATTCGGGGTCCGTTGGGGAGGCCTTTGGAGTCGATTATGTGGCGTTGCTCTCTAGCCCCGAACTGACACTTTGATTCTTTAATCCCGAACTGGATTGGGTGTCGAGGTGCCTTTGCACCGAGGTGATTTTTTGGGCTGAGGTGGCTGAATACCCAAGCTCCAAATGTTATGAACTGGGTTCGTTTGGCTAAATTGTCACTCCTCGATTAGATCACGTCTACTAGGTCATGCTAAATCACCCTTCGTCATGTCTCTTGATCACATTTGATCAAGTTTAGACCGTTGGATGGTGTCTCTATATACTTATATGGGCATATATGCACATTGTGCCATAGCAAGTCTATATGTTTCCACTCCACAATTGCAAAGAGAAGTCTTGTAATTTTCTGAGTAGAACTTTGACAAACACAGGACCGAAACAAGAATTTTGTTTGAAAAAAAGTTGTCTAATCAATCAATATTCAAACACATAACATTTAATCGGATTAAATCTCAACAGTACATGCTTAAAAATAATAAATAATAATACTTATATACTAACCTGTGCGATTGAACTGTGTGACCTGTGGACTCAGACAACGGTTTTTAACTGCTTTTTTAATTTTTTAAATTAAAACGGAACATCCATTCGAACCGCACAGTCCCAAAGCAGTTCATTGTCCGATTTTTAAAACACGCCATGTTGCTTAGGGAAGACAGGTCAACCCTCTATTACCATAAAAAAACTCTCTCACAACTTGTACAAATTAATTTGAAAGTTTGAATTCAACATTCCTTGAGACACGCTTTTGAATTGTTGATTGTAGATGATGGTATGTATGAGCTATGAAAACCGGTTGAAAAGGAGTCAATGAGAGAAAACTATGGCTCATTAAAGGACATGTGTCCATTCAACATTCTCGAAATCTGGACAATGACTTTTGAGTTGAGTCTTTCCATTTTCGTTTCATTCCTCCCTTCCCCCTCTCTCTTTTCTTTATTATTATTATTATTATTTGATAGTCATTGGATTGAGATTTCAGGGTTGGACATTCTATCATTTATGGCGCTGGATCTGGTCTGCTCCACTAGGGTTGCATTTGAACTGTTATTAAAATTATTCAAATTACTGCATGGGCTGCGAAGTAATTTGATTTCTACATGCATTTCCAAACCTGAACCATGAACCTCTTTTTTTTATTGTTTTGAAAACATTGAAACTGGACCATTTAATCCATACCGGAGATGATCAAATTAATTTTGCTCCCTTTTGGTTGAAAAACAATCTCTTGTTATTGAAAGAAAGAGAGAAGTATGGTTTGAAGGAGAGGAAATCTTACAAGATTTTGACCAGAAATCCTTGTTCAAAGTCCAAATGCAATAAAACCTCTCTTATGTATTATGAAACACGGTACTCCCTAAGGAGTCTTTAATGCAATAAAACTCCACTATCTTATATTAGGTTTTCAAGTTTTCCTTTTTTCACCACAAGATATGAGTTTAAGTATCTACAAATTTGGGAACATTAGGAGTAAATCTCTATTAGAATCTTATTGATCCAATATTGGGAAATCCGTTTAATCTCAAAAGTACTAAAACAAGTTCTCCAAAATTTTGAGAAATCTCGGGAATGCAAGAGAGCTTATATATAAAGAGTATGGATAAAATTGTTAAAGAAGAAATGCTTTTTAAGGGACCTCACCTAATAGCTTAAGTTTTTAGGTTGAATGGTTCCTTGACATTGTATCAGAGCTTGTTTAACCAAGTGGTCTAGTGCTTCATTCTCATTGCCTCCAATATAATTCAAGACAAAGTATGGATGGGCCTGTGCTTATTCACGCTTTTTCACATAATAAATCCATTTGGAAAGTAAAATTGCTAAATAACATATCTCATGGGCCTAGAGAAGAATTCTTCATTATAGGGAAGGTGATAAAATAGGTCATTCATTCATTGAGAAACAGGATTTATGGAAGGATCAATGACTTAGCTAAGGTCTAATTGGAAATAGTACTTGAAGGGAGTTATATAAATCATCCTCTAAGAAAAATTAGAAGACAAAAATGAGTGGGTTAAGTGGGTCCATGCCCAATAAAAGATGCACCCAAAGTCAATTTTGATGTTTCTCAAATCTCTAATGGAAGATGCTTGTTCAGTGGCATAGTGTGCAGCGTAGCATGAAGCATGGGGGAGAAAGAAAGAATATCACCTCTGTCTTCCCAAAAGGTTCTTAATGAGAAAGTAATGAAATCTCAAAGAAATTGTATTCAATTCACTGAAATTTATCATGTACAATGGCCTATTTATAGGCAATTGGCAACTTTGTTGAAATAGTAAGGTTACTAAAACTAGTAAAACTCCTAATTAAACTCAAATTTCCTAAAAATTTGTACTTGAATGGAAAAAACAACTTCCTGTTTGGATGCAAAACAGGACTCAAAATATTCTTAAACGACTAAGGTACATAACTTACCATAGAAGGAAACTTTTGGAAAAATGCCTGTTTGGATGCAAAATGATGGAATTTGGGCCTGTAAAATGCAAATGAATCTGAAGAACTGATTTGCAAGCATGTAATGCTTGTTGAGATGATCGTTTTGGCATTCTATATTTCTATAGGTTGAAAACATACACCTGGATCAAAAGTTATGGCCATTTAAAGCTTTAACACTTGGTTTAGCCCATTTTCTTCCTTTGTTCCAGTCATGGGCTTCTAAAAGTTGTTCAGAAACTTGTTCTACATCAATGATGGACTTCAAAAGAAGAACGATCCTCGTCATTGATTGGGTATAGTGATTGGGCCGTGCCGGCCCAGCCCACTTAACACTTCCCCATCTCCATCCCCATCCTCGTCATTGATTGGGTATCCCTATTAATCCCCATTTCCATCCTCATCATTGATTGGGTATCCCTATTAATCCCCATCCCCACCAAGTTGCCTTTACTGCTAGACAAGGGTATCCTTGGTGCATAGCTAGCTATTCTCTAGGTCTAGGGGTAAGGCTTTTACTTTCCCGCTCTGAGATGTTTTTCTTGGATCGATTTACTAAAATATCCTCCCCCCCCCTCCCACTGGGAGTAAATTTAGGGGGTTAAAAGATAAAAGAAGAAGTCAATATTTTTTAGGGAAACCTTGATTTTTCTTTTGCTTATTTATGAGTGTCTTCTTTATATCCCGCATTCAATGCTTCTTTGATGTTACCATACCATTTGTGAGCTTGAATTTAATATCAGTCATATGCTCAAATAGCTATTAATGTGAATTAAGCTTAGGTACTCTGTTCTACACCATCTAGAAGGTGATTTTTCATTGTGTCATTAAAAGCAAATTTTGATCGAAGATGAAAGAAATCTTACTACTTGGTTTTGCATGCTCCCAAAGAAACATTGAATATATCTTTATTTGCCCATCTATTTGGGGAAGGTAAATTGCTGGTATAGGCGTCCTAAACTATCAGCACCCGAACAAAGAATCTCCGTGGGTGATGAGTTAGGCCATGGGAGTCACCAACTACTCAACTAATAGTTAATAGTATGCTGTGATTATCATGAATGATATGCTGATTTTTTGGGGTAATCACTGCCACTAAGATTTCTCCAAGTTCCGGGCCTTCAAAATGCAACTAGGGGTCTTCTTACCCAAAAAGCCGGATCGAGTTGGTTGCTTCCATTTTGATTAATCAATATTTACTTATTTATAATTGATTTATTTCAGTTTACAATTTTCCAAAAATTGAAAAGCTGATTGGTTCGGAAAAAATGCCCACAGTTTGGAATCGAACCATGAGCATCCCCTGTCCACATACCAAAGACTCAAGAGTCAAGATACACCGTTGGTTGGTTCCAACTAAAACATTGGGTGGGCCTAAAATGGAAAATCCACAATTAGATGATTTTTAATCATCTTATTTGTGCATTACATGAGAGCCTTCCTCTCAAACTTAAGAGCATGGTTTTCAAAACCGGACCGGACCAGAAAACCGGTAATCATTCAGACCCTGGGTCTGGTTATACTATAAACCGCCAAGTCTTTAAAACCCATTGAAAAAGTCAGAAAATCATTAACTCGGACGATTGAGTCACTAAATTGTTCAACCTGAGCAACGGTTCGTGGGTTATCATTTTTATTTTCACTGATTTAAATAAAATAAAAAAAAACAAAAAACAAAAAACAAAAAACAAAATGACCTCCATATCTCTAATCCCATCTCTTACATTTAGGGTTTGAACGACCTCATTTTCGTTCTAACCCTTTCCTCCTCTTAGCCATCACACCCAACCAACCACTTGCGGTGGCCAGACCTATGATGACACAACAATTAACAGCGATTCACGGCGACCGGCAGCAGCAGTGAACTTAATCTATGGCGGCCATCATTAATTTTGTAACAGTTGCGGGTTGCGGAAATAACAGGTTTGGCGACCCACTTGCAGTGGCGGCCAGAGATTTTTCAACCTTACCTGTAGTGACGGTGATGGTATATTTCCTGCCCCCTATTCTCTACCCATGTGTGCAAGAGTAAGTATCGTTGCTCTATCTGCAACCTTACCTATTGCTTGACAAACTGATGAACAATTTGGTGGTTCCCAATTGAGTGTCAGGCTCGAAATTGGTGGTTCCCAAAAGTTTTGCATTTTTTTGAATTTTATACCTTCAGGCTAGAAGGACCTGAAGGTATAAAATGCTTCTTTTTTTGAATTTTTTTTGTGAGTTTGATTAATTCTTTGAATTTTTTGATTAATTCTTTGTTTAATTAATCTAGCTTTATTATTTTTTCTGAATTCTTTGCTTAATTAATTACAGAGATTTACATACTCACATTGGCTTAATCAATTTTGCTTTATTAATTTTTTTTTCCAATTCCTTGCTTATTTGCTATGTGAATGATTATGATGATAAGATGATGCCAAAGAATGATAAAATCTCTTTTCTTGGATTCTTTTTTTTGTATTTTCTACAAACATATGGTTTTTGCATTTTCTGCAAAACAATTTTTTTATTTAGATAGTTTTATTTTTCTGTATTTTTTGTATTTTTTTTCTGTATTTTTAGAATTTTCTGTATTTTATTTTTATATTTTCTATGTGTTTTGTACTGTATTATTTTTGTATTTAGATGGTTTTATTTTTCTGTTTTTTATTTAATTTTATACTAATTTTTATTATTTATAAATATATTTTTTATTTTTTATTTATATATGATCTCACGGGTCAAACAATTTGACCCAGACAGTTGAACCACTTAACCGGAAACCAGTCCCCTGACCGTTTCTGTTTCCGGTTAGTTTTTAAAAACCTTGCTTAAGAGGAACTTTTCTCTACTTTCAAATTGGATTAATTGATGGTTATAATCTTCTTTTCATGCTGATTAATTTATCGCTCAGGTGATCTATAAGAAGACTTGTAATATGGTCGGCCTGATGCTTGAAAATGGGGCAAGTGGCAAGCAATGGGATTCCAGACACTGTTTTCAAAACCAGATCGAACCGGACGGTCGGACTGTAAAAACTGGAAATCGGTTTCCAATTTTTAAAATTTTTTTATTTTTTGTCAAAACGGGCCAGCCATATCGAACAATTGGACTATTCAAACCGGTAATCGGACCCTGACCGGTTGGGTCACTGGTTCTCTTTTAAAAACCATGATTCCAGACGGGTCCCCAAACCTCAGTTTATTCCTATGGACAAAACTTCTCTTGAGGAATTGCTCTTCCATTTAAGCCATTATTATTTATAAAGGTCCTGGGAACAATCTGGTTCCAATTAAGTAAGCTCATTTGTAAAACTGGGCTTAGAACCAGGCCCTCTTGCTGAAGATCTTAGGAGGGATTAACGACAGCCAAAAACCTAGAATCCAGCCTGGTCTGTACTATATGTAGGCTAATTTTGGGGACCCAAATGGCTATACAATCTATAAACCATCTCATGGTTAGTGGATGACCTCCTTTATTAAAAACCATTTTTGATTGTCCAAACCATTAAAAGCCTACGAAAATTGATGGTTATGATCGTCTAATCAGGTTTTTGAACGGGACTACATAGGGGGGGGGGGGGGGGTAGCCCATCAAGAAACCACATAAATCACGATAAAAATGGGCAGAATGAGAAAATTCTGTTATAAAATGAATTCTTTTCAGACTATCAAGTACTCTATTGGTAATTGACCGCTAGCCTAGGTTTCCAAAACCATTGGCATAGATGTTTACTCGTGGATGGCACTGTGTCATTGTCTATCAGCATAAGTTTCAATGTCAGTCCACTAGTAAACATCTATGGCAGAGGCTTTCTAAATCTAGGCCGGCAGTTTATGACCACCGGCATAAAGTTTTTTTAAAGAATGAAAATGAACAAGATGGGTTATGGTTATTTTTCATTTTGTAGGCCACCTCAATTTTTGTATTACGGCATAATTTTTCATTTTGAAAAGAATGAGGCCCATGACAAGAATTTTGTAACCAAGCCTTCTATTGTTATTCAATCTTGTCCAAAATGAGAAATAATTAAAAAAATGAAACCCAGAACAACAAACCAAACATGGCCTTAGATACTACATTCCCAACCAAGAACAAGAGAGCAAATGTCGTAGTTCTCTCATGGCTTTTGAACTCCCTTCATAAGGACCTTTGCACACAAAATGTCCTTTATGCTGGGTCTGCCAAACAAGCTTTGGAGGATTTGTGCATGTGAACAATTTTCCCTTAGCAATGGACTATGAATTTACCTGTTGCAACGGGCCATTGCTACACTTCAGCAGCACATTTCTTCAGTTGCATCATAGAACCCATTTGGGAAATGCTTTTGCATTGATTGAGCAGCGTTGAGTGAGCTGCTTCAGAGAAGTTACCTGAGATAGATTCACTAGAAAGTTGATTTTATGGTTCATCTACAGCTGCATTTGACATTCCTTATTTTAAGGACCTATCTTCTATTTGTACTTAAAATGCTCCAACGAATATTGAGTTTTTAATTGCAAAAACGAGATAAGTTCTTAAAATAAGAAGTAAACCTACTTTCAGCTTTTTGGACTTTCACCAAATGACTTCATGGTGTTCTAGGTTTTTCGGTTATTGTGGCCCTGTTTGGTAATATTCCCACCTATTCCTGTTCTTTTAGAAATTCCTGTTCCAGAACAAGAATTTTATTTCTTGTTCTTCAAGAGTAACGGATACATTTGGCAAATTGTTCTTCGAGAATGAATTTTTGTTCTACAAGCTTCGTTTGTTTGCAATACAAACACCGAACCGGGGGTATTTATGTATTGTGATTCGCGTTAACGAGTGTTTGTTTGACATGTAAAAAAGTAATGATTATCATATCAAAAATATATTTTATGACATTTTTGTACTCTAAAAAGAGAGCATTACTGTACCTGTTAAGGCATTTGAGCATTTAATGATGGGGCCCACACTTATCACCGATTTCAAACTCACAAGATGAGTGCAAAAACAATTTAAAATTTGAATTGTATTTGCATTCATGAACCAAAAAGAGGGGAATATGCAATGTACATATTTGCGTTTGCATTGCAACCAAATACAGCCATAGGAATAGAAATAGCATTTGGATAATGGAACTATTTCTTAACATCAGTTTTGCAAATTCACCCACATTAAGCCTAAAATTGACCATAAAACACATGTCATTGTTATAGCGATGTCTTCATATTGTCACCACCTAATCCTTGATCACTTGAGGATCAAAATAAAACATACAAGCAATAAAATAAAATCCCAACATGCCATGATGCAACAACACCCGCAAGCAGTAATGGCTACAAATCGATCCCTATTTCATGCAATTGGTATTTTCCACAATTTAATATGTCTGCCACCATTATGAGGTATGAATTGGTCTATCCAAATGAAATCATTTCCGTGTGCCTACTTATAAAAGAACTCTATTATCAAATATCCAAAATATTTCATAACAAAAACATATAATTGATAAGAGATGTACCACTCTAGTAGGGTATCGAGAGAACCATCGTCCATAATTTCTTTCTGTTTTTGCCATAAAAAGATGCATTCTGCCATGTCCACAAGCACAAATTAGCTGTTGGTTCTTGACTTCCATACTTCATAAAAAAGCAAGCATAACCAAACACAAGTACATTACATGTAGAGGTTATCAAATGTATTTAACAAAGTATCATCTATGCAACCCATTCATAACCAAAGTGCCATTCTACTAGTCATTTCTACACTACCCATTTACCAAACAATGCAAAATAAACGGAAATCAAACTATATTCTAGGCCATCCTATTGAATCAGCTATTTGATTTGTAATTTCACATCGAAGTTCTGCCATTTCCGACACATTATCTGCATTCACTTCATTATTGGCCGCTTAATGCCCATCATCTAGATCTTCTTCCACCTCAGATCGCATTGGTTAGATATTGTTTAAAACTCATCTTTCCGGTGGGAGCAAAAATGATTTCAAGTGAATCTGACTAGAGAAAATGTGAGTTTGAAATAGAGCACGATACAAAACTAGGTACGATGACAAGACACCATACGTGTTGGCTCATTCTTGGTCGGAAATGTCACTGGTGCTTTCTACCATTCGCTTGTCGTCCGATTGAAGCCAAGGGAGTCCCTCCTTCCTCTGAGATTTGCAGCAACAAATTGGAGGAGTTCATTGTCGATGGGAAATGTTTGGTAGGGCATCTTTCTATCATTTAGTGTAAAATACCCAAAATACCCATTCTCTCACATGGGAGTTATTAACATGTATTTGTTAATAGGGGTTAACATCGTGGGAATCATGCATTCCCTAGGAACGCGTTCTTTGGGTGCTGTTCCCACACGAAAACACCTTGTTTTTTTTTTTGTTTTTCTTGTTCCAAACACGTTTCTGCTCTGGAAAAACACCGGGAACATACAAAACATTCTCGCGGAACAATGCCAGGGCCTGTATTGCCATAAGCCGCGGTGGAAATCCCTCCCAAACGGGAACATATTACAACGCCGTCAAAGGGTATTGGGATGGTTAGTCACTTACCCTCCTCCATGTTCCTGTACAGCTTCTTAAGAGTATGTCACTCATCAACAACAATTACAACTGATGCTATTTCTCATGCGTCTTAATGACTCCTGTTCAAGTGTTGACTCACTGCTCACAGATGTGGGCTGTGCATATTCACAAATGTGGGCCCACAAATTGATTCACTCCAACAGAGCTGCATTGGCTACCACTTCAGAAGATTCCATTATTCCATCTGCTAATGGTGTTATTCACTCTCAGGGACGTCCATCTGATTCTAAGCCACAATTTAAAGAGAGGCACTTACATGCAGCAACATTGTTGGTCACACCTGAGATGTATGCTACAAACTCAATGGCTTTCCACCTACTTTCAGGTTCAATCGCAATTCGCAAGCCTTTTAGCAAACAAACATCTGAGGACTCCAGTACTGATCTCATTGCCTTTTCTCTCTCTCTCTCTAGTATACCAAGCTCTTGAAACTTGGGTTTGGGCGTAGATTTAACCTAAACAACTCGCAAGTAAAACATCTTCATAGGTCCATTGGGCTTAACAAGCAGTTTAGGCCCATCAATGATTGACCATGCTTGTTGCGACCAACTAGTACTAAATGTGTATTTATTTAGGACTAAACCAAACTGGGAGACACCGAGTGATCATAGGAGAAAACTTCAAAACATGCTAAATACAAAGAAATTAGAAAAGAAGTAAGGAAACCTGCACCCAATAATATACAATGTTTGATGTGGAAATGTTTCAAAAGTCTCTCTCAACCTAAGCAGTTGTTACTTTGATAGTTCTATCCCCACAATTCACCTACGAGACCTCATTTCTCATAATTCTTAAAACAAGCATTATGACTATGTAAATTTGCTACAGTTTACTTGGGCCAGCAGAAGTGTGGCTTGGAACTTAAAGCCCAGCATCGCCACAGTGAAGATGTTGACAACATCAGCTCAAAATATTCTGTTCACAGCAAGGGGTCTTGCTTGTGGCACAGAGATTCTCCATTCATTATAACAGAATACCTATTTCTGGATAGATTTGCATATGTTCTTCAATGGATCGATATGATGAAGTCTTTTTTTTTTTTGTTGATTCGGCCACACCATTAAGCTTGGTATACAGTAACATGCCAATTTGTTATTTCTTCAGAAAACAACGGAAAAAAAGAGTTTGAAAAAAATGGTTCATTTGAGTATGTTGTGGTTAACATCTTTAGTTGTTCAAATATCTAATTCATGTCTTACACAAGTGCACATCCATCTCTACCACCATTTTTCTGTAACTTTAAACCCTATAGAAATCCTACTATCGTCATTATTGCCATGATCAAGCTATTAATTTCCTTTGGGTTCCAATCTAAAATTTCCTTTCCGACCCAATTAACCAAACTCAGTGAACTGAATTGAATGATATTCATCAAAGACATATACATAAGAAAATTCACATGTCAAAGGCAACTTATGCCCAGCTTCTTGTAGACCACCGCCCCCTAGACAGCCTTCATGCATGAGCATCTTGCCTAATGCCTATGTATTACATGTCATATGGCTGTTTCTTTATCTTTTCCTTTTCCTTTTGTTTATGTATGCACATGTGTGTGTATGTGGAGAGAGAGAGGAATATATCTGCATGTATATATAGCCACTGTCACTTGTTTTAAGTCTCTGAAATATCTTTCTGCATTGGAATCCAAAGTGATTGTTGATTCATATGGAAGTCTTTTTCTTTAAGGAAAAGTAAGAGAAAATTGGAAAGCGCTTTTCCAATTGGGGGAGTGTGGAAGCATGAGCAACCGGACAGCTTAAACCCCACAACCCACATGACTGTGGTGAGGTATCTACATCTATTCTTACATGGAATTCATCGATCCCATCTCATACCTTTAATTTCCAAATAATAATTGCTATGCGACATGCACAAATTCCTCAACACTTGCCATCACTACTATGACTTCTCCGAATGAAACAATAACAAGTTAACAAGTTTACAGTTTGGATTTCGTCTCGACTTTGTTAATGCTAACAAAAATAACAACAATAAGAAGCAACAACAACAAATTAAAAGGACTAAGATCAAGGTGGCGATCGGTCGAACCTATCATGCATGTTTGTCATACTGTGGCCGGATGGGTTCAATGAAAGGTTATTATTCTTTTACAATCAATAATTGTCAAAAAAAAAAAAATGTGGACCCATCAACACAGATGTCTCCACACCAATAACAAAATTGTCTTGAGAGAGAAAGAGAGGGCAACTAGGGAATTCCTGGAGCTTAAATAATTATGATTTGGCAACCACATTATATATCCATCTAATCAACTTCATTTTTCTTTTCAATTACTTTTAAATATTTCTCTCTCTGTAGATCTTAAATTCTTAATGACAATGCAATAACCTTCCCCTAACTCCAAACACCGTTGGTTTCTAAGATAGGGCCCGCTAATTGAGTGGACTTGATTGATAAGCAGGTGGACCACCTCTACCATGAAAAAGGTGGAATTCTTCTAATCTCCTAGTATGCTTTACTGATATAGAAGCAAGCCAATAATGTAAAGTACTTGACCTATATACACTTAATCATCAATGGGCTTCGTCACATTCTAGGAAAACCAATAAGACAACCTAAATTATTGATTTTTTTTTGGGTTTTCTTCTTATCACATAGTCGTTGACATCATCTTATCACTCTATCTATTTATCTATTCTTTACCTAAACCTTTATTCTTCATCTTCAAGAAAACCTTAAAAAAGAAATGAGGGGTCAAAAACCTTTTTTTTTTCCTTTTAATATAAGAAGATTTTATAGAGGATATATAGATGATGTGGGTCCTTCATCTTTTCTCCTTTTTGTTTATACTTATATATATATATATATATATATATATATATATATTTTCTCTTCTTTTCAGCCATTCTTTTCCTTAGCTTTTTCTTTCTTTTCGGTTGACAAGTCTCCTTTTCTGAGGAGAAGGCCTTCAGTTTCCGGTGCCCATGTGCCCCATCACCTTCAACAGTGGTAGTGGATGATTTCACAAGAAAGACAAAAAAAAAATGGAACAAAAGGTGACACCATAAAAAGAAGCTGGAGTGTGGTAGGATGTCACACGCTAATAAAGAATAACGATCAGAAAGTTGTTATTTACAACCAAAAAGTTTCTCTGAGTTGACATTGTCATGTCGTCCAAGCTTTAGACAGAAGGATCTAAAGAAGTTGCCATTTCTATTTCCATTCATCCTCATTCTCTCTCTAGTAGAGACAGAAGGTGAACCCCAACAGACCCAAATCATCCATGGAGATGTTGGGTCCTAATTAACAAGAAATGCATGGATCTTTTCTTTCTTTCTTTTCTCTGGGATATATGGTGACTCAGAAAACATACCACGTGATGAGAGCCTTACTTTGAGATAGAAGAAGAGAATACAAGTTAAGGAAAGCTTGGCTGTGAAAATAAAAGATCAAAATATTTGCATCTGAATATTATATGAGGATCATTTCTCAAACAACCATTATGGCTACCTTCCATCTCACTAAAGAACACAGGCAGAGAGGATGTGGAAATGACTAGACACCTAACTTTCGAATTCAGAGATAATCTAAGGCTTGTAATCTACGTTTGCTTTTTGGTAATCAGATTTATAACTTTTGAGTTTTGACTTGTGATTTTATTCATTCTTCAGCATCAGCATCATCAGTTACCAATCACTACCAAACCCATATTTAGTTTCTATTCTTCTTGTTCTAAAGGAAAACATCATAGTCTTTCTTATGTTCCTTTTACTAGTGTTATTTCTGAACCACTTCAGTTAATTTATTCAGATTTGTGGGGCACTGCCCCTACTGCTTCTACTAATGGTCACCATTACTATATTTCATTTGTACGTGCATATAGTAGATATACATGGATATACCCCTTATACTTGAAATTTGAGGCACTCTATTCCTTCATTTTGTTTTGCACAATGGCTGAAAAATAGTTCGACAGATCCATTAAAATGTTTCAATCCGATGAAGGGGATGAATTTCTTAAATTCAAATCCTACCTCAAAGCTTCAGGTATCATCCAACGACTCAGTTGCCCTTACTCTCATGCCCAAAATGGTGTTGTGGAATGAAAACACTGACACATTGTTGACACCGGGCTGACCCTTCTTGCTCAAGCAAACCTACCTCATTCCTTTTGGTTGGAAGCCTTTACCATCGTCGTCTTCTTTATCAATCGACTCCCATCACAGAATGCCGGCCATACGTCCCCACTTGAGCTCTTATTTGGTAAGTCCCTAGATTACTGTTTATTGAGAGTTTTCGGTTGTGACTACTATCCAAATTTCAGGCCTTACAACAAAGATAAATTCAATTTTAGATCAGAATTGAGCACCTTTATTGGCTATACAAATGATCATAAGGGCTACCGCTGTCTTCATGTTCCCACTGGCTGCATTTATACTTCTAGAGATGCGCTGTTTCATGAAAATTCATTCTCCTATCCAAGACTGGCATCCACCCCAAAGGCGGAACAGTGACCATCCCCATCATTACTAGGCCCTCTTCCGGTAGTCCGTCATGCGTCAGCACCTCACCATGACAGCAATGATGCTATTGACAACCACTCAACTGATCTGTCTTCCTTGGTTTCTCCTCCACCTGGTGCTGAATTGCCATCTCCATCTCATACAGATTCTGGTTTTCCTTCTAGTCTATCACCTGCAACTCATGAGGTTACCGCAACATTCTCTCAGCCACCTCTTCATTATGAGTCCACTGCCACATCATCCCATGCCACGCAGACCATATCCAAATTTGGTATTTATCGCCCAAATCTGAAATATGCTATGTTTTCTCATAGATGGACGATGATGAACCTACATCATATGCACAGGCAGCAAGAAATCCTCGATGGCGTGAAGCTATGAATGCTGGATTTGATGCTCTTCTACAAAATAATACCTGGTCTTTGGTTCCTCTTCCATATAACAAACAAGCTATTGGTTGTCGCTAGGTTTACAAGATCAAACGCCGGCCTGATGGGTCTATTGAGCGCTTTAAGGCACGCTTCGTTGCTAAAGGCTTTCACTAAAAGGAATGCATTGACTTTGAAAACACCTTTAGTCTAGTGGTTAAACCAACCACTGTGCGCTTAATCCTTATCATGGTTGTCTCTCTCTCTTGGACCACTCATCAATTGGATGTAAGTAGCGCCTTCCTCAATGGTCTCCTTGACGAAGAAGTCTACATGGTCCAACCGCCAGGTTTTGCTCATCCTTCATATCCAAATCAGGTTTGTATGCTCCATCGCTCTCTCTATGGCCTTCGCCAATCTCCAAGAGCCTAGTTTACAACATTGTGAGATTCTCTTCTTGCTTAGGGATTCACAGAATCGAAAGCTGATGCTTCGCTCTTCATATATCACACATCATCGGATATCACCCTCATTCTGGTGTATGTGGACGACATCATCATTACTGGATCAAATGCTTCCATGAACCAATCCATTATTGGTCGCCTCTCCAATGTATTTTCTTTACGTGATCTCAACTCACTTCACTTCTTTCTCAATCTCAATATGCTTATGAGATTCTTAAGCGCACACAGATGACCGAAGCCAAGCCATGTTCCACACCGATGGCCACCAATACCAAGCTTGTTGCAGATCCTTCCTCACCCTTTGAGGATCCCTCTCTGTTTCGTAGCACTATAGGTGCCCTTCAATATCTTACAGCGGCACGACCTGATATAGCCTAATCCATGAACAAAGTATCACAGTTTATGTCTCAACCATCTATATCTCATTGGGTCACTGTTAAGCGCATCTTGCGCTACGTCAAACACACCCTTCATTTGGTTCTCACTATTACCAAGAGTTCATCCTTTCAATTACATGGTTTTAGTGACTCCGACTGGGCTGGTTGCCCTAACGATCGGTGCTCCCATGGTGGGTACTGCATTTACTATGGACCTAACTTGATGTCTTATGCATCCAAGAAGCAGCCAACAGTTTCCCACTCTAGTATAGAAATAGAATACCATTCTCTTGCTCATCTCGCTATGGAACTAACTTGGCTTCAGATGTTACTTCAAGAGTTGGACATGCCTCTCTCATCTCCTCCCATCCTGTGGTGTGACAATATTGGGGCTACATATATTGCTTCCAACCCCGTTCACCATGCCCGCAACAAATACATTGCATTGGATTATCATTTTGTTGGAGACAAGGTCCAACAAAAGAAACTTCAAGTGCAATTTTTGTCCACTATCGATCAGACAGCAGATATTTTCACCAAACCTCTTCATGTTACTCAGTTCAGTTCTCTTCGTGACAAGCTCACTATGACTCCCCCATCTTCACTTGAGGGGGGGGGGGGTTAGCTATACCTGAGATTATCCATCTGAGTTGTAATTGGATAATCATTATCTCAGTAATGAGATAATCATTATCCCTCACTAAACCTCATCATTATCTCATTATCTCTAGTAACCATTCCATCATTATCTCTTGTATTCATTTGGTGTATATACACCAAATGAATACAATCAGATCTCATTAGTTTTGATCCCCAAATCATCCTAGTTCTATCTATCTCATTATGTCAAAAAGACCTAATTGAACCAAAATCTCCTAAACACACACACACAAAGGAAGATTCTACCTTGCTTTTAAATGCCTTAACGCTCAGGGATTTAAATTCAGATTCAGTAATTTACAAGAGGAAAGCGCTTTAATTAGTTGCATACCATAAAAACTATAAATGACAGTTCAGATCATTATATGTGGTAAACTAAATAAGTCTTTTATTTCTGTAATTTTAAAGGGTGCTTACAGAACCCTAAATCAAATATATAGCAATTGCAATAACGTAACCTGCTTCATTTATTGGTGATGCTCTAACTTCAACATTTAATGGATATATATGTTAATTAAGCTGAAATAGAGAAGATAATTATTATAAACCTTGTTGTGAAAGTGATTTGGAAGGTAATTATGAGATTTATCATTCATTTTCTTTTCTTCCTTTTGATTGTACTAGCAAGCAAATCAAATGCATGGGATTGAATAAAAATTTAGATAGGTTTGAGTTGGCAATAAGTTTAGCTAGGCTTTGACATATGTTTGGTTCCAATTCAAGGTTCATGTTCAAGGTTGGTTTAACTATGGCCCTTAATCCCACCCAACCTATCTAATTTATATCTATGTTTTATTAGAAAGGGTCAAAAGAGTTTCAAATATATTAAATGGATTTATGGGGGAGGGGAGGAGTTTTATGAGGAGACATCAGAGGGTTTTTTAATATGTCACATGTGCAAAGATTGAGAGAAGGGGACACTACATGTGGAGGTGGCAAATTTTCACCCAACCCACTTAACCCACCCAATCTACTTAACCCACCCATTTACTTGGTGGGTTGGAAATGGGTTTGATCACCCATTGGGTCAATTTAAATGGGTTGAGTTGGGGATAATCATTGGGTTAACTATTAAAGATATAAGTATTATTTTTTTAGTCACTTTTTAAAATTTTCTTCATTTAAATGAAATAATTTATAATTAATGCATTAATTTTCTATTAACTATTGATTAAAATTAGTTTTGTCTCAAGTCAACACACTTCACCCAAATCAACTTGACCCGAGTCCGAACCAACTCAACTTGATCTAAATATGAACATACCCGATCACTTCGGTTCAGTTCGTTTGGGTTGGTTAGCCTAGTCCGAACACGACCCAACATAGAGCATGCCCGGTTCGGGTCGACCCAAATCTGAAACGGGTCAGTGGGATGGTCTGAACCCTAAATCCACCCTGCTTGCTTTTCCCGATTTGGATCACCCAGCCTAGCTCGTATATGCACAACCCAACCCGAATCCAGACTGATTTGATTTACTTCTTTTGACCCGCTTTGGGCCAATCGTTTCGGTCCAAAATCCATGCACAAACCTGATATGGGCCGGTCCAAGTCAATCTGTCATTGACTAAACCTATCTACTCCGGTCCGACCAGACTGATCCAGATGTAAACGGTTCAACCACTTTTGATGTGATTAGCTCAAAAACAATCCAATTAGATAGTTCAAGTTGGTCTGACTGGTTTGAACCTAAGTAGTTCGATCAAATTCGAAACCTGAACATATTCAAATAGCTTCGCCGCTTGTGTAAAAATAATATGCATTTAATGTGATTTAAACCTACACCACTTATGTAAATAGTAACCACTATTACCACCAAGCTATGACTAACCTATTTGTCAATAGGGAGTTAGTTTTTTGCTTTAAGTACATAAATATAAGATTAATGAGTTTGGGCGGGTTGGATTGCGTTAAAGAGGGTTTGGGTTGAACCCAACCCATTTAATTTTATATAACTGGATCATTAATGAGTTGGTGGGTTAGATAGGTTGGGTTGAAGCTCAACCCAAACCAAACCCAACCCAGCTCGCCCAACTGCCACCACTAACTACGTGTGAGACTGAGGCATGTGGTGAAAAACCACTGGCATACACACACACATGGAAGCAATTATTGTATGCATATAGTCCTTAAGGCTGTGTTTGATTGCAATGCAAATAAATTTGCATTGCTGCAAAACTATGACAGTGCAAATGACATGAGTACAAATTCCAACATATTTTTTGTTTCAATTTTTAGTTTATTTTGTTTGATTGCAGTACAAATAAAGTAAATTAAAACATGGAATAGAATAAAATAAAACCCAAAACAAAACTAAATGAGAATTTATATTTTTTTCATTTGCACTCCCATGCACAAGTGCAAATAAATTTGCATTGCAACCAAACACAGCCTTAAGAAGTAACTTTGTTTCCCTACCTCAGAAAATAAGTGTATATTTGTTTGATAGATTTTATTTAGAACAATGTTTTTTTACATTGCAAATTCTATGGTACAAAAGCACCTTCTGTTGTATTGATACCCAGAAAGCAATGCGGGCCTCAAATGATGGATTATTGAGATCGTAAGTGTTGCACCCCAAGTATACAAGATTTATAGTTCAAGCGTGCAAGATTCACAACTCAATATTTTTACAATACTAGAAACCCAAAACATATTTGTATTCCATAAAATAATACTCCTATTATATTCTTTTTTGATTTTTGAAGAAAAATAGAAAAGCTTTATTAATGATCATATCAAAAGTGGGGGAATAAAACCTATCCCATAAAACTATACAAGAAGTAGAAAGCCATACAACCAAGCAAAAACCTAAAAATAAAAGTCAAGAATAACCTTTGTTTGTTCTTGACAATCTTTGAACCGACTCTAATTATTTGAGCCGTTTTCTAGACCTCCTTAGACCTGAGATTCTTCTTCTTTTTCTTTTTCTTGTTGTCCACCGTCACCCAATCTTGATTTGGGTCACTTTTTTCCTTGGATGTATATTTTTAATCGGGTGGCTATATATTCATTGTATGCTTCATCAACTCCCGTCACTATGATGGTGTTTGGATGCATGGACGTTTTTTGGGACCGATTTTCAGAAAAAAAAATGTCCACGCTTGTTAGACTTGTTTTTCACAAAAAAACGCCTTCATATGTTTGATGGTGTTTATGCCGCATAGGCAATGAGCAACACTAATGCTGTTTGGAAAGGTGATTTTCATCACCGTTTTTCATGTATGTGCACATACATGTAAGTGCCACATCATTCAACCATTGGGGGCAATGGTTCACGAATCCATGAAATGGTTGGGATGCGATTTACGATGCACACCCGTTTTTCAGCATTTTTTCAAAAAATGATTAAACCAAACAGTCATGTAGGCGGTTGTTTGTGAAATTGCCTACGTGAATTTGACATGGCACCGTTTTTCAGAAAAACGCCCATGCTTCCAAACATCCCCTATATCAACCTAGCAGAATTCTGTCATGTTGGGCCAAACAAATTTCAAGCTTTAGTCACTTGCCTTCTTTAATACCTTATCTGCTTCTATTTCTTGATTCTGAATGGGAATTTCTTTAATTGAGAACAATGGGAACCTCAATCGCCTCATAACTTCCTTCAAATTTTGAGCTTTACTCATTTTTCCAAACAACGTTTGATGGTGCATGATCTGGTTGTTCCTAGCTGGATGAAAGCTTGGACGACGGTTACTTGGCTGGTGAGTCGAACTGCAAGAAGGGGAAACCTTAAAGAACCCGGGGCGGTTAACCCGGCGTAGTCATTTCCAATGCTTAAGTTAGTATGCTGGTTATGTTGCGAGCTGAAAAACTTGTGAATATGAGAACTAATAAGCAAGTAATCGTGCGTACTTTGTGTCATTTGAGTTGGTGTCTTTATATAGGCGTTGTTTGGCATGGGTTTCACGCATTAGTCCTAGGTCTCCGGAAAGAAGTGCCTAACCGATCCGAAATCGTCAGAAGTAGCTGTGCACGTAAACCAATCTTTGCGCCTTGTTCGGTTTTCTCTGGAACATTCGGGGCGAGGGCCAACTTCTGAGAAACCCGGGAGTGACGGGATATGCTTGCAGAATTGGTCGGCGAGTACGTCTCGCAAGTCGCCACTTGGACTTCAATCAGATCGGCAAGCCCTTAAGAGAGGTCACTCCTCATCGAGGTCACTTCGATCGTGCAACCAGCCACCTTCAGTTGTGGACGAGATCGCCAATTAGATTTCCACCAAATCGACGGAGGCAGATTGCTAAATCGGATCCCATCACTTTGGCTAAGGAAAGTCATCACCTAAGTAGTATTGGGAGTCATCCAGCTGTTCTGAGATACCATATGTCATTATATCACTGGAGAGCCAAATCCGCCCTATTAATTCTATCCTAATCTTCTTGTATCATGGCATGAAAGGGGACCGACATTTCACTTTTCGAAGTGTACTTCTTGAATCGTCTCCTAGGTGCGTTCTTATGCTACACTCACACTCGTATTAATTCTTGCCTTTATCACCAACTATATTATGTTATCCCCTGTTGGGCTTTGGCCATGCAGTACTTTCACTCTCTTCCCCAATAATAATGGAATTCTCAATCGATCGAATTGGCCTTGCGTGATTCGACTGCTTTCCCAAATAACAATGGCATTCTCAGCCAAATCGACCTTGGGTGATTCAACTGCTTCATTAATTCTTAGCCGGAATTGCTTCAATTAACATATTAACTACGTCGAGATTCAATATAAAATCTCCTAGCTACCTACTCAATTGTAAAGCTGAAAGTGGAAGCTAATCCAAACTTGGAACCTAATCCTGGTCATAGAACATTCAAAATTAAAGAGAATCAGATCTTAAACTAATGTAAAAAAAAGTCAAATTAATTAATATATATATATATATATACATATGAAAGAGCAAATTGATGATTTAGATTTATTATCTTGATGGGGAAATGGTAACTCTTTTTCCAATCCAGAGAGAGAGAGAGAAAGAGAGAGAAAATACATTTTTATTCCCAAAAACTAGAAATTATTGGAAGACTATGTTTGGATTTGCTTGAAGGAAAAAAAAAATGTTGTTTAACCCTTTGAGATTTTGTGTCAAACAGAAACAGGTTGTTGTGGTACGATTTCTTTACTGAGACTAGTGTCCAGTATATAATATTTCACATCATATATTTTACACTTAGGCCCTATAAAAAGACAAGAAAGAAAAGCCTAGAAATAAACCATAAAATTCTCTTTGGTTAATTTCACATCATATATTTTATCCATACAACTGTCATATATATGTTATCAAATTCATGGCTTCCAAATATTGACATCTCTTAGAAATTGTCAGTAGAGAAGTTTCTATCAACACCCAAGAAGAGTGCATCAGTCACATCGCTTATTCGTTTCAGTAATGCAGATATACTTGTTGGCTTTGGCGTAGCCATAAAAGTTAAATCATAGCATTATTATTAATTCCCTTCATTTTCACCGTTTCTCATAAGCTTATCCTGTCTTTTCAAAATGTGCAGAGATTCCAAGTTAGCTAGAGAATTTTTGCTATATGAAACTTATCTGCGGTGACACTGCACAAGTTGTCTAATGTGGGCAATAAGAGAAATGGGAAAAGTGAGGGAGCTAGAGTTGTAAATAACAACCCTAACCCTGTAATATGAGGCTTATCCTTATATTTTTTCTCTTCAATCTTTACTTGCACACCTCCATAGAACAAGCCCTTTTTAATTAATTCTGAATTTTCCTACGTATCATATGATTTAATTTAATGGAGTAAAAATTTTCTAAATCCAAATGATCAAGTTCTTGATGTTGAATTCAATAGGTTACAACCTATTTATAATAGAGCTAAGGATACAATCAGGAAACAAGGTTGGCAACCTAAATTAGAATACAAAAAGGAAAGAAATAAGATTTGCACAACTAATTAGATTAGAAATATCTCTCCTATAATTAAGGAGATAATGAGAGAATACTAATTTTGATAGAATACGCTAACATCCCCCCTCAAACTCAAGATGGTAATGTATCAGTCATTTGGAGTTTGCCAAATAGAGCACGAAAGCGAAGAGGAGAGTGAGCTTTGGTAAATATATATGCAGACTGATCCTGAGAAGGGACAGGAATAAGGCGAACAGTACCCTCGAGCACATGATGATGAATAAAGTGACAATCAGTCTCAATATGCTTAGTGCGCTCATGCAATACATCATTGTGGGCAATTTGTATGGCGCTACGTTTGTCACAGTAAAGAGGGGTTGCAGATGCATGAGTAATTCCCATGTCATGGAGTAACCATCGTAACCATAACAGCTCAGAGATAGTGTCAGCAAGAGCTCGATATTCAGCTTCAGTACTGGAACGAGAGACAACCGTTTGCTTCTTACTACGCCAAGATATAAGAGAATCTCCAAGAAAGAAGCAATAACCAGTAGTGGAGCATCTATCAGTAGGATCACCGGCTCAATCAGTATCAGAATATGCAATCAAATGAAGAGAGGAAGAACTGGAGTAGTGAAGTCCATGAAACAAAGTGCCCTTGACATAACGGATGATACGAAGCACAACGGCATAATGAGTAGTGCGAGGGGCAGACATGAACTGACTCCCAATATGGACAACATACGCAGTATCAGGACGAGTAACAGTAAGGTATAAAAGACTGCCAACTAGTTGCCGATATAAGGTGTAGTCACTAAGAGGAGTACCATCAGTGGCTGAAAAATGGGCATTAGTTTCAATCGGAGTGTTAACAGTCTTTGTATTAGTGAGTCCTGCACGAGAAACAAGATCAGTGGCATACTTGGCCTAAGACAGATAAAATCTCGATTGGTCGGAGGAGACCTCAATGCCTAAAAAATGATTTAGTCGACCAAGATCCTTCATTTCTAACTGTTTGCTAAGAAAAGTCTTAAGAGCAGAAATGCCCTGCAAATCATCGCCAGTAATGATCATGTCATCCACATATAGTAGGAGAAGTACACAACCCTGAGAGGTCTTACAGATGAACAAGGCATGATCATAAGTGCTAGATTGAAAAACAAACAGACAAACAGTAGAGTTGAATTTGGAGAACCATGCTCGAGGCGCCTGCTTAAGTCCATATAGAGCCTTACGGAGACGACAAACCTGATTAGGGAGATGATCATAACCAGGAGGGGACTGCATATAAATCTCTTCAGAAAGATCGCCATTGAGAAAAGCATTCTTAACATCCATCTGAAATAGTTGCTAGTGCTTAGCTACTAGTGCTTAACTGCAGCAATCGCAATAAGACTGCGAACAGAAGTGAGACGGGCTACTAGGGCAAAAGTCTCCTCATAATCAATGCCATACTCTTGTGTGAACCCTTTAGCTACCAATCTAGCTTTATACCTTTCAACAGAACCATATGCCCGAGTCTTGATTTTGTAGACCCATTTACAACCAATCACGGATTTATCTGGAGGCAGGTCAACTAAATCCCAAGTATGAGTGCTTGTAAGAGTTTGAATTTCTTCTGTCGTTGCTTTCTGCCATAGAGGGTCAGTACTAGCCTCGCGATAGGTACAAGGCTCGTATAAAGATACAATAGTAGAATAACAATGAAAATCACGAAGAAGAATGGAAGGTTTAGTGACCCTACCAGAACGACAGAGTGAAGCATCAGAAATCAAAGTCTAATTCATCAGGAGGAATCAAGGGCTCAGAAGAAGGCAGAGCTGGAGGATCCATAGCCAAGGTAGATGCATCAGGAGAGGTTGCAGGTTGTGCAGTACTGTTAGACCTATTAGATGAAGAAGTAGTTGGACCTGTAGGTAAATCATCGGGAAAAAGCAAAATAGTAGGATTAGTAAAAAAATGTGAAGATGTCGTGGTAACTCGAAATGGGGAGAGACTTGAGAACATTTTGTGTTCCCAAAAGGTAACATGAAGAGATATGTGAAGTCGTTGGGAAAGAGGATCCCAACACCAATATCCTTTATGTTCAATACCATACCCGAGAAAACAACATAAACATGCTTTTGGTTCTAATCTGGTATGTTCATGAGGTTGTAATAGAACAAAACAAGCATAACCAAATACACAAAGAGACTGGTAATCAGGGCAGTGACCATACAACCGTTCATAAGGAGAAATGTTACCAATAATAGGGGAAGGAATGCAATTGATGGTATAAACAACAATGAGGGTTGTTTCCCCCCAAAAAGTTCAGGACAAGAGGAAGAGATTAAAAGAGCTCGAACAATATCAAGAATATGCCTATGTTTTTGTTTTGCACGCCCATTTTGTTGAGAGGTACCAGGACAAGATCTATGAATGATAGTTCCATTTTGTAAAAGAAATTGGGTAAGGATAGAATATCTATATTCCATGGCATTATCAGTGCGAAAAATTTTGATGAGGTGTTATCAGAAGAATCCTCTGTGGCAGCAGCTGCAGTAGAACTCAAAGCCTGAGAACCCATGGATGAGGACTTCTGTCCATACGCTTTTTTGGCTTGCAAGCGGCGGCACTCAGAAATAGTATGACTAGTCTTCTTGTAGTAATTGTAGAAACTCATTTTTGAAGATTTAGAGGAAGTTAAAGAAGTAGCAGGCGTACCCGAGGTGACTGGAGTAGCAAGAACAACATCAGTAGATAATAAGGATCACTCATCTCGAAGTGTTTTTAGTCGAGTTTCTTCAGAGAGCAAATCTTTGATCACAACTTCAAGGGAAGGCAATGGGCTACGATGAAGTAGAGTACCACTAATAGGTTCATACTCATCCCTGAGAGTCATCAGAAGATGCCAAAAACGTTGGCGATCGCGAAGTTTAGAATAAATAGTAGCTGCAGAGGTACTATCCCATCCAGGTTCACACTGTGCAAACTGATCCCAAAGAACTTGTAATTCAGAGACATAACTATGAATGGTCTGTTTAGGTTGTTGCTTCATACAGTGAAGACGCTTATAGAGCTGAAACTGATGTACATCATCTGAAAAAGAATAATGAGCTTGTAAGAAATCCCATACCTCTTTAGGAGAGTCATATCTGCAAAATTCCAACTTGATGCTTGCAATACAAGTATTGCAAAACCAAGTCAATATTTGATGATTTTTCCCTCCCATCTTTCTATGTCTTCAACAAACTTATCTTCTGTTTCATCAGCAACTTTAGTAGGTTTGGGAATCTCACTAGTCACATATCGCCATAGAAGTTGTCCCTTGAGAAAACTACACATCTCTTGGGACCATAAATCAAAATTTGAGCCATCGAAGGTAATAGTGATGGGATGAGAGATATGTTGAGCAGATTCAGATGAATCCATGAGAAGAAACACAAAACTTTGCAACAACATGAATCAGGGAAAAACCTAATACTGACTTTGGAAAAAAAAATGAGAAATTGGAATGCAGGTATTGAACTCAAGAGGATCAAACGGGGCTAAGTGGAAAAAAAATCACCAAGCTTTTGCAGAGAGGAGCTCTGATACCATGATACAAAAAAAACAAAGAAGATAAATGGAGAAAATAGTATTTCTTGATGTTGAATTCAATAGGTTACAACCTATTTATAATAGACCTAGGGATACAATCAGGAAACAAGGTCGGCGACCTAAATTAGAATACAAAAAGGAAAGAAATAAGATATGTACAACTAATTAGATCAGAAATATCTCTCCTAGAATTAAGGAGATAATGATAGAATACTAATTTTGATAGAATATACTAACAACTTTGGTGCATTACTGTTGTGTTTTAGATTAATCAATGCAAAATGAGAGTAATTGGACCAATGTTTACACTAAAATAGTATTTCTTGGTGCATTACTGTTGATAAAATATTAAAAAATTAAGTAAAATGAGAGTAATTGGACCAATGTTTACACTAAAATTAAACCTTCCCACAAATTGTCCACACTATAGTGTGGACCATCTATAAAAAAATACTATGGACGATAAATTGGGGTGTGGCTCATCCTAGTCCATACTATTTTTGTGAATGATGACTATCCACACATAATAGAACACCATATATTACCGTAAACAAGACCAAAACAATTCCTCCACGATATTTACATACTACTGAATGACACCTAATTAAGAAAGATATCATAGAATGACTGAAACTTTGTAAAAAATGTGCGCTGAGAGGTCAATCACTTGCATTAACAAACACAATATATTCTGAAACATAATGTGCCCATCATTTAAATGCATTCTATGATCAGTTCAGTGGTCCTCCAGGAGAAGAGACCAAGCTGTGCATATTTCATATTATAATAATGAGTAAAATATGCCTTTGTGCATTAACTCAATAGCCCCGAATTGAAACGTTATATGAGAATCAAACAAGAGAAACACAAACTAATTAACTAGATCAATGGTGAAGAATCAGATCCATATGAAGTTGATTAATGGATCCCCGGATCATCTAGTAGATCTTATAAGGAGGGTATTTTGATCTATTATGATAAACCCACCATAGGGTTTTTTTTTTTTTTTGGTTTCAAATAAAAAGGAAAAAATTTGGTGTAAGGAAATAACAGAATTGAAGGAATCTTGATAGGACACCCTGATAGGAAAATAATGACTGCTTTCTTAACAAGGCTGCGGCCAAAGAGAATAAGCTAGGGTTTAATTGCCACATGTCTCAGTTTTCAGAAACCTCTCCACAGATAAGCTCTTATACGGGTTAGTCACCCATACCTTGATGGTGTTACATTTGTACTTCATGATTCCTTTTACTACATATAATCTGGTGTGCATATATAAACTGTATGTCTCTGTATGTATGTCATAACTGAATGGCTTTTCTCTGATGTCGGTATTTCATTTCCCCATGTCTCAAAGATTAGCATGTGTTGTACCCTTCAATCTCACGTATCGTTCTCTCTCTCTCTCTCTCTTTCTCTCTCTCTCTCTCTATAATTGACAAGAAGTGTCTCTCTCACTTCCTCTATAATTGACTCCAGTGTCTCTCAACTTGGCCTGATTATAGAGGCTAGAGGCTGGCATATTAGGCACCCAAACACAAGATAAACTTAATCAATAGGCTAATGACTTAGAGTTAGGCGTCTGAATCCTAATTAGATTACTTGCCCATTGGCCATTGATGAGGCTATGGATTGAGTTATAAGACTATACATTACATGACAATCTCCGTCACAGCAAGAGAGGTCTGTAGGACCCTTTTCCATGTACAGTAGTATGTCATGGATGCACTGAGATTGGTCGAGATGAAAAGATAAGAAAGTAACTTTCATGTATTTTTATAGCTAGTTGGGTCTGACTGGATCAATAATGCCAAACATATATATACATATATAGGCTCTGCACATCTTGGACAAGAATAAACCAGGATGCTTAGGGCTTGGGGAAGACTAGAAAGATCACTGATCAACAATGCATATTTCTTTTCTGATATATATGTAGTAGCCAAACAATTCATACCCAGTTGAACAGTACTCCTTTGCCTACAGCAAGCCATTTATTTCTATATATATGGAGCCCCATCTCCCACTTCACTTGTCAGCTCTTGGTGGGAGTGTAGTTTCACTTTCATTCTCCTTTTTTTCTTTCCCCTTTTCTGTTTTTATATTATGGGTGGATAGTCAGTTGGTTGCCATAAATTTACTGAGGTCACAACTTTGCAATGTGTGTTGCTGTAATAATGTCATAGGTGACCAGCCAATTTGAGTCAGCAGGAACAAGATTGTATAATTTATTGTCCACCATATATAGTAGATGATGATCTTCTTTTCTCCTACTATTTGTTGGAAAACTGTATGTTCAGTGTAAAGATAATAGGTTAAGCTGGATTATGGTGGTGTACGTATATGTCTTGTATGTATGATTTATTTATTAGATCATGCCAAGGACTAAACCAAAGAAGAAAAGTGTGAAGGAAGAATATTATCAACATGATAGATATGGCTAGCTAGAATCAAAGCTTTCTTTCAAAAAAAAAAAAAAACAATGATAGCATACACATGGTAAAGTTAATTATTAATGAGGTGAGGTCCCCTTAAGACAAGACAACCTCAGAATATTGTGTTTGGAAATATCCCACTTCCAATAAAATTCCAAGGGCCCCCCACTATCCATACATTTTTGTCCATATTTTCCATCAAGTGACGACAAGTCAAACCATAGATTAGCAATTGAGAGAGAGAGAGAAGCTACTATATGTCATCTGGTTTATGCTACCTTAATCGTATTTAGCCTCATCAAACAATGTAATAAATATGCATAATGAAAAAAGCTACTATATAGTAACTAATATTCATTCTAATTAAACTTCATTCATCAGTACCTATTAATGGTTGACACATTTCTGGTTAACTATAAACAAACAACCAAATCCTTATCAACCTGGTAAAGATTCCCAAGCTTCTGATATTTCTTCGACACCAAAATTTTCCCCATCTGTTCCTGATTGATGGATCAAGAGTTCAATACCAAGAAATTAGATCTTAAACCATTTTTAACAAAAACTAATATATAGATGATCTAGCAATATTAGACAGCTGATAAGAAGTGAACGTACGTACAAGAAGGTAAACCCAATTCATGTAAATAGCAAACAGTTCTGATCTGTAGTACAAATATTCTAGACAGCCATGATTTCCCCAGACAAAACTGGAATATGTGGAGCCCAACAAAAGAAAGGACCAATTATTCAATGGAAAATATTTTGGAGCTTTCCAAAGTAAAAAATTCAAACATATGGATGATCATGGCTTCCAATCTCTGAAACTATCCAGTAATTTAGTTTGTTGTTTTTTGTAACTATATATATATATATATACATGTAAGAATACAATAGACAAAATGACTGTGAACATTAATTTCTAAGCTCTACGCTTCCCTCCATTTCTAAATTTTTGTATGCCACTTGCCACGCACCTTGAACAAGCTCGTGCAGAGATCTCTGCATTTTCCCAGTATTAATTACTGAATGTCTTACAAGAGGACATTTCTTCTTCATAGTCCGTATGTAACAACACTACATGAAATGAGAATCCTAAGTTTGTTCCTTACTACATCTCTGTAATTTTTAGTGTTTTACGATATAATCATGAGGTTATTATATAAGTTAAATTAGATGATCACCTTGCTCCGGAAACGAAAAGTCAGTACGGAGGTGATTTTGCCTGATTTCAACATTCATATTAAACCTGGATATATGTGATGAATTTTCTTTTTCTTTTCACTTTTGTAAAAATGTATTAAATTAAGGGAAATTCCTAATTAGTACTCTGTACTTTGGGCTTGGTGCCATTTTGGTCCTAAAATGCAATAATTCGGTATCTAAATTTTCAAAGTGTGACAATCCAGTATTTGTCGTTAACTTTTTGTTAACCAGCTGTTATGTGGCAATTGAAAAAACACATAAATGCCGTTTGAGTATCATCTAATTTTCTCTTTTAACCATTCAAACATTGACAAAAAAATTAGCAGTCCCAAATCCTTGCCTCTTTTATTAAAAAAATTTGGGGTTGTCAATTAAAATGCCCACTTAAATGTGCCCCAACTTTCTTGAATGGAAGAGGCAAGAATTTGAGACTGTTAATTTTTTGTCAACGTTTAGATGGTTGATAAACAAAATTAAATAGCACTTGAAGGGCATCTGTGTCTCTTTCAAATGCCACTTAACGGCTAGTTAAAGGTAAGTAGTGGATTGTCACGTTTTGAAAGTTCGGGCACTGAATTATCGCATTTTAAAGTCCAAAACCAAAATGGCACTAGACCCAAAGTACAGGATACTAATTAAAAAATTTCCCTTAAATTAATTTCGTACAACCCAAATATTTACCATGCAAAAAAGAGTTATAAATGGGCATGGTGATTACCAAAAGGAATATACAAAAGGTGGGATATGATGGAAATATATCATATTAAGCTACTCTTTATGAAGGAAATGATGTTTTACTTTTTATGACACTGATTTACGAAAGAAAGTAGTGCTACCCAAATATAAACTGTCCTATGTCTACACTAATTTGGTGCAAAAGTCACACCATGGAACAAAAACGTGAACCAGTGATAAAATGAGACATCTCAGTTGACATCATTAATAATGAATAAACCTTTTACATGATTGGTAATTATATCTTGTGAAATATGAACTAATAAATAGTAAGTAGACCATCGTGTGATGTTTTTTAACATGACTACTTAATAGCAAGATTTCACGTGTCTTAAGTATTCCTCTACACCATATATATTAGGACTACTATATTAATCATGTTTATATATGTCTAAAATATATTGTATATAAATTATTTCAATTTTTCTTTTTTCTTTTCAGATATCATTTTATACATCTGAAAACAAAAAAGAAAAATTGATTTCATTTTTTTAGGGCTCAGTTAGTAAAGGTATACTAAATAATACAAAATACAAGGTTTTGCGCTTTGCATATTTGTATTTATATTCCTTCCAAACTGAGCCTAATGATTTCATTTTTAAAACGAGTTTTGTCAAACCTTATTATATTGTTTCTTTGTTAAATGTGAGTGCTTTTAATTTCCTATTCCCATAGGGGAACTCTGTTGGATCAGATAGGAAACCCCAATAAGAAACTTTTTGTTAAATGCGAGTCTTGATCATCCTGATAGCTGATAGGAAATCCCAATAAGAAACTTTTTGAAGCAAATTGCCTTGTCTACCTGCTGGCTTGCTCTGCTAACTTGAATGTGGCAGACATCCTCCTCAGGGAGATCCCCTGCTGGCCACATCGATCACCAGTCGTCGGACTTAATTAGCTCACTAGCAAGCGCTTGGGCTTGTTGACTTACCTTGCTGTTTACTAGAGGACTCAAGACTAGGAGCCTCAGGTGATGCTCTTCGAGCCTTTGAGAAAATAGAAACGCTGCTGCCAAATGAAAGAAAATGGGAGTAGAACACTACTGGATGTTTTAGCAGGCCAAGACTCCTTAACAAGTCTGGGTGGGCGGGGCGCACCACGATTTGGAAGGTTCAAGCCAATTGGACCATAATATATAGAACTTGGGTACACGTACAAATGTGAAAATGCACTTTAATTACATGCTAGAACAAGTACACTTCGGACAATAATAGATATCCCAGCCTCAGTTTCACCCCCCTTAATTTTAAGGGGAAATCTAGATCCCGGCCCAAACCTTGGGCAAGACCATGTTCTACCTTCAAACCACCATTAATTACTAGCTAGCTAGGGGGGATATAGATCCCTAAACAAATAACCATTCAAACTCATACCAACCACTTTCAGTTGTTCGAAACCACCTTGCTTGACCAGGCCCTCTTACAAGTTGTTTGTATCTTTGAAGCTAGTTGAAGCATGGCGATAGTGCCTCAAAGGATTCCTTTCGTGACAATTCCTTGGTCCCCTCTGCCTCATGGCTATCTTAAGCTAAATCCTGATGCAGCTTTGAATTCATCTACAGAGGTTGATGGTTTTGGCTTTATCTACCCTCCCCCACCTTCCTCTCCTATAGTAAGTGAAGCTCGATCTTAATGTTCGTCAAGGTCTTCTAGAGGCTTCAAATGCAAGGCTTTCCCACATTATTGTTGAGTTAAATTCTGTTAATCTCACTTCAGAACTCACCAAAGTTTAGGCTAACCCTCTACATGAAGTTTACTCCCAATCTCTAATATTCTTTTGATGCCTGGAAGATTCTCTAATTAGCTTCTCTTACATCCCAAGACTAGCAAACAGAGTTGCTCAAAGTATTGCAAAAGATGTGAGTTGCTCTATCTCTTGGAGTTCTTTGGATCATCTTAATTTCCCCTTGGCTGTCCAATGCTATTGTAATCGACCAAGCTTATTTTGACCCGAGTTTATCTATATTTCTTGTCTCTGCTTTTCCTTTTTATCAAATAAAAAAAAAAAAGCTTCACACATAGTGTTGGGAGGAACATTCAAGTGGATATGAGATCTGTTAATTAGGAGGTTTTGTGACTGTGAACTTGGGGAACTTAAGCTTGTAGAATGTGTAGTCTTTAAGGTTGCAAAATGCGGTTGAAATCAAACTATTTGAAGCATGGGTAATGATTTTCTACTTTTGGCAATTTTGATGGCAATAGGGTTAGAAAGAAGGTGGGGGAGGGTAGAGAAAGGTGAAACTACTATTCTAGATTTTAGATTCGGTTCTACAGGGCTGGGGGTCAAAGGAGAGGTCATCAATGGTTTTGTTTTGAGAAGGAACCTTAGATCATTTTAAAGAAGAAGAGGATGGAATAGAAATTTTGGGAGTAGCTTTGGCAAGAGTCAACATTACCATATTTAATGATGAACTAAGGGAAGTGCCACCATTTGAGACTAGTGGTCTTGCTTTGCTTTGTTAACCATCGATCTAGATCAAGACTCCCAATGGTTTCATTTGGTGGAGAAGTGATTGGGCTCAAACCCATATTTAAATTTCAAGCCTAAGCTATGTCAATTTGAACGGATAGATGAGTGACATCTTGAGTAGTTTTGATTGTCAACACAATTTTCCCATCTTTGAATATGGGTCCATCATTTAGCATATGGGACACTCGAACATGTATGGTAGTTTTCATGGGCCCTACCACTAAGATAGCTCTGGTTGTTAGTTGGGTTTGGTTTTGTCCAAAATCATGTATTGGGTCCTCATTTGGAGCAATCCCATTATAATTTTGCTTATAACTTGAAAATTATTTTGAGGTTAAAGGGTGCTGACTAGGTGGGTCTTAAGTCAGCATACAAAAGTGATGAAGGAAGATTTGGCCCGACCTCGTAACCACTCAATACGTGGCAGAGGCAACAGCTCGGCACGACAGTATGCCCTAGGCGCGAGCTCCAAAAGGAGGAACCAGCGGTCCAAGCTCCCCAAAAGGAACCCGAACTCTCCCTTTAACCCCGAGCCTTACGAGGAGCGCAAAGGGCAACAACCCGAACTGGCCCGCCCCAGGGCAGTTCGGGCCACATCTCTATCCGAACTTAAGCACACCACTCCAGCACTTCGTCTCCAGGTCGCCGAACTGAACAACCGTACCATACCTAACACCAAAGGAGTCCGTATCCTGAGGCGGTGCACCTAATTGACTTAGGATCTCATGCTTGACAGCCGCACTTCAACGGCCACCTGCCACCTGCCACCTCCAATTAAAGAGACGGCTCCGACAAAGAGAGTAGTGGCGGTTCTGCCCCAGCAGAGGTGATGACACCCGAACTGGCAGAAGTGCAGAGGAAATGATACCTGACCTGACAGGAGCTTGGGAGTGAGTGCGCAAAGTGGCTATAAAAGGCCCCCTTCCCCCCAAGAAGAGAGGTATGTGATAACTTTGCGCCATCTGGTTTTTTATCTTGCCTTTGAGGAAATACTAACTTGAGCTTCCGAGCACTCTCACCAGGTTCTTCCCTGGAGATTACTCGCTTTCTCCTCCGTTTCAGGCACCCTTTGCTCCAGCCCGAGGCAGGATCGTTGACAGCTAGGACCAGTCGGATTGTGCACCATCAATTGGCGCCGTCTGTGGGAAACGCTTCTAAAAGCCTCCCTCTAAAACTCTCATAAACCCCTTTTTCCAACAAACCCCAACACTCATGACTTCTTCCAACAATGTCGGGCGTAGCACGGAGATGAACGCCCCCGGGGAACAACTTCAAGTCCCCGTGGTGTGCATCGGACAATTCACCATCCCCCTTCCGGTGGATGGGATCCCCAGCCTGAATGCGCCACGAACAGTGGTGCCCGTGAACCTTCCCACCGTGAACGTCCCCCTTCCTCTCCCTGTCGAGACAACCTTTACCGAACCAACTGCTATCCCCTTAGAGACTAGCCAGAACCAGTTTGATGACTTGATAAAGTGCATGCAGGCAATGCAAACCCAAATGCAGCAGTTCCAGCAACATCAGCTCCAGCAGCACCAAGTACTGCACCACATCTCTTAGTATCACTATCAGCAGCAGTTCCCCCAACTGCCTCCTCTGCCTCCTCTGAACCAACCACAGCTTCCACCTCGGCACCCTACTCCAAAGCCGGTTAAGCCCTCCCCTCAGGGCGGACGCCATCACCGAAGAGAAGCCTCCCAACTTCAGAACCCCCCAAGAGCCAGGCCTCATCCCCGGGTCGGGGGGAAAGAAAAATCACCCCCGCCTCGCAGCTCGCCAACGGGTTGGGAACCTCGCCCGCCAAGTCAGCACCTCGGCACTCCAAGTCTGAGCTCCCGCCCACAGAGAACCGATTCAGCGTCCTAGCGGCGGACTACCAACAGTCTAAGCCCATCGAGCTTGGCAACACAGAGGCCAGCAGCGCCAAAACCAGGCCCACTCAGCAACGAAGACGTCGGCGAAGTCGCCGAACTGCCACCCGTGTCCTGCCCGAGCTCCGAGGTAAAAGCGGGATCGAGAAAAGGAAGACGGAAGGAGAGCCCTCCAACCCAGATGACAGAAGAAGGAAAGATCCAGCCCGGGAGGCGAAGCCGAGCCAGCCGTTCCGAGCTCCCTTAGCAGCTCGGACGGACTACACACCCTTGAACACGAAGCGGGCCAAGATCTTGATGACGATCAAAGACGCCCATTACGTAAAATGGCCACCTCCCCTAAATGGGAACCCAAATGAGAGAAACAAAAAGTTGTACTGCAGTTTCCATAGAGATCACGGTCATAGTACCAAGCATTGTAATAATCTCTGGGACGAGATAAAGGGACTCATCCGTCGCGGGTACTTGAGAAATTTTGTACAGCATAATAATAATAATAAGACAGGTCGGCAAGGGGAGCACCGTAGGGATGCCCCCGATTCCAGCAGTAGGCCAGCCAAACCTTCGCTAAGACAGCCTCCGGAAGAGAGGCCAGTTTGTGGAACCATCCACGTGATAGTGGGAGGTTCAGTGGTAGCGGGTTGTACTTCGGCAACGGCCCAGGCGTCAGTTCGCGAAGCTGCCCGAGAAGAACAAAACCCTCCGAAGAGGCCAAAGACGGAGGAACCAATTTCCTTCACGGAAGACGATGCGCGAGGGGTCCACTACCCCCACGATGATGCGCTTGTCATAAAACTGAGGATCAACGACTTCAAAGTCAGGCGCGTACTTGTTGATTCAGGCAGCTCGCCGGGCATTCTCTTCAAGTCGGCGTTTGACTAGATTTAGTTGCAGAGAAGCGAGTTGAAGCCCGCGAACACTCCTCTAGTGGGCTTCAGCGAAGAGGAAGTCAGGCCCCTCAGGAAAATAACAGTGCCTATGGAAGTCGGCACATGGCCCTGTGTGGTCAGACTCAACCACGATTTCCTAGTGGTCGCGACCCCCTCCCCATACAATGCCATAATAGGGTGGCCAATCAATCATGTCCTACGGGCAGTGGTCTCCACCTATTACTTGGCAATGAAGTTTCCTACAGACTTCGGTGTGGGGGTTTCGCGGGGTGACCAACTTGAGTCCCACAAGTGCTATGTTGCCGCCTTGAAGGGAAAAACCAAGGTGGCCGACGACCTTGAACTGGAGCGGCCTACGGAGCAAGGTGAAGAACGATCTTCGCCCACAGAGGAAACGGTCGCAATCCTATCTTCAGCTATGGACCCGGCTCGGACGCTACAGATCGGTGCTTCTGTCCAGGAACCTCTACGAACCGAACTGGTGAGTTTATTACTTCAAAATTTAGATATTTTTGCATGGTCCGCGGCTGATATGCCCGGTATTGACCCCAGCCTTATAACTCACAAACTTAATACTGACCCTATAGTCAGACCCATTAGACAGGAGAAACGCAACATAGCCCCAGAGCGCTGGAGGGCGGTCGACGAGGAGGTCGAAAAGCTCCTCGCAGCAGACTTCATAAGGGAAGTTCATTACCCGAGCTGGGTAGCCAACCCAGTGCTGGTAGAAAAGGCAAACGGCAAGTGGTGCATGTGCGTCAACTACACCGACCTGAACCAAGCTTGCCCGAAAGATTGCTTCCCCCTCCCCAGAATTGACCGCCTAGTGGACGTGACCTCGGGACATGAGTTGCTAAGCTTCTTGGACGCCTACTCGGGCAATAACCAAATCCGGATGGACCAGTTCGATGAGGAAAAAACCACCTTCATAACCGAGTTCGGCCTGTACTGCTACAAGGTCATGCCATTCGAATTGAAGAATGCTGAGGCGACCATCTAAAGACTTGTGAATAAGTTGTTTCAACCCTTAATTGGCACGAAAATAGAATGTTATGTAGACGACATGGTCGTCAAGACACAGTTTTCATAGGAATTAATACAAGACTTAGACTCTGTCTTCCAAATTCTGCGTCAATTTAGCATGAAACTGAACCCAAACAAGTGTGTCTTCGGTGTCACCTCGGGTAAGTTCCTAGGGTACATTGTCAACTGGCGCGTTATTGAGGCCAACCCGGACAAGATAAAGGCCATCCTAGATATGAGACCACCCTGAAAAGTAAAAGAGGTTTAGAGGCTAAACGGCCGCATAGCCGCTCTGAGCCGCTTCATTTCCAAGTCGGCAGACCGCTGCCTGCCCTTCTTTAAAGCAATCAAAGGCAAAGGGTTCGAATGGACCCGAGATTGCCAGCTCGCGTTCGACATGCTAAAAAACTACCTCGCTAGTGTGTCGATCTTAACCAGGCCCGAGGAGGGCGAGGTCTTAGAACTGTACCTCTCGGCAAGCGACGAGGTGGTCAATTCGGTACTAATAAAAGAAGTAGATCGGGTCCAACGACCCATCTATTATGTTAGTAAAATCCTGTAGGGAGCAGAGACGAGATACCCGCAGATAGAAAAGCTGGCATACGCACTGATAATTGCAGCTCGGAAACTCCGCCCATATATCCAGGCTCACACTGTCATCGTCTTGACTGACAAACCTCTGAGGCAAGTCTTACTCAAGCCCGAGGTTTCCGGTCGGCTAACGAAGTGGACCATCGAGCTCAGCGAGTACGACCTCCAGTATAAGCCACGAATTGCTATTAAGGCCCATGCCTTGGCAGATTTTATCGCCGAGTGCACGTTCAGCCTCGAAGTCCCTAGGCCGGTTGAGCCCGAGATCCCTAGTGCGGGTGAGCCCGGAGCTCCCAAGTCAATAGAGTCCGAGCCCCGTGAAGTAGCAGCCAGAGTAGCATCTCTCCTAGATAGGCCAAACGCGAACTAGGATGAGGAGCCCAGGATCCTTCACGTAGATGGCTCCTCAAACCAACAGGGCAGCGAAGCTGGAATAGCCTTGCACGGCCTGGGTGGCACGAAATTGGAATATGCACTACGCTTTGAGTTTGCGGCATCCAACAACGAGGCAGAGTATGAGGCATTGATAGCCGGGCTGAACCTAGCACAAAAGGTAAGAGCAAAACACATAGTTGCAGCGATTCCCAGCTTGTGGTCAACCAGGTTACGGGCGAATATGAAGCACGCGAGCTAACTATGATCGCCTACTTGGCAAAGGTAAAGGAGGCTCTGCTCAACTTCTAGTCACACTTCATCAAGCAAATCCCGAGGTCAGAGAACACTGAGGCCGACTCCGTGTCCCGGTTAGCCAGCATCAGTCACAACGCCATGAGAACCGTGTACATAGAGGACTTACCACGGCCTAGCAATCTCGGTGGGGCAGAGGAGGTCGCTCCCGTCCTTAAAGCAGAGCCTAGCTGGATCGATCCACTCGCGAGCTTCTTGCTAGATGGGACTCTCCCTGCGGACCGCAATGCAGCCAGAAGGGTGCAGCGCCAGGCAGCCAAATATGTCATAATAGACGAACGACTGTACTGACGGTCCTACACACTCCCCTACCTGCGTTACTTGCGACCTGCCGAAGCCGACCTCGTACTCCACGACACTCATGAAGGTCTGTGCGACAGACACTTGGGGGGTAGAGTCCTCGCCCAAAAGGCACTTTGACAAGGGTACTACTGGCCAACGATGAAGGCAGAGGCCATTAAGCTCGTCAGAAAATGCGACAAATGTCAGAAGCATGCCAATATCCACCATCAGCCTGCCGCCGACCTCAAGTATCTCACCAGCCCATTGCCCTTTGCGCAATGGGGCATCGACCTCCTAGGGCCATCCCCACCAGCAACAGGTGGGAGGAAGTTCCTAGTGGTGGCGGTAAATTACTTCACAAAGTGGATAGAAGCAGAACCTCTTGCAACAGTTACAGCTCGAAACATACAAAACTTCTTTTGGAAAAACAATGTATGTCGCTTCGGGTTACCTCGAGTACTGATCTCCAACAATGGCAAGCAGTTCGAGGACATCAAGTTTCAGGAATGGTGCCAAGATATGGGGATTCGGCAGAACTTCACATTGGTCGCGCACTCGCAGGCAAACGGTCAAACAGAAGTAATGAACAGAGCTATCCTCCGCGGACTGAAAGCGTGACTAGACCGAGCTAAAGGGTTGTGGGCAGATGAGCTACCAAGTGTTCTATGGGCTCACCGAACTATGGAAAAAAACGCCACAGGAGAGACCCCCTTTAACCTCACCTACGACACTGAAGCGGTAATCCCGGCGGAGATCGAAATACCTACACGATGACTAGAAGCATATGACGATCAGACAAACGGAGACGAGTTATGTACCAACCTCGACCTACTGGATGAGGTAAGAGACCTCGCGTTCATCCGGACCGCAACTTACCAGCAAAGAGTAGCTCGGTACTATAATGCCAGAGTAAAAAGGCAGAACTTCCACATCAGCGACCTGGTTCTCCGTAAGATCGTGGCACCCGAGCCCGGTGTGGGCAAACTTGGACTGAATTGGGAAGGGCCCTACCGAGTAAAAAGAGCGCTCGGGGGGGCATACGAGCTCGAAAATTTAGAGGGCAAACAAGTACCCCGAGCGTGGAACGTCGTTAACTTGAGACGATACTACCTATAGATCACCAAGCGAAGTGAACTAAGTCACTACTAGAGCCTAATGGCTAGAATGCCGAGCTAACAAAGACCTCGGCATGGGCGAGCAAAGGCAAAAAATGCCAACCAAGTGTTAACAACGAACTAATAGGGACATCGGCATATCAGAGGCCAAGTGTTAACACCAAAACAGGCCGCATGAGTGCAGTAACCCGGGCAAAACGGATTGGGCATATGGTCAGTTCAGCAATATGGTCAGTTCGGAAGAAAGAGTGACCAACACTTAACCAAAAGAAATTCATTCCATTGCAAAATACTTTGTGTACATTTCAAAAAAAAAAAAAACAACAGAAGCGAGCTCACAGGCCGGGAGGTACTTCTTCACCATCAGAAGGCACTTCAACGATACCCGAAGGTCCTGCCTCGTCCTCAGAATCAGGTTCACCGTCAGCAGCGTTGGCCATCTCTTGAGTAATGCGCGAAATGGTCATGGCGCTAATATCGAGCTCAGGGTACGTATTCCGGATCATCCACTGGCTCAGTTTAAAGCCCCTTCTATACGAGCCCACCATCAGGTCGTTAAAGCACGACAACGCGATATACTCATTGATGACCTTCTTCTTGGCATCCTCGATGCCCTGAGAAAAGATCTCTATCCTCTCCCTAATATCCTCTCGAAGGTATTCAACCTGATGCTGCAAGTCCAGCCTCAGGTCCGCCATATGCTTCACCACCACTCCCATGGCCTCGGTGTCTCTCTGAGACCTCGCCAGCCAGGCCTGTGCAGCGTGAGAAGCCGCTTCAGCAGCCCGAGAAGCCGCCTCAGCAGCGCAGAAAGCCTCTTCGGCAGCTTGTGCCCGTCTCGAGCTCCTTTCCGCTTGGGCCGCCAAGGCATGGATAGAGGAATTCACCTACCAAAAGAAAAAATAATGAATGTTCAAAAGAGAAATAGCAAGAAAGGTAATGACAAGGAGCCCGACGAGAAGTCGTTGACTTACCACCATGGCGTGAGAGGCAGCATGCGCGGCTACATTGTTCAAAGGAAGCACGGCCCATGCTGCGACCTCCTCAGGGTAAACGGCCTCCCTACTATTTTGAAGAGCGTGGTTCGGCGACAACACGCTCCTGAACTCGCCTTGGCCTCCCGAGCCTGAAGGCCCAACTCGTGTATAAGCAGACTCAGTGTAAGCAGGAGCCCCCGTATAAGCAGCCTCGGCGTAAGGGGCTCTTGCCGCTTCTTGTACTAGACGGGCCATCTCAGGCTCCCTGGGCGGATCCACTGACGGGAAGCCCGGTACCTCGAGCTACGCATCTTGGGTCAGTTCGGCACGAGTCCGCTTGGCGACTCGCTTCCTCCTCTTCATGACATGGAAAAGGTTCCCACCGCGAGTCTTCTATGCGTCCATCGCACCTGCAAAAAGAGCTCGACATCAGGAAAACGAAAAAAAACGGAAAGCAAAACAAAAGGCAAGCCTCTGAGCAAGAACCTACCCGAACTCAGACTGGCCTCGATGGGCTTGGCCTCCGTCAGATAATGGTGGCATTTTAGCCCAAGCCGTGCCCATTCTCGGAGGCCCTTCGTTGTCTCCCTATCAAGCGTGACACCAGCATCGGGGGCAACCATCCCCCACCCGGTTTGGAACGGCCACCCCATTGCACTTTGCACCCTGAAGTAGTCCCATTTCCACGCTGGGACCTTGTTAGGAAGATCGTGTAAAAGTTTGAACCCCGGGCAATGAGACAGGTAGTACGCCCGCCTACGCCCGGGAAGGGGACCCGCTTGCTTCTTAAGCATTAGAATAAAAGAAAATATCTCCAGGTCTAAAGGCAAGATCTGTTCGCAAAAGAGGGACATAGTCCCCACCAAGTTACAAATAGAATTCGGGTGAAGCTGGCCGACGGTAACGCCGAAGTGGTTCATAACCTCGACGATAAGAGGGTGAAAAGGTAGGCGCAACTCAGTGACGAGCTGCTCCTGGAATATCACGATCTCATCGGGACCGTGTTCCCAAGTGAAGTTGCCCAAGGGTATAAAGTAAGTGTACTCCCTAGGCAAGTTGAACTGGGTGATAAGGTAGTAAAGCCCCTCAGGCGTCATGGTCGGGGGCCCAAACTTGTCTAACGTCCGACCTCGATGGGAGGAGGACGCCAAACTACCCGAGGCGACTTGGCCTACGGGTTTGAACTCTTCCTCGAGCTCGGGCTCTACCACGGGTTCACTAAGGCTGTCGGAGTATACAGCTCGGTTCGTAGAACCTGCATCTGACCCCCTTGAAGAGCTGTCTAAGCTATCCGAGCTAGACATCAGGAGGAAAAGGATACCAGGAAGAAAGTAGACTCACCCGGAAAAAAGGCAAACGGACTACGAAAACTTGGACGCAAGCTAAAAACTTGGACGCGAGCTCAAGAAGCAAAACACAAGAGAATGGCTATGAAAAGCGAGTGGGGTCCCCCACTATTTATACCCACAAGTGACCAAAAACCGACGGTTCTGATCGTGGCGAATCCAACAGCCCACGATCGTGCCGATCGCACGTCTCCTAAGACCGAAACGTGACTGGCCGCACGTCTTTTGAAACTGGAGCAGAGCCGGCGCACGTCTCCCCGCATTAAAGGCGGCAGCGGTACGTTTTTCAAATTTGAAATAACGCCCGTTGTCACGTCTCCCAGTGGCACGTTTTTTAAATCTTGAAATAAGCGCACACTGTCATGTCTTTCAGCATTTATAGACGGATTGGCGCGTTTCCTGACTTTTTGGCGCTCGAAAAACTCAAAAAACTCCTGGCAAATGCGCATTTCGCGCTATCAGTCAAACCAGTTTGAAGTATGGGTCAAATCCACCCGCCACCTCGCGAACACCCCGAGCCAGGGCAAGCCCCTTAGCGCGAGGAGTGGGGGACAATTGATGAAGGAAGATTTGGCCCGACCTCATAACCACCCAACACGTGGCAGAGGCAACAGCTCGGCATGACAGTACGCCCCAGGCACGAGCTCCAAAAGGAGGAACCAGCGGTCCGAGCTCCTCAAAAGGAGCCCGAACTCTCCCTTTGACCCCGAGCCTTACGAGGAGTGCAAAGGACAACAACCCGAACTGGCCCGCCTCAGGGCAGTTCGGGCCACACCTCTATCCGAACTCAAGACTTCACCTCGCACACAACTCCAGCAGTTCATCTCCAGGTCACCAAACTGATCAACCGTACCGTACCTGACACCAAAGGAGTTTGTATCCTGAGGCGGCGCACCTGACTGACTTAGGATCTGACGCTTGACAGCCGCACTTCAACGGCCACCTGCCCCCGCCATCTCCAGTTACAGAGACGGCTCCGACAAAGAGAGAAGTGGCGGTTCTGCCCCAGCAGAGGTGATGACACCCGAACTGGCTGAAGTGCAGAGGTAATAATACCCGACCTGACAGGAGCTTGGGAGTGAGTGCGCGAAGTGGCTATAAAAGGCCCCCTTCCCCCCAAGAAGAGAGGTATGTGATAACTTTGCGCCATCTGGTTTTTTATCTTGCCTTTGAGGAAATACTAACTTGAGCTTCGGAGCACTCTCACTGGGTTCTTCCCCGGAGATTACTCGCTTTCTCCTCCGTTTCAGGCACCCTTTGCTCCAGCTAGAGGCAGGATCATTGACAGCTAGGACCGGCCGGATTGTGCACAATCAAAAAGGAAATCTCTTAAAGGCTTCTTACTTGTGGACTAGAGCTTAGGGGAGGGTGTTGGCCCTCTATGTTTTGATGATAATAAATTCATTGAGAGTATTAATGAATGTGCTAAGTATGCAGCTGCACCAAGTTAATCATCCTATTAAGCTAAAAGGTTTGACAAATCAGTTTAAAAGAAAAAGAGTACTACCAAGAGTTCAAGGAAATTAAAGAGCATCTATTTTAATATTCTACATTTATCATGTTATTAGGACTTGATGTAAATCATTTGCATGTGATGCACACTATGGGCTTAAACTTGACCTATTTCAGTTGACCTAACCTTAGATATCAATGGCTAGTATTAGGCTTAGTTCTTAGGTGTTCCTAGACTCAAAAAGGACAAAATCTAAGTTTGAAAGCCTAAGAAAATGACTTCAAAACTGTTAGAATCAATACCTAAAAGTTTCTAAGGTTGTGAATTATAGTAAGTAGTCAACTATCCATAAACATATAATTGACTACTTGTGACAGCCAAAGCCACTGTTATCGAGACACTGTTCAGTAATCGACTATAAAAAATCTACAATTGACTATGTCTCATAGCTGAGACTGGACATAAATTAGTAGTCTACTATCAAGTGGAAGTAGTCAAGTAACAGAGAAAAATATTCCTCCTTATGAATGGGTTGACTACTAACTTGTACTAGTTGACTATTTATAGAAAAGTTTGACCATTTGAAGTCATAATGATTATTGCCTCTTATGGCATGCCTGGAAACTTGCTTTGAACATTTCCAAGTATTGATGAATCCATTCCTAATGGATCTATGAAGGTCATGTGCTCTTCAAAATTATAAATCAGTGATGTTGGAATGAAATTCTTAAGAACTTGAATCAATGATTATCTACCCAGAAAAGAGAGCAATGTGAGTAAGAGTTTCCTAGTTTGAGGTTGTAGCATTGTGCATACTCTTGCATTCCATATAGTTTGGTTTGTATTTGTTTTTATCATCTTGTTAAGATACACTAATTTTGTTCTCACGTTACTATATATGTTGTATTTGTATGCTTTAGAATGAACACCATTGTAGGTGTGGTTGGCACCCGTAAGCCAACCAATTAGATTAAATTAACACTCAAAAATTCAACCATTCAGGTTTTTTAAGCATCCGGAAGTCCTACTAGTTGTAAGGTTTTGTTGGCATTCGAAAATCTAATTGTTTAGTGGAATTCTCAAGAGATATATGAAGAGAGGACGTAGGCCTAAGTTTAGCTCAACCTCTATAGAAATCTTTGTGCACTTTACTTTTTGCAATCATTTACTTTATTTGTCTATTTTATTTGATTGATTATTCTATTATTTACAAGAACACACACACATCACAACCTTTAAACTAGGGGTGAGCAAAAAATCCGAAAAACCGAACTAACTGAAAAAAACGACCGGAATTTAACCAAAAAATCGGTTAACCAAACCAACCGACATACATATATTTCAATATATATATATATTATGTATATTATATAATTTATGCTTTTTTATAATATATATTGTAAAAACTAAAAAACCGAAAAACCAATGAACTAAACCGACGGTTAATCCAATCGGTCAATCGGTTAACTGATTAGTTTCGATTCAGTTTTAGTTATTGGTTTTCCAAAAATCGGTACTACCAGTTCGTTTCAAGAAAATGCCCCACGGTACCCCTACTTTAAACCCACCAAGTCTGAATTCATTCATTTAGAAGGCTTTCGTTGGGGGAAAAATCTTTTAGTACCTGATGTTGCTCGATCCGAGGTACTTCTTGAACCGAGGTCGCAATCAAATAATCCTACCAACTGGGTAGAGCCGAGGTGGAAGGACGAAGCTACACTTCAAGATTTGAAATCAAGAAAGTGGTCAAAGGCCCGAGGAGTTATCCCCAGATAGGTACTTTGACGCTAAAGTTAGTCGAGAATAGCGGGCGGTCGGGCCAAGAAGTTAGAGAACGGTGCTGGTACGAGCAGAGTAACGGTATAGAAAAAGTTGGATCCCTTACCTTGAGCGGGAGGTACCTTTTTATAGCCGAAGATTTGTGTCTTGGTTAGATGAGACTTTCGGGGTTGTCGAGATGAGGTTGTCCGTCGAGGTCTTTGGGATAAAACCTAATCCCAAGCGGAATTGTCCTCATCAATACGACATTCTCTTGTCTTGATCGTGCTTATCCACATGGTGCCAACATGACCAAGGTGATAAGGCGTGCCATAGAGATAATGTGACACTCGGGGCGATCTCAACCATAACCCAAACAATACCTAATTCACCCCCATAACCCAGTGAGAAGGCACCTCTTAAGGGTGATAGTAGATCTTTGGAGAGTTCTAGTGATCAGATCTAAGAGGAAGGATTGATGATGATGTTGAGAAGTTGTATTGTCGGATTAATGAGGTTAGGGTAATGCCTAGGGCTTCTATTTCTGTTCCTCAAATTTTGTTCCACTCGGAATCCAATTGCTAATTATCAAAGAGGAAAAATATAGATACTTGCAACCATAGCCATGGTGTTTAAATAAACTTACACAAGGGCATTTATGCAAAAAATAACAAACTATGCATTCATGCAATTATAAATGTATAGTATGTTATGGGAACACCAATTGGGTGAAACTGCCTATATCTCCCAAACATGCAGGAGCTACCTATATTTCAAGAAAGAGAGATTAAGGCCCCGTTGATTCGTGAGAATAGAGGTCTGGAATTGAAATAGGAATAGATTATTCAGATTTCAACTGTTTGATTGGGCAGAATTAGAATCTCATTCCCATGAATCACACAGATTATGGGAATAAACCATTCCAATTCCAATTCTAAAACAGTTCAATTCCGATTCCAACTGTAAATCAACAATGCGTGCAATGTGTGAAGCACAAATGTAGTTCAATAAGAGAAAGCCAAGTTCATTACAGTCGTAAACGAGATCAAAAGATGTCAAAATAGTTAACAATCAAAAGCAAGCGGGTATCTCACAATCATTGTTAAGAATCATAACATGCTTAACAAAGCCAAGAAGTGTCCCTAGAAAGTCTAGAAATTAAGGTCCCCGTAAGGTTTCCAAAGTGGGTCCTACAAGTACAAGGTGGTTCAAGTCTAGTTGGACCGGTCCAATTCTACTGGAAACCTGATCTATAATGGTTTGTGATGAAGGAAGATTTGGCCCGACCTCGTAATCACTCAACACGTGGCAAAGGCAAATAGCTCGGACTCCCTACAAGGAGCCCGAACTCCCTACAAGGAGCCCGAACTCTCCCTTGGGCCCCGAGCCTCACATAAGGCAATGACCCGAACTGGCCCACCTCATGGCAGTTCGGGACACTCCCCTATCCGAACTCAAGACTTCACCTCTCTCACCACTCTAACACTTCGCCTCCAGGACGCCGAACTGAACAAACGTACCGTACCTGACACCGAGGAGGTCCGTATCCAAGGGCAGCGCACCTAACTGACTTGGGATCTGACGCTTGACAGCCGCACTCCAACGGCCACGTGCCACCGCCACCGCCACCTGCCACCGTCATCGCCAGTCGCAGAGACGGCTCCGACAAAGAGAGCAATGGCAGTTCTGTCCAGCAGAGGGGATGACACCCGAACTGGAAGGAGCCCAGAGGTAATCATACCCGACCTGACAGAACTCTTGGCTGTCCCCATGCCCAGAGATTTCAAGCTCCCACCTTTGGACAAGTATGATGGTCCTTCGACCCCAACGTCCATGTTGATGCTTTCCAGTCCCAAATGCACCTCGCAAGGGCCAATGAATCGTGCATGTGTGTGGCCTTCACCACCACCTTCAGGGGGGTAGCCCGCACTTGGTACAGGAACCTGGCCCCCGGGTCGATAAGATGTTGGGCCTAGTTCGTGCAGATCTTCACTACACACTTTGTCACCAACAAGCGGTGCCCCAGAACAGAGGAAAGCATCTACGGAGTAGTCTAGAGAGAAGGAGAATCCATCCGGGGCTACATCAAGCGGTTCAATGAAGCGTGCTTACAGATACCGCGATTAGACCCCCCGGTGCAGCTCGCGACGGCCAAGAGAGGAGTAACGCACAAAGAGTTCAAATGGCACATGGTAGTTAACCAGCCCACAACCGTGGCCGAATTCCTCAAGCTCGCGGATAAATTCATGAGAACAGAGGAAAAAATCAACCAACGGGCCGAAAGCGGGAACGAGAAAAGAAAGAGGGAAGACGAGCCCTCCAACCCAATCGACAGAAAAAACCAGACCCGGGAGCCGAAGCCGAACCAGTCGTTTCGAGCTCCCTTAGCAGTTCGGACGGATTACACGCCGTTAAACACGAGGCGGACCAAGATCTTAATGATGATCAAGGACGCCCCATACGTAAAGTGGCCAGCTCGCCTAAAGGGGAATCCGAACGAGAGAAATAAAAATTTGTACTCTAATTTCCATAGAGACCACGGTCATAGTACCGAATAGTGTAATAATCTCCGGGACGAGATAGAGGGACTCATCCGTCGCGGATACTTGAGGAATTTTGTACAGCATGATAATAATAATAACAATAAGGCTGGTCGGCAAGGGGAGCACGGAAAGGAGGCCCCCGAATCTAGCAGCAGACCGGTCGAACCGTTGCAACGATAGCCTCCGGAAGAGAGGCCAGTTCAGGGAACCATCCATGTAATAGTGGGAGGTTCGGTGGTAGCAGGGTGTACTTCGGCAGCGGCCCAGACGTCAGTTCGCGAAGCAACCCAAGAGGAACAAAACCCCCCAAAGAGACCGAAGACTGAAGAACCGATCTTCTTCATGGAAGACGATGCGCGAGGGGTCCACTACCCCCACGATGACGTGCTTGTCATAAAACTGAGGATCAGCGACTTCGAGGTCAGGCGCGTACTCGTGGATTCAGGCAGCTCGGCGGACATCCTCTTCAAGTCAGCATTTGACCAGCTACAGTTGCAGAAGAGCGAACTAAAGCCTGTGAACACTCCTCTGGTGGGTTTTAGCGGAGAGGAACACTACCTGTGGAAGTCGGCACATGGCCTTGTGCGGTCAGACTCAACCATGATTTCCTGGTGGTCGCGACCCCCTCCCCATACAATGCCATAATAGGGCGGCCAATTATGCATATCCTGCGGGCAGTGGTCTCCACATACTATTTGGCAATGAAGTTCCCTACAAACTTCGGTGTGGGGGTAGCGCGGGGCGACCAGCTTGAGTCCCGCAAATGTTATGTTGCCGCCCTGAAGGGAAAAACCAAGGCGGCCGACGACCTTGAACTGGAGCGGCCTACGGAGCAAGGCGAGGAACGAGCTTTGCCCACAGAGGAAACGGTCGCAGTCCCCACTTCAGCTACAGACCCAGCTCGCACACTACAGATCGGTGCTTCCGTCGAGGAACCACTACGAACTGAACTGGTGAGTTTGTTACTTCAAAATTTAGATATTTTAGCCTGGTCCGCGACCAACATGCCCGGTATTGACCCCAGCCTTATAACTCACAAACTTAATACTGACCCTGTAGTCAGACCCGTTAGACAGAAGAAACGCAACTTAGCCCCAGAGCGCTGGAGGGCGGTCGACAAGGAGGTCGAAAAGCTCCTCGCATCAAATTTCATAAGGGAAGTTCATTACCCAAGCTGGGTAGCCAACCCAGTGCTGGTGAAAAAGGCAAACGGCAAGTGGCGCATGTGCGTTGACTACACTGACCTGAACCGAGCTTGCCCGAAAAATTGCTTCCCCCTCCCCAGAATTGACCGCCTAGTGGATGCGACCTCGGAACATGAGTTGCTAAGCTTCCTAGATGCCTACTCAGGTTACAACCAAATCATGATGGACCAGTCCGATGAGGAAAAAACCAGCTTCATAACCGAGTTCGGCTTGTACTGCTACAAGGTCATGCCCTTCGGATTAAAAAATGTCGGGGCAACCTTCCAAAGACTTGTAAATAGGCTGTTTTGGCCCTTGATTGGCACAAAAATAGAATGTTATGTAGACGACATGGTCGTCAAGACGCAGTTTTCACAGGAATTAATACAAGACTTAGATTCTGTCTTCCAAATCCTACGTCAATTTAGCATGAAACTGAACCCTAACAAATGTGTCTTCGGTGTCACCTCGGGCAAGTTCCTAGGGTACATTGTCAACCGGCGCGGTATTGAGGCCAACCCGGACAAGATAAAGGCCATCCTAGATATGAGACCACCCCGGAAAGTAAAAGAAGTTCAGATGCTAAACGGCCGCATAGCTGCTCTGAGCCGCTTCATGTCCAAATCAGCAGACCGCTATCTGCCTTTCTTCAAAGCAATCAAAGGCAAAGGGTTTGAGTGGACCCGAGACTGCCAGTTCACGTTCGACAAGCTAAAAGGCTACCTCGCTAGCGTGCCAACCTTAGCTCGGCCCGAGGAGGGCGAGGTCCTAGAACTATACCTCTCGGCAAGCGACATGGTGGTCAGTTCGGTACTAATAAACGAAGTAGATTGGGTCCAATGACCCATCTATTATGTTAGTAAAATTTTGTAGGGAGCAGAGACAAGGTACCCGCAGATAGAAAAGCTAGCATACGCACTGGTGATAGCAGCTCGAAAACTCCGCCCATACTTCCAAGCTCACACTGTCATCGTCTTGACTGATAAACCTCTGAGGCAAGTTTTACTCAAGCCCGAGGTTTCCGGTCGACTGACGAAATGGGCCATCGAACTCAGCGAGTACGACCTCTAGTACAAGCCACGAACTGCTATTAAGGCCCAAGCCTTAGCAGATTTTATCGTCGAGTGCACGTTTAGCCTTGAAGCCCCTGGGCCGGTCAAGCCCGAGATCCCCAGTTCGGGCGAAACCAGAGCTCCCAAGCCAATAGAGTCTGAACCCCGTGAAGTAGCAGCCAGTGTGGCATCTCTCCTGGTTAGGCCAAACGCGAACTGGGATGAGGAGCCCTGAATCCTACACATAGATGGCTCCTCGAATCAGTAGGGCAACGGGGCTGGAATAGTGCTACGCAGCCCGAACGGCACGAAATTGGAATACGCACAACGCTTTAAGTTCGCGGCATCCAACAACGAGACGGAGTACGAGGCACTGATAGCTGGGCTGAACCTAGCGCACAAGGTAAGAGCAAAGCACGTAGTTATCTGTAGTGATTCCCAGCTCGTGGTCAACCAGGTTACGGGCGAATACGAAGCACGTGAGCTCACTATGATTGCATACTTGGCAAAAGTAAAGAGACTCTGCTCAACTTCTAGTCACACTTCATCAGGTAAATCCTGAGGTCAGAGAACACTAAGGCCGACGCCCTATCCCGGTTAGCCAGCACGAGTCACAACACCATGAGAACCGTGTACATAGAGGAATTACCTCGGCCCAGCATTCTCGGTGGGGCAGAGGAGGTCGCTCCCGTCCTTGAAGCAGAGCCGAGCTGGATCGACCCACTCGCGAGCTTCTTACTAGATAGAACCCTCCCTGCGGACCGCAATACAACCAAGAGGGTGCAGCGCCAGGCAGCCAAATACGTCATAATAGACGAACGGTTGTATCGACGATCCTACACGCTCCCCTACCTGCGTTACTTGCGACCTGCCGAAGCTGAGCTCGTACTCCGCGACACTCATGAAGGTCTGTGCGGCAGACACCTGGGGGGCAAAGCCCTCGCCCAAAAGGCACTTCGACAAGGATACTACTGGCCAACGATGAAGGCAGAAGCCGTCGAGCTCGTCAGAAAATGCGACAAATGTCAGAAGCATGCCAATATCCACCATCAGCCTGCTGCCGACCTCAAGTACCTCACCAGTCCATGGCCCTTTGCACAATGGGGCATCGACCACCTGGGGCCATTCCCACCAGCAATAGGTGGGAAAAAGTTTCTAGTGGTGGCTGTAGATTACTTCACAAAGTGGATAGAAGCTGAACCTCTGGCAACAGTCACAGCCTGAAACATACAGAACTTCTTTTGGAAGAACATAATATGTCACTTCAGGCTAACTCGAGTACTGATCTCCGACAACGGCAAACAGTTCGAGGATATCAAGTTCCAAGAATGGTGCCAAGATATGGGAATTAGTCAAAACTTCACATCGGTCGCACACCCGCAAAGCCTAAGGGCTAGGATGCCGAGCTAACGAAGGAACCTCGGTATACGTAAGCGAAGAAAGCCAAAGGTGAAACGGAGACAACGAACTAATAGGGACATCGGCATCTCAGAGATAGTTAACACCATACGTTTAGTTCGAGAGAAAGAACAACCAACACTTAACCAAAAGAAAAGTCATTCCATTTCAAAATAAAGGAGTACATTTCAAAAAAAATAAATAAATAAAAAATTTACAGGCCCGGAGCTACTTCTTTGTTATCGGAAGGCACTTCAACGATACCCGAAGGTCCTGCCTCGCCCTCGGAATCTGGCTCACCGTCAGCAGCATTAGCCATCTCCTGAGTTATGCGCGAAGTGGATATGGCACTGATATCGAGCTCGGGGTATGTATTCCGGATCATCCACCGGCTTAGCTTGAAACCCCTTCGGTACGAGTCCACCATTACGTCGTCAAAGCTCGGCGAGGCGATGTACTCATCAACAACCTTCTTCTTGGGATATTCAATACCTTGAGAGATGATCTGCGTCCTCTCCCTAATGTCCTCCTGAAGGTATTCGACCTGATGCTGCAAATCCAGCCTCATGTCCGCCATGTGCTTCACTACGACTCCCATGGCCTCGGCATCTCTCTGAGACATCGCCTGCCTGGCCTCTGCAGCACAAGCAGCCGCCTCAGCAGCTCGGGAAGCCGCCTCAGCAGCTCGGGAAGTCGTCTCGGCAACACGAAGAGCCTCTTCAGCAGCTCGCGCCTACCTCGAACTCCTTTCCACCTGGGCCGCCAAGGCGTGGATAGAAGAGTTCACCTACCAAAAAGAAAGAACGAGTGATCAAAAGAACGACAGCAATAAGGATAAAAGCAAAAGAGCTCGATAAAAAGTCTGACTTACCACCATGGCATGAGTAACAGCACGGCAGGCCACCTGGTGCAGAGGGAGATCAGTCCACGTCGCGACCTCCTCGGGGAAAATGGCCTCCTTACTCTTCTGAAGAGCGTAGGTCGGCAACAGCACACTCCTGAATTCCCCTGGGGCCCCCGAGCCCGAGGGCCCAGCTCGCGTATGAGCAGACCCAGAGTAAGCAGGAGCACCAGAGTAGGTGGGAGCCCCCGTATAAGTAGTCTCAATGTACGGGCCCCCTGCCGCTTCTTGCATTGGAGGAGCCATCTCGGGCTCCCTGGGCGGATCCTTTGACGGGTAGTCCGGTACCTCGGACTCCGCATCCCGGGGCAGCTCGGCGCGAGTACGCTTGGCAACTCGCTTTCTCCTCTTCATGCCTTGGAACAAGTGCCCACCACGAGTCCTTCCTGAGTCCATCACACTTGCAAAAAAAAAAAGAGTCCAGCATCAGAAAAAAGCAAGAGAGAGAGCAAAATAGAACCTCTAAGTAAGGAACAGCACAGATCAAAGCCAATCCGACAGCCCGCAGTCACGCTGACCGCACGTCCCCTGAGCGAGACGTGATTGGCGCATGTCTTTCTGAAACTGACAGAGCACCGGTGCACGTCTTTCTGAAACTGATAGAGCACCGACGCATGTCTTTCTGAAACTGACAGAACGCCAACGCACGTCTCCTCACATTAAAGGCGGCAGTGGCACATTTTCAAAATTTGAAAAGACGCCTGCTATCACGTCTCCCGGCGGCACGCTTTTTGAATTTTTGAAATAAAGTGCGCGCTATCACGTCTGTCGGCATTTGTAGGCAAGTCTGCGCGTTTCCCGCCTTTTGGGTGCTTGAAGAAACCCAAAGAACCCTGACAACACACCTCGCGCTATCAATCAACCGAGATTCGAAGTATGGGACAAATCCACCTGCCACCTTGCGAACTCCCCGCGCCAAGGCAAGACCCTTAGCACGAGGAGTGGGGCGTAATTGATGAAGGAAGATTTGGCCCGACCTCGTAATCACTCAACACGTGGCAAAGGCAAACAACTCGGACTCCCTACAAGGAGCCCGAACTCCCTACAAGGAGCCCGAACTCTCCCTTGGGCCCCGAGCCTCACACAAGGCAATGACCCGAACTAGCCCGCCTCATGGCAGTTCGGGACACTCCCCTATCCGAACTCAAGACTTCACCTCACTCACCACTCCAACACTTCGCCTACAGGACGCCGAACTGAACAAACGTACCGTACCTGACACCGAGGAGGTCCGTATCCAAGGGCGGCGCACCTGACTGACTTGGGATCTGACGCTTGACAGCCACACTCCAACGACCACCTGCCACCGCCACCTACCACCGTCATCGCCAGTCGCAGAGACGGCTCCGACAAAGAGAGCAGTTGCGGTTCTGTCCAGCAGAGGGGATGACACCCGAACTGGCAGGAGCCCAGAGGTAATCATACCTGACCTGACAGAAGCTTAGAAGTGAATGCACGATGTGGTTATAAAAGGCTCCCTACCCCCCCAAGAACAAGGTATGTGAACTTTGCGCCATCTGGTTTTATCTTGCCTTTGAGAGAATTCTAACTTGAGCTTCGGAGCATTCATACCGGGTTCCCCCCGGAGCTTCTTCATCTTCTCTGTTTCAGGCTCCCTGTAACTCCGTTCAGAGGTAAGGTCGTTGATAGCTAGGACTAGTCGGATTGCGCACTATCAGTTTGGTTGGTCCAAAACGGGTCTAGTTTGGTCTAAATGGATTGATCTACTTGTCCAAAAAGACTGTAGGTCTAAATGGATTGGAATATACACCTAACAGCATAGCTAGAAAGGGTCGATTTGAATGCTAAAACTGAATCTAGTGTTTACTGAATGATCCTGTCAGGCATTGACCTAAATTCCCAAAAATTCAGACTGATGTTCGTTGAGACATTCAACCAAAATTTTGGTTGGTCTAATGTCCAAGACGTTAAAAAACCAAAGCTGGAGTTCATTGAGACATTTTACCGAATGACGACTGATCAGAGTGTTAGAAGGGCAAACTAAGCTTACCAATACATATGCATGAATGGTCTGGCACTGTGTATGCTAGGCTGATTGCCGCAGGCATTGGAATTGCCATGGTTGGGTATTGTGGCTTGGCCGGACACCCATGCTAGGGCTGGGCTGCGCCAGGTGCAACCTTCAAAAGTGTGGGGGTGCCACCATACATAGCACAAAAGTGCTATACTTCATATAGCATAGTACGTGTCCATAACCAATTCAGTTCGGGTCAATGGGTCAGACCGGGTGAACCTGAGTCAGATTAATTCAGGTGAGGTCAATCTGAGTAGGACTGACCCTCGAGGGATCATCATCTTCACTCTTTTCTTTTTCGTATTTTCTTGAATTTTTTATTTCAAAATTTCATATCTCCCTTATCCTGACAGGGAGGTAGGTCAACTCAAGGGCTACCTATTGGTGTTCGTTGATTGGTCAGAATCCAGCAGTAAGTCACCGGCCGGAAAAAAAAAAAAAGTCTGAAACATTATGAGTATCTCGAAAAATACCCCCCCAAAAAAAACAGTTAGGCTATTGCAAATTAAGCAATAAAAAGCACCGATGAAAGGTCTTAGGGATTTCCAAAACCAATGATAAAGGTCTAAAATAGAATAGAAACCCAAACAAATATAAAAAATATATATATATATATATATATTGAGACCTAGAAAACTGCAATAAGTTTCCTATAAAGTATAAACCACTTATTATGGCTCCAATACCAGATGTATGCATCCAAAACGGCCTCTAAATATCATATCAGATCAAATAATCCCAAAAGGAAACAAAAGAAACTTACACGTGTCTAAATATTATTTATGTTTTGGATCCCGAGCTGGAGTCTATAACAGTCTGTCGGTGTCAGCTCATCTCCTTCTGGATCTTTTCCTATTCTTCAATGTAGTGATGGGAACTCTATTCCCTCCGAAAAAAAGAGGGATTCCTTTATCTACAACCTTTTCACACTTTGTAACCCATCAACGAGAATATATGTAGTCCTATCCTAAATGACTACACCTCTTTTTTTATGGTCAACAGTCAATACCAAACCACTAGGAGATAGTGGTCTATATTATAGACCACCTTTACTAAACCAAGTATGCATGCCATACATCTTAATTACCTAACGTGTCATTAATCTTCATTCAATTGAACAATGAATAGATGTATTTTTAAAGAAAGGATAAATATTATTGGAAAATTTCCGGTATAAAATAGAAAGAAATCTAGTTCTTGCTAATTATTTTACACCCAACACTTAAATGGTGTTTCAACTTTCAATTGTGTGCAGCTTGGGAGATATTTTGTGATTTCATACTATATTGATTGAAGAGGTTGTTTGATGATTCCCGTTTTTTCATTATGGCACGGTCTAAACGTACTGTAACAACTTCTTACATGCTTTTGATTTTTTATTTTTTTGCTTTGTCTTTTAGCAAATAAGTTATTCAGGAGGTTGACTGTAAACTCTTTCATGGCTGAATCTGACTTTTAGCTTCATGACTCTACCCTAGATTATTAACAATCTAAAATATATACTATTCCTCATCATTTCATCACATCCATTTAAATTCATATATTAATGTGGGAAATGAGAGAGAGTTAGAGAACCAAGCAAGTCCTACAAAATGCCAAGTGATTGTAGCACTGAATGCTGCTCAACGGTCGAACCATGCAGGGCTGTCGGTTCCACCTCATGAATCGAGCCACCTCTGTACCCTACAAACGTCATCATCTTCGAATGCTGCCAACAGGAATCAAGCCCATCAAAGGCCCAGCAGGGCCCACGACAAAGTGGGAATCAGACACCCTTTTGGCTTCTGCCACGTGCAGCACATCGACTGGGTTTTGTCTTTAGGTAATCAGATGGGACAACACTGGAAGATGGTCTCCTCCTCTGCTTTCACATTTGATTTGGTCATTTTCTACTAGAGTAGTTGGTTGGTACTCAAAAGAAAAAAAAGCGTCAAATCCAAATTCATGCTTGGTGTGTAGTAGTAGGGTTTAAGGCGTCAGACTGATAGGTTTGGACGATCGACGACGTGCTTTAATTATAGTCATAATGATGACGACATCGACACCTCTTTTCATTATGGTCTCTTGTAAGGGTGTTGCTTGTAGTGTTGCCTGCCGGAGAATCCATTCACGGCGTCAATTTCAGATTAATAACGTCCGTTTCACTTTAACGGTCTCCACACGTGCGCCTTTTTTTTTTCTTCTTTGTCTCTTTTTGGCTTTCCTTCCTTTAATTGCAGTGGTGTCATGAGGTGAGCCAGTTGTGGTCATGATTCTTGCACGAGTCTTCCTTCTTCCTTCCTCAATAGAGAGGTAGGGCCCACGTGTGTAATTTCAACTTTTTAGGATCGTGCGGTTGAGATGGTAGAGTTACACGTGCGACATCTTTGATGGATGTTGCATCCGACTCTCAGTTGCAATTTGCAAAAGTGAGAATTTTCTTTTTCTTTCTTTTTTTTTTTAATTTTCTTGACTGCGTGGTTGAAGTGGATAAAGTGAATTTAACGTCATGTATTTGATTTTTTTTTACTATGAAAATGAATTAAAAATTATGGTTTACTTTTGATCGTTAATTAATTAATAATTATATTTAGATGTTTATAAAAATTAATTGAAGCTTTCGAAAAATATAAAAATTACTTGAAATGGTTGTTGGGCCGGAAAAGTTCACCCATGAAAACATACATAGCTTTAGCAAAAGTTGGATACCCAGAGAGAACAAGATAAGATAATATGGATATGGATATACAACCATCTGTAACCGTGAACTATCAAGCACTGATAACCGTAGATCTTAATTTGTTTGATTTTGGAAATTAGAAGGTAAAGGTCTTGATTATATAATGTAGGGAGAGTGGTACATGTTATCATTGAGTGGCATGTGCAAACTTTAATTACGTGCAATTAAAAAGTGTAATGAATTTAGGAAGAGATGAAAATAATTGGAACAATAAATGTTTGTGATGGTAGGTGTTTTGACGTGAAGCCAATGGCAAATATAGCATAATATTGTAAAATAAGGCTGTAACTTGGGTTGGGTCAGCCCGAACTCAACTCTAATTCAACTCAAAAAAGTTGGGTTAATTTGATGCTCAGGTTAGGGTTAGGATTGAAATTTATGAATTCGACTTTAGTTTGGATTGGGTTAGGTTATACCCTTTAGACAATTCTACCTAACCTGAACCTAGACTCTATAGTATATTTCATATAAAAATATATGTTATATGTAATAATATAACATACATTGATTTGCTTAGATGCATGATATTTATATAGCCCCCACCACATAGTATCATGTATTTCTTTTAAAATAATAACTTCACTTAATCCTAATCACAAAGACTAAAACCTTAATAACATTATTTTACGTTTCTTGAAAATTTTATTCTTCATCTCCTCTCTGTTGTTTGCTGCCCACAAAAGATCTATCATAAGTCATAACTCATAATAAACTATAGTCTTTTCTAACACTTGTTTTTCTGAATTTTGTACCAAAAGAACAAAAAAAAAACATTGACAAACAAATACTAATGAAACATAGGATTAATATATGTTGTGAAAGTTGAGTTAAGACCTAAAATCGAGAAATTCTGTGAGGTTTTAAGGGATGAGAAGAAGGTTGGGTTGGGTTAGGGTTGAAGGAATTTAGTTAGGGTTAGGATTGCGTAGGTCAGGTTGGGTTAAGGTTAGGGTTGGGGTTTAGAACTTAGGGTTGGGCTACGGTTGGCCTCAACCAGACCTAACCCAGCCTGACTTGCAGCCCTATTGTAAAACAAGTAGCATTTCATATAGGTTTTCTTTTGCATGCCCTTTCAAAAGTATGGCATTTACTTTGAAGTTAAAGGGGTAGTTGTGTCTTTTTAAAGGATAAGTTTAATATCTTGGATTAAAACCACGTGCAGTGCATGTGCCTTTCCCAATTGTTCCTCTTGAAAGCAATATCTATATTGCTCGTAAAAGTAAGGGATGATATTTTGCAATTGTGTTAGGCTTAAAAATTCTAATTTTTTAATTTAGGCTATGTTTGGTTTGCAGTAAAAGGTAGGGAAAGGAAGGGAAACCTATGTTTGGTTTGCGTAAGGAAACCTATACAAGGTTTGTAAAGATTTTCCTACATTTTCCTTCATTTCCCTACTTTTTCCTTCAAACTAAACACAGCCTTAGTGATAGTTTGGAAATTTTATATAACTACAATATTCCTATTTTTGAATTTAGTCTCTCTCTATTTCTAAGGGTAGAAAGTGTAATTTGAACTATTACTTTTCACCTTATTCAATTATTTTTTATCTATTTATGCTCCATCTAGCTAGCTACATGACAGGGTAAGGGATAGCCTGCAACCTTGGTGCAGACAAGATTCTGATACCAAATCTCTACTAGAACCAGTTAGAGACCTTACCAACTAGATAGTTGGCATATTTAAGGCAATAACTCCCCACCATTTTTCCTCATCAATTAATCCTATCATTTGGATATATGTCTAATACTTTTGACAATACAAAGTCCATATGTTTTTATAAGTGCCCCCAAAAATGAATTAGTTCTTCCATCATTGTGGCAATTAAGCAATTCAATCATTCAAGCAAAATGGGCCAACACATGATGCCATAGCGAAATAATAAAAGTTTTAAAATTGAAATAAATTTTAAAAATATAAACAAATTGGGCATATCTCTAATATTTTTCTATTAATCATATTAAAAAATAAGTGTGATAAAAAAATTATTTTTATTGATAATAGAAATGAAATACAAAATTAAAAACAAACCCAAAAATGAAATCATTGAAATTATTTTCCTATTTGGTGGTGGGTCAACAATTTAACTTTTTGGATAAAATGTATCAACCCTTAAAATCATAAATAAGTGATAAAATTAAAAAATAAAATAAAATAAAAAAATGAAAAACACATAAATTTTGTCGAAAACATTTAGGCATATGTCTAATATTTTAAATTAATAATATATAGAAAAATAACTATAATAAAAAAGTTATTTTTATTAATGATGAAAATAAAATGCAAAATTCAAAACTAACCTAAAAATGGAATTGTTTTCTGTTTGGTGGTGGGCCAAAAATTCAACCTTTTAGGTCAAATGTGTCCAATCTTGATGTCATAATTAAATAATAAAAGTTAGATAAAACACAATTTTTGTAGAAAACATTTAGTCACATCTTCAATATTATATAACCATCATATTAAACAAAAATTAGTATGCTAAATAAGAGTTATTTTTATACAATAGAAATATAAAATAGTAGAAAAATTTGGAAACATATTATTACTATCCTCATCATCTAAAATTGACACATGCACAATTGCTAGTACTTATAAAGCCCTCTTTCAAAAATCATTAAGCAGTGTTTGTTGGATAGAAAATAAGAGAGAATCATAAAGTTAAGGGAATTAGGGGCAAGGGTGTTCATTGGTCAATTCGGTTTGGTTTCAGGCTATTTGGCCAACCGAACCAACCTAGTTGGGTTAGGGAGTTGGTGACTGAAAACTGATCAGCCAATAGTGAAAACCAACCAACTTGGGTTGTATTGATTTGAGCCAATTTTTTGGTTTGGTCAATTAATTCAAAAGATATAAATTAAAAAAATTATTTTTAAAATTTTAATTTTAATTTTAAAAATTATAATGGTATTATTAAAAAATAAATTTACAATAATAAAGAAACCCACCAACTCAGGTCGGATTGGTTGTTTCATCTGTTTGATGAACAGTCCTACTTAGGGAACATGACCCTTCATAAGCTGATTACATATTGATGGGATCCATTGTTGGATCTCCAATAAGAGTATGTAAGGACAGAGTGCCATGTAGGGGTTGTGAATTGGATTGGGCAGATTTGAATCAAAGTGACCTAATTATATAGGGTTTGGATCTATATTACATGTTGATGGGATTAAGCCCTTTTTGCAATATTTACATATGACAACTTTTTATGTTTAAATCCAATCACTATATGTATTTCCATATAGAGAGTGGCGCTTAATTTCCACTCAAACAAACGTGCCTACCCATCTTCTTAAATAAAATAATTTTGACAATGTGGTTATTTCTAGGGGTGAACATCCAGTTTGTTCAGTTAAAAATCAAACCAAAACCATTTTTTTTTGTTTGGTTGCTTGTTATTTCGATTAAAACCAAATTTTATTAATATTATATTAATACAGTAATACATATTATATACATATCATATATTATATATTACATATTATAATATATGTATATATTAATATTATATATGTTGGTAAAATAATATATTATATTATACATATTATAATATATATTATATTATATATAATACATTTGGTTTAATTTAGTTTTTTTATTAATTGAATTTACAATCTTGAAAACTGAAATTTTCAATTTGGTTTATTCGGTTTTAATTGATGAACAATGCTCACCCTAGTTATTTCCACTCTCGAAAAAAAAGTTGTAATAGTTACCTCAACTCAAAAATACCCACTTCAAATGATGTAGACCCATATTAATAATAAACACCAGCATTTGCAATTGAATTTTATTATCTAAAACCTGATTTAATCTCTTAAATCGAATAAAGATATAGTATATATATATATATTAGTAAATATGTAAAATAGTAGCCCCATATCAGAGGGTCATTATCTAATACATGGTTTTCGAACCGTTGTTGACCTGAACGGTCAGACAGTTCGTCTTGGGAACCGTTCAGGCAATTGGTTCCATTTTACCCAAACCCCATCCCTAGCCAAAAAATGTTGAATCAGTCAATGACCCGTTGACTCAGGTGGTCAAACCATCAATCCATCGACCCGTTCAATGGTTTTTGGCCATTTTTTATTTTTTTTTTGTTGTCAAAACGAGCCACCCGTTTAAACTGGACAGTTGAACCATCGAACCAGAAACTGGTGGCTAGATTGGTTCTGTTTTCGGGTCATTTTTTAAAGGGGTAATAGCATATAAGGGCAACTTTTTGGGTTTAATATCAATAAAGGTAATATATTTAAAAAATTTTCAAAAATAGGTTAACCTTTTAAAAGTAATATCAATAAAGGGCAAAAACACTATTCATCATCTTCTTCTTGCTATTTATTCACCAGAGTCACCGTCCGCTACCACCCGCCACCACTGTCTGCTGCCGCTTGCCACCACCTCCAGCCACTTCCGCCTCCGGCAACATTGCCGGAGGTGGCCAGAGGCAAAGGTGGTGACGGTGCTGGTGGTTTCTCTGTCCAACGCCGCCACCTCCGCTCACCTCTGCCTCCACCTCCAGCAATGTTGCCGGAGATGGGTGGAGATAGAGGTGGCGGTGGCGGCGGGCAGAGGAATGACCACCAGCGCTGCCGCCGCCACCTGTGCCTCCGACCACCTCCAGCAACGTTGCCGAGGTGGAGGTGGAGGTGGACGGATTCACGGCGGGTGGCGGCGAATGGCGGTTTTGATGAATAAATGACAATAAGAAGAAGATTAACAGTGTTTTTGCTCTTTATTGATATTATTTTTAAAAAATTAATCTATTTTTAAAATTCTATTAAATATATTACTTTTATTGATATTAAACCCTAAAAGTTGCCTTTATATGCTAAAAACCCTTATTTAAAACCATGATCTAATATATAATTCAGGTAATTATAAATTACCACCCTATACTTTTGGAATAGTGACACATAGCCCCCCCGCAAAAAAGACCCCCTCCCGAGAGGAAGCTAGTTAATTCACCATAATGCCCTTTTGACTGTAGTTCTAGTGCCACTTAAATAGAATATACGGTCAATGTTTACATGCTCCAAATTAATTAAATGCATTCAGCAATCCTATTTCCTATTGCCTAGACCGGCAATGTTTTTCAAACCACACTTGACCCAGACCATAGAACCGATGATAAGATGACTGACCGGATCCAAGTTTTGAATGATTCCCATATCCCGGGAACCGGGATGACTGCCAGGCAAAACATGTATATATTGATGTGTTTTCCATATGCTTTGGGTGGGGCTGGAGATAAAAGTCATTTAGGTTTAATTTGCAAATTAGCTTTGCAAGAGTGATTCATTTAAGCAAATAATATTATACAAATCGATCCACAACTAGCTAGAAATGAAATCTTTGCATGCATTTGGAAATGGTAGATGCAGAGACAGGAGGTAGAAACAAAAGAGTGGCTTTCTACTATCATTTCCAACAGTGGCACTTATGGACATAAAAGCTAAGGCAAAGAAGAATCATGATTCATGGGAATAGAAGAAAAGTGACCTCTCCTTCTCTCTCCGTTTCTATATATTCTCCAGCGCCAAGGACATGACAAGGTAGTGACTCGGTAGGCAACCCAGATGGAAGAAACACGCAACGCAGAAGCAGATTTCATTGATGAGTCATTTTCTCAAGGACATGCCTGCTTGAGGCCGAATTGGAAACTAGTGTGCTAACTTCTAAGTCTTCCCCCACTAAAATCTAGTGCTATTGATGTCATCTTCTTTATATTTATATTCCATTTTCTTTTATTTTCTTTTTTATCATTGTTGTATTCATTCCACTTATATTAATTGGTGGATACAGATGGTTAAAATGTTGAACCATTGCGCTTTGATCAATACGGATGGATGGTTAAATCAATAGGAACTTGATTTCAAGGACGGATGATGAGAGACAAGAACACCCATCAGAAAAAGAATAGATTTAGTTAGAGATGTTGCTATGTAATGGGCTACATCATGATAGAAAACCAACAAAACAAAATATAAAAATTAGAAGAATAACCGGATGGAAGGTATAAAAATTGTAGATGCATAAAAGGAAAAAATAACATATTAAACTAATTGACTAAAACTGAATTACTTAAATTGAAGAATATCTAAGACAGGATAATAACCCAAGCACATATGTATGTATGAGAATGTAAAATAAATAAAATAATTATGGGAATTAATGATTACTAATATAAATGATAAAGAATAAATAAATTACCTACTTGAAAGCTCAAGTAATTATAAATTGATTTTTTTTATAAGTAACTACCTGAAAATTAAACTAGGAAAAAAGAACTAATGCAGATTTAGATAAATATGAAAACAATCTTATATATATTAATAGGATTGGGGGTGCTCTTTCCGTGTAGGAAATGGAATCTACTCATGCGAATAGATTCCCACGTGAGAGCAACCCATTTCCTCTTAATTATATAAATCTTGTTAGATAAATATACAATAGTTATTATATATAATTATAAATATTGTTATTATAATTATTTAATTATATAAATATATAATAATTATTATAAATATTGTTAATAACTAGATATCGAACTATTTGAACGGTTTTGATCGATTTTTATTTTTTTAATTTTTTTTTGTCAGAACGGGTTGACCGTTCGACCTGGTAAACTGGACCCTTGATCGGTTCAGTCTCCAAGTTGATTTTAAAAACCATGATGTTATGCCATTCGATTGCTTGAGTCAATGGATCATCGATCGATTCAACGGTTTTTGGCCAGGGAATGGGTCAATGGATCAATGGGTCAACAATTCCATTCCAGCCCCTGCGAAGGAGGGCCCCTCCGCTAGTATAAAATTAAAATGTGAGATTTGATGTTTTTCAAAGGTATGGTAACATAAGAACTGAATTCTTGACTTTTTCTATATAAAGTTTAATTACGTCAATAATTTCCTCTCCTTTGATGGTCATCTGGACGAATTTAGAATATAATGGGTAAAGGTTCATGTAGAGTATTTTAGGTAAATAAATGAAAATTGAAGTATTTAAATTTAAATACACCTTTAGTTCTAAAACCAAGAATTTTACATGAGTTGTGCTTTTATATGATAAAAATTTAGTGTATTGAATAACTTATTAGCTTAGAATGTGTGTAATGCAGAACTTACATGCTTCAAGGTGCATTTTTATTGGTGATCCATGACTCAGAAATGGAATCCATTAATAGGTAACTAGCATATTCCAATGCTTTAGATGGCATTTTATTTATTCAAAATCAAATCAACATATGTGTTGTACGTGGCAATTTCAAATGATGATGATGATGATAGTAATCATCTTATATTTTTGTCAAAATAAATATAACTAAGACTAGTAATCGAAGCATAGGACATTAATTGTGGGTTTTATCTTTCTACCTAAAGACCAGTCTCAAATTCTTTTGTAGTTATATCAATGTTTTTAATTATAACCTTGCTGTTGAATTGGACAATCAAATTGATTAACTTACCACTAGAACAAATTTTTAAGTATCTTTAAGTTAAAACCTTGGCATTTTGTAAAAAAAAAAAAAAAAAAAAAGATGGTGACTCAATCACCAACAAGGTGATCAAGTTAATTGAACCATTAAATCTTTTGACCTGGTGAATGGGGTCATGGGTCAAACATTAATGCATCTTTTTCATAGTTGTTGTATTCCATTTTCATCATCATCATCCATGCCTTATCCCAACTATATGGGGTCAGCTACATAAATCCTATTTCGCAAATCCGTTTTATTTAAAGCCATATTCATTGTTAAATTATTAGTGATTAAATCATTTTTTACTACTTCTATCCATGTCCTTCTTGGTCTACCCCAAGCTCTTCTAACCCCTTCAATGTGTAACAAATCACTTCTTCTAACTAGCACAGTTGGTGGTCTTCTATGCATGTGCCTAGTCTCTCTCTCTCTCTCTCTCTCATTTTATCACCTATTAGATATACTCCTAGGTTTTTATAGATAACTTCATTCCTAATCCTATCCTTTCTAATTTTTCCACTCATTCATCTTAACATTTAAATTTTAACCAAATTCATGTTTTGGACATGTTGTTTCTTGACTATTCAACATTCCACTCCACAAAACATAATTAGCCTTACAACTGTTTTATAGAATTTTCCTTTTAATCTAAATGGTATTATTATGACAATCACATAAAAACCTATATGCACCTTTCATTTTGCCCATCTTACTCTAATTCTTTGGGTGACATCCTCCTCAATCTCTCCTCTGTTATGAATTATTGAACAAAGGTAGCAGAAGTGGTTACATTAACTGAGTTATCTCTTGATCTCCAATCATAAGTGTATGTTGATTTACACTCCTATTATTACTAAATTTACATGTCATATACTCTATTTGAGTCTTATTTATTTGAAAATCTCTTGTTTCCAAGGCATTTGATCATAAGCCTAATTTTGCACTTAGTTCTTCATTAATAAAAAATTATTCTTATCACATTTATTTTTTAGTATGATGAATATATAATATTAAAGATGTATCCAACATTTTTTACAAAATTTCTATATTTTTTATTTTTTCTATTATTTAATTATAACATCATGGGTTGATCCATTTGGATTGGTTTTAAGTTTTATATTCCAATGACATCATTAAATTGAACATTCTATTTAGGTCTTGATGTGTGTATATGTGTGTAGGTTCAAAGTATTGATACACCCTTGTGTATCGGTACTAAAAAACATCCGCTTTTATATCCTTTTACTTTTTTTTCAAAAATTGATTTGTAGATATCTTTTTATATATATTGTTGACTTTTTGTATAAAAAAAGAGAGGTCCCATAACCTTTTTGGGACCCAAAAGATACAATACGATATACCCGATACTAGTCGTATCTTATCAAAATTTTGAGCCGTGTGAGCATTATATTACAGATTGGGCCAAGCCTAAACATAAAACCTAGCAGACCTTTGCTTAAAAGTTTTAAAGCTGGGCAAAGCAAGGATAGAATTAATTAGCCCTAATCAATAAATCTTATTCTCACATATTTATGTTTAATATGATGAATGTACAATATTAGAGATGGGCCTAAATGTTTCTTCACTTATTTACTATCTTTCTTAAAATGTTTATTATTTATTTCTGACATAATGGATTGATCCATTTCACGTGGAATGTTGGATCATTAATTCACCACCTAAATAGGAAAACAATTTCATTTTTGGATCTACTTTAAAATTTGTAATTCACTTACATATTTAATAAAAATAATTCTCAATCATCACACTTATTTTTTATTTAATATGATTAATAAATAATATATATATATATATATGTATGTATGTATGTATGTATGTATGTATGTATGTATGTATGTATGTATGTATGTATGTATGCATGTATGTATGTATGTATGTATGTATGTATGTATGTATATGTGTGTGTGTATGCCCATAATTTTTTATAAGCTTTCTTTATTTTTATATTTTTATCTTTTTAATTTTTATTATTTAATTATAACATTATGATTGACCCATTTGATCTACATATGGTTGAGTTGCTTATCCCACCACCTAGACCAAAAAAGAAAAGAAATTTCATTTTTTGATTTATGGATTTAATTAATGAAATTTAATGATGATAAAAAAAATGTGAGTGAAAATTAATAATATCTTGAATATAAGACTTTCTAGACTATTGTTCGAACAGGGTAGATTCTCCATCTGCTTGTTGTAAATCCATTTGGGTTGTATACCCACTAGTGTTCAAGGAGTAATGGTAAAAATTAATTTACACCAAGTAAAGGGTGGATCTGTAAAAGAAAAGCTGACAATCTATATGACAATACAAAGCATTTGGGTCAATATTTTATTAGAAACAGAATGAACCATGCTGGCTTGCTTATATATATATTCAGTACCTTGGCCAGAAACAAGTGATAAAGGTCCCAAGTTCTGGTGGAATTATCACGATCCATCAAATGGTCGGTGCAGAGATGACATGATCAAACCTAACTATGTGTCAGATAAGTAACAACAATCCAGTATACCTTGTACTGCGCTGTGGCCTCGATCTCTAAGAAATTTTCCCACGAAAGCTCCTACAACTGTAGAACAGGCAGTTAGCTAGGATGAAGCTTTTATTGGGAGAAGAGAGTGATGATGATGTTGATGATGCAAACTGAACCCATTGAGGGCAGCTACTGTGCTTACATAACACTTTCAAACTGCTCGATTCACTTAACAGATGGCATGGCCTTCCATCTGTACAAGGGGCAGTTCTGACCCGACCCATGGACCTATCTATCATTTCTCAAAGTTAACTGCAAAGTTAAACTTGATTTGGGTCTGTCTTTGTACTAATTCAATCCCACATGGTTTTGATGAAGAACCAAAATACATATTCCTCGGATTCGAACTCCATCACCAATAATAACCAATAATAACAGGATGGGGTCGGCCGATTTCTAGCCCACAAATGGTGTGCAGGGTAAAGGTATAAGTGTCGGGTAGAAGTACAATCACATAGACTCATCAAAATGATGTTTAAAATTAAAATAAATATGGTATGTGATGAGATAACTACTTTTGTATCATTTGATGAGATCATTTTTCTTTACCGACAAAAAAAATCATTTGACCACGAAAATTTCTGGGTTCCAAGATATCGATAATTAACGGGGTTTATATATTAATTAGCTATTATATGGCACTCGGGATTTTCTATTCATTTTTCCTATCCACCGTGAATTGGAGCCATACATCTCTATAATGAATTGAGGGATATGTGTGGCTGCAATTTACAACGGGTCGAGAGTGAATAGGAAATCTGGGCTCATTATATGGACCAATCATGCATCACATGATTGTACAGATGAATATATGATATATTTTACAAGGGGTTATTGATTGTCCCCAGTTTTTTCTTTTTTTCTTTTGCTTTTAAGTAAACCAGCAAATGTGTCCAATAATAATAATAATAATAATAATTTCTTTAACAGTATTAGAATCCATGTGATAAATACAAGTAATCGAACATGATATTGTGCTGGATTTGTTGTTTTTTAACATAGAGAACTAATTTCAAATCTTTCTACTTGTAGTTTTTACCAATGTTTTCAATCCATAATTAAATTGGACAGTTGGACTGATTGACTTATCTGACTAACTTTTTAGATCTATTTCACTCCAAAACATTTGTTTTCCTAAAATCCATTGACTAATTCAACAACCTAATGACCTGCTTTATTGAACTACTGACCTACTTGACCTCATCAATGGATGACAAATTAGACATTAATTCTCTTTTTCTATATTTTGTATTTTTGGACATTTTCATTATTATTAACAATAATGTGATGAATATATAATGTTAACGACATGCCTAAGGGTGTAACTTGAGTGGGTTAGGTTGGGTTGATTCTTAACCCAAGCCCAACCCCAACTTAACCCCACAAAGCTCAGCTAAAATCAATTGAGTTGGTTGGGTTTGAAGATTTTTGAATATGTTTTGCATAACCATCTTTTATTGGGCTCTATAGCCAAACACAGGATGGATTGAAAATAAGCACAGATGCCATTGATAAATGCATATATAAATATTTTATATATAGCTGTAAACGTATCAGATCAAATTGGATATAGGCAGATCCAAATTTCATTTGTTTACATTCAGATTCAGAATCGAATTGGATCATATCCATCAGTTATCTAATGGATTCGAATTGAATTCAGATTATAGTCGGATATTAAATATATAACAATTAGTCTAAAATGATCAAATATTAATAACTTAAGATTACCTGGATGTATGGTTACATTACTAACTCACCATCGAGAGTGAAATGTAGTTTCTATTGGTTTTCAAAATAAATGTTTTAATTGGTGTTTTCAACTTCTATTAAAATAACTTGGTCAGAATGATCAACCCATCATTGCCCAGAATTTCGAGTCCATGTCACCACAAAACTTCTTCCCTACAAAAATACATTAACTCACTTAACCAATAACTCATTAACCCATTCATTTAACTGTTTGACCTAATTAATAGGGTCATAGGTTAGATACCTTTTTTTTCTTAATTTGTGGTTATTCATTTTCATCATTGATAAAAATAAGTATTATTTGTCAAACTTATTTTTGTTCATTATGATGTATTTTTAAAATTTGTCAAACTTATCAAAAAATGTTTGCCTAGTTTTTGATAGATTTTGAATATATATTTTTTATAATTTTTATATTTTTTAAATTTTTGTGATTTAATTATAAGGTCATAAATTGACCCATTTGACCTGGACAAGGTTCAAAGTATTACACCCTGATACGACCTACAAGGGGTGTATTAGTACTTTGAACCACACATTTTTCTTAAGTTTTTTTTTTCATCAAAAATATGGAAGAAGGGTAGGTCTTAGGCATGCCTACCCCATGAAATAGGTCAAATTCCCAAATGAAACATATTTGGTGTATTGGTGGATCAACGATACGATACATATTGATCGATATGGCTCGATACATGACGAGATTTTGAACCTTAGACTAGATGGTTGAACTATGAATAGAAAAATAGTTTTGTTTCCATGTTAGTTTTAAAAACATTGATTTTCATAGTATTAAAATTATGGGGTACAAATTTAATCAATGAAATTTATTAGTAAGAAACAAGAATACCTTAAATATAAATATAGGATTTAATTAGTACTGGTGCAAGTCAGATACTTAATTTGAATCCTAATTTATATGTGTTGGGCCTAGGCTTTCAGGTTGAGTCCATTTAATTTTTTTTTAACAATTTCCAAGCTGGCCCAACTTTTGTATCCTTATTAAGTAGAAAGAGTAGGAACTAATACCATAAATGTATGAGTTAAATAGAAAGAATAGGATGAACTGACAAGTAGTTATTTTTTGCAGCAAAAAAAAAAAAGTAGTTATTTCTTACACTATTAGTATAACTAATTTCCCTCCACTAGTAGTCACCCAAATCTCCCATATGATAAGTCTCAATGATCACCTAGAATATATACCTGAAACATTACTTGAGGGTCTTCTAGTGATAAGCAAATACAATTATAATAAGAATGCCTTGTAAAGAAAAGTTTCATTCTATTGAGAAAGAGGATAAGGTACAAAATACATTTGGCTTTGGATAAACACATAGAAATCTCATTTCCAACATCCCTTCTTATTTAGTTTCTTGACTTTGAATTATCACCGTTGAGTTCAATGCCACTAAGATTATAGATTTAAAGCTTTATCATTAGTTTGTTGTGCCAAGAACCAATTAAGAAATCGTGTAAAAAAATGCCAACAATGAGAAAGAAAAAAAAAAAAAAAACAAATCCCTTTAAAAATTCAACAATTAATTAAGACCAAAGTGCCCAACCTGCTAGTGATTTCATAATTACATTTTATTCCTAGTTTGACAACAACTGAATATATATATGGATAGATGGTAAAAGAAATATTTAAATTAATTACCACTGTAAAGAATGTATATGCATGAAACCCTTGTTAGATTGTATTTTGCTTGTAAGAAAACCCTTTGGACACAAGATAAGTATTCATCGGTTGATAATAAGGATAAGACCATTATGACCAAAATGAATTATAATCGATGAAAAGACGTCTTAATCCGATCGAGGGATCCTTTACAAGAAAATCTAGTGAATGAAAAGTTGTTAGAGCAGATGCTTGTGCAATAGGTCTGTAATTGTTTAAAAGTGAAATTTTGCAATATCCAAAGGATGTCGGTACAAATCACTAGATCACATTGTATCTTTTGCTTTCTTATCCATATTTGCAATTTTCTTTTCCGTGTTTTGTTGGTTTCTCATACAACATTTATATTCTTTCACTTTTAGGCGTGAGAAAGGAATCAGAAAAAAATAAGTAGAATCAATCTCAACCTCTTCTATTCTTTTCAGTGCAATGGAGCAATGCTCTGTACCGCCAATGGATGTAGGCTTCCATGGCCGAACCACATAAATCTTGGTCATCCTTATTTCTAGAGTAATCTTCAATTTTCTGCCATATATTTTCTTTGTTAAGTTCTAATGTAGGTATTAATAAGAATCTAACTAAAGGTACAGAAATTATATATTTCTTTATGTCAATTTGATTGGAGATGGAGATATATAGAAATCTCTGTTTGTCATAATAGAGGCAGGATGTGGTAGCCTTATTGTAAATTAAATAACTTGATATTGTTACTTGTTATATTTATGGGGAGCTAATGGTGATGTTGACATATCAACTACATATGATCATGAATTCATATAGCTGGATCCTAATTATTCCTATAAAGATTCTTCTGCTGGTGAATTTATTATTATTATGGGAGGTTTGGCCAGACAATAGAAAACCTAGTAATTAATCTAGTGACTGAATTTGGTAGTGGGAAGCCTTCCATATGCAGTGAGTTGAGCATTATATTGTGATCACACTCATTTATTAAACTCCTATTGGTGTGTTAGATTTTGTTGAGAGATACTAAAGAATCTAGTCTGTGAGAGACTGTTGTTCATAAATATAGGGAGTTCATTAATGCTTCATATTAGCTTCCATGGGTGTATATAGCCAAAAGAATCAGGTCTAAAATGATTAGAGGAACCTTCCCACAACTTTCTTGACAGGTTAGGTTTTATTTTGGTTTGATGCATATTGAGTGGAATAAGTTTTGTCTTCATCCTTCTCAAGATGTTTCTTGGAAGTTGTTTTGGGTTGGAGCATTTGGATTCGTTGTAAATTAGGGCTAAGGCTTAATTCCTCCACTTCTCCACCTCTCTACATGTGCATAATTGGCTTCATTTTGTAATAAAACATATAAAGTTGTCTCTTCTTCACCCTAGATCTTGCCAAAGCAAAGAAGAAACAACAAGTGCATTTATTACATTACAACTTTAATATCAACACATACAAGGAGCTTATTTATTTATTTGTTTATTGTTTGTATGTGGATAAAATAATAGCTGTGTGGTTTATGGTTTAGCGGTTGATGATTAGACGCTGGATTTAACCCTAGGTTTGAAATTGAAGGTCTACTACGTACCAGAGACTTTACCAATTGAGCCAGAACCCTCCCCCCCCCCCCCCCCCAGTAGTTAATTATCCACACCAAATTTCAGCAGAGGAAGTTGATCAGTAACCTAAAAATCATTTAACAAGTTAATTATTATTATTATTATTATTATTTCTTTTGAGTTACATTCTCTCACTAATCAATAGAAGGCTTCATACTAGAGCTGTATCTCTTTGTTTATTGTGATAAACATAATATAGAATAATGTCTTTAACAAGAAATAAAGAAAACTTATAATTTCTCAGCTGCTATATATATGTTGACTAGCATAATTAATACCCTTCCATCGCTGAAAAGAGCCTTGAGATCGATCCATAATTAGTCTGTGTTTGGTTGCAGAATAACTGTCATTTGCAACAGTGTAAATGCTAGGCATGGGAGTGCAAAAGGATGAGGAAAATTCTAGTTTGGTTTTGCTTCAGATTTGACTGTCTTATTTGTTTGTGTAGGAGGGGCTGTATGTATAGGAATAAGGCAGGATGCAAGATGACGTGATAGAGCATATCGGTGTAACAAAAAAAAAAAAGGTAGGGTGCAAGATGATAGAATCCCTACTTTATATGAGAAAGAATTGAGTTGGAGGAATTGAAAATGGTGCAAAATTTGAACTGCCAGAGTACCATTGAGTGCAAAAGAGATGGGGAGTACAAACAAATGAAAGCAAAACTGAACTGGGTACGAATTTTGCACCAGGTCAAGATTTGGACCGCAACCAAACGCATCTAGGAACAATAATTATTACCACCAACCTGCCATATCATTATATCCATCATTTGAGTTCCTTCTTGCTTGAAAAAAGAAATATTTATCATAAGTACAATTTTGAAATCAATTGTTTTAATACAATCAGATCCGCTAATCATGTACCCACATTTAGGGTTTTAGAGCCACTAAGAAGAATCATAAGAGTGACGAATAATAGAAACAAAACGAAACATGCTGGCTGTATACAATCACCAATGACCCATCTTGCATTTATTATGAGAGAAGAAGATACACATGGTTAGGAATTAGGATATATAGCTCCTATCAGATCAGTATACAAATATATAACTAGAAGAATATAATACATGAAGATAGGAAACAATAATGTTTTAGAACTCTGTACGCCTCTAAAATCTAAATGTTATGGGTTTGCATGGGATTCTTCTTAAGACTGACGTGGAGTTACCCTTATATAATAAGAAATTAAGAATAATAATTAACAAAGTGGATGTTTAATTAAAAAAAAACAAAAAAAGCTAGGAATCTTACTTTAGGAGAAGGTAATTAATCCAATTCCAATTTCCAAGTTCATTCAACATTCAATGGCGATAAGTTGTTGATGTCAATAACTATTTTCTTGTGGTAGCTAGCTAGCCACCCCCTTAAATTAAAATATAATATTTTACTCCTATTAAGTTCATTCATAGTGAACAAGATAATGTGACAATTTTCATGAATAATGTTAATAAAGTGACAATTAATTAATACACGATTGACCCATCAATGTCAGCAATTTTGACATGCGTAAGCTGCAATTGATTAACAAACTTTGACATGGAGAAGGACGTACTTAATTAGTTCAAGTGACAACAACAAACAAGTGGAAATTGAAGGATGAGGGTTGTCAGTAAACGAAATGGGTATTTAAGTTAGAGTTATTAGATTGAATAAATATTAAATGAAATGGTTATTCAGACAACACGTTTTTCTTTTTCAAATCCGTCTCCCTTAATTTCGACGCTATCCTTATCAATGTTTGTAGCTTCCTCTTATAAAGAGACGATTGTCGAAGGCTGTAGGAAATTTCGATCCACCTGTTTTCTCTCTCTCTCTCTCTCTCTCTCTCAGACAAATAGTATCTGGGTCGCCTCTTTCAGTCTCTCTTACACTTGTATTCAATGAATACTGTATTCATAAAGAGACGATAACGGAAAGTGGTAGGAAACGAGGAAGACAATGATAACATGCATTACGGCTATATATATAGCAAGTGCAAAGTTTTGGATTGTACTAAATGATTTTGGTCTTATTATAATAGTAATACAGGGACTAGAATTCACCTAGCTAGTTCCCTGTTTCACCTCACCCCCAGTCCCCACGGAGCTATATAGCAGCTTATAATTTCTGTAATCTTAACTTCAAACTATATCTTTACATTGATCGAGTACCTCGAGCTCTCTTTTGGGTACTTTCTAGCTAGCATTATTCCCGTTTAATAGGATAACTACTACTGGAGCCAGCTTAGAGAGAGATGAAGAAAGTAGAGAGGCCTAAGGACTTTTGATCTTGGTAGAACAATTGGAAGCCTAAAGGGCTCCAGGTGCTGCCTTCTGGGCTCTCTATCCTGTGCTAGGTTTCCTAGCTGTTGGCCAGCCCCAGAAATATGACCGAATTGGATTAAACCCTTTTCCCTGTTCTCTTCTATTTCTTTTTCTCCTGGAAAGTCAATTTCACTGTTTACTCTCTCTTCTAAGTTCTAACACAACAGATAACACTATCTAGCTATTGGCGACAAGTCCAATAAACGGTGGGGTGGTGTTAGTGTTACATATATATATATATATATATATAAAGCTGACACATGTTCAGGAGAAGTGAAGATAGCCAATCAGAGTCTTTATTGTATGTTCAGATTGGCCGGCCATTGGCCACATCATCACTCCACCTGGCTGAAAAGAGAAACAAGAAATGTGTAGTAGTTTGTCTACTGTTATATGTGTTTTCTGAAGATGGGTATTTATTACACCTTCACCGCTTGCAAGTGTTTCTTTCTTTTGATTTTGGTATTAACCGCTTACAACAGTTGAAGTGTACTGACTGCCTTTTCAGGACATGAGGACTTCTGAGCTACTCACTCTATCCTTCTTCCTTCTTCTCTTTATATTTTCATTAAATTTTGTTTTTAATTTTTGTTTTTCCTAAGGGAAGGAACGTCGGCTTTTCAGACTCCGACACCGCCATCACATATTGTCAGCTTCTTCTTTTCTCTTCTCACTTTCAAAACCCCACAGAAGCAAAAGAAAATAAATCCCACAAAAAATTTCTAAAACAAACAAACAAACGCCTCTGAGAGAGAGAGAAAGAGAGATCCTGTTGTTTGAAGGATTTAGGTGTTAAACCAACTGCATACATACATACTTACATTCACTTCTTATAATACGAACAAATATAAACCAGACAAAGTAATCAGGTGGCAGTCCGGTAGCAGGGCCATTACCTCTCCTACCCATCATGAAAATTATTGAGGGACACAGATACCCTTAGCACCCAACACTCATGCCTCTCTCTCTGATTTGATATTATACTCTGCATAGTAATAGTATACCTCCATTCTCCAATAGTCTAGTTGGTATCGTCTACAGTTGTACTTGAAAATACTGGGCCAATCATGACACACCACATCAGCTCCCATATACATGGGACCCAGAATATTAGGATGACCTGGTATAGAATGATTGGCCCAGCTCCTGCGCAGTGGATTGGGAGTCCCAATAGGTCTATAGACATCCCAGAGAGTACAAGTTATTAAATCAATAAAAAAATAATTAAAAATACTTTAACAAAAGGACAGGAATTACTTCTTGGGATGCCTTTGGTTCCATTCTTAGGAAACCCATTTGCATCTATTATGTAAAGTTGCAAGTAATATAAAATTAAGAGAGAGAGAGAGAGAGAGGGAGAGTTTGGATCTTGTTTGGACAGGTCTTAACCTACTTAATTTATTGTGCTTCTTGTTTTAATTTAAGAAGGGATTATTAGATTCGGGATCGAGAACGCTTGGGAATGATGATTGCCAACAATATTCTGTTCTGATGCTGCATGTGTTGAGAATCCACCTCCCATCATCTCCCCATTCCTTCGAACAAATAAACAAAACATGTTAAGCTGCTTTTCATGCTTTCTTCTGATTATTATATTATCAATGACAAACAAGCTAACCTTGCGCTCTTTCCCTTTTCTTTTTTCTTTTTAAATTAAACTTTTTGGCATTTTTTATTTTTATATTAACTATATGTCATCCGTTAGGGTCTTTCTTTCTTTGTTTATTTAAGAGATTTTTCTTCAATTTTCCAAAACTGTTGAGCTTATATACCATTTTTTTTAAAGATACCAATTTATGGGTCCACCTTTTTTTGAAGGAAGCCACCAAACAAGAGGCCACATTTTTTTGTGAAAGAGGATATTGATGGGTAGATCACAACCTTGACCATAGGATATGCATCTTCCCCATCAAGACTATCTAATATATAAAGGGTGGTTCTTGAATTGGGTTATCAACACCCAACAGTATTGAATTATTGATTGATTGAGAGAGATGCATCTGGTAGATAATATTGTACAGTGTGCATCAAAAAAATCAATTTTTTTCCTGTTTTGGGGTAATATATATTGTTGGGATAATTTAGTTACACCAGGATTATGCTAATTACAAGGAGTGGAGTCTAATCAAATGAGTTAGATTAGAAAATGGGTTTTTTGCAATTTATGGGGAGATGCGAGGAAAGCAGGTGAAATGACGGAAACAACATTGAAAAGGACAGAACGTCTTCAGTTTCAACTTTAGAAAAGCTGCTTCCTATAATTAATAATCAGAGTTACTGTACAGTCACTAACAGAGGGCACTTTGGTCAATGGATCTGGACTGCAAACAAATGAAATTGAGATTTAATTGACCAAGAAGGAAGCAATAAAAATAGGGAGTGAGGTAGAGCAGATGGGAGCGCTCACGTGTATTTTGGGCCTGGGCTGCATTTATGCATGCAAATTACTGTGTGATGAATTATGAGTGCTTTGTTTCTTTGCAAGGATGTTTTTTTCTTCCCTGTCCCAATGCTGAGTGTGGGCTCAAGTTTCGAGCATTTTGATTGGATCAGACCCCCCCCCCCCTCTCTCTCTCTCACTATATCTCTATCTCTATATCTCCTGTGATGAGGCTTATTAAGGTGGATTGGTGGAGTACTCAATACAAGAACCCGATGGAGGTGAAGAGTGGATGAAGGAAAGCTGATAGAAAAGTTGAAAGCTTAAAAAGGAAAGAAAGCTGATGGCCGAAAGAAAGAGCTTTTCCTCATGTTCTAGTGGTGTCTACCTCTCTCAATAGTCTATATCTCCCTCTTCATCTCTCTCTCTCTCTCTCTCTCCATTCCCTACCATTGGTTATATTATTAGTCTGAGACAAACAACGCTAATATCAACAGCTGAATAAAAGAAGGAAGAAAGAAGAAAGTGTGTGAGGAATCTCTTTGGTGGGATATTTGAGGAGAAAACCACAAACCAAAAGTGAAATTTTTTTCCCATGTTAGCCAACAATTCTTCTCCGAGTCTTCCTTCTTCTGAGGCATTTACTTGCTTAGAAAATGGGAATAACAACAGTAAGAGAAAAAGAAGGCCAGCCGGAACACCAGGTGAGAACCTCGATATATGGGTTCAATCTCTTTTTTCCTCTTAATTGTGGTTTTATCGGTTATTTGCTCCATTTGATGAGTTTGCTACTTTGGAATTGGGTTTCAGTGGTTAGTGATTACCTTTGTTTTGTGTGCATTTGTATTGTATTGGGTTTAGATCCTGATGCAGAGGTGGTTTCTCTATCGCCAAAGACGTTGTTGGAGTCGGACCGCTATGTTTGCGAGATCTGCAATCAGGGATTTCAGAGAGACCAGAACCTTCAGATGCACAGGCGTCGGCACAAGGTGCCATGGAAGCTACTCAAGAGGGAGACGCCAGAGGTTCGAAAGAGAGTATTTGTTTGCCCAGAACCCAGCTGCTTGCACCATGACCCTTGCCACGCACTGGGCGATCTCGTCGGCATAAAGAAGCATTTCAGAAGGAAGCACAGCAATCACAAGCAATGGGTTTGCGAGAAGTGCTCCAAAGGATACGCTGTTCAATCGGATTATAAGGCTCACCTTAAGACCTGTGGTACCAGAGGCCATTCTTGTGATTGTGGCCGTGTGTTCTCCAGGTATCTAAACTGATTTTTCTCTTGTGATAGTTAATTAAATCCTCCAACAGGATCAACTGTGCGACCGTACCAAGCAGAGGGTTTTGATTGATTTTCCTGTTACGGTTTCGTTCTCCTCATTCACCACCCTTGTTGAGTCAAGGGCCTCCAACACCCCTAACCCAAAGAAGCAAAACATGAAAAGACAGTTCTGCTTGCTTTCTTCGTTGTTTTCCTTGTGTTGAGTTTTTCTTTTTCCAAGACTTCTTCCTTTTGCCAGCACCCACCTAGAATTAATACTAACGAGTAAAGGCCGCTCGCTCGCTTGATCGAAGTTTCTTGTTGGGTTTCTCTCTTTTTTCTTTTCTTTCTCTATATCCAATTAAATTCAAACCCGAGAACTTAAGCTCAGCAGATGGAGAATACCTTGTTAAATTGTCAACAGTTCAGTAATACTTGATAAGCCATAGTTCTTAAGATCAGGATCTCCTATAATGTTTGGTTGTCGTGATCGTTTCAACTCCTCTAACACAAATGTCCTTTGTTGATGAATAACTTACTTTTCATCTTTTTCTTATTGATTTTCCTCGCATCTTCAGTTTGAATCCAAAATCCAAACCCAGTCTAGCGAAAACCTAGTTTTTTTATTGATTTTTTTTATATATATTTCATTTTAAGATGGCTGCAGCTTTTTGGTTAAACATATCTTCTACAAGACAAACAGGAAGATCATCAGGAACCACTTGAATGTTTTCTTGTTCCAGTTTTTTAAAATTTTTGTGTTCCAACTTCCAACATCCATTTGAAGTACCCATTTAATCAAACCGTAAGCTGATTGGTTTGATTAGATCATTTGTTTTCTCTCTTATCAGGGTGGAGAGTTTCATTGAACACCAAGACGCTTGTAATGCTGGGCGTCTCAGAACTGAGTTGCAGACACTGCAATCGGCAGCTTGCCTGTCTCGAACAGCTTCAAGCCCGAGCCCATCAAGTGACACAAATTTCAGTACAGCTCCTTGGCCTGGATTGAGAATGCAAAAGCCGAAGGGACCCGTCTTCTTATGTCCAGAACGGAATAATCCTTCCACTGTGGAACAACGCCACAATCTGGAACTGCAGCTGTTACCGTCATCGAATTATTTCACAAATACCTTCGATACCTCGGTTTCCCCAAATACAGACGAAAACCATGCTACCCAGCTGCAGCTCTCAATTGGGTCATGTGACCATGGCGACAAGATTGATTCAAACAATGCCAGTTTGAGAAAAGATGCAGATAGAAACTCTCCCAGAGAGAAGACAACCATTGAAGAACCGGCTTTGGCAGCTTCTAGACTGAAAGAACAGGCAAGGGAGCAGCTAAGGTTGGCCATGGCAGAAAAGGCCTTTGCTGAAGAGGCAAGACAGCAAGCAAAACGGCAGATTGAATTAGCTGAGCAGGAATTCGCAAATGCCAAGAGAATCAGGCAACAAGCACAAGCTGAACTTGATAAAGCCCAGATTCTGAGGGAACATGCAACGAAGCAAATTAATTCTACCATCCTCCAAATCACCTGCCATTCCTGCAAACAGCAGTTCCAAGCTTCACCTTTAACGGCACCTCCCGATGAGAACTCCCTCGTCATGAGTTACATGTCTTCAGCTATCACAGAAGGAGAGGGAGAGAATGATAATAAAACTCATCAAGCAAAGTTATCCAAAACGTAGCTCTCTCTAGATCTCTATCTCTCACTCACTCACTCACTCTCTCTCTCTCTCTCTCTCTCTCTCTCTCTCTAGACTACCTTTTTCTTCTATCGACCGGTTACTAAACCAAATGGGGTGCTGTAATTATCGTTGGTGATGTTGATTAAGGGGGTGTTTTAACCTCCGACGTTGTGTTGGTTTTGTTATTTTTTCATTATTTCAAGGAAGGGAAAGGAAGCCACCATGATGGATTAGCTTTTTGTTTTTCAGTCAATTTTCTCATAAACTGTTTGTATTTTGGTTATGATTACAGAAAATTTCTCATGCAGACGTCTCCTCTCTATCCGTGGATGTTCTTCTGCTCCGTCCTTGATTAACTTTTGTTCTGGGCTTAAAATAGTACTGTTATATTACCAAGCAAGTTACCTAATACCAAAAATAGAGTAACGGATTAAGTTAAGCTGGTTTCTTTTATTTCATTTTTTGTTTTCTGATATTCATTTCTTTGTAATCAATTTTCTGATATTCATTTATAGTGATAGATTTTCTGCCAGATCTAGCTATTTGGAGAACTTTGTATGTAGGACAAGGAGGAGAGAATGGGAAAGGGTGTTCAAAGTGGGTACTGACCTAAAGTTACAAGTTGAATTTAAAATGCATCTGTAAAAAGTAAGAGAGAGAGAGAGAGAGAGATGGGGGATGAGAGGGGGGGTTCTGATTCAGACAGTCCTTTTCATTACTGGGCCTGTTGTTTCTTTTAAATGTTTTATGAAACATCATGTTTTTCAGTGCCACAGTAGTAAGGGTTAATGACAGACAGACTCGTCTCTCTCAAGATACAACAACACTGAACAACACAAACACTCCTCTTCATCTTTCTCTATCTCCCTCTCTATTTCTCTCCCCTCATATTTCACTCTCATCAGAATCAGGAGCCAAAGAAGTAGCAGCATCTTTCTATTTATGCAGAGACCATATTAGACGACTTCAGTTAAGTGCTATTTATATGTTAAAAAAACTCTGTGTAGTCACTGATATATCTTCTTTCACCACTAAATCCATAGAGAAAACGACCAACGGAGTTTGAACGAGTGGAAGAGTTTCCGTTTCTTTTCTTTTCTCGGACCATGTGCAAACCTTCCTTTAATGCCATCCTTCCCTTTTTACCTGACTACTCTTTTCTTTCCCTTTTTGTATTTGTAAGGTGGTTATAGTAATTATAATTATTTCTTTGCTTTTCATAATTTCATACTTTATTTTATTTTATTTTTCAACAGCAGTTATTATTGGGGTGTCTTGAACAATATCCCCACCCAAAAATAAAAAAATCTCCATCTGATAGCCACATCATCCTCTGCCCTCTGCTTATGTGGCAACTTTCAGCTAATATAAAGCTGCCCATGGGGGCTTTTTTAGAAGAAAAAGATGAATTAAGTAATATTTGTCTGGTGAACTTTGAATAAAAATCTGAAACTCGAATTGTAGGAAACTCCGGAAAATATGGCTGAACTTTTTTTTTCCCGAAGCCAGAAAACACGGCTGAACTTGTACCATAGAAGGTCTTCTTGGTGGCATTATCTATATTGAATTTATCAGTATGGATGATCCCTGAGAGAGAGAGAGAGAAAGTATTTAACTTTAAAGGTGGTGGTTGTAGAATGTATGGAAAGAACATTTGACTCATATTATATGGTTTATTCTGATGGTGAAAAAGAGATATAGCTACTTGTTGAACACAGCTCAACTACAGATTGATCCCTAAAAACTAAACTAAACAGATAAAGTTGGCTTAATTAGTACCAGCATTGATGGTGGTGATGATAATGATAGTGGCAGTGGTTTACTGTATTTTTTCTTCATTTGGGCCTTGAACATTGAACAACATACAAACCCATTTCCATGAAAACGCCATATGGCCTACTGTAAACGCCCTAGATTCTTTTACGACATGGTTTAGTAAGGGGAAAGGCTAAAGAGTTATACAAAATGGGTTTAGGACCAACTGATCAGACTGAAGAGTGTCAGATCCATTTTCTATATCTGGTTTTTAGTTGTCTGGTTCTGTTTCTGTCTTTGCTTTTGAGAATACAATTGAATGCAACTGAGTTACAAAACAAATGTTGTCTACAGAATCTCTATCCCTGGTTGGGAACTCGTCCAGATTGCCAAATTTAAGGGTTACATCTGATATCTGAAAAATGTATAGCTAGTCATCACATGACCATGATGACAAGCAAATCAAATGGTTATACTAAGTTGATTTCCTTATTCAATTGACAAATATCTTCCTTCAATGGACAACTTAAAATTTACCCATTTCCCTCTATAGATTTTACGGTCGTGGTAGTCAAAAAAGGTAGAGTGGTCCAAACTCCAAAGGGAACTTTACAGATCTATTCATTTAATTTCTTGTACGTTGAACATGTAGACTTCAATTCAGTTGCCATATTTACAGTAGCAAATCAAGCATGGTAATAGAAATTAAGGTAAAGTTCATCTTAGGCTGTGTTTGGCTTGACAAAGAACAAGAGAAGCCCCAAAGTTGAGGGAGAGTTCTTAAGGAATTTTACACCTTTCAGTCTCATCACTTATGTTCTGTCAAGCCAAACACAACCTTATTCTTAGCTTCCTTGAGGTAAGTATTCTTTTATAACCGAGCCCCACAGAGATTTTGCCCTTCTGATGATCCACTTTCACATATACTCACCAACAGCAGTTGGGGGTGTTGCAGTAATTGGAAACAGAATTTTACCAAAAGGCCCTTGATAGAAGCTTTTTCGTGTTCTAGTTGGTCCAGTTGGGAAATCCAATTGAAGCTTTTTTTTTTCTGAAAGCCTGTTTGACTATAAATGAATATTCAGAAGAATATCAATGGTTCTAGACAACCCATCTGGACTTAAGAATGGCTCTCCTTGTTAGGGCTTGATTTCAGCTTAGGCCAGTTAATGGGTCATGAGCTTACTTTGTAGGCCATTTTATATGAGGTGGGATTCAATTTAAAAGCTCCAACCGGATGAGAATGTTATATTACATTCAAAATTGTATAATAATTAAGAAATACATCAAGTTTGTTTTGAGTGGGCTTTGAATGCAACAGATTGAAATAGCCTGACTTTGGTACGGCCCAAATTGGGTCCTACTTTGTATGTTTTGAATGCTTGGATCTGTCCATTTGGAACCCACAAACCTCAATGACCTGCCTGTGTCTTGAAGGAGTGAGATGCTTCATCTATGACACTGTTTATAATGAATCGTTCAATGTTGTTCACTGTTGAACGTAAAACATTAAAAACTGTATAATATTAAATGCTCAAAGAGAGGGTACATTTGGTGTAAGTTTACTGGTCAAGGCCTCATGGGCAACAGAGTTAATGGGTGTTTTCTGGGCATCTTCCAAGGGTTGCCAGACAGGAGTTAGAAGCGTTGAGCTATGTTGGCCTTATTCACTAAATTGTTTATTTGTCCTATAAAGTATTAAGCCCGTTAAAAGTCCGGCCCATGATTAAGAAAACTGAGTTACCTCCATTTCTTCTTCTTCTTCTTCAAAGTATTAAGCCCATTAAAAGTCGGGCCCATGATTAAGAAAATTGAGGTACCTCCATTTCTTCTTCTTCTTCTTGAGGTACCTTCATTGAAAGGAGAGTGAATCATACATTGTGCCCTACAGCATAGTTAGTAATTGTAAACATGAAAAAAGAATAGAATAAAACAAAATCTCTTGCAAAAGTTTGTTGAAAAAAGAAAAAAGATCGGATAAAGATATCTTTTCTGTTTCCACATTGAACATTTAGCTAGGTACAGATGGTACTTTCATACTTTATATATGTGAAACAAACAGGGACTGGTTTTTTGTAATTGGATGGAAACGGAACTATTCTGGCCACTGGTTTTCAGGTTGATGGTTCGATCGTCCAGTTCAAACGGAAGGCCCATTCTGAAAAAAAATAAAAAAATAATGAAAAATAAAAAATGGCCAAAACCGTTGAATGGGTTGATGGGTCCACAGTTCGACTGCCCGAGTCAATGGGTCATTGACTGATTCAAGGGTTTGACCAGAGACCGGGTTTAAGGTAAAACGGAACTGATTGCCTGAACGATTCCCGGGCCGAACGGTCTGACCATCCGAGTCAACAGCAGTTCGAAAACCATGACCTGTTTCTTGCATGTGGAGGAATTACGTGCCCAATCTAAACGGGGGAGGGACTCTCTAAACTGATCACATGCAATTGTTTCCCTAGTCCATATCAGCTCTATGACCGCACAATTTTTTAGGTGCCTGTTTGGGAGGACTTTCCTATAGTGGGCCCCACCTGAGCAGTGTATAAGTAATGAGCATTGTTTGGGGGGAAAAATCCCAGAAAGCCCAAATTTACTATTCTTCGGCCAAAAAAAGGGCTTTCCGTAGAAGCTTCTACCACAGAAACCGCTCTGTGGAAGCAGCTCAACGAAAACTTCAGCCCTCCCAAACAAGTCCTAGATGAATTTGGTGATTGCTCAACTCCCAACTCAACTCAATTAAGCTTTCACCCAACTATATATATGGGGTCTTCCACTTTTCCATTCTATTGGGTGTCATGTCCATTTTCAAATCATGGACCCCTAAATCATCGCCCACCACTTCATTCATGTCAATTTCGTTCTCCCTCTGGTACTTATTGACAAATTAGTTCTTCTCATGGGGTGCTGAACATGGTATTCTCTGCATGTTATCAAACCACCTTAGTCACTTTTCCTCATTTTATCACCTTTTGAAACAATTCTGTTCTGTTCCTCTTAATCAGTTCATTTTTTTATCATGTTCTCCATTCATCAATCTCAACATTTACATTTCTGCTAGACTCATTTTATGCACATGTTGTTTCTAAATTCGTCACAAAACTGAAGTATTAATATTAACTTGGGAACTACCATAATTCTGAGAAACCCCTTACTTGTAATAAGAGTTAACATGACAATTAATGTACCATGACAAACCTAAAACAATCTATTCAACATATATTTTTATTGTGTCACAAAATATCCTTTTTCTAGTGAGACCAATTTAAGGAGAAAGAACGCTGGAAGGAAGCCAGCAGAGAAAGCTTCCCATCTTCTGATTTTTGTTTGTGGGAAGATCCTAGCTAATAGCAAGCATTTTGAATAACTTTAGCAATATCAATTTGTTTCTTCCTTAACTAAGATGAATGGTAAAAGCAAAAGCTTCCCCGATGCAGGAAATTAAATAATCTGCTCCAGTTACTAGGTGCAGCATTCATGAGAATTTATATGTGAATAGGTAAATTGCTAATCAATTTAGCTACATGCATAACTAAGATTGAATGAACCACTGAAAGAGAGAGAGAGATCTAATAATAGGTCACACTAAGGCTATGTTTGGTTTGAAGGAAAATGTAGGGAAAGATAAGGAAATCTATACAAGGTTTCCTTACCTTTCCCTTCCTTTCCCTACCTTTTCCTTCAATCCAAACATAGCCTAAAAGGTAACCAGCAGCAGATGGAGAGTGTGTGTGTGGGGTAGGGATAGCTTCTTTTGTGACATATAACGTTGATGAAGTCTTTGTTTGTACAGTAGTTTGTCTTGATTGAACGAGGATACCCCAACCTTACCTTTCACCACCAGGAGGTGATAAAGGATTTCAATGGTGAATCTTGTGGAGATAAAATGCACCCATGTCTCAATCTGTGCTCTAAGGAGGCCAAAACCGGGAGTAATTATGAAGAGCTGATAATATATTCAGTGAAAAGCTAAAGCCCAATTCCAGCCCATTCTATATGGGATATTACTTGTAGGCTCAAGCCCGAGGAAAGTTGGACTCTCACGTATACATCTTGGGCCACCTCTCATTATTCTTTTGTGATATAAAGACTGTATCAGACATACGGTCAGACTTGGACCAGACTCTTCATTCTTTGTCCTTTAATTTTTGTGTCTGTATTTTAGATAGTGCCCATTTAGGAGGGTTTTCATGCAGGGCTTCTGACATTGCAAGGTAGGCCCCAAACGAGCTGGGCAATAGTCTTTCCAGTGAGAGCCCGGATCTCCTGTCCACGTTTATTTTAGTCACACATGGAGAACATCTTATCCTCTGTATAGTATTATGCAGGGGGAGATGTTCCCAATTCACGGGGGATGTGTATTATGGATAAATGTGGGCAGGGTTCTCGTGGGCAGCAGATCCGGAGTCTTCCAGTGAAACTATTTTTAGTAGCTTATCAGAAGCGACTCAGTCAATGCAGCAGAATTAAAGTTTGAAGCCCAAGGCTCCTACTACCCATAACTGGGTAGAATTTCAATTTGGGTTAGAATGCCATAAAGATTGGCCCACTACTTTGGCAGGTTCACTCAAATTTCCAAATGGAACAGGCTATGGGCCAAGACCAACAAACCCTGAGAGGTATTCAAATAATCATGGAGGGACTCCAACTTACCTGCTTACCTTAGTTCTTTTGATACCTAGTTAGATTATACAATAACTCTTTTATCCATAAAAAGTTATTGTTAGAATGGTAAAATTGTCCCAACACGATTTAGCCCCCATGTGGGAAAATTATTTATCCACTTGGGAGATGGACATTACCTAAGGAAAGTGATTTTTCTATAGACTCCATAGCCACATAAATCCGGAAAACTAACATGAGAAAAGCTATTAATGAGAACCACAGCCCCATTGACTGACTTCCCCCATTCAGAATCTGAAAAACGAACAAGGCCTTAGTGAAAAGTTCAAGCACAATCGTAGACTGTTTACATATTGGGTTTCAATTTTAGCCCAAGCCCATGGAAGAATAGGATCAATACATTTCGAGCTACCCAAACCAATAGTTGATCACTTGATCTCTTCCTAAGTTAAATAAAGACAAGCCAATTGCTTATTTTCACCAAGATGGAAAGTCTTCCCTTTCCCTTGATTTCAATGAAAGGGCTTCTGGTGGAGATAGAGTTCGCTTTATCCAACCAAAGATACAACATGACATGCGATCTCAATCCAAAACGCGCGTTAAAGATCATTTGATTATATTAATTTTTGGTGATAAGAGTGATTCCTTTAGTTGTAAGTAGGGCAATTACTTGGGCCAGGTTAGCCCAAACCCAACCCAAAAAATTTAGGCTTGGTTGGATTGAGATGAAGATGAGGTAAGAGTTATGGTTAAAAAGTATGGACCTGACTTGAGGTCAACTCTTGCATCATATCTGAATACTCTTTCAAAGTCATATCAGGCAAATGTGTTTATGATAAGTGGGGGACACCCCACATATCTCATAATCCAAACCATATACAATGAAACTCCTTTTCTTGATGTCTATATACAATGAAATTCTTACAATCACAAAACTACCATGACATTTAGTACACTTTTTTTATTTTTTATTTTTTTTTAATTTTTTATGAATAGACATTTAATGCACATTAGGAAGTAGCTAATTTACAAAAGATCCCTGGTTTGTAAAGAGAAGAGCATTATATGACATCACCACATATCTAAGAACTGAAGAACAATCATGCTTTGGACCATATACTACATATATTCCAAACTATCATATATTGGTAAGCAATATCAATATTAATTTGCAAAATCCAGAAGTGTCAAATTCAGCACCATCAAGTAATGCTTATAGCCTGACTGTACTAGCAGGTACAAATGGTGTTTTCGTGTCTATTCTATCCATCTAAGATCAATTAATTATAGATTGAAGTTGATTTAGTCTTTAAATCAAATAAAAAAACGCTCAATGTGAATGCTTTAGGGCTATCACTGTCATTAAGATTATCAACATAATATAAGAAAAGAAAACTTATCCATAGGAATGAAGAACAATCTCTTGGCATGAGAAAACGTTTTCAGCTATAATGCTCTCTCTCTCGCTCTCTCTCAGAAAGACATGATACTAGAAAGAACTTGACCAATCAATCTCATGAATTTTGATAAAAACCCACATGATTGATTTGTCACTTTTGAGGAAGCCAACATGAAAAGCCGAGGAGTTCAAATCAGCCCTCCACGATGTCCCACAGCACATTCCTGCCGTGTATTGGGAACATTTTCCCATTTTCCAATGATAATATCAGGAATGATGATGTCATCATCGGGAAATGTTCCCAGTACATGGTGGAGATGTGCTGTGGGGGGCTAATTCGGTCTCACGTCATGTGTGGACTGTAAAGCCCTTCAGGCCCACCCGCAACATGTGCCCACTATATTACACAGATGTGGGGCTCTACACTGTCACGATGAGAAAATAAAGTTGTATCTCTTCACCATCACCAATTGGTCTTGGTGTAGTGATAAGCACTTGACTCTAAGATTATGTTTGGTTTGAAGAAAATGGTAAGGAAAGGGATGGAAATGTAGGGAAATCTATGCAAGATTTGTAAAGTTTTCGTACCTTTTCCTTCTTTCTCCTACTTGTTCCTTCAAATCAAACACAGCCTAAGAGGATTCCAGTCATATGTTTGAAGTATAAACCCACTTGTCTGAGGCCTTGGCGCCATTAACAACAAAATAAAAAAAAAAAAAGGCCAAGAGTAAATGATCCGAGCTTTGAATTGTTAAGCTGGGGCTTGTGAACAAGATTGAGCACAAGGTTGGCCCATGCTCATTTGGCCAAACTTAGTCTTGGCTCTTGTTAATTAATTCACAATCATAGATGCTCAAATTTAGAGTCTTGGCTCTTCTAACCAGACCAAACCCAAAATTATTCAATAAGATGACTAGGTGAGACCAAAAAGTGATTCATAATGAGGCAGAAGCTCCAGCTGGTACAAGACCTGTAGCACATACATTTGTTAGTGTTGCAAATGGGTTTAGTACACCCAACAGCAGGTAGATGGGTCTACCCACGACTCCAAATTAGTCTAGCTTTGGAATTTGAGTTTGGTTCTATGGGTGTAAATGGATCAGATCCTATTTGGTCAAATTTAGGTCACCCCTGTTTGGATCAGATCAGATAATAAGATCCGATCAGAAATAGGATCAGATTCTGATCATTTCTATCCGATCCAATATATTATATGTTTATAAATATAAATATATAATACATATATGTGTTATTTATTTTTATAAAAACATGTATATATATGATAAAAATAATTAAAAATACTTATATTTTTTATTTTTACTTTATTTAATTTAGTCTATTTTATTTTTCTTTTAATAATTTATTAATTAAAAAATAAATAAATTGAATCGGATCAAATCTAAAAATCCAACTTATCGATAGGATTCAAATTTAAATCGAGTCCTATCTGATCCAATTGGATCAAATCCAATATGAACAATATTGAATTGAATTCAAATATACCCTGATTCATTGCTGCAGAGATCCTTGGCATATAATCTTCAGAGTAGTAGCCCCATTGACCCATCAATAAATTAGCCCTGAAGTTTACATTCTATGTACGCAGCCCAGGAAAAAGAGACCTGTTGTACTATTAATATACAAAAAATGGGCTGTCCTTGGATTGGAATCTTATGTCAGCCAAGACCCAATGTAGGCCCCACCAGTATATAGTACTAATTTATAAAACCCAGAAGTGTCAACGCAGTCATTAATGCTTAACTGATGTAATACTCAGCTTATCTGTAACATGACGGATCTGTACAAAATGCATAATGAAGAAATAACAAAGCCAAGTTTCATTTTGATCAGAGGGAAAAAATCATAAAGTTTGATAACCAAGCCTATGTTTGAAGCTCAGGAGTTGCAACTTGAGTGGGTTGGACTGAGTCATCTTCTTTAGAGTAGGAATTTCTTCTTGCCAACTGTTTATAAATTCGTGAATAGAACTAATCCCCTTTTTATCTTGCCTGCAAATAGAACAAGGTTAATCCATGTTCTCATGGTTCCATCCACACGAAGAGACCTATTCATGGGTCTTGACAAAAGCTAATTCCAAGCCCAGCCCATAAACAAATTAACACATAAAAAGAGAGCCGAAAAACCCAATTGCATCTTAGGATGGATGTAGTCCACAACACAACTCACCTAACTTGAGTCGGGTTGAATTTGTTAAATTTTCAGTGGACACAAATCCTAATGAAAACGCAATATAGTTGAAATATTTCTAATCGGGCAATTTGACATGCAACCCTACCTGGGAATGAACAGCCTGGATGTGTCCCAAATCTCAATGCCAAAAATCACGATGAGAGTATCTTCACCATTCACGTCAGAATCAAGAGGACTGCAATGCAAAAAAAAAAAAAAAAGCATTCACTCTCCCACGTTTTATTTTCTTTTATTTTCATTTTTTTCACTGAGTTAATATGGCAATAGTACAAATTATATTTTTTTCCTCTGATCAAGTTTAAAAATAATGGCTTTTTAATCAGGAAAAAGTCAAACCATATTTTTCTTCCAAGTATTTTTCTCCAAGGCCTCTTTGCCAAATGGTTGAGGTTAGGGTGGAGACAAATCAGGTTTGGATTAAACCCAACATGTCCCAAAGCTGAGCCCTTGTGATCCCTAAGACTGTGTTTAATATTTGCACTGATGCAAAACCATAAGAATGCAAATGATTTGAGTGTAAATCCAAAACTTAAAGCTGATGAGCTTAATGTTATACCACCATAAACTTGACCTGGTCTAAAGCATAATGCATGGAAGACCTAGTCTAGAGCATAATGCCCAGGCTGACCACCTGGGCCTATGAATCTATATATAAAATCTTGAGCTTTAATGGCCCAGTTAGCAAATCGGATTTTCTGCCCATAACTCACTCTACCCGTTTGAATTTCAGCCACACATTGTCATCTTGTATCGTAAAATGTGCAGCGACAGTATACCGTGGGTAGGGCGTACACAGAGAAAATGAGCAGAAAATCTGGATTCCCAGATAAATCCTTATAAGAGAGTCTATCAGGCTATGTACGACCATCCTGTATGGCACAGGTTGAACACTGGGATATATGCAATTTCACATGTACCAGTCCCCATATGGGTTTGCATTGATATAGTATCGATGAGTATAAGAGGATGCAGATCAATATACAACAGACCATATCAACCAGAAAATTACACAGAATAAAGATAAACTAAAGGAACAAAAAATAATTATTCAAAGTCAGTATTTTTCTAAACATTCATGACATTTATATTGATTTTCCTGGAAAGAAAATTCATGCATATCTTGATGTCAATCCTATGTACCTGAGCATCTTTTAAAGGCATTTTATTATATATATTAAGGCTGCATTTGACATTTCTTATTTTGAGGACTTTTTTTTTTGCATTTAAAATGCCTTTATGAATATTGAGTTTTTAACTTAAAAAACGAGATAAATCTTTAAAATGAGAAATGCTAAAAACAGCCTAAAATTACTTTTTTTTAATATTTTAAACAAAGGAATATGTATAGACCCAATGCAAATTTTTTATTTTTATTGTAGAGTTATAAATATTCAAAAGATCAAAAACCCTCACTCTATATATTAATGCCCGCCCGTAAATTAGCATTAATTTTAAACTGAAATCCATTCTAACTGTAATTTGAACCTACAAATTCTAGACTGATCGGTCATTCTCTTGCTCTCAGGGGAGGAACCGCCGCCTTAACTTTTATTAAAATTCCATTTGAAGAGTGGTTCCTATCCTCAACTAGTGCCATAACTTCAACTACAAGCAACTAACAAGTAGGTCAATATTCTAATCAGAAGCTGAGTAGAGATAGGGACACCTTTCAATTCCCATAAATGGTCAATTCTTTGTTAGATAACGGATGAGACAGGAAACCACTTGGAAAATTGTCTCTGAACAACCATTGGGTTAATTTAATTAAGGATTTGTTAGATTTCATTCTTGACTTTGGAAAAGGATAATGGTGGTTAGCTGACCCTACTCTACCCTACCCTTTGATTCATTACTATTTTAGTCTAAATTCCACCCATTAACAGATTCCAAGCGGCTTTAGCCTTTAGCTTTAGTTTATGACGATAGCGCCGGATATTTGATGGAAAAGCATTAATTAGCTTAATTTAATTTCAAGGTGGATTGATTAACCACAGAGCACAGAGCATGAATAACCACCCTATGGAACAGAAAGAAAACATTGTCACTCATGAACAGAATAGCCAGCCCTATTCACAGCATCATATTTAGAGAAATTTGATAAATTTTTATCTAGCTAGATGTAGCATATAGCATATGGTAGTACGAATAAGTGTTTAATGGAAATAAGGACACCGGGTGGCGGTTCATATTGTTCTGTATCGTATTGCATTGGTCTGAAATTCTGAATTGATGAATCAGAAAGTTGATACAAAAATTAAAAAAAAAAAAGATAAAGAAATTAAAGAAGAAAACAAACTGATCATCAAAATTCGTATTTTAAAGTGTTCAGGAGATTTATATTGGCTTCTTAAACACATTCGTGCATATCTTAATTTTTTTCATCATTTTCCAATATTTCCCACATGTATTTTCATAGTTTCATCATCATCATCATCTAAGTCTTGTCCCAATGGGGTCTGCTACATGAATCCTGTTTTGCCATTTCATAAATTTTTAATGCATTCTTATAATTCATACTTTATATAAATCAACAAAATATGTATTTATTTCTCATTTAATTAGTAATTTTATTTAACATTAGATTTATTATTATTAACGCATTTACAAATTTATATGAATTTCAACAATAAAGCATAAAACCATACCAAACATTTCCAACAGTATCTTTAAATAATAGTCTTTCCAATACTTTAAAACCTAGCTATTAGCACTTTCCACTCATAAATTAATATCATATTTCAAGGGTCCAATTATCTTCATTTTATGCTAACTTCAACTACAAGCATCTAACAATTAGGTCCACCCGACTAAGATTATGGCTCCTTGCCATATGAAGGGTGCCTTTCAGTTCCTCTAAATGGTCAATTCTTTGTTAGATAACGGATGAGACTAAAAACCACTTGAAAATGAGCTCTGAACAACCGTTGGGTTAGGAGACCTTTTTGAATTTCATTCTCAGACTTGGAAACAGACAATGGTCGATAGCTGACCCAACTGTTTGATTCGTTGCTATGATTAGTGGAGGCTTTTGTGCCCAATTAAAACCACAAACAGATTCATTTTCCAAGCAGAAATTATAGTTAATTTGTAACAAAGACCATTGATAAGGTTTGTAGCTTGTAGCTACGTAGGGTTCAGTTATGAATGGACTCCACTCTGCAGATGTCTTAACATCCAATCCAATTAAGATCTTAATTAAGCCCGATTAAAATTATATTATATGTAAATTTGTTATATATTAATATGTTGAAATTAAAATAGTTTTTCTTTTTACTTTTTAATTTTTCTTTATTTTAAAAATAATAAAAAGGATATAGAATAAATTCCAATGCAATCCAAAGTCCAATATTTTGGATTTTGTATCAAATTTCATACCACAAATCTAAGACTGTGTTTGGAGAAAGACAAACTTCAGAAAACATCCTTTAAAACTTCTCTTAATCTTCTGGTTCTCTCTTATTCTCTACCAAACTAGGTAATTTCTGTGATGAAAAAAGTATGATATCTGCCTAAAATGGCTCAATAGCTTAAGAAATCTACGGTTCCATTAGGTTTGTAGGAATATGGGTCTGGAATTGGAATCAATATAATCAGAATAAAATTTTCATTGCTGCTGGAATGGAATTCCCCCATTTGAAGAAATGGTCATTCCCTCCCCCTCTTTTGAGAATGAGAATCATGATTCTGATTCTGATTTCAATTCCTGTTTAAACCAAAAAGGTGGGGTGGGGAGTAGACCATTCCAATTCCGTTGAATTTAGATTCTGTTTCCAATTGCAAACCAAACTGATGACCCTAAAATTTGAGCATGAACCCAAAGTGTAACCCCAATAGGTAGTATGATACATGTTCATAACTTTGGGCTGGCCTAAAGCATAAGGTAGCCAGGGAAGACAGACTTTGAGAAGGGAGTTTGAGTGCTTAACCATACCTCCAATTGGAAATAGAGATATAGAGATATGGTCCAATTGGGCCCATTGATTGGGTAGTCATGAAACATCTTATAGTCATAAATCAATATTTCAGTGCACATATTTCCCTAGTTTGTCCCTATAGGTGATGCGATATCGATCAATGTTTTCAATCCACTGTTGATCCGGATGGTTGAAACGTTTAAATTGTGACCCAACTCTATTTTCAGGTTCAGTTTTTCCTAAAACCCAGTATTTGACCAAAAACCGCTGAGTTGAACTATTGACCTAACTGATCCATTCATCAGGTCACGGGTTACAAGTGGCATGTATATGTAAACTTATAGAGGCCATAACTTTGTTCACAATTATTCAATTGGGGTGACCTTTTCCTTTTGATTTTAGGTAACTTTTCAAGAGCTATTTGTTCCAATGTGACAAAGGTGCCTGTCCTGTTATTTTTTCTAAGAAACACCAATTTTAGCCTCAAAATTCAACTTTTAACATTTTTATTTATAAAAAATAAAAATATAATTATATGTTATTTATTCAATATAATTGCACATAAATATGTATATATATATATAGTGATGATGTGTCATGGTTGAACTGTTGACCCGTGATTGGGAGATAAAAATGGTTAACCTCTGAACCGGTTTTTAAACACTGGTATGAACAACCCAAGAACCAAAAGATGGGCCTTATGGAAAACAACTAAAATTGTCATCATTGTCCAAGCCTTATCCCAACTATATGGGATTGGCAGCATGAATCCTGTTTCACAATTCCGTTCTATTTAATATCATATTCATTGTTAAATTATAGGCATTTAAATTATTTTTAACCATTTTTTAAGGAAATGATTATAAAAAATTTTTAATCACTTCGACTCATGTCCTTTTTAATCTAATAAATGTATATATGTATATCCGTTTCCAATATTTTGGATTTTCCAATGAGATTCGGAATTTGATTTTCAATAATCAAATCAAATAGAATTCAAATGCAATTGCAGCCATAGCTGTGTTAAGGGCTGTTTTACCAATAAAAGCGCTCCATGTCAGCCATACACATGAAGTGAGAATTTAGTGATTGTGGAGCATATACACTTAATGGCTAGCATGGGACATTAGTATTGGCTAAAACAGCCTTAAACACAGCCATCAAGTGCAGCTCCTTCGGACTCAAAATGGAGAAGTTAGAAGGCGCTTCCCTGAACTTGCATACTTAATTATTGCAAATGAAATTTGCTAAAATGTATATGAAAATCCAATTACAATTATTAAAAGTGAAAGTATAATTCCTTTCTGCGCTCTCTTTGTTGACTGGATCAGCTCAAAAGAACTTGGGAATACATGAGATATCTCTAAGGCTATGTTTGGTTTGAAGAAAAAGGTAGGAAAAGAAAGAGAAACATAGGAAACTCTATATAAGGTTTGTAAAAATTTTCCTACAGTTCCCTTTTTTTCCCTACTTTTTCCCTCAAACCAAATACAGCCTAAGTGTAGTACTAACCAATAACCATAACCAAATTTTGGGTGTATTCTAATTCTTCTAACTTACAAGCATCATCTGAGAAGTCGGTCAATATTCCAAACAAAGCAAGCTTTGGGTCACAACTGCATTACACGAAATCACCTTCCAATTTCATTAAATTGTTAGTTCTTTTTTAGATAAAACGGACAAAACAAAGAAAATACTTGAAAATGGGCTTTGAACAACCTTTGGCTTACCAAACCGTTTTTTGGATTATTTCATTACTCAATTGGATAGGGACAAGGATGGATAGTTGACACGACCCTTTGAATCGTTAATACGATAGTGGAGACTTTTCGCCTGATTGAACCCACAAACAGACTCCCAGCAACATTAAAGTGCATGAGAAAGGAGATTAGATCAGAAAGTTTGAGTTACAAGGATTGCTGAACCAGAGAGAATAAAGAGCCCGCCATATGAAAGCTATTTGATGTAGCAACAGAAAGTCAGAAACAAAACCAATCATCGTTTACCAATCCACAGAGACCAACTCCCCATCTCTCCCCCTTCTCTTCTTTATATCTTGTTTAGTGCGGGGTTTTGTCATCAGGGCACCATGGAAAACCCTAGCAGTTCTTCTTCACCAAAGGTTAGGACTTCAATCCTTCTGTACTTGTTCAAAACTAGTACACGTTTTTGACATTTTGTTGCGCTGGTGGGAGGATTATCAGCAAGCCACTATAACTAGAGGGTGCTGTCTTGTAGGGATGCATGTCCTATTATTTCGGTTTAGGTCTGTGGACCTAGGACCTCTGACAAGCCAAATCTAAGTCAAGAGGGAGGTTTTGGAGGAGTTCAGATCTGCTGGCCACACTCATCCAGCCACACGTTGAGATTTTCGGTGACCACAACACATTCGATGTTCCATATGTGTGGTTGGGTGAACGTGACCAGTAACGTGTTGTGGTCAGCAAATCCAGGCTCGTCATCTTGGAGCATTGGGCTTATTAGACTTAGCCCAGATATAATATTAGGGTCATTGAGGCCCAAAAAGTGCCTATCCAGAAAAATCCATGTTTTTTTTTTTTTCATGGAGGGAAAAAGTCTATGATTTTGAGACCTACATTAGAAGATCAATATATATTTGAGAAATTTGTAATAAGAAAATATGATATAAAGTTTAGATGTGATTCGAACTAAAAAAAAATGTGATTCGGCTTGTTAAGCAGAACTAAGCTAGGCAGCAATAATTGAGAACTACTCCTAGTTAATTTTTGAGATTTTTTTTTTCATTTATTTGTTTTCCTTCCAACTCAATGATAATATAGTGAAGATTTTGTTTTTCCTTTTAATTTCCGGTTCAAGTTCATGAAGCCTAGTCCTAGTTCTACTATGTCTTCCAGTGTGAGAGGAGCAGTGAGATGCAGCCAATCTCAACAGCCTGCTAGACTTCAGAGTGAGGTAAGATACTCAGTCACCATAGAAGTGTTTTTACGTGTTGATTCTTTTGATCATTCCCTTTGAATTTAATTTTCCACAGCCCAAAGGACAACTGCAAGAGCGATTGTATGATAAATCAAAGGTCTCTCTCTCTCTCTCTCTCTCTCTCTCTCTCTCTCCCCACTTTGTTCTATAATCCAAAATGGATTACGCCCATTTGTAGGCTTCCAACAAAATTTCTGCCAAAGAACAAACAAGGCCATTGGAAATCAAGCTCCACACCCAAGAAAGAGCAGCCAAGCGTGCAGAATTCAATTATTTTGTAAGTACCGACAATTTATTTTTGCTTCCATGGCGTGAAAGATTTCTTCCAAGCATAATAGTTTTTCCCTATCAAGTGTTTAAGAAAATTTTCTCTTAAATTCACAGATTGCAAGTAAGATAAGTCAACTAGAAATGCAGAGGCAACTGGAACAAAAATTGCTGAAGGTAAGCTTTAATAATGACATGCTTCCCACAACATAATAGAAAAATTATGAATATATACAATCTCATGGACATCATGAACTGATTCAGATTATAGAAGAAGAAGAGATTCGGATGATGAGAAAGGAAATGATCCCAAGAGCACAACTAATGCCTTTCTTTGACAGACCTTTCTTTCCTCACAGGTATAATTTTACAAGCAACACACAGTTAAGCTCTTTAGACATTCTTAAGCTTTACATTTCCACCACTATATTAAGAAATACCTTCACTTTCATCCTTTTATTATAAAAGGTGCAAAAAGCTATCTAATGAATGTTGCAGCATGGAATGATGGTGACTTGAGGACCATGTGTCCATTCTGAGCTACCAAACTAGTTGGCTGAATCTGAACTATTTTGTAGTCTTTGTCAAACTATAATTAATCAACCTAATTAATAACTAATTCCACAACAATGATCTTAATATGGATATCTTTTCATTTTATTTAATTTTCTTTACTTTTTGCAGGTCAAAGAGGCCTTTAACAATTCCTAGAGAACCTACTTTTCACATGCTGAGCAGTAAGTGCTGGAGGTGCCTCTCTTGTAGTAATTTCTACGATTTTCAACAGCCTCAGACCATGTTATGAAGCCTTTTAGCTGAAGCAACAGGAAGGATCACTTGCGTTAGCAATATTGTCATTCATGGAGTAGATCGTTGAGAATAATTTTACTTTAATTTGTATACATGTAGCTGAACTTTTATTTAATTTTTGTAACTTTTTTATTGCTTTTTCTTCTTTTGTTTATGTATGTGCATTTGTGTGTAAACCCTAATGTAATGACTAATAAACATCCAATTTAAATATTTTGAGTGATTATATAAGTTAGAACATTTGCCCAAATAAACCACATTCTTTCAGTTGTGGTATTATGTATGTACGTATATATAATTTGTGAATTAAAGGAAATTAAAGGGAGGGGAAATCAAAGCTGAGTGGTACAGGAAATTAAGGTTATGTTTGGTTTGAAAGAAAAGGTAGGGAAAGGTAAGCAAAACTTCACAAACCTTGTATAGGTTTCCCCGTCTTTCCCTTCCTTTCCCTACCTTTTCCTTCAAACCAAACATTGCCTAAAGGAAAAAAGTTATATTCTGCATTTATCTAAAATCTATAATGTGTGAATTGGAAAGGGAGGGGAAGGTCTCCTGTCATGATCATCCCTTTGTTTCTTCATAGATCCGATATGAAAGATTTTATGTAAAGATGGCAATTTGGCCCGTTCGTGTGGAGCTCCCCCCACCCCTCCCCGGTTGGGGCAGGTTTTTTGACCATTGATCAAGATTCAGGAAAACTCAAAGCTTTGGGGATGGGGCGGGGATGGTATTTGATGGATAGTGATGGTTTTGGGTCTTTGAAACTATGGCGGGTGAGATAGTTTTTCATGGGTTGGCATTTGTGGAATTAGGCTCGTCTTCAGCCCATCTTGGTATTCCAAGACTATTTTTGGAAGCTAGTTTTCTTGATTTTCAGTTTGGGGAGATTCGTTATTTGAGAGTCAATCTATGTTGGAGATAGATATCCCTCCTCCTCTTTGGTGTTTTCAGAAATTTAATCCCGTTTGCATAGCTTTCACAAGTTATCTTCTCGCTCGTGTCCAGTTTTACAATTTTTTTTAGCTATTTGATCTGCTATCTTTTTAATTCTCCATCTTTGATATAGTTGTATGTTTGGCCTTTATCACTGTTTTGTGTTCTCTTAAGTTGTATCTGAGCATTGCTTAATGGATTTTGACTGGTTATAAGAGTAAAAAAAAAACAAAACAAAAGCATAGAAAAAAAAATAGGAATAATTTTTATTGGTTTTCTACCATTATTTGGATGCTACTCTTACACTACTTCATCATTACAAAATAAAAATAAATAACAATAAAAATAGAAGACTGAATCATCATGAATGACAGAAAACTTATTGTTCCAGTTTCCATGATACTACCCAAACAGGATTTAGGAAAATTAATTATTAATTATCAACCTAAAGAGAATATATCAGCCTCAGACCTCACTCTTGACATCAAAATTGGTTTGTGTGAGTGTGTATCAAATTGAAACCCCAATACAGAATGCTTCTTGAACTTTCTTGTTGAACTCATCCCTTTAGTCCCTCCATTTTATGGCAGCACCAACATTCACAGGAGATTCATCATAGGGACTCGACAGCATCGAAATAATACTCAGACTAATGGTTTTCACCAAGATTCAAAGTATCAGTAGGGCGTATCGGCCTGTATCGGTATTTCTTTTATGTTTTATTTATTTTTTTTTAAATCAATTTAGATGAATCAATTTAAGGCTTGATTACCTTTTGAACCAGTGTCTAACTCAATACAACCCTTGAAGGGACATATCAAAAAGCCATTGACATGATACGTATCAATACTTTAAACCTTGATCTCCATTGTATGCACCGGCGTCCAATGCTTACTCTTGAACTCATAGCCATGGGGTCCTTCCCACTTTCCCAGGAGGATGGAGGATCGATATGCAGACACAACCGTCGGGGTAAACATTCGAAGCATGCCACATCTCTGAACCAAACTTCACCATGGGAGAACTGTTTGAGTAATCCGATGTGAATTTCATTATGACATTGAAGTAGCCTCCTTCGTAAGGTGTGTCTGAAGACCCCATGATCGTGATGCTCCACTCGAATAGGTTGCTGTCGTCTTCTAGACCGGCAGATTTTTAAATTGTTTGCCAAGCAAAAGTTTTTCTTGTTCTGCAGCCATTAGAAATAGAAGTTGTTAAGGCTGTGTTTGGTTTGAAGGAAAAAATAGGTAAAGGAAAGAAAAGGTATGAAAACCTTTAGAAATTTTGTATAAGATTTCCTTCATTTCCCTACCTTTTCCTTCAAACCAAACATAACCTAAAAGAAAGCTGGGGGAGGGACTAGAGAGAGCTTAGATGCTTAGGAGAGGGAAAGAAGATGAGAACCATAAATATATAATGAGCACTGAGGGAGTCCAAATCAGTTAGAATTTGAAAAAATCAAAGGGAGGAACTTAGGCCTTCTCCTTGTTTGGATTTGACTTCAATTTTTCATGGGGAATCCAGATTAGATGCACTTGGTGGCTGTGCTAGAGGCAGTTTAACCAGTAATACATCTTCAGTTCAGCCATGCATGTGAAGTGAGATATTGGGGTGGGTGTTTTGAATTCGGATTAGCTGAACGCAATGGATGTTCAACGGGCTGTAGAACCAATACACCGGTAACAAATTCATGGGTTTTCACTATGAAAGGTGTGGGTCTCATGTATTTTATTACTGGTGTGGAACCTTACCATTGGTTCCACAGCCCGCTCAACAGCCATCTCGTTCAGCTAATCTTGCTCGGTTGTTTGTACCCTGTTTGGAAAATGCACTTGAGTAGTGGTGCAACTTGGGCAGGTTGAACCTGAGCTCAGACAGATTCAACCCACATTTTTGCACAAGGTGGCCTTGGATTTTCAGTCGTCATGCTCGATTTTGGCCCGAAAACTTAAGCTTTCTTATTTTTGGGCTGAGCTCGGCCTAGCTCCTAAGTAGCCCAAGGCCAGCCTAAACACAGCCCAACTATAGGTCAATCCGAGCTTGGATCAACTACAATATGCATAAATACAATTTTTTTTTTTTGGCAAAGAGAAAAGATACATGTGTATGTGTGTATGCGTAAGCACAAAATATACATGTTTCAACTTAAAAGTTCTAATTAATGATACTAAGACTGTGCAACTTTTTAATACATTGGGCCTAAAAAGCCTATTTGAGCACAATTGACCAACCTGAGTGTCAATTTTTGGTTCGCATTGGGCCTGGAAAGATCAGGTTTAGCCTTGGACCCGGTTTAGGCTTTGGCCTTAGGCCAAATATGTAGGATTGGGCCTTAGTTGACCTTAAAACTCAACCCAGCCCTTCTGATTTGCATGTGTACACTTGATGGCTGCTGACATAGGGCATTAGTACTTGTTGAACAGCCCCTCACAAAGCCACCAAGTTTAGCTAATCCGGATTCGGGTGTAGAGATGTAAACAGCTCCACTTGGGGTTTTCTGCTCGCACCACTGTGTGTAGGAGATTATATATCCAATCACAAGTATACACATTGTATGTATGTAGAATGTATCCAATCATGAGTAAACACGCTAGTGTTTTGTAACTGTGATTGCATGCATATGAATGTGGATCCCATGTATGCAGAACACTAGCGTAACCTGAGTGCTACACACAGAGATTCAGTAGATATACACATGACTCTTATACGAGTATGCTTGGTGTCAATATTTAGAATAAAAAAAAATCTCGATTGACCTTAGATGACTTTTAAACATCGAGACCCCATTTGCTTTTTGGTAAGTAAATACAATTATCTGGTTAAGTTTTTCCTGGGAAATATTTATCCGGGTAAGTGTATTTATTCATGTTCTTTTATTTCTCAGGTAAATAATATAATGATCATTTTAGTCATAAAAATCTATTATTAAAAGGGCATTTTTGTCCCATTCATGTGTTAGCAACCTTCCTCTTAGGTGGGAAAGTTATTTATCCACCTAGAAGATGGGTATCATCCAGAAAAATAAACTTTCCCTGATCTTTACATTAATCTGAAAAATAAAAATAGGATTCTTGGTCAATGGGAACCAAAATCCTATTGACCAACCTTCCCCCCTCTTAAAATCCAAAAAAAGAACACCCCCAAAATTGGCATTATTTGCAGGCAAAGGCTTGACTGTTTGAGAAAAACAACTTAGGCTGTAGGATAAAAGAGTAATTATAATTAATATTTTTAATTAAAAAGATAAATAAAATAAGATAACTGTCATGTACCGGAAGCTTCAAAACAGCCCAGGATGTTTCTTCCAACAGCCAAGCTGTGGGCATAGGCTGCAAGTTGGCAGGGCCAGCCAGCCAATCTTTTGGAGTGGTTGGATCTGGATTTTAAGGTTTTGGGCTGGGCCAGGACCTGAAAACTCAAGATTGAACTCGACAGAGATCGGGGTTGGGCTAAGGTTTTGGGCTAACTAAACCCGGACTGGGTTAAGGTCTTGATCTTGAAGTAAGAAAACTCAAGATTGCACTCGACAGAGATCGTTGATTTGGTAATTCATCACAGTCAAAAAGTACGAAACACAGCCTTTTCCTTCAAATCAAACACAACCTCAATGTTTCTGATATACTTCTACCGATTTACGTGTAAGATGTGTTTCAGTTTTATCATATGAAAATAAACAACTGTAATCAAGTAAATCTGTAAATCATGAGAACTCCGAAGAGAGAGAGAAATTTAGCTATAGGAGCCGATTCGGACAAAACTCTCTCCATCAAAATCCTTGTTAAAAAATTTAAGCAATTTATTAAAATTTATTAAATTTTAATCATCTACTTTTCTTATTGAAAAAATTATTGATCAGTACTCTGAATTTTAGGTTGCGTTTGGTTTGAAGGAAAAAAGTAAGAAAAGGAAAAAAAGGCATGAAAATGGAAATCTTTACAAATCTTATATAGTTTTTCAAACCTTTTCCTTCAAAATATTTCTCTGCAATGCTCAAACTTTCAAAACGTGTCTAATAGGTCCTTAGATGCCACTTAAAACTTTTATATTTTACCTTAAAAGTAGGGGTGTTCACAGGTCGGGTTGGGTCGGTTTATTGGGATTTTCCCAACCGACCCAACCTGGTCGGGTTACTTGAGGTGAAAACCAAAACCAACCCACTGATAGGTCAAACCGACCTGGTCGGTTTGAGTCGGGTTGGGTCGGTTTCGGTTTTGCTCCTATACAAAAGAACACCTAATTGAATTCTAATTGTAATTGCCTAATGAGTTGCTTATTTGGTGTAAAAGACTATAGAAAGTTAAAAACTATGATAGATTGCCTATTCTAATTATAATTGCCTAATAGGCCTCCTAGTTCTAGTAAAAAACTAGTTATAATTAAGTAGAAAACTACTCAAACTAGGAACTACCGAAATAGTAAAAGACTAGTTCGGTTCGTGTCGGATTGGTTTCGATTTTCACATAAGAAAACCGAAACTGACCGGTACCGATGAAAACCCGGCCAACTCGGATTGGGTCGGTCCGGATTAGTCGGTTTGGTCGGATTGGGCATTCCGACATAAGAAATGCATCAGATCCAAACCTGATGGTCTTGAAGAGCACCAGAGGATAAAACATGATGATGTTGATCCCAGTGAGTTGTTGCAATGTGGGAATGGCAATGAATATCACCAAGTGTGGCCTGTGCTCGCTCTCCATATCAGGTGTTGTGGGGTCCCCGGAGTATCTTGAGCCGGCCGGTTGACAGCTTGGAAACGATAAGTTGTACCAGGGTTTGCTCGTAATCAGCGATTAGAATGATATAGTTCATCACGTACCTTGTCAACAGGTGAACTGTGCCACTGGGAACCGGACCTTGGACAGCTCCTGCACAGCATTCTCAAATTCGAAAGAATCTCAGCAGCCTGCACGCGTACGGACTTTGGATGACTTCGACCCAAATACAGAGTCGACGTCCGACAGGAGGTCGGACAGGGCGTCATGGAGGTCCAGAATCTTGAAGGTCTTCTCAGGCGAGCGTCGACTGATGCTGATGGCCTCGGTGAAATTGAAGAGATGGATGGCTGGACCCTTAACGGTCTCCATGAAACAGGCATCATCGGCAAGGACCAAAAGATGCAACAAACCTACCCGCCATTATCGGAAAGTCAGGAAAAGCTACGATGTGGCAATCAATAACATTTCCCCGTCCAAGACATTGAAGGTAATGAACAGTGTCTGAAAATTCAGACACATTCTGAATTTATCGACCGGCTATTAACGACATAAACCTATTAAACACATTCTGAAAATTCAGGTACAACAAAATTCGGGGACCGACTTAAGACAATCCCCAGGGTATTGATAAAGAATTCAAGATCAAATCAACGAGTTAATAATGATATCATCATTGACACAACGGGAATGTGCTGTCAAACGTTGTGGGAGCCCCGTAGTGGGGCGCAGATGTAAACTCCAAATCAACTGATCAGCAGATTTATTCCAATTAATGGTTGTTCACATTTATTAATCTGGGGTTGCTCACATTGTTCTCGTTTAATAAAGCGATTTTCCTATTCTGTAATTAATAAATTCAACATCAAATCAACTGATCAGCATATTTATTCTCCAACTAATGGTGTGTTCACATTTAATTGGGGGTTGCTGCTTTTGGACTGAAAGCGATTTTCTTTGGAATTTATGACCAACATCCAGCATGTCAAAAGAGAAATTGCCACGGTTTCCTACTTTCATTTTTTTATCAATAATAGTCGGAATTGGTCAAACAGGTAGATGGTTCGACCACCTGGGCTAGCAGATCATTAACCACTTCAATAATTTTTGGGAAACTAACGGTTTGGGGCTGAAACGGAATTGGTACCCTGGCCAGTTTTTGGGTTAAATGGTCTGACCATTCGGGTTAATAACGGTTTTAAAACCTTGATAAAATCAACATTTTTATTAATTTATAAAAAATTAACAATAAACCTATAAGGTTTTTGTGATGTTGGAGTTTTTAACCACCTTGCCTTTTCTTTACTCTGCTACTTGATCACTTCTCCTTATGTTGCATTTGGCTGCAATGCAAATAAACTTGCACTGATGCAAAACCATGACAATGTAAATGATTTGAATGTAAATTCTGACCTATTTTTGTTTCAAACTCTACCTTATTTTGTTTGGTTGCAGTACAAATGAAGTAAGTTAAGCCATAAAGCAAAGCAAAGTAAAATCCAATACAAAATTAGACAACAATTTGTATTTTTGACATTTGCACTCCCATGCATTTGTGCTAGTGCAAATTTACAAAATTAGGGTTGCAACTTAGATTGGTCCAACCTGAGCCCAAACCAGTCAAGCCCACAATTTTACATAAGCTGGCCTTAGATTTTCTATTCATGGGCTGGGCTTAGGCCCCAAAGTTGATATTTTTTACTTTTTGGACTGGGCCCAAGCCTTCTCCAACTATATATACATATATGATGGGTAAAAGTGGCATTTTAAAGTATTAATTTAATGCATGGCACCATCTTTTTTTGTCAGGAAAAGCAAGGAAATGAAGCTTTTTACGAGTTCAGATATGCTTTTCGGTGGTGTATATGAAACATCTCCATAATTGGAAATTTTTATTTGTGGGGAAATGTTTCGGATGCACACTGAAACGTGATATAAAATCTGGTGTGAGGAGCAGATCCGAATTCGCTTTTTGCATATTTTGTATGATTTTATTAAGGTGAAAACTCAGGAGAGGTTTTTATAATTATGAGATATCACAAACCATTAGTGCCATCGATCAAACAATCTTCACATGAGTGGCCAACAATTGATTCTTGGTTTTTGTTTTTACTTTTTTGGTGCCTGATTAGTGCTTTCTGTAACCAGTCGTCATTAATTCTCAGAACATTATTGGGAAATCAAGAGCATACGGGAGTTTTTCTCTTAGGGGAAGCCGGTACGTAAACGGTAACCCGAAAGGAAGATCCATCATCCCTTCGGGTCCAGATGCACAGTATCCGGCTCCACCGAATCCGTAGTCATTAGAGTGTCATAGACTTATACGAGTCAAAATTTCAAAACTAAATTAACAATTTGTCATTTTTCAAAGCTCAACTGCAGCAGAGAAAGACCGCAATGTAATATAATAGGCCAACGCTGAATCTGAAGTCTATATATGTGTTAATTGCTTAGATAAAGTAGATAAAACACACATATAATTAAAGCATATAGAGAGAGAGAGAGATCTAGAGAGTAGAGAGACTGAGAGAGAGATGGAAATGGAAGATGTTATTCCAGAGGTTTCGTTGAGTGCTGTAGGAGACAAGGCCATGCCCATCGTGGGCATGGGAACTACAGCATATCCCCCTGTCGACGATGAAACCATAAAATCAGCAGTGGTTGATGCAATCAGGGTTGGTTATCGACACTTTGATACTGCTTTTGCATACCGGTCGGAGAAACCTCTTGGCGAAGCCATCGCAGAAGCCCTACGCCTTGGGCTAATCAAATCCCGAAGTGAGCTCTTCATCTCAACCAAGCTTTGGTGCAGCTTCGCCGAGCGCAACCTCGTTGTTCCTGCCCTCAAATTGAGTCTTGGGTACGTAACAGTCTTATCCCGTGAACTCATGATGATCACAACACTACTACGTACGTGCTTCCTCGATCCATGCCTTAATATTCTTAATTAATCTTGTATGTATGTATGTATGCGTATCTGCAGGAATCTCAAATTAGAGTACGTTGATCTTTTCCTCATACATTGGCCCTTAAGATTGAGTCAAGAGGTACGTCAATTGCCAATAATTCAGAAAGAGCATATCCTTCCACTTGATCTCAAATCTGTGTGGGAAGGTATGGAACAGTGTCAGGCACTTGGCCTTACAAAATCAATTGGTATTAGCAACTTCTCTTGTAAGAAGCTCCATGAGATCCTCGCCTTTGCAAATATCCCTCCCGCCGTCAATCAAGTAAGTCGTCACTTTCCCCCACTTAACTGGGTATAGTATACATCATGGTTTTTAAAAACTACCCCGACACCGAACCGGTCAGGGGTCCGGTTACCAGTTTGAACGGTTAATCACCTGGGTCAGCGGTTTGCTGACCAAAATCAACGGTTTTGGGCAAATTTCTGGTTTTGGGGAAAACCAAAACCGGTTACCTGACCAGTTCCCAGTTTTTCGGTCCGACCATCCGGTTCAGTTCAGTTTTGAAAACCATGGTGTAGATGCTTTTAAAGTTACCTTTGAATGGCAAGGGTGTCCATGTCAGCATAAATAACAATTTTCATGACCAATTTACCCTTGAATTGCGAGTTAGAGGAAAAATGGTCTTTTCGGTTTTCAATTTTCTGGTTTTTTGCATTTTTAGTGTTTTGTTATAATTTTCAGTGTTTTTTATAATTTCTGTTTTTTTACATTTTCTATTTTCTACAATCTATAAATTTTCCTATATTTTTTGTTATTTATTTGTAATTTCTGTGTTTTTCTATAACTTTTGGTGTTTTTCTACAATTTTTATTTTTTGATTTTGTTTTCAATTTCTATAGTTTCTATAATTCGAAAATAGTTTTTTATTTTGTTTGCAGTTTCTATAATTTTTTATATTTTTAGTAATTTCTATGTTTTTTATGTATTTTATATTTGAAAATATTTTTCAACTTTTTCCTTTCTTTCATGTCTAAATATTGAAATGGTAATATATTAACACCCATTAATTTATTTTGTACATGTTTTAAATTTTTCTATGAAGGTTAAAATGGTAATATATTAACACCCATTAGTATGTTTAACATCAAGTTAGTGACATTGTGCGTTTTAGACATTTTGAAAAATTGTGGTGAATTTAAGAGATGCTAAAAATTCATAGAGAGCTTTAGACAATTTCCCTTATTTTTAAGGCTTTCATCTCTCCTCATTAACTCTCCATTAATTTTCCCTTCTCTTTCTTGTTAATTCCTTTAGATTATCTCTCTTCATTAATCATGCCATTAACTCTCTAGCTAATAACTCATATCTCCTCGTTAACTCTCTCTCTCTCTCTCCCTCTTCTTTCACATTAATCCCTTTAGATTATCTCTCTTCATTAATCATATCATTATAAAGGGTTTATATGGTGTGGATCCCAATTTTTAGATGAAGGGTAAAATATAAAGACCTCCCTTGATCATAAAAACTTCCCCTATAATATTGAAAAAACATGTAGTGACCTGTCTTGGATGGAAAACATTGGCCTAATGCATTAGTTTTTTCAAAAATATTCGTTTTATCCTTATATCTATCAATTCAGATAAAAATTTACTAAAATACCCCAAAAGAACTTTCCACTTTTAATTAAAAAAATTCCCCAAGTCAAATTGAAAAGTAATTGTTCTGTGATGAAAATGTTAGGCCTAGTGAAGTTTAGAAGGGCAAATCGGCATTTTGAATTATATTGAAATGCCCTAATAAGTTCTAAGGGTAATTTCATAAACAAAGATGGAAGGAAGGTAATAGGCTTTTGTGAAACTACAAGTTGAGGTGTAAAATGGGTTATGCTGGGCCGACACAGCACAACTCGTGTGTGGGCCAGACCAAGCTGGTCTATGGGCCAAGCCTTGGGCCAGGCCAGGCCATGGATCGGGCCAAAGCTATTTATTTAAAAATTTGAAAAAAAACTTAAAATTTTAATTTTATATGAATTTTGATGTATATAATTGCTTATATATACAATAGTTAAATAAAATTGAAAATAATTGTTTATTTTATTAATATATTATAGAGTATATATTATTATATAATTATAATTTATATAATATTATATATATAAATATAAAAATATTTTATATATATGGGCCGAGTTGGGCCGTGCCAGCCTACAGGCTACGGGCCACACAATACGATAGTGCGGGTCGTGCTGGCCTGGCCCGCCAACCTAAAACCCCAAGCCCGGCACAACTCATACAATCATGTCATACCGCAGCATGACCCAATTTATACCTCTAACTACGTACAAGGGAGGTTTTCGTTAAAGTGAAACCTCATAGAGGTTATTATGATTGTTAGAAACTTAGGAGGTTTTAATATTTTACCCTTAGATGAAATAGGTTGTCAATCACTAATTAAACCTAACCTGATTTTTAAATTTAAAAAAAAATAAAACCAAATCAAATTTATTATATAAGCATAAGTAGTGAATCTCAGATGAAACAGTAAATGGTGTGTCCTGGTTTTTCTAGATGAAGTGGGATAACTTTGTTAAATCAAATAAAAAATCTACCAAATAAAGAAATGAAAATACTAACATTTTATATAGACAATGGGCGTTAAACTAAATACATGAGATTTTGAAATAAAAAACATGAAATAGTTCAAATTAGCTGCCCCATGTCCATGCCTATCCTTTCTCCCCTACACTTTATCTATTTTGTGGTTTTTTTGAATTTTTTTTTTAAATAACTTAATTAGTCAATCACCTTTAAGACTTTTATCTCTCCTCATTAATTCACCATTAACCCTCTCTTCTCTTTCTCCGTAACTACTTTAGAATATCTCTCTTCATTAATCATGTCATTAACTCTCTCCATTAATTCTTTCTCTCCTCTCAATTACTCCATTAAATTGCTTAAAATTCATTCAGTTTTTTTTTTTTTTGAATTTTTCTTTTTCTTTGAAAAATGAATAATAAACCAAACACACTTTGTTTAGAGGTGATCTTTTCAGCCCGAGTCAAGCCTAGGCCTGCATCAGGCCCACAAATTTTAAGGTTAGGCCTGGGCATAACACTTAAATTTATGCTTGGGTTGGACATAGGGGCTCTTTTTTGTTTCAATATCATTTAACAAAGCCCACGCACCAACAGGTCTCAAACTAGAAATCTATATAGACACTTACATGCTCATTTATGACCTAGACTAGCCCAGCCAAACCTACAAATTTCAGGGTTTAGTCATTTAAGCAACTATTTTCTTCTAGGTTAGGCCCAATTTAGGTCTACATCAAACCTACACATAATACAGGCTGAGCCCAAATTAAATAACCTTTAAGCTTGACTTGGAAGTTATATACATATTAATAAATATTATTTATAATATTTAAATAACAAATTTTATATAGATATATGGTACAATATATTAATATGTAGATAAAAACTTTTTATATATATTTTTTTATAATTAATTAAAATTACACAAAACTTTAATTTATAAAAAAAAACATAATTTTATAATTAACACGGTCAAACTTGTTCATGTCCCAAGCCCAAATAAAAATTATTAGACATGGGGTGCAGGCCAGGCCGAGCATGAGTAGCTTTCAAAATTGTTAATACACCAACCCTGGATCTTTTATTTTTTTTTGCTTCATTAATGGGGGTAGCCCATCCCCTAAGCCAGCGATCATACTAATTGAGCCACTCATCAGTATTGGGTAGCTCAGGATCAGTTTGACCCATATTACATCTATTCTTTAATTTCATGGGAGAATGACCAATCAGCCCAGGGTTGGAATTTGTAAGCTCAAAGTACTGTTGGGGTAGGTGCCAGCTCGGAATTGATGCCAATTCACGGGTGGGTGTTGGTGCGTAAAATGTGGATTATTGACCTTTTGAATATTTATAGCTCTGCAGTTAAAATCAGAAATTTGCATTGGACAAATCCATACTTCTTCATAATTTCATGAGCTCCTTTAACTTCAATTTCACTTAACAAAATTTATGCATTGCACGGGTCCTAACTAGTATATATGCATGATGTTTAGGTGTCGGTGCATGAAATATGTTTGAATGGAACTTTGCAGTTATTGAACAATTTAATTAAATATTGGGCACTAATGAACGATGAAATCACAATTTACTTCATTGTATCCTTATTGTTATAATAAATGAATATAATTTGAACTCGTTAACAAAATTAGATCACATGGTATTAAGTGAGGTAGGGATCAAGAGAGAAGCATGCTCCAAGGGTTAGAGTTGCTTTTTCTCATTATGCAGTGTTGATCATGCACTTTTGTTAGATTGATTCCGAGTGACCATCCCTAACTACTAGATCATCAACAAGTTATTTATCTAGAATGTATATCTGCTTTAATTTTGCAACAGGGAACCATGTATTGGTTTAAACTTCCCATCATAAAAACGGAGTACTCCAGGTTGACCATGCATCCACCACTCTTTTTGTCTGTCAACTTTATACGTTGCATTTGAGCCTTGTCTAAGCTAAATTAGCTGTTCAAAGTTTAAATTTTCCTATAAAAATTATTCCTTAAAATGAAATTTTCAACGTAATACAAGAAATTTATGATAAATACTTTCCCATGAACAATGGTTGGAGGCTAGAGATATGAATTAGCCCTTTTACACAACATTATAAGTTTTTCATTTTTTTTTTCTTTTTGCTACATTGGCTATACAACGGGGGTAGTCCATTCCCCAAATCCACAACTCGCAACCCCGGTGTAGGCAGGATATAATCCCAGCCCATATTAATGTGATTAATAATACTAATAAGCCCTATTATTTTCTGTCCATACCAGTGTTTAGAAAATTGGACTTGACCGGTCGATTGGACCACTGAACCGAGACCTGAGCCCCTGGACAATTCAGCCATACCCCCAAAGCCACATTGGGTTAAAAATTGGTCAAAACCGCTAATCCAAATGGTCGAACCAGAAAACCATTGACCCGATCCAGGTTTTAGAAAACTGGCCAGGTTTTTGAAATTTTTTAGCACATAAATGAAAACTTTTAAAGGCCATAATTTTGTGCTCAAATGTATGATTGGGGTGAACTATTTTATCTTGGGTAAGTTTTCAAGATCTACGTGTTTCCAAGAAACCAAAGGTGCCTTGCTCCACTATTTTTTGAAAAAAAAGTCTTTTTGTGCCTCAAATCTTAATTTATAAAAAAATTGAAACTAATATATATATGCTACAAAAGAAAATAATTATTTATTTTGAATGTATGCATATAAATAATGTTATTATGTATATAATTATGCATCTTATATAATATATTATATATGATATATGATATATAATATTATATAATATATTACATTACATTATAATATAAAATAAGATAAAAAAAATGTTATAACAGAATATAATCATGGTTCGACTCTAGGTGAACCTCTCCCTTTTCCAGGTCAATGCCTGGTCTAGTTCTCTGAAAATTGGTTCTTAAGTGGAGTTCTCCATAAATGATGCTCATTGTCTAAAGCTTCAAATGTTTAATACTTTAATTAAAGAAGTAAACAGCAAGCAAATTAATCTTATGTTTTATTCATAGCAAGGGATTTTAGGGGAAAAAAAAAACTATCCTTAAAATTGGTATGGTTTAAAGTAAGGAGTTCTCATGGTTGGTTTTGTTTTTGAAAACAAAAACAATTGCCACATCAGCAAAATTGTAATGTTTTGCTGACATGGCAGCTGCTTTTGAATTCAAAAACAATATCAATCACTTTGTCGAACACCAGCTAAAAGGGCTGATGCCAATTCTTGTCCAAGTAAGCATGATGATGGTGATGTTAAAACATGCATGGTGATCCATGACATCTAAGAATATTATTTATTTTGGGAAGGTGGAGATGAACCCACTTTGGCAACAGAAGAAACTAAGAGAGTACTGCAAGGCAAAGGGGATCCATGTCACTGCTTACTCTCCTTTGGGTGCAAATGGAACTAAATGGGGAGATAACAGAGTTGTAGGGTGTAATGTATTGGAAGAGATTGCTAAGGCTAGGGGGAAGACAACTGCTCAGGTGCTGTGCATCATCTACCATAATAAATTTTACATTTGAATGTTCATTCTGAAACCATTGATATGGCATCTGTATTATGATCCAATTAATTGATCCGGAGGTATCTTGTTCCGCAACTTGCAGGTCTCTCTAAGATGGATTCTTGAGCAAGAGGTGAGCATGGTATTCAAGACTTTTAGCAAGGAGAGGATGAAGGAAAACCTCCAGATCTTCGATTGGTCTCTGACGGGGGAGGAGTTAGATAAGATCAGTAAGCTCCCACAGCGCAAAATAGTTCTTTCTGCCTCCATTTTTGGGCACCATGATTTGACGGTGGAGCTTGATGAAGAGATATAATGACCTATAGATGTGGGATTTTTCAGATGGATTTACTGTTTTCCTTGGAATCATGTGACTAACCAGGTTATCATTCAAACAAAATTTCAAGGTGTCGGACTATTTCTTCGTAGAAATCAAATTTAGAATCATGATCTTGTCTCTGAAACTGTAACTATATATTTCTTTTTCTTTGTGTGTTTGTTTTGATTTTTTTTTTTCTTTTTTACTTGTTTTTGGGGGTAGATACCCGATTGCCTTTGTTCAAGAGATATGATTCCTCCAATAAATCAGTTGTAGTTGTTACCATCGTGGTTTTATTGCTATTAGTCAATCGGGTTAATATCGATTTCATTCAGCACTGGTCCATGGTTAGTGATAATAACTAATTTATTGTTTAATTTTTTTTTGAAGGCCGTTTAATATATTATATAGTTTTCATGTGAAACAGAGATTCAGTCCAACGTATAAGAATAGAGGAAGGATACAAACACGGTCAAACAAAACATAGTCCAACGGGGATTAGCTAACCAGTCCTACAAACATATATGAACATAAATTATTTTGAACTATAAAATCGAACGAACATGCTCAATGAAAACCAAGGAAGAACAGGGGCAACTACTTACCTGTATGAAGCTCCCGTAGTAATCTCAGTTCAACTTCCCTTTGAGAGATCGGCAATGGAGATAGTTGCAGAGCAAATGATTGATAGTGACGATGGAGGTGAGAAACAGGACGACAATGGAGGTCAGAGAGAGAGAGAACCAGAATGGTAATGGAAAGTTCTTGTCTGGATATGAGCAGTGGTGAGAAGCAGAACAGCGGCAATGGAGGTTGTTTGTCTCTCCAAGCTAAGGGACTTCTGGTATTCAAATAATATTCAACATACCATCATTACTAATAACAGCAGTGGTCTTAGGCCACTCATAAATCACAAGAAAAGATCCATACCAAAGAAGGAGAGATCTCACAACAAATCTGAAAGGTTTCTTGAATATTTTTTGATACTGAGTAATAGAATATTTGTTTCCTATCTCCCGAAAGGATTTCCTATCGTTTTGTCTAAACACTAAACTTCATTGCAACAGATTGAGCCTCTAGCGCTGCTCACACTTCCATCATGTTGAAATTGAATTGTTGATTGAACACAAACTGACATCCTTGCAAACAACAAACAACACCTTACCCTCACCTATCCCTTGCTACCACTTCAATTGCATTTGCACACCATCTATTCCCTCCCTTTCCTCAATGCATCAAATCAAAGTTGGTCTTCACTTCACCTCTACCGGGGCACTTCAAACTACAGTGCTCTAGGATCGGACGGCTTTACTGAAAACTTCTATTGTGAATTGTTGGGAAATCATTAGAGGACGTTTGTGTTGAGAATTGTTCTGATTTTTGACCTATCACTTTAGGAAATTTTTGTTATAAAATCATTGACAAACATTTTACAAGGCTTTCCTCAGTAATGGGTTTGTTACGAAAACTTAGTTGTAAAACCTTGAAGGTGAACTGATGATTGATCTGGTCGATAATATGATATGGGTGGTGGGTATGTAGGGGAGAGGGAAACATCTCATTTTTGGCTTGATAAATGGTTGCCGTGTAGTTGTGGTCCCTTGATCAATTTGTTGTCTACTATTGAAGGTTGTGTTTGTGGATATCAATCTAATGTTAAACCAGGTTATATCTTCGGATGGAATTTGGAAATTAGAGTTGCACTTATAATATATCCCTGATGTTTTTTATACTTATTACTAGTAGATGCTAAGGTGTGGTGCTCTCTAATAGACCGGACCGGGCTGTTTGGACCCTAAACCCGAATGGTTCCTTTATTATTGTTAGATCAGCTTGGGAGTTGGGTCGGGAGGTGAACTGGGTCAAGCATGTTTGGACTTTGGAGGAAGAAGCATATGCCTTCAAAGATATCCTTCTTCTGGATCTCCTTTAGTAGAATAAAGAGTGCGCCAATCCACAGGTCCAATTCAATTTGGAGCGCGTCTCCTTAGGTGGTTTCATATAGAAAGGTCTCGTACAAATCAGTCAGATACAGTTTGGCTTGACTGTTTGTTTGTTTGTTTGTGATTTTATGGGAGGCTTGGAAAGGAATGAAAATCGAAGGAAAATGGAAGGTCAATAATCTATATGGCTGGTTGCATGAGACCCACAATGAATTCACATCTGCGCCCCACATGCACATCTCAGCGTGCATTGGGAACATCTCCCGGGGCGCAGATGTGAACTCATCCACAAACCACAATGGCTTTTCCCTTCATTTCTCCTAGAATCATGCATGTGCTGCAACTTCCAGTGGGGTATTTTAAACGGATCAGGATCATTGCCATTGGTGAGGCCAGCACCAGATCCTGGGCCTAATGGAAGTGGAGTGGAGGCCTTATTAGAGATAGATATCCAAAAATAAATTTGTTTCAGATACCGTAGTATCCCTTGATGGTTTGATGACAGAATCTTGTAAACCTGCGACTGCCCTGCCACCACTACCGAAAATGGCCTACAGGAAGAAGGAACTTCTGTGCAAACCAGCAATCAGGCCCTACTTTCAAATTTGACTTTCTGTAACACGGATCATAACCCACTAATAGTAGAAATTAATGTAGAAAATGGATGTCTGCATGTCCATAGAACAAATAATAAGCACCAAACAATTCAACCGCCCCCCCCCCAACCCCCTATTATACCAAATATAAAATAAATTGAATTAAAAAAAATCACATTAAAACAAGTTTCTAACATTCCGGAGCCTTGAGACAAACAATTATTAATAATCAATATTAAAAGTTTCCAAATTTAACTATGTAAGGTTTTGGTTCCCCAAAATGCCTGCAAATTGCGAACAGGGAGGAATCAAACATTGTGCAGCTCTATTCTACAAAAATCTAAAAAAAGAAAAAGGGTCATTTGTGAATGCTGGACCAAGAACTATAAATGATGGGAGAAACTTTGTTTTCCAGGAAGTGCAGGTACATACAATGATACAATCTTCTTTCCAAGTCCCGTCAGTATCTTCTCAGATTAGTGACACTGCCCAACATTCTCGCTATGTGCAACACTGCCCCGTGTAACAGTATTACTTAAATCTCCATCCCATTACGAGAAAACAGGACCTTCTCACAAACCCTGCTTCTGGTTTCACAGATAAAAGGTGATCTTTCATCTACTTTTTTTAACAAAAAACATACAACTGTTCCAGTGACAAAGGCTATAGAAATAGGAAGAAACATACCTGATGATTCTGATAGTAGATCAACCCTCTACTCACACTTAATGGACCGATATATGTGACGGACAAAAAGCAAGGAGGCACGAAAACCTACAGTCCCAAGCATGAGGAAGAAGCCATAGCAGATGCAAGCCATGTACCCAAAGAAGAACGAAGTTTGCATGAAACCAGACATATCTGATCGGGCATAATAGTAATACAAGCAGTAGCCATAGATAAATAAACCTGTTGAACCTCCACATAGAAATGACCTGTGACAAACCAAGGCATAAATCCATTTAGACATCACCCAAAAGCTCCCTTATTGAAGAGAATTCATGTAACACAAAATGGAAAATGACAATCATGAAACAAGGGGAAAAAAGCCAATGTCCCAACCTCACACAGAAAAATCTACATGTAAAAATAGCTACAATAAAAACAAAACCCCATTGACAATTTATGAGATGTTCCAAGCAATCAGGAGAGACACTTCTCAACATAATGGATGTGCTTAGAAACTGCAATGAAGAATCAAAATGGCAAAACATCAACTGTAATACTTCAAAATCATCAGAAAGGACCCAATAAATAGTTTAGAACTCTGAACTAATCTTAAACCTTGCACTTGTAGATGAGATTTTAGAATAAATTGAGAGCTATCAGCCTATCACAGATATTAATAAGTTTTTTCTTTTTTTTTGAAAATTGGTATTGTATTTATAAATAAAGAAAAATGCCCATGTACAACAAGGGACTGTAAATTAAAAAGTTACAAAAAGTTGTGAGAATGTATGTATCACATTATCTTTCTTATAGAAACAAAAAGTCTGAATCAAAAAAAACAAAAAAAGAAAGAAATATATATGGCTGCCCAAGACAGTAGCATTTCTATTATTTTGTTGGCTATCAAAGTCTCTTCACTAAGCTTGTTTTAAAAGATACAGGCATTCCTCTCCCTCCAAGATTGCCCAAAACCACAGTAGGTAGTTTCCATACTTAGCTTGCCACCAAGGTTCAAAATATCAGCAACGTGTATCATCTTGGGAAGCTTGGATACGGACACACATGGATATGGTGGAAAAATAGAAATACACTTAGATACATTAGGAAAACTCTTACAAATCCCACAAATACATCAATAACACTAAATTTAAGGTTAACATAACTATAAATAAGGTATATACATACACAAAATGCACATTTTAATAATGAAGAGATACATTGCAATCAACAATACCGGGAGTGTGGAACAAGTAGATATCATACAAAAACTTTACTAATAATACATTCTTCAATTTTTGAGCTTTCAATCTACTAAAAATCATTACAAGACACATCATTGTTAGATCGATGAATGTGATAGATCATTGATATCCATCTTATAGTTCTCTCTTACCATAAAAATTATTTAATATATGTAAAATAAAGCACAAAAGACTTAAACATACCCTGAGTTTTCATAAATTGACTTAAGCGTACCCTGAGTTTTTCAAAAAATAAAACTTAAATATACCCTGTGGGCTAACCCCACTGCACTTGAACATACCCCCCCCCCCAATCAATGAAAAGGCACATGTGAAGTCATTTAAATTTTTAAAAAACTTATTTCGCCTTTCTGGGCAGAAACATTACTCTTAAATCAATGGGTTCAATAGATAATTGATAGATTCATAGTATAGTTCTTTCCTGCAATGAAAATCATTTATAATAACATATAAAAAATTATTCTTTTATAGTTTTTGGATTTTTCCAATTTCTTGGGAAAATCCATAGATCTAACAAATTTGGACCAGTGGTGTAATTGGATATTTCAGTTGTCCAAACTGTTGGGACAGCCTATTGAAAACTATCAAAGGTTTCAATGAATATATAGCAATTCATTGATATATACTGCCAATCAAAACTTTTAGCAGTGATAACGGATAACCGCCGCCATAGGTCCTCAACAGCAACATGCCATTACACCCATGCCATCAGATACCAATATGATACGCCCTGTATCGAGTGTATTGTGTTGATATTCTAAACCTTGGTTGCCACTCCTACTCAAGCCCCCAATCTGCAACACTTCCAGAAATTCCTTTATTATTTCTGGAAAGCATCTCTGTTCCCCAAATAAACCTAAAACCCCTGTCCACAGCTTGGAGGCAAAACTGCAGTGAAGAAAAAGGTGATCTTCTGGTTCAATAACTGTCACAGAAAATAAATTTTAGATTGTTCAATGCAACCCCTTGTTTCATCAATTATCTGATATGAAGCCATTGGGGACCACCACCTAGGGGTGCAACTTGGGTGGGCTCAGGTTGGGCTTTTTTTCAAAATTTGAACGAGCCCAACTGGAAAACCCAAAGCGTGAAACAATGTAAAATGTTAATTTTGACCAACCCAAGTTGCACCCCTACCACCACACAAAGCAAAAGGGAAGTTTTGGACAGAATGACTTAACAGAGAACTCCATGGAGCAAATTTATTAAATTTTTAAAGCGTTACTGATCATAAAAATAATTTAAGATTTGTCTTGCACATAATTCAAGAGAAATTAAAAAAAAAAAAAACACTAATCCCAAATTAACTAATTATAGGAATAAAGTAGTTAAAAAACTAATAATCTCTGATGTAGGATGAGAAAGAGAAAGTCTTTGGGTATAAACAAGAGGTAAAGAAAGAATACAGAATTTCAGATCTAGTTTACTAGAAAGGAGTAGAGAGGGGGGGGAGAGAGAAGTGGTACTTAAATTCCTTCTATCTCTGTATGGATACTAAACAAATGGTTTTACCTTTCAAAAAAATATACTAAATGAATGGTTTTACCTTTCAAAAAAAAATATACTAAGCAAATGGTTTATCATAAAATCATGACAAATACATCAAAAAGAACCATAAAATCATAACAAATTGCAATTTTTGAATTCAAGAACACGAAAAAATAGTAAGGAAAAAGAGAAACCATAACAATTGTTTAGATCCTACAAGACAACAAAGAACCTTACAAAACTTCAAATTTATAAGCTAAATGATAACATTAATACATATGACAAGAAATGTAACACTGAAAATTATTGAAGAATTTGCTATTGTCAGATATACATCACAATAACAAAATGAAAACTTACAAAACCAAAACCAAAACTTGAAAACATATGTCTTTTGGTTGTCATGATAAAAGTCTATAAAAGATACTACTGAACATTGGGAAGAAATTGCATACCTCCACCACCACTCGTGGTCTTCCGCAGCAAGTTGAAAGTATGTCAATGCAACAGTGATGAAGGCAGTGACAATCAAAAGAATAATGAAAACAATAAAGAGGATGCTGTAAATGGTGTAAATCCTGTGACCCCACACACTGGCAAATATGTAGTAAAGTTCAATATAGATAGCACTGAAAGGCAAAAACCCTGCCATTGCCATCTGAGGAAGAGTCCCTCGGTACCAAGGCAATGGTGGAATCTCTCTGGGATACTTTGTGGTGCGGCAAGGAGCTTGGAACTCAGCCTTGCTGTTCTTACCGGCAATTCCACCCAACACAAGCAGAGGTGATGTCACTAATGTCCAGATAAGAACTATAACCACAATTGTGCCAAAAGGCAGTGCTGCAGTGGCACTATAAACTATTGCAACAGTATTAAGGAAGCAGAAGGTGAGGAACAGGGGTCCACAGAAAAGGCATCCTGTTAGTAACAGATTTCTTACCTGTCAAAACAAAAGTTGATGAAACATCATCAGATTGACGAACATACAGCTCAAAACACCAAAAAAAAATACTTGCAGAGAAAATCAATGATTACCATACCCAATTTGTTCCTTCAAGCTGACAATAGAAAGAGGTGGCAGTATACCCAGCAATCCCAGATGTAAGAGCATATATGACAACCAGTGCAGTGAATAAAGCTCCTCTATTGTATGGATAAAATACCCCAACTAGGGAAAGAATAAATATGAACACCGTACTGGAACCAATGTAGTCAAACAAGGTAATTAGACTTAGATAAACTCGACAATTGGAATAAAAAAACCACATCAAACTATATAATTTCATAGATAAATCATGCTCAATGAGGAACTTACAGTGTAAAAAGTTGGGTGCCAGAACCAAGGGCTGCAGCGAACAAAGACTTGTTCTTTGGGTACCTGAAAACATCACCATGGATGTACTTCCATCCGGTCTCTTCTTGGTCGTCAACTGCTTCCTCATCATGTGCATACCTTTTATAGATCAACATAAATTAGAACAGTAACACAGTAAGGATCGCATATAGCAGATCCCAAGTAGAGCATGTACATATATCTATGCAGAACTGCAACTTGAAAAATGTATCTTACTTGACAAAATCATTCTTAAGGACTCGCATAAGAATAGTGGCAAGAAACCCTGTTAGGAGGAGAACTGTAACACATGAATTTATAATTGAGAACCAATGGATTTCCAGGTGATGAGGCAGGGAGGATGACTGAGAGTATTTTTCCATCCTCTTCTCAAAAGGAGTATCGGTTTCCTTCCATTTCACACTGTACATGAACTCCACTTCAGTCTCCTTATCCTCGGTCAGATCCACCAATGCATTGGGATCCGTTCGAACATTGATCTCAATGACACGGTCTTTGTTGTAAAGGATGTCAAAATGAATATGCTTATAAAGAAAATACTTGTACTCGCTGGGATCAGTTTTGCCTTCCTTGTCAACCTTCCCAATAAAACCCCAGATCGGCAAATCATCATAGTACATCTGGAAGTAGTAATCGTTGATAACTGCCTTACGGAATTGAGCAACTTCTCCCGTCGACAACTTCTTTTTGCAAACAAGTTCAGAGTCTTTCTCAGAAAGGAAATCAAGTTTGTAAGGCGCACTGACCAAACGATCCCCATTCAGAACTTCACCAAGAGCTTCTTTTTTCTCAGTGACATGAGCTGTAATAAGGATCCAGGAAATACAATGAACTCCCATATGGAAAAACGAACAGAGAGGAAAGAAATTAAAAAAAAAAATACAAATGAAGAATGCAAACCTGGTGAACAGAAGGGAAGATCAAAGTAGCGGTATGTTTCGCTGAAACCAATAACACCAACAATAGGATCAGACCTATCTCACGAAAAACTGGCAACAGTAAACAACAAACAAGATCCTAGCAACCCAAAAATTCTATCAAGACATTTAATATCTTCCGAAACTATATCACATTCTGAATCATATCTAACTAAACAAATCGGAACTCCTCCATTCACATTGCCCAGATTCCGAGTCCCTGTACTGACAGAACAAAAATCTAACATTATACTAAATGAACCGAAAGGCCACTCATGTAAACGCCATTTGAGTTAACAGTCACCGACAACGAATTCAGATCCAATTTGAGCACCCAGAAATTTATAATCCACACAGCAATTCACATTTCGCAAAGTAAAATCTTGAGCAAAACAAGGAAATCAAGACACCAAATCCTCCAAAACCCTATAAATCCCAGAAAAATCCCCAGAACCGAAAAGTCAACAACCAACAGCACAAGGACGAAGAGAAATCAAGCACAAGCACCAAAATCAGCTCAAAATCATCTTAGAAACAGAAGTAAACAGAAAGCTGATCGACTCACCTGGGGTTGTGAAACGGGCCAACCTTGTTGGCGTAAAGGGGCACCGGATCTCCAGCCTTGTAGCGATGATCGGACGCATCCGATCTCACCTGATTCCCCCAACAGAAAAACAGTAGAGCAACGAGGAGAGAAGATGCCATTACCTTCTCCATTTTCTCGTCTTCCGACGCGAGAAAGAAGAGAGAAGAAGAGAACAGAGACGAAGAACAATCAGCAGATCTGCTTCCTCTTTTATCCTTTTGACAACTCTTTACAACGTGTTCTTATTACTAATGTGAGGAGAGATTACAGATTAGGCTGCATTTGGATTTCCGGAGGTGAATGGATTTGAATTTCGATTCTCCCTCGATTCCGTGGAAATGAAATGATTAACACTCTGGCGAGGAATTCACTGGCCTTTCTGATTTCTCCTCATTTTTCCAAATTTCACGGTCGAAAAGAAACCCCAAATAACGGAATCTGAAAATTCGCGCACCGAATTCCAAATCCACCCTCCTCAAACTGGTTTACGTTTTAACTGAAAGAGACAGACGAGTCGGATCTGGTCCCAACAACGTCCCTTCAGTGCCATTGCAGCCGCGCACCGGGTACATCTCGCCATGAATGACTAGTTGGGAAGTGTGTGGTTAGAACTCGGGTCGAACTTAAACGCACCTGGTAGTCTGTCTACTTGTCTAGTTTGTCTTGTATTGAGATTTCCCCCAACAAAAAATGAAAAACCACTACAACACGTTCCAACATCATCCGTATCCGCACATCTCATCATAAAACTGGGGCCCACCATGTATAAAATGTGAGCACGCGGATTATGCTAATGACTTCACATCTGCGCCCCACAGCATATCCTCGCCGTGTAGTAGAAACATATGATGATATCATCGATTCTAATAATATCAATGGACGATATTCACAATACACAGCAAGGATGATACACTGTTGGACATAGTGGGGTGCCCCTTATGGGGCGCAGATCTAAACTCTATGCTAGGCACGGTTTTTTGTCCAGAGGAGATCCGGACTATGATGAGCTTTGGATACTGGACTACTTGATCAAATTGATTATAGTTCTTAGCCCTGGGTTTTTTGAGTAGATGCCAATGTTAATAGAGAATTGCACCATCACGTAGGCTTTTCCTCACTGAATCAAAATCCTAGACTTTAGATTTTTGACCATGTAACGGGTTCACCAATATGATGAATTGGGTATGTGGAATTTCAAATAAGATGGGATTATCCTGGCCGTTAGATCAAGAGGGGTTTGTCTGGACTGTGGTCTGTAGGGTTTTCTACTCAAGACTGATCATCTAATAGAGAAAGAGTTTTGACCTAATCAGAACAGGCGAGATGGTGGGTCCTAGTTGGTGCAGATTTTGACTTTATATATTTTAAATATCTTCCCTAAATCCCATACAATTAGTTACAAAGTGATATAAATATAATGTGGGCTAAAGTGTGGTTGGTATGTAGTTAAATAGTATTTTTCCCCCATTTAGTGGATTAAATGTGAAGGAAGAGGTAAGTGCACAATGTTCAAGGGAGCGTAGGAATAAGAGACCATTGGATTAGATTTGGTAACAGCTGAAGTGGCTGAATTAACTGACTTTCTTTATTTCTTTGTTATTAACAAAGTGGTTGATTATTATACATTTTTTATTACTTAGCGTAATGGAAAAATCTTGGGCTGTCAAAGTGTGAAAATACAGGTTCGGATCTGAGAATGGTACCTTTGTGCAAAAAAATGACAAAAGTTAGGACACAATGTTGGTTAATAGCCTTTATCTAGAAAAAAAATATAGAATGTAATTCAGATCAGCAACTTCAGCCATTGTCAAATGCCCCCTACTAAGCTATTGTGACAAGTGCTAATACAACCAAGGAGAAGGAGAACCCTCAAACTCAGTCGCCCTTTTCAGTACAGACTGGAGATAATGAGACCAAATCAGCCCCCCATAATGTCCCACAACACATCCCTGCCATGTATTGGGAATATCTCCCAATGATAATCCCAAAAATGATGATGTCATCATTGAGAGATATTTCCAATACACGACAGGAATGTACTGTGGGACATTGTGGGGGAACAATCTTGTGGGGGGTTGATTTGAATTCGAAGATAATAGGGACTGAATGGACCCTGAGTCCAACAATTGTCCTTAAGCTGTGGGCAATTGTAAGATCTTAACATGGTCGTTAGATAGGGATGGGAATCTGATTTGACTAGGTTTAAAACGATAACAAAATATAGTACTTGTTTCATTTAAACAAGAAAAAAAAAAGGTAAAGAATATTTATTGGAAGGCAATGAGCTTTTTGGGCTCTGAGGACCAAGGGATGGTCCCAAATTTGGGCTCGAATCTGCTACCCACAAGTTATTCCCAGTTCCCACATCTCTACCCATGGGAAGTTCCCAATACACGGTAGTGGTATGTGGGTCCTAGCTTTCACTATATCTGTCTTCATCCTCATAGGCCATAGTCCCATGTACATACGCAGAAATTCTCTTGTTTAACTAAATTTCAAATTCCAGCAAAAGGAAACAACCAGGGCAAATTGGAAAGGCATGTAAATCGGTTTTTATGTATCTAGCCAAAAAAAATAAAAAATCGGTTTTTCTGTTGTATTCCAATTTCCAACCATGAGGTCCAGTTACCATATCCCCCACAACCCTAACATAAACCCGGTATAAGGAAACATCAAACAGTCATCTGTTGCACTGAATCTGAAATACCAAAACATTGGCATTAATCCCCCCTCGCATTCCTGTCCCACTCCCACATGAAAAGAAAACAAAATAAAACAGTGAATTTTGAACATGAATGGGGCTGGACCCCAAAAAAGACAATTTTCTTCACGTTACAAGATTCAATTGTGGTCGTCCTCTGGTACATGTCTACATAACTCTGTTTATAATACATTCACCAATTATATGTAAAAAAAGTGATCATACGCATAGGCCCACTACCAACCCCCCAACCGCAATCAGTCCCATGTTTCAAGCCAACCAAGTATTTGATAAGCAGGCAGCTATTGCATAAAAAGATGACCAAAGAACCCTTAAAAGAATAATCACATCATATACAACAGGAGCAACATTCCCTTCCCACCAGAGCAAGCAAGCAAAAAAAATAGCCAAGAAATGGTGCAGGCAAAAATTACATCAAGTTACAGCAAGTTAGGATACAACTCGATAATGTGGGAGAGTCCGTCAAACAAGCCAAACAACACCTTCCCATGGACCGCCACCCATTTGAAATGCAGGAACTGCAGAGCCAGCATCCTTTGTGAAGCATATTTCCAATGGTTTCTCTATTGACTGGTTGCAGCTAAACTGAGAATGCTCTTTCTCCTCGATCACCAAACACCACCCAAGCTCAGGGATATCTGTAGCACGTCATCTCCTCCAAGAATTGTCCTGAATGACTAAGATGAGATGGGTTCATATGGATAGGAGAGCCATGCGTGCTTCAAAGCCTCCGATGCTGAGGGTCGCTTCTTTGGATTTATTTCAAGGAGATGGGCAACAAAATCAATGAAGCCTTGGTCCCCCATTGGCAGTCGGTGCCTTAGAGATGTCTTCTTAGGGATCAGATATTCCAGTCTATTGGTTTCCTGAAAAGAAAGGGGAAAAGCATTCTCAGCAGAAACACCAGAAAGATGTTTCAGAAGTACAATTTTTATGAAAAGGAAAAATAAATCATTTTATTATTGAATATTTTGACATAGCCAAGCAAACTAGATATATTAGGAAGAACAACCCCGAAAGTACAATGACTTGTTCAAAGGTCATAACGTACCCAAGTCAAGAATGGATGCCAATAAAAGTTATGTTACCTACAGACTACAGTTAGCTTATCTTGAAGAAAATTCTAGGTTTAGAAAGTGAAGAAAGAAAAAGGAGCAAAAGGAAGAAACAAGTTTGAAGAGACCCAAAACATTGGGTTTGACCATTCATTAGTATTTATGCTATAATTTCACCCCCCCAAGCCCCACTAGTAAAAAGCCCTTAAACTGGTGCCACTCACACTCCCCCTCAAGCTAGGCATAAATATTGTGCATGCCTAACTTGCATAGATTGTTTTCCATTGTGTCGAGGAGCATCTTTGGTCAAGTAGTCAGCAAGCTGGTAACATGACCTCACAAATAGATTTCTCCACTGGCAACTCTTTCATGTATAAAATGCCTTTTCAGCTTCTATATGTTTTATACAATCATGCTGGACAGGATTATTGGCAAAGTTGATAACTGTTTGTTGTCACAAAACAACTTCATAGGACCTTCAAAGACAACTCTTGTTCAGCCATGGCAATTCTGAAACTCCATGTGCCATATTCAGGTTCCACACACAATCTAACCACAGGATTGTTTCCTTCCCCAAGAAACCATGTTTCATTCAACAAATGTACATTGCCTTGAAGTAGACCTTCTGTCACCCACAAGCCTAATCACAATGGTATATAGGCTTCAATTTTAAGTATACATGGTGAACATTAGGGATCTAAATGGATTGGACATCGATCCAATTCAAACTTTAGTCCAATTCGTTTGTGCCAGATTCGGATATCCCTTGATTCAATTCACTAAAGTCCAATTCCAACCCAATCTGTTTCCAAGATTTGAACCCTGGTCACCAAGGTCACAATGGAGCAACCCAACCGTAGGACCTAAATGGTCCTAAATAAAACCAACTGTAGTTCTGAAATGAAATTGAAACTACATGGTCCTAAATAATCCAGCCCTTGACATTGATGACTGACAAGTCATCAAATAGGTCAGAAATCAGAATTCCCTCTTTTCCAACTCTTTCAAATTTCATTGTTGCCAGCATTGCCACATTTAAAATTTTCTGCTGCACCCAACAAAATTGCAATCACGTCAAAAGGTTCTCATCCCCAACAAACCATATTCAAAGAAACAGTGGTATTCTTGTGATGATGACCGAGAAACTGTTGGAGAGCAGAAATGGCAGAAAGATATGGAGGAGAATGTTTAAGAAGATTGTCTCTCCTTTTCAGTAAGCTACCAACTTCAATCTCTCTCTCTCTGACCCATCAAATGATTTGATCAACAACTTCTCCAACTCTTTTTTATTTTGTTCTTGCCACATCTGAAACTTTCCAACAGTGACTGGCGAAACTGCAGAAACACAGAAACCCTAAACCGAAGTTTGGATGCTCCAGTGGTTATCGCCATCTCTGGATTTGCTGACTTGTTGCTGTCTCACTGCCGGTAATAAAGAGAGGTGAGAAATCTCATTTCCAGTCCATTTCATGCAGAGGTACTGAAATCCTCATTTCTCAATCACTCATCAGTTTACACCCACACATGAACATCCAAATCCCTCTCTTCCTTTCATTTTTTCTTCCTCTTCTTTCACAGTACAGTGTCGAATACGAATTGGATATCTGATGATATAATTGAATCGAAATCAAATTGGGATATTCTGAATATCCGTCAGATTTGAATCACCTATGTTTCTTATCCGAATTTGATTTAATTCAATTTCATCCCCATTCCCCAATGAATATGTAACTATCCTCTGCCAAGAGAACCTTCTAAGTAACAAAAGTTTCTTTCCAACAGCTACTAGATGAGATAGGTGAGAACGATGCACATATTGACTTACAACACTAGCAACATAAAAAATGTCTAGGCAAGTCAAACATAGATATAAAAGCTTTCCCATCAAGTGTTCACACATCACCCTCACTGCCACATATTTTATGATTGGAGGCTTACCTAAACATAAAAGGCCCCAATCACTAGTCTAATTGGGTGAATTATGTAATGTGAGAAATTCTATCAAAAATTTTTCCACCTAAACTAAGCATCAGCATTATGTGAAACCAAGGCAAGTATCAGCATTGTATAGTAAGGATACATATAAAATTATAATATCACCCCCTAATAGTATAATATAAAGGGAAAAGTTCTTAAAGTACCCCTAAAGTTTAGGAAATTGACTAACTCTGCCCTTACTATTTACATATTTTTTAAACTATCCCTAACTTTTCTAACAATTGCCATCCTCGTTAAATATTGACATAAAGAAGCAAAATGACAAATATACCCTCTATTACTTCTCAAATTTTCAAAATAAAACAACCAGGATGTTTCAAAATAAAACAGCTTACCTGTTACAAACCCCAACAACCATGGCATAACAGGTCCCTCTGCTTCTCTTGTCTTGTTCCAGAAGTTCAAAACCAACTTTGGACTCCAAGCTTCTTCTCCAGCACCGAACAACCGACTACAACAGCCAGACGAGTGCCAAATAGATGTTGTTTCCAGCTTACCCAAAGTAGTCCAATTTACCCCAAATTCAATTCTCGACCAGACATTGACATAATATTTAGACCTAGAAAAGAAAAAGATTGAAAAGCAAACTCTCTCCCTCTCAAATCTTAATTTTTTCTCTTAAATTAATTAAGAACCTACAAGCTAGACAGAAGAGACGTAGATTTTTTACCAACATCACTCAGTTCTTTGGGCATTTCCCATAACGCCCTAACCGGAAGCCTCCCCCAAACCACCTTTCAACAATCTTACTAGATTTCTACTTAAACTACCTTCCAATATAGTGGAGAAGGTTATAAAAACCATCTCGTTATCTGGGCCTCTATTGCAATCTTTGTTTCAATGGAGTGCTTAAGGGTTGGTTTTTCCAACTCCGGTGTTTGCAATAGGTAGTCCCCCAGCTATGCTTGCCTTTGCAGAAACCTAATTCGATTTGTCGTCAAGCATACAATGGCAATCCAAGGTTTGATCATTTGTGGCCTAAGAGTAAATATTTGGTTTTTCTTTTTCTTATTGCTGGACGGTGTAATAACCGGAATCGGTTGTCTGGCACCGGAGGAGAAGCTTGGTGTCAAGTTTGGTTATGGATTTCTGGAATGAGACAAGAGATATAGAGAACAGAGTTAAGAGAGAGAATGAGATTTTTGGTCTTCTGGGGGGCTAACAGGACTGCTGCTATCAAGTTCTCTCACAATCGTCTGAACAGATTGGGTTAGGGTTTATTGGAACCCAAAAATCACTGCAAAAGATGATAAAGTGTATTTTAGGAATTTTTGAAAAACATATCAGTCACATGATATCACATGTGACAGAGTGTAACGGAAAGTTAACAGCTGGGGAGGTTTTAGAGAATTGTCAGAAAACTTAAGAGTACTTTAAGACAATATGTAAACAGTAAGGAACTAAGGATAGAGTTAGTCAATTTCCTAAACCTTTGGGGTACTTTAAGAAATTTACCCTAATATAAGTTAAAGAAAGATAAAAGTGCCCTTAAACTAGTGCCACTCAACACTTGCCAAGCTGTATACACAGCAAGCATGCAGAAAGTGCTAGAAAGCACCTAGGATGTATTTCACCGGAGTTGGCAATGCAGCAATATTTCTTTAACACAAGTTTCACTTTCGCTCTGAAACCAATAATAAGTTTCCTTGCTTCTTGTGCTTTCCACATATTGCTCAAGTTAGCAGTGGGCATATACGGTACAGTTATGTCTCAAAGTGCTTCAGAACCCAAAAAGGTAATTTCTCTTGGCACAATAGAACATTAATTGAAAGTGATGCATGATCTGGTTAAATGCTATATTATTTCCTACCAACTTTGAAATAGAAAAAGACCAGGGAAGGACAAAAGAATGATATACATCCAAATGCACCAAAAATAGTTACCCAGCTCAATTACTAATAATCATAGTTGTTAAGGTGACGCCTAGGCGACAAGGCGCCCTTGAAGGCTCGCCTCGCCTAACCACCAAGTAGTTTCCTATAGTGTGTTATAAAAAACTTTTATGTTCTTAATTTTTTGATGTTATAATTATAAAATAGACGTTTTTAAACTAAAATATTCATTTTGTGTGTTTATATACTAATTTCTTTTTATTGCTTTCTTATTTGTTAGAGTTTAATCAACACAAACATTGCTAAATGCTGTATTGAACACTCAAAGACTTCAAAACCTGAACCAATAAGCAAGGAAGAACATAAAATGTTGTCCAATCAACACATTTTCTTATTTTTCTTTACTAATTTTGCGTGTTTATATTCTTCTTACACCTTTTCTTTTCTTCTTTTCCTATAACAGAAATAGGCTTTCAGCCCCTATATTTTTTTTATTTTCTTTTCTTTCTTCTTTTTCTTCTCATGAATATGTTGGACTATGTTGATTTTCTATACTTTAACATGAAGTTTATACTTTTCTTGTGAAAATTATGGATATTTATTAAGGAAATATGATTATGGAACCTAGGGAACTACCATAGGATACATGTTTGTACTTTAAAAAATCCATCGCCTAGGCAACTAGGCAAGAAGGCGCCCTCCTGTCGCCTAGCCTCGCCTTGGCGCCTTGAAAACCATGCTAATAATGTTAAACTTTAAAGAGAAACAAAAAACAGTATGTTGGAAAAAGATGGGAACAAAAGTCACCTGATTCCGTTCATAAAGCATATGATTTTTGGTGAAATATTTGTATACATCTCGTCCCTTTGCAAGCATGCTTTGGTCGATGGGGCCTATGATTCCAATTACACGTGCAAGCAATGTTGCAGGTGAATCATTTTGGAAGAGAACCTGCACCAGGAAGAACAAGGTTTAAAATTAAAATCCATTTTTGCAAAGCTATATTGTCCCACCTGCATACTTTACACGTAATGTATGCACAGAATTGTGTGATCCCTGTGCAGTGTGGTATGTGCAATCGTGAGGTCTAGGATATCTTATTTATGCAGTAACAGTGACGCTTTGCTGTTTTAGTGAGATCAGTCTGGTTTGTGGTAAGTTGCTGTTGTCCAAGCGTGAGAGTGGTAATAGTGTGTCCCTGGAAAGTGTGGGAGTGCTCAGTTGAATTTTCAAGTGGCTTCGTTTGGGTAATTCCAACTCAGTGTGAACTGAAGTGATAAGTGTGGTTACAGCATAGTTCCAATGGCATCAGATGATTCTGCTACTTGAGGTGTAATTACTAATCAAAGAAGGCTTGGTAATGGTTCAGATCATATGAATTTTCCTATGACCATCACCCCTCTTGATGGTATGAACAATCTAGCATGGCCAATACATCACAGCTAGCGGAAAAAGTGGCTACATAAATGGAACAGTGGAGGAGCCGAAGTCGGGCACTGCTGAGCATAAGTGGAACCAGGAAAATTTCCCAATCATGTCTTGGCTACTTCTATGCTGCCATCAATTATACAGAATTTTATGTGGGCAGATACAGCCCATGAAATCTGGGAACAAGCAAAATCTACCTACTTTGAACAAAGACACTATGCCAGAATTTATCAGTTTCAAACAGAGTCTTCTACATGCAAGCAAGGGGAACATAGTCTTTCAACTTATTACTCCACTCTCACATCCATCTGGAAAGAACTTGATTATTATCAGAACGTTGAAGGAGAAAGTGACAAGGATGACAAGGCCTACAAGAAGCTTGTATCTCAGCAATGTGTGTTTGCCTCTTGCTTGGATTGAACCCAATATATGAACCTATTCAGGTCCAAATTTTGGGCAATAAGGAACTTCCTTCTGTCCAGGAGGTGTATGCATTGATCCAATTTGAGGAGAGTAGGAGAAATGCAATGAATCCTCTTGAGGAGGAGCATATACCCTTGGATACAAAGGGAAGTATGATTACTACGAGGAAGGGTATTTTCAAAAGAAAGAGATGAGAAAGATAAGATATGGTGCACTCATTGCCAGAGACCTAGACATACTCGTGACAGTTGTTGGGATCTAGTTGGCAAAACCAAAATGAGCTGAAGAGTAAAATAAAAAACCAGCACCAAAGCAAAATAAGAAACCTGTTCCCAAGAAGTATATTACAAAAAATATGGCCTCCCAGAAACAAGCAAATAGCTCTACTATGAGTACGCCTCAGGAATGTCCCTCTGGTTCGGATCCCATGGAAGAGTTTATCAGTGCCTTCTGTGATCATTTGGAAATGTATGGTAGAGGACTGTGGAAGGTGGACTCTGGCCCTAGCCCCTCAAATCTCCTTTGCGTCTACATCAAGTAACACTGCCTCTGCTTTCCATGTGTCTTTCCAGTCTTTGGAATCACATTGGATTATTAATTCCAGAGCTTCTAATCATATATGACTGGTAAATCAACTTTGTTTCAATCCTATACACTTCTTTCTAGTAGAGAAATAGTGAGACTAGCTAATGATTCAATCTATTCCATAGCTGGTCAAAGATCTATCCCTCTGCCATTTGGTTTCTTTCTTTCAAATGTGTTTAATGTTCCAAAATTACCTATTAACTTGTTGCCTACATGGGATAGAGAATAAAATTGGTCTTGAAGCTACAAGGTCTACGAGTCAGTCCTTTAAGAGTCAATTTGTGGCATTATCGTCTTAGTCATATGTCCTTTGAGACGTTAAAGTGTTTGTTTCCAGAATTCTTGAAGTCAATGTCAACTGAATTGCAGTGTCATACATGTCAACAAAATAACATTGTAGGATTTTTTCCTTTAAGAAATAAAAGATTAGCTTTCCCATTGAATATTGATTATTCTAATGTTAGGGGGCCTTGTTACTCTACCTTCTGAAAGTGGCTACAAATATTTTATCATGCTCATTGATGATTATTCCTATTACACATGGGTTTACCTAATGCATTCGAGAGATGAAGTACCTAAACTTGTGAAAGATTTCCTACGTATGGTATTTAACCAATTCCAAACTAAGATACAAATCTTCTAGTTTGACAATGCGAAAGAGTACTTTCATGGTGACCTTGCTGAATTTTTTGCTTCATGTGGATCCCTTCACCGAAGCTCATGTGCAAAGACTCCTTAACAAAATGGCATTGCCGGAAGAAAAAACCGCCATCTCCTTGAAGTTGCTTGGGGCAAGTTCCCAAATGCTTTTAGACGTATATTGTAATCTCTATTGCCTATGTTATGAATCATATGCCCTCTCAGCTGCTACATTCCAAGGCCCCACATCAACTCTTGTTCCCTAAAGCCCCGTTGTTTCCATGATCCTGAAATTGATAGTGTACTACTCTCTTTAATCCAAAACCTTGAAGGATCTTTCCTTGATCCTGATAAGTCTGATAAAAGAATTTGGACACCTTCCTCTTCGGGTCTGTTTTCCTGTAACTCCTTCAAAGTTTTAACCCAACCTCCCCTTAGTCCCCCACAATCTTTTCCTGTTAAGGAGGTATGGTGCAAGCCTATCCCACCTAGGATTGTGGTTTTTTGTTGGGAAGTTGTACACGAAAGAATAAATACTTTTGACTGGCTACAAAGGAAGAGGAAAAAGTGGTGCCTTTCCCCACATTGGTGTGTTCTTTGTAAGGCGAATAGTGAGACTTGCTTTCATTTGTTTATTACTTGTCCTTTTGTTGCTGGCATTTGGGAATGGATTTTTTCCTTATTTGAATGCAGGTGGACACATCCGGCTGACATCAAAAGTCTCTTTGATCCAACTTCCTGTCCATGGCCGAGGAAGATAGGTAACATCATGTGGAAGAGTGCTAGGGCGGTAATAATCTGGGTACTGTGGGAAGAAAGAAATGCAAGAATTTTTGGAGAAAAGGAAAGAACAAAAGAGGCCTTGATTGAATCAATACTGATTAGAGTGGCTCAATGGCTGAAATCCTTAGGAAGCTTCTCACATATATCCTTTGACAATATCATTAGAAACTGGAAGGTAGTGGCAGACTCAAATGTCAATAAGCAGCCTGTTATTCCTATCTAGACCCCTCCTGAAAGAGGATTTATAAAACTTAACTTTGACGGAAGTAGCATGGGAAACCCAGGAAGGTCAGGAATTGGAGGTGTATTCAGGGATGAGGAGGGTAAAGTGTGTGCATTATTCTCAGGCCCAGCAGGTGAAGGAGACTCACTAAGAGAGGAAGTAATGGCGGTTATGGAAGGGGTGCAAAGGGCTAGAACCATAAATGCTAGAAAGCTAATCATTGAAGGGGATTCCAAACTGGTAGTGGCTTGGCTACTGGATGAGTAAAGTAGGATGTGGAAATATAATAATGAGAAGAAAAAATTCAGATGGATCACAAGGGACATGGAACTGAGAATACAGTGGGTGAAAAGAACAGCTAATTCGGTGGCTGATGCACTAGCCAAGCAAGGGGTTGGGAGAGTTCAAATATTTTGGGCACAGATGTAATTGTAATTATAACTAAAGTTAAAGGGGAGAGATAAGAGAGCTTGTCTCTCTCTCACTTTCTCTTGTACGCTTTCTTTTAAATTCAATGAAGTAATCAGTTATCCATCAAAAAAAAAGCCCCGTTGTTTCCTATTCCCTATGTGTGTGCTTGGGCTCGGTGTTTTGTCCATGATTTGTCACCCACTCGTGGTAAGCTTGATAACAAGGCTACTTCTTGTGTTTTCCTGAGTTACCCTTCCACTCCAAAGGGTTAAAGATGCTTTGATCCCACCTCCTATAAGTATTAAGTTTCCATCAATTTGTCCTTTTTTGAAAATGAGCCTCTCTTTCCTATTTCTCCTCAGGGGGAGAGTAGGGTTGAGGAGAAACCAGTACAGGTTCCGCTTCCTCTTCCTCCTCTTCCTAATCCTCCTCCCTCATGTGCCTTCCTTCTTCGCCGCAAGTAGGGGTGAGCATTTTTTAATATTCCGGTTCCGGTTTCGGTTTTTAGAATTAGAAATTAAGTTAACCAAAAAACTGAATTAACCCAACTTTACTATATAACATGTAATACATAATATACAATATATATACATATAATATTTAATATATAATATAATGAAATTTGATTTCATAGTTTGGTTTAAACCGAAATAACCAAAAATTTTGGTTTTGGTTATTTTTGTTTTATTATAATTCGGTTTCAGTTCAGTTTTCATTTTTTTAATTCAGTTTTTTAAATTTTAGTTTATTTGGTTCGGTTCGGTTTTAACCGAATAAACCAAATGCTCACCCCTAGCAACAAGTGCCAATAGAGTTCAAGAGTCATAGAGCAGCCTAAAGTCATGCAACCAATACTATCAGAATACCCGAAGATAGATCTTGCTTAACCAAAGACAATTACTCCTATCGATGTTTCTGATCTCCTTGATATTCATACCTCTACAATTAATGATTTGGACCTTCCTACACCACCAACCATCCCATTATACACTATGTTTCTTATGAAAATGCTTCACCTTCTTTTTGTGCTCTTCTTTCTTCCATTGATAATATTCTTATTCATTGAAATGTAGTAGAGGCTTTGGACAGATGCAATGAAAGAAGAAATTAATGCTTTACAATAAGAATGGCATATGAGAATTGGCAGATCTTCTACTAGTAGAGTGTTGTAAATAAAGCATGGGGCAGATGGTGCAGTGTAGAGGTATAAGGCCCGATTAGTGGAAAAAGGGTTTACTCAAATATATGGAGTGGGCGCAAGGTGCCAAGGTCTCCTAAATCCCACTTGCACCTGGATTGGTGAGGGGGGGTTATGGGTTTGAGGAGGGATGGGCTACCCCCCATTGTGTAGCCCCATGGAAAAAAAATCTATCAAAAAATGTGTATGGACTATGCAAAGACTTTTGCTCCAATAGCAAAGATGAACTCTATCAAGGTCCTACTATCATTAGCAGTGAACTTGGACTAGGATCTACATGAGTTAGACATTAAAAATGCCTTCTTGAATGGTGATTTAGGCCAAGTTTGGAAGTGCTTATTTGAAAAACAAGTGTTTATACTAATAAGTGCTCATGAGCGTTTGGTGAAAAAGCACTTATTTCAAACAAGGGTAATATACGTATTTTCAAAATGACATAGCGGGCCAAGACAAGCCAGAAATGAAATAAGCATTTATTTGGGCTTATTTCCCAAATGCAAACAAGCGCTTATTGTTGTGCTCCTAGCCCAAAATAAGTGCTTATTCAAATAAGCACTTATTTTTAAGCACTCCCAAACTTAGCCTTAGAGGAAGAAGTGTACATGGTCCAAATGTTCAAGGCAATGAGTTGAAGATATGCAAGTTAAAGTAGTCGTTGTATGGACTATGGATTGAAACAATCACCAAGGGCATGGTTCAGTAGGTTTCATCTAGCTATACAGAAAATGGAGTTTAAGAAGTGCCAATCGGACCACACATTCCGTGTAAGAAGGGGCAAGGAAAGATTGTTGTCTTGATAGTGTATGTGGATGACAGTGATAAATGGTGAGTGAACTTCAGAAATCCAAAGAATAAAAGAGTTCTTGACCATGCAATTTGAGGTGAAAGATCTGGCTCCTTGTTGTTATTTCCTTGGAATTGAAGTTGCCCACTCTCAAGAAGGTATCTTCCTTTTCCCAAAGAAAATATATTCTAGAATCTAGATCTTTTGGAGGATACAGGTAAGTTGGGATCGAAGCCAGCTGCTACTTATGCAATGTATAGCAGTATCAAAGACTTGTGGGAAGACTATTGTACTTATCTATGACCAAACTTGATATTGCCTATGTGGTGGGAATTCTAAGCCAATTCAAGCATTCCCTCAAGACTCCATCTAGAGGTTGCAAAGAGGGTACTTAGATACCTCAAGAAGTATCCTAGAACTGGGTTGTTGTTCAAGAAAAATGGTCACATAAAGCTTGAAGTTTACACATGCTAACTAGGTAGGATCAGTTGATGAGGTTTAAAGAATCGATACAATACTTCCAATACGAGGTGTATCGTATCGGCATCCATGGTAATGGATACGGGATATGTCACAACTGGTATGTATCCCACGAGTCATGCGTAATGGCACGATATGCCTCCGTATCGGGTTGTATCACATCATATCAGTGAATATGGTCTGATACTCACCCATACAGAAACATTTCAGTTCCCAGTTTTATGAAACTGCAAATTAACTACTTTTGGATTGTTTTTTAACCTTAATAAAAATTCAAAATTATAATTATAAAAACTGAAATATATATTTTAATATTTAATTTTCCCCAAAATTTTAATAAAAACTGATATTATAAAAGTAATATGTTTTATCTCCCTTAAATGATTTATATGTTTTATTTTACTCATATTTACATGTTAATAATAAGTAAATAAATTTTCCAACAAAATTAATATAAAACAGAAAATTAGAATTATAAAAACTGAAATGAATAATTTAAGATTTAATTACCCCAAAAATTAATAAAAACTGAAAAATATAAAGTAATTTATTTTATCTACCTGAAATGATTTATATGTTTTATTTTACAATTATATGTAAAATAAAACAATCATATGTTAAAATGAAAATATATTTATTATTTGAAAAAATAGTTATTATTTTTTTTTTAATTTCTTTTGAAGGGATACACAACGGGGGTAACCCATCCCCCAACCCAAGTGCAAGCAGGATTCGATCCCGTTTCACCATTATCACTAGCATGAGACCTTACCAACCAGCTAGTTGGCATCTTGCAAGTTATTATTTATTTAAAAATACTATATAAACAAATTTTCCCAAAAATTTAATAAAAATTGAAAGAGTGATGATTATTGCATGATGTGTACATGCTCTAGAGTCCCAATATTGTTTATTATAATGTTTCTCTTCATATAAACCTATTCAAGTGTGTATTTCTCATGTGTTTATACCTTACTCATAGATAATTCAGCTTTAGGTTTAGTGTTATTAATGCATTTATGTGATTTGTATACATTTCCCTAGTGTATCCAAGTGTTTCCATATCTTTCGTTCACATCCATGCGTTGCCAAAGCATATATGCATTTGTATCTATATTTGAGTTGTCTAATACGATACCCGATACCGATACTTTGATCTTCTACTAATGAGTATTGCACCTTTGTAGGAGGTAATTTGGTCACTTGGGGGAGTAAGAAGCAGGGTGTTGTGGCCAAATCCAGTGTAGAGGCCGAGAATAGGGCCATGTCCCATGGAGTTGCAGAAATCCTATGGATAAAGAACATGTTAGGTGAGTTGGGGTTTGGTGTGCCTATGTCACTTTAATATGATAACGAAGCTACCATTAGAATAGTGGCCAATCTGGTACCCGTGATAGAACAAAGCACATAGAAGTGGAAAAACACTTTATTAGGGAAAAGCTCAATAGTGGAGAAGTGTGTACACCGTATGCAAGGTTCAAAGTATCGATACGATACGAGTTTCGTCCGTATCGTATCGGTTCTTAGAAACGGCCGAAACACTTTTTTTTTAGTTTTTTTTTCAAACTTTGGTTTTTTGGAAAGATTATAGGTTGTTTTTTATTATAAAAAAAATGGGGGTCCGAATCACCTGGAAACAGGCGTTTCGAACCGTATCATTTGTAAAAGATACGATACGATACGATACGCCCGATACAGGGCGTATCGTATCGATACTTTGAACCATGACCGTATGTTAGTTCCAAGGAGCAACTCACGGATGTGTTTACAAAGGGACTTCATCACTTGCAGCACAATGACCTTTGTGACATGTTAGGCATGATAGATATCAATGGTCCAACTTGAGGGGGAGTATTGTATTTCTTACATTATGTGCCGCAAGGGTACAAGTGTCTTTTTACATTCTTTTGTAAAGTCGCTATATTTAAATATAAGGGCTGGAGCCGCCAGCCTATCTTTTGACTCTCGATCAATTTTTCTCCCTCTTCTCTTCTCTTCTCCCCTTCTCCCTTTCTTTCTCTTCTGTTTTTTCTGTTTCTCCTTTGATAATAGTAACAAAACAACATCTGAATACAGTGCTAACATGTGACATTTCAACATTATACACGTGTAAAATACATCAATTTTTGCAAGTTGGTTGAACTTTAGCAAGCAACAGTGCTCCAGAACATGCAACAAAGCTATTAAAGGAGTTTTACCAAAAAAAGCTATTAAAGGAAAAAAAAATAGCCCAGAAAACAATGAGCAGTCTCTTATTTTAACAGGGAAACAAAAATAAGGACAAACTTTTCAGCTCCTTAGAAAATGGTTTACTGACAGTATAACTCTAAGAACACAAGAATAAGAAGGAATTTTTATGATAACAATAATAATGGTAAGTAACAATATTAATATTAAGCATCACCATATTTTCAAACATAGGTTATCCACACAGAAACATAAAAAAAAACGTGGAAGAATAAATGTAGAACATATATCTGTACAACTTACATTTCCGGTACAAAGTTCTGCCAAGATGCATCCAAGTGACCATAAATCAATTTTTTTTTCATATGGGAGTCCCAAAATAACTTCCGGTGCACGATATGACCTAGACTGGACATAGGAGCAAAGATGATCTGTTTCAAAACAACTGCTCCCAAGGTCAATAACTTTCACCTCACACCTACTGTAGCTCTTAACCAAAATGTTTTCTGGCTTTAAATCACAGTGAATAAGACCAAGTCCATGCAAAAACTGCAGTGCCTCCAAACACTGAATGGTAATTGACTGCAGAATGAAAAGAACAAAAAAGAAATCTCATATATATCATACACCAGCAAAACAAAGGGGCAACATGCAAACATAGGGCTTCAAGTTTTAAAACCTAGCATCATACCTGCAACCTTGGCATTGTGAAGTAAACCTCTCCCCCAGATTCTCGATTGAATTTTTGAAATTCATACAAATTTGCCTTCAGAAGTTCACATACAATCAACAAATGTTCCTGCAAAGACAAAACAGTTACCAACCACTTTATCATGCAGTGAAGAATCCTCGTATCAATCATTACAAAAGCAACAATAATATCGAAACACAATGCAAACAATTCAAGGTAAGAAGCAGGGAAAAACTAAGGCAGCATTTGGATAAGACTTTGCTTTCGAACTTTCAGCTTTCAAAAGTCTGAAAGCAATAAATAAATAAACACTGCTTTTTTTGCTTGGTTGCGGCTTCTTTTGAAAGCTGAAGTCCAGAAAGCAAAAGCCACTTCAGCCTTTCGACTTGGACTTTTTGGGCAACAACTCTCAACTCTTGACCCCTTCTATTCCAAGCCTAATAGTAAAATAGACTTCTTCCACAAGTCCAGCATACAGCAACCCCATCTTCCACAAGTCCAGTGTATGGACTCCTCTACTCTATGCAGTCCCCATTCAATCTATTCTCTGTTTGAACCCCATTTCAATGTAACAGATTCCACAACCCCATTCGACCTCTTCTTCAATGATCAAATGTATAATTTTTCCCCTGTTAAACCCCATCTGAATGTATCGTTTTTCCCCTGTTATGGATTGTATTATTGAATGTATCATTTGAATGAATATGTGAAGATGTTGATAATGGACTGTTATATCATTTGAATGTATCATTTTGCAGTTACAGACTGTGTTACTGTTATATCATTTGAATGTATTATTGAATGCGAATGTATCATTTTATTGTTATGTGAAGATGGTCATAATGGACTATTATATTATTTGAATGTATCATTTCCCCATGTTTGAATGTCTAATTTGAATGCTCCTTGTTGAATATATCATTGTGAACCCCCTTTGGAGCTAATACTACAGTTTTATTAGAGCCAATACTGTGGTGCCATGTGTGTAAAGCCAGAAAGCGTTTTGGTGCTTACCAAACAAGCATACTTTGCTTTTACCTCAAAAAGCATACTTCAGAAGAAAATTTTACCAAGCAGGTTCTATAGCCAAAAGTCCCAAATAAAAGCCAAAAACAGACTTTCAACTGCGGACTTTGAAAGTTCAAAAGCCAAAGCTTATCCAAATGATGCCTAATACTTCCAAGCATGTAAAAAATAGGGATTAAGGGCTTGTTTGGGAGGGCCTCAGGGCTGAAGGCTGAAGCTTTGGTTGAGTCACTTTTATTGAGCTGCTTATGTGTTTAAAAGTTTAAAAAGTTAATAAAGCATCACTTTTTTATTCATTCTTATGTTTTTGACAATTAGATAATAAAGTTTCAAATTACCTTTTTATTGGTGTTGTGCACTGGCAATGCTCTATTAACTTTTAAAAAAAGAAAAAACCAAAGGGCCTTGACTGATCTCTAATCTCTAACCCTAAATAGAATGAACTACAACCAAAATCATAAAACCGACCTCTTATATTATTTGGGCAAAACATTTGGGCCAATAACACTACCCTTGAAAACCTGGATGGGCTTCTTTGGACTTCCCTCAAAGGGCCTTGAAGAGAAATCAACATAAAGGTCCAATCCTCCTAGGATTAGAAATGTACAATGTCTAGCATCACACTAATTGAAGTGTTGCAACTAGAAGATATAATACATTCAGAGTTTCACAGACTTGAACTGTTAAATGCTTGAAGCACTTTAGTAAAATCCACGTTTGTTGGCTTTCACTTTCACCTTCACTTTAAATGTTTTATATGTCATCCCCTTTTTTATGAGTGTCATCCTTCACTTTAAATGTTTTATATGCCATCCTTAGTTTCCTTACACATTTTTATTTGAGCCAATAAGCTTTTTGAAACATTTTATTTCTTTGAAAATTCATATTTTCTAGGTATTAATGTGTCTATTATAAAAAAATTGCACCTCATTTTTTTGTCCTAATAAACACCTCGCCTTGCACCTTGTGCCTCAAGCAATAGAAGGCCTTTGTGCTTTTCTTGTGCCTCTCACTTTAAAATACTGGTTTTTGGGTCTTTTATTCTAAAAATGAGAACAGAGCATAGGGGCTCCAAGTTTTTCACTTTTTTCTCTGATATGAAGATGGAGAGTCATTTTACAGATTCTGCTCCTTGCAGGGTTTAGGTTGAGCATGGCTGTGCAACCCATCCTCATAGCATTGCTGAGAAGGTAAGGTTGTATAATGTTGCAATCTGGTGCTCTGTTTATCAATACTTACGTGTTCTTTGATTTGTTTCCCTAAATTAGGTGCAAAAGGACTGAAACAGTGATTGCATATGGAAGCTTCAAGAATTGGAGCCAAACAAGGACAAAGTAAGCCATAGTTCATTACTAAAAGAGACGCATATTTTTCAAAGGATGGGTTATTGAACTTGATCTACTCAGATTTAAAACTCTGTCAAACAATGCTACCTAAGCCAGTAAATATATTGATAGTTAATTAGAAATGCTTTGTAATTTAAATATCAGAAATTTGCAATTGTTTCTTGCAGCAAACTAATACAGTAGACATGTTAGAAGAAGCAGTTATATATATTCAAGTACTTGTAGAAACAGATTCATGTACTATCTTGATTATAACAATTTTGTAATGTTTCCATTTTGCTGTTTTTGGTAAAGTTTACCTGTTATTGTCACTCATTGTCTCATTTACAATTTGCAAATGATTTAATACACTTTAGTGAGGGAGAGCCAAAAGAGTTGGTTAACCTGAAAGTGATGGTAGAAGGTTTCAAAAGGGTCTCTAACTTGAGAGTAAATTGGAACAAAAGTTTCTAGTACCTCAAGCTATGGGGTAAGTGAGTGGCCTTTAAAATACTTAGGTTTACTACTGGGAGGAAACCCAAAGTCAAAAAGTTTCTAGTACCCAATTTTAGAAAGATTCACAAAGAGACTAGCAGGGTAGAAGAGAAACTAAATCATCTACTAATCTTATTAAGGATTGGTTCTCCTCTCTCTTTAGGAGCAGGTGGGCTTCTTCCGACAACCAAAGAAAAGAGAAAAGGTGATATGGAGAACAACAATGGCAGCAATTATTTAGGCAGTGTGGGAAAAGAGAAATAATAGAATATTCCAAGGGCAAGAAAAAACAGCACACAAACTCGTAGAAAGGATCACCATCATGACTATACATTGGCGGAAATCATTGGATTTGTTCAAGGACTTCTCTGTAGATGACTTGTTTAGAGGTTAGAGCACAGTAGCAAGCTCTTCCTTCTCTTCTTTAACTCTTCAAGAGGAATACAGAATACACTAAAGTTACAGCTTAGCCCAAAACAGTGAATCCTTTTCTGCCCCTTGTTTAGCTAAACCATCAGCTAGGGAATTAGCCGATCTTTTAACCCAACATGTCTTAACTTCCATCTCCCGCACCAACCACATGAATTTCCTCCTCGCATTGTTATACTTCCATAAACCCTTTTGATCTTTAGTCAGCCATCCTATCACCACCTCTGAATCCCCTTCAATTATGAGTTTCTTGATGTTCAACTCCTTAGCTTTTCGGACTCCTTCCATAACTGCAAGGATCTCAGCTCTAAGGGAGTCACCCACTCCAATTGAGCCTGAGAACATGGCAGAGATGACCCCATTTTCGTCCCTAAAAACACCTCCAATCCCCGATTGCCCCGGATTTCCCCTACCGCATCCATCAAAGTTTAATTTCAAGAATCCTCTAGGTGGGGGAGTAGTCCAAACCACTTTCATTACTGACTTGGTCTCTGTGCAATTTGCAATTTCACCCCACTTCCTCAACATGTCATCCACAGTGTAATCTGTGAATAGTTTCAAATATTTCAGCCACTGTACCGCCCTAATATGTATGATAGCCTTCAGATCTGTTGCTCCTCTTTGGATTTCTGAGAATATCCTAGAGTTTCTTTCCTCCCACAATGTCCAACATACTGCAGCCCTTAGTCCTCTCCACATTATCCTTCCCCTTTTTATTTGCCACCTGAAAAAGGTGGGGGAGAAAAGGCCCTGCAAGTCTGATGGGGGAATCCAACTGCGTCCAAATAAGGAGGAAGCCCAATCCCAAATTGACCTCGCAAAGTGGCAAGACACCAGTAGGTGAAAACCAGTCTCCCCATCCGCTTTACATAGAACACACCATTGAGGTGACAAACAAGTATTGGGTCTCTTCTTTTGGAGTAGATCACTAGTGTTAATTCTTTCCAGATAGGCTTCCCAACAAAAACTACCAACCCTAGGAGGTATTGCTCTGCACCAAACCTCACCAACAGGGAAAGGGGGGAAGGTAGGACTGGTGGACTAACTTAAGACTTTGAAGAACGAAGCACAAGAGAAGATGCCATTGGGGGTAGGTGTCCAAATTCTAGAGTCCTCCCTAGTGGGGTCTAAGACAACATTATCAAGAAGTGCAATAAGGCTCGAAATACTGTCAAGGTCTGAGTCCCTCAAATCCCTTCTTAAACCCAAGTTCCACCCAATCCCAGAAGTGGAAGAGGACGGGGTGATGAAAGACGAGATCAGCTCATTTTTCAAATCAGATAGAGCATACAAATAAGGAAATTGATCCTTTAAAGGGGCACTCCCCACCCAGGTTTGTTCCCAAAATTTTATGGAATTACCGGAATTCAAGTCATACCTGATATTAGGGGAGAAAACTAGTAGCAGGTCATGAATGGCTTTCTAAGGAGAGTTGCTTGTGGTCCTAGCTCTGATTCCAACGTCCCATCCATTGTCCTCCAGCCCATGTATACTTGCCACTATTTTAGCCCATAGCTTCTCCTTCTCCATAGGGAACCTCCACAACCACTTCCTCAACAGAGTCATATTCCTTCTCCTGATACTCCCAAGCCCCACACCACCACAAGACTTACTCCTACACACTATCATGAATGGCTTTCCAGTGTGAAGTTGAACTTTGACGGCAGCCCTGTAGGAAATCCTGGCCCCTCTGGAATCAGGGGTGGTTTTAGAGATGGGAAAGGAAGAGTCCTAGCCATGTTCTCTGGCCCAATAGGGGTTTGGGGGACTCACTTAGAGCAGAAGTTTTGGCACTGCTACAGGGGCTTAGATTGGCTAAACAACTGGGTTTTCAACAGTTAGAAGTGGAAGGAGATTCAAAAATGGCAGTAGATTGAATGCAAACAAACAGTTTGAGCACTTGGTCCCTTAGAAAGCCTATAAGGGAAATATTGTAACTAACAAGGGAGCATGGAGCACATTTTAAATGGACTAGGAGGTCAGCCAATGCAATGGCCAATAACTTAGCAAAGAAAGGAGTTAGTAGGGAAAATCTTTTCTGGGTGTGTTTGTAAATGTTTATTTTGAGGGGTCACCTTGCCTTTGAAGGTGACAGCTGTACTAAATTTCCATTAATTTAATGAAAGCTACCATTTCCCATCAAAAAAAAATATGTAGTTCAAACACTTAAAAATTAGGGTAAAATAGATACTGGAAAAACTCACTTACTCGATAATAGAAGTAATCATACAAGCGCAGAATATGGTATTTGTCAGCAGGATCATGCTTGTTGACGTATTTGAGAAGCTTTATTTCATCAAGGCTCTGATCAAAAAAATCTTTGTTGTTCTTTATAATTTTAACACAGACATCCATGCCCGTATGCAAATCATGTGCTTGAATAGCTTTGCTAAATGCAGCTGATCCAAGATACTCAGTAACATGATAACGCCCAGCAATCACTGAATTTAGAACAACATGAAAATTCTTATCCTCCTCAAAGCCCGTTCTGCCGAATAAAATGGAACAAATTCAGGTAACATGAAACAAGGATAAAGCAAAAGAACAGAGAGGAATATCACAAGCCCATCACTTGGACATGAACCAGAAGTAACACTGGACATCCTTAGTGTAGGCAGGATATTGCTAGAAGAGGCCATGCAGATAGAGAAACAAATCATTAACAATTTTGTACTCTACAGTTTACACCAGTTGACAATTTTTTTCTCCTTTTGATAGTAAACCAGTTAATAAACATCATTTCCCTTTGCTTCCTACACCCTACCCCCATTCATAAAAAGAAAAAGGAACCATAAGTTACCAAGAAGTAACGCTGGAAATCCTCTAGTGTAGGCAGGAGATTGCTAGAAGAGGCCATGCACATGGAAACAATCACTAACAATTGTATACTCTACACCAGTCAACATTTTTTTTATGGTAAACCAATTAATAAATATCATCCCCCTCTGCTGCCTACACCCTACCCACCCCCCCCTGGTTCAAAAAAAAAAAAAAAGAAAAGGAACCAGAAATAGAAGTAAAACATGCCTGTTTTTTCTATGCACGATCTTGAGATTAAAGGTCTCAAACTCCTCCTCCTGAGCTTTTATCTGCCTTACTTGCTCCTGCACAGCTGCTGCTTCTTCATCCTCCAGTGTTGTCCCTGGATCTTCTTCTCCTGCATCACTAATTTTGTCATCCTCCCCTTCCTTAACATGCATCCCTTCAGCATAACCATAGTTTGAGAGTGTTGAAGAAGTAGAGTTTGCTGATATAATGGCATTATCATTATTTCTATCCTGTGAACTCTTGTCAGATGAAGAAGCATTGCCCTTCCGCCTCCATGAAGCAAGCATCTCATCACTTTCCATCAGACCATTCCCGCAATCATCAGCTTCATCACCAGTTACAGCATTACACTTGGTAGACCATAAAGATTTGCCAGAGTTTGAGCCCCCATCTCTCAAAGGGAGTGGGAAAGAAAATCCACCATCAGAATAATTTTGCACAATTCGAGAAGCTCCTTTTTCATTCCCCATAACATATTTATCAGAATCCTGCTTACTTGCCTTTCTCTTATCTGTGTCATGTTGAGAATAACTGGACACACCAATACCAACATCTTGATCACGGAAGTATTCCAAGTCCCCTTCACTGCTTCCTCCAATTAAACTTTCCCGTACTTCACTGCCAATATCAGCAGCATCACTGTTGATCCCCACACCAATTGATCTAACAGAACCATGCTGGTCATCATCCATGCAGAGATCATCCGGTCGAGTTCTTTCACACTCATTCAAAACTCTCCCATTACCCAACATAACAAGTTCATTTGTCCGAGTGACAAAACCCTGCCATACAGGTTCTGAGCGCATCAAACTTAATTCTTCTTCATCCATCAATTGCCCATCACATTGGGCAATTATATCATTTTCATCATTCCTCCCATACATTTCAGCCATTGAAAGCCCTATAGGATCATTGGAAATAGGAACTTGGTCAATATTTTTTGACTGAAAATACTGCTCACCAGAGAAATAAGAGTCATCCTCAGCAAAAGATTGGTCATCATCTTCAACTTTTGTTGGACCTCTTTCCCGCTGGTCTTGAATGCTCCCATGCCCTGTTCCTTTTTCATTGTCACTTGGGTAATCAATTTCATGAGCAAGAAACCAAGTCTCATCTTCAATTGGTTGCCTCATGTATCCAACATCATCATCATCATCATATTCATCAGAGTCCCAATATTCATTTGGATAGTCAACAGATTCACTCAATCCATCACCCACCGTTGCAAAACCCGAAACCAAATCAGAAGCATCCTCGGCAATGCCCTGACTTACAGATAGCCAACTACTTCCCAAAGCCCTCTTTCCGCCTGTTATCATCACTTCCAAGATAAGATATCAAATGCAAGGTTAGAAGAAAAAAACCGAAAATAGCACTACATTTTTTTTGTTGATAATTGAAAGGCAAATAGCACTAGATTGTGAAATGAAAGCATGACATTTTTTGAGGAAAACTACAAATCTCTGCAAGTAACCATAGTTAAGCTAAAAAAATTAAAAAAAAAAAATTAAAAAAAAAAGTGATTACAGAAGTGATGGACTCTTATCTTTAAAGATCACAATAATCGCTAGAATCTCCTTCTATTATCAGATACTAAAATTGCAAAATTTAGCCACTCTAAGCCCTTGCATGACCACTATAACCCAGTGTTGCATGGACTCGCCTAAATGGATGACATGTCACATCAGATACACACATCTGTGTCCAACACTCACCATATTCTTGAGGCCACTTCTACATAACATTTTTTATCAGTACTTCTAGATAACATTTTCTTTTTATTCCCTAACCTATTTGACATAAATAACTGCTAATCTACAAGATGAATCCATTGGAGGTATCAAACTTCACTTAGAAACAAGGGTAACATCTTTCTAGGTAAATAACGTTAGAAATCAAAAAATAGAAATGTCCACAAGTCCATGTCTTCTCATCTTGCAGAGTCAGACTCTTGGACATGAGTCCAATTCTTACTCATGTCTGTGTCCAAGCAACACTGCTTACTCTTGCTAATATTGAGTTACCCTGGCCTATGGGTCCTGAAAATATGGCCAGAATATCCCCATATGGATTTCTAAATGTTCCTCCTATGCCAGCATGTCTTGGATTACTTTTGTTGCACCCATCAAAGTTAATCTTCATCACATTCTCTGCTGGCAGGTACTACCATTGGGCTGAGGTTGGAAGGTCTTTCTGTAAACGTGTTTGCCGCCCAATGTACCCTTACTGAGATTATATCAATAATGTCACCTTTTGATCGAGCATTGTCGTTGAATAATCTTCCATTTCTTTCATCCCATACTGTCCGTCCAAAGGATGGCTGCTCTAGTATTTCTCCAAGGACTTTTGCTCTTTTCTTCCAAATATATAAAAAGTTGGATAGAAAAAAGCCAGATACATTCATTGGAAGTGTCCACCTAAAACCAAACAAAGCAAACAGCTATTCCCAAATTTCAGTAATAAGAGGGCAAGAGATTAGTAGGTGGTACATGGCTTCCCCATTTGCAAGACACAAAAGACAAACTTGAGAAGATAAACACCACTGTGATCTTTACCTTTGGAGATTCTCACAAGTTTTAATTCTTAGGTGGAAAAACCAAAGGCCCTCACCTCGGGTGGCATATGTCCATCTTTTTAAAAGCACTAGGGGCATTTTACGCCCTAGGTGCAGAGTGCAAGGCAAGGCACATGCCTTTTTTTAAGCAAGGTGCAAGAATTCAAAAAATGCAAAAAGAAAAAAGAAAAAAAAGAAATATTAACCATAATATTAATTAAAAATATAAACTTAAGATTTAAAATAAATGTTATGAATATGTCCAACTTTTTAAAAGCACAAGGGGCATTTTACGCCCAAGGTGCAAGGTGCAAGGCAAGGCACATACCTTTTTTAAGCAAGGTGCAAGAATTCAAAAAAAGCAAAAAAAATAAAAAAAAAAAGAAATATTAAGCATAATATTAATTAAAGATATAAACTTAAGTTTTAAAATAAATGTTTTGAAAATTCTATTATCCCAAATTAAAATACATAAACATGACTATAAAAGACATTCAAAGTGAAAATGTAAAAATGCAAACATGACATTTTTTTAGAAAAGGTAAAGTATAAAAGTATTAAAACAAAAAAAAAAGTGAGGGCCTTTTTTTTCCCAATTGCATTACTTCAAACATATTCAAGCATGTGAAACTTTCAATCTCTTTATTTTATTTCACATTACTTCAAATAGCAAATGTGATGTTAAACATCTTGAAGTATAAAAGTATTAAAACAAAAAAAAAAAGTGAGGGCCTTTTTTTTCCCAATTGCATTACTTCAAGCATGTGAAACTTTCAATCTCTTTATTTTATTTCACATTACTTCAAATAGCAAATGTGATGTTAAAAATCTTGCATTCCTGATTCTATGAGCCGCCTTTGTACCAAGCCCCTTGAGACAAGCCCAAACAAATCATGTTAGGATCTTAAATTCTTATTCTTTATCTTTTAAAAAATATCTTGTATTAAGGGGATGAGTGAATAACATTAGCAAAGAGCCCCCAGCCAGCCACTAGGCTTAAAAAAGAGCAAAAATGTGCAAAAAAAAAATAATCAATAACACAATTCATTAATTATCACAATAATTACAAAGAGGAAGACAAACTTTCTTATCTTCCAACTACATTATGAGCCCCAATAGAAAAAACAAGAGAGAAGAGAGAACATAAGAATGAAAAATAAGTTACATTTGTGCCCAAAACATGACATCCCTGTCCAGCCCTTGTTTAGCTAGCCCATCAGCAAAAGAATTAGCTGATCTTTTTACCCAATTGGTTTTAACTTCCATCTCTCGAACCAGCCATTTGAATTTCCTCTTCAAATTACTATAACTCTATAAATCACTCTCTTCTTTGTTCAGCCACCCAACCACCACCTCCGAGTCTCCTTCAATTATAAGTTTTCTGATATTCATCTCCCTAGCTTCCTGGACACCTTCCATAATTGCGTGGATCTCAGCTTGGAGAGAGTCACCCACTCCAATTGGGTCTGAGAACATGGCAGAAACAACCCCATTCTCATCCCTGAAGACACCCCCAATCCCTGATTGTTCGGGGTTCCCTACGCTACTTCCATCAAAGTTTAGTTTTATGAAGCCCGCAGGTGGGGGAGTCCAAGACACACTCAACCCAGCTTTAGTCTGGGTACAACTAGCAATCTCACCCCACTTCCTCAGCATATCATCCACTGTATATTCTGTGAAAAGCGCTAGGAACTTCATCCACTAAATAACCCTTATGTGGATCAGCACCCTCAACTCTTCAGCACCTCTCTCTACATCAAAGAAAATTTTGGAATTTCTTTCTTCCAACAAAGACCAACATACTGCTGCCCTCAGTCCTCTCAACATAGTCCTTCCCCTTTTCATACACCACCTAAAAAAAGAAGGATCAAAATAGCCTTGCAAGTTCGAAGGAGGAATCCAAGTACAACCAAAAAGAGAGCAAGCCCACTCCCAAATAGACTTGGCAAAATGGCAAGACACCAAAAGATGAAAACCAGTCTCCCCATCAGCTTTACAAAGAACACACCAATGAGGGGACAAACAAATATTGGGTCTCTTCTTTTGGAGCAAATCACCAGTGTTGATTCTTTCCAAAAAGGCTTCCCAACAAAAACTACCAACCTTAGGAGGAATTGGCCTGCACCAAACCTCATTAATAGGGAAGGGGGGGTTTACAGGAATGGTGGGCTGGCTTAGTACTTTAAAGAAAGAGACATAGGAGAAAGAACCAGTAGGGGTGGGGGTCCAGATTCTAGAGTCATCCTTAAAGGGTTCAAGAAAACATTATCAAGAATAGAGAGGAGACATGAGATACTGTCTAGGTTTGAGTCTCTCACAGCCCTTCTCAAACCCAAATTCCAACCAAACCCAGAAATGGAAGAGGATGGGGTCAAAAAAGAGGAAACTGGCTCATTTTTAAAATCAAAAAGAGCATACAAAGAAGGAAACTGGTCCTTAAGAGATGCATTTCCCACCCATGTTTGTTCCCAGAATTTTATAGAATTGCCCGAGTTCAAACCATACCTGATAAGAAGGGAGAAAACTGGTAATAAGTCATGAACGGCTTTCTAAGGCGAGGCACTTGTGGTCCTAGCTAGAATTCCAGCATCCCATCCGTTCATCTCCAGCCCATGTATGCTTTGGCCCATAATTTATCCTTCTCTAGTGGGAATCTCCACAACCATTTCCCCAAGAGTACCAAATTCCTTTCTCTAGTATTCCCAAGCCCTAACCCACCATTAGTTTTTACTCCTAGTCACCACCTTCCAGCTTACCCTATGGTCCCTCTTCTCCTCTTCCGGCTCCCAAAGAAAATTTGTCATCATTTATGGGCAAATTTGCTAGAGTAGCCTTAATCAATGTTGTCCTACCTCCAAGAGAAAGATAATTCTTTTTCCAAGCTACAAGTCTTTTCTCAAATCTTTCCACCACCAAATTCCCAAAGCTCTCCCTCTTTGGATTGTCACCCAAAGGCAATCCCAAGTAATTCAATGGCCATCCTGAGACCACACACCCTGGCACTTCTACACTCTCCCTAGTTTCTTGCTCCTCCAAATTCACACCCACTACACAACTTTTCTCAAAGTTCACCTTCAAATTTGACATTCATTCGAAAAGTAGAACCACCAATTTCATGTTCCAAATATATCCCAGGTTTCCTCCTTCACAGAATAAGATTGTATCATTTGCAAATTGTAGGTGGGTGAGGGGGCTTTCCTGACTTTCCTCCCTTCCAACTCTCCATCCTCTAATGAGACCCCTAGAGTCATCTATGTGAATCAGTCTCCCCAAAACATCAACAATCAACGTGAATCAATGTGAACAAGAAAGGAGATAGGGGGTCCCCTTGTCTTATACCCCTAATAGCTGGAAAGAAATCAACCACTGCCCCGTTCACTAGTACAAAATAATGACAATTCCGAACACACCCCATAATCCACTTGCACCATCTATCCCCAAATCCAAATTTGGACATGACTCTCCTCAAAAAGTCCCACTCTACCAAGTCATAAGCCTTTTTTAGATCCAACTTACAAACCACTCCCCTCTTCCCATCCTTTCTGAAATGCTCAACACTCTCATTAGCAATTAGGATCTGACCGGTAATTTGTCTTCCACTCACAAAGGCTCCTTGATTTGGTGAAATGATATCCGGCAATACTCCCTTCAATCTCATAGACAGCACCTTAGCCAGGATCTTATACAAACTATTTACCAAGCTGATTAGCCTAAAGTCCTTTGGGTGGGATGCATCTTTCTTTTTCTTAACCACAGCTAAAAAGGTAGAATTCACACCCGGGTTAACCACACTTCACCTATGAAATTCCTCAAACACCAACAACATATCATCTTTCAAAGTATCCCAGCAATCTTGATAAAAGGCCATTGTGAAACCATCTGAACCTAGAGCTTTTGTTCTATCCGTTGAGAAAACAGCCTCCTTAATTTCTTCCAATTCAAACCTTCTTTCCAATCTTCTCCTATTATCAACCCCCACATCTGGCCAGTCCAAGCCTTCCAACCACACCCCCCTACTCACAGGCCTCCTTAAGATAGATTTAAAATGTCCAACAAAGGCCCCTGCAATCTCATCTTGTTGTGTCAACTCAACTCCATCCACCTCCAGTTTGGAGATAAAATTCCTCCTTCTCCTTCCATTAGCCAGAGAATGAAAAAACTTGGTATTCCTATCCCCCTCTTGCAGCCACTTACATCTAGATTTTTGCCTCCAGCTTACTTCCTCCTTATGTAAGTAGTCCTCTAACTGTCCTCTCAAACTTCTTCTTTGCTCCTAGTCTGCCTCCCCAAACTCTCCCCTCTTCTTTCACATCTAAGCTCACAATTTGGTCCATCAAAGTTCTCTTTCTATCTTCAATCCTTCCAAACTCCAATTGATTCCATTCCTTGATCTTTGCTTCCAGAAATTGTAATTTTTTATGGAATCTCATTCCTTCCCATTCCACCATTGGGTTACATTCACTCCACCACTCCCTTACTCTTTTAGTGAACCCCGAATGGAGTAACCACATATTTTCAAACCTAAATGGGGAAGGTCCTCCACTCCTCCTCTACTCCTTACAGATCACAATAGGCCAGTGGTTAGAGGTCAATCTAGGAAGAGCACTAGAATCTAAGTTCCCCCAATGTTCCTCCCAATCCAGAGAGAATAGGAACCTATCCAGCTTGGAGAAGATGGGATTTGCTTGGAGATTTGACCAGGTGAATGTCTTATGGGCTCAGGGAATCTCTTTAAGTTCAAATGCATCCACAAACCGGTTAAACTTCCTCATACTAGTTGTCACCCTTTGATTGGTATTATTGGTTTCTTCCTTAAATCTTATGACATTAAAGTCCCCACCGACACACCGGGGCCCATCCCAAAGCCCTCTGATATCAGCCAGCTCCTCCCACAATTCCTTTCTCTTTCTATAGTCATTTGGTCCATAAACATTTGTGAGCACCCACACAAAACCATCCTCCTGTTGCTGGAACTTCAATGATACTGAGTACTTTCCAATCAATTCCTCCATGCCTAAAACTACATCCCTCTTCCACATTGTCACTATCCCCCCTGAGGCACCCCAAGAGGGAGTAGCCACCCAGATAATCCCCCTAGCTTTCCAAACACTCCTTGCTCATCTATCATTAAACTCCATTCTCTTGGATTCCTGTATTAAAACAATGTTTGGGCCATGCTTCTTAATTACCTCTTTGATCGTAGCTCTCTTCCTCACACTTCCTATACCCCTCACTTTCCAGCTAAGTATCTTCATAGTCACCTTTTCCTTATCTCCCTACTACTCCTCACCACTACTTCCCCCCTTTTCTTCTATCTCCTTTCACCCGAAGCTCTTATCACCTTCCACATCTCTTTTCAGTCTCTCAACTTCACACATTTTCCTTTTCTTTGTTTTGATGTCCTTCTTCTTCTTCTGTAAGCCATTTTTACTAAGGCACATGTCTGGGCTGATGTGCAAGGTGCACCAGGCGCACACCTTTTGAAAGTGCTGCACTTGGGGCCTAGGCAAGGCACAACCCTTAAAATACACTTCACTTGTGCACCTAGGCACATCTTTTAAATCACTGCATAGGTCTACTCCAAATTTCTCTAACAAGAAGGGTATGAGAAGGAGTAGGAAGAGAGACTAAAGTGTCAAAGAAAGATGCACAAGTAGAAGTTCTAGGAGAGGAAAGGGTCCAAATTCTACCATCAACTTTAGAGGGGTCAAAGAATACACCCTCTAAGGATTACAGTGAGAGATGCTATCACTTATTGATATCCTACCCTTTTGTTTCAGAGATCTGGAGTATGCTTCTCTCTCTATTTGGTTGCGTGTGAACCTCCCCTCCAAATGTGCAGAGCTTGTTTAATTCTACTTCAATTAGAGGGTCAAAGAGGAGAGGTAAAATACTCTGGAGATGTGTAAGAGCAGCTATCTGTTGGACAGTTTGGGAGTATGAAAAAGAAAGAAATAAGGATGTCATTACTGAAACAATAACTGTTAGGGAGGCTCATTGGGTTAAGACTATGAAGCTATTTGAAGATTTTTGAGCAGGAGATATTATAAGCATTGGCAAGAAGTGGCATATTCGGCTCCTATTAAAACTATTCCTAATCCAGTATTCCAGTTTGGTCCCCTCTGGCTCTGGGATTTACCAAATTGAATTTTGATGGTAGTAGTGAAGGAAACCCAGGCCCTTCAGGTACAGGAGGAGTATTCAGGGATGAGGAAGGGTGAATTATTTATTGCTTTGTATTCTGGTCCTATTGGAAGTGGGGATTCCCTGGGAGATGAAATCTTGGCGGTTTTGGAAGGGGTAAAGAGAACACAGCAGCTGAGTATCAGAAAATTGATGGTGGAAGGTGATTCAAGGCTGGTTATTAGTTGGTTGCAGAAGGAAGAGGTCGGGTTTTGGAAGTTCTTAAATGAGAAAAAGACATTTAAACAGATAACCCAGGACATGGAAATTAAGTTTCAGTGGATTAAGAGGAGTGCTAATTCTTTTGCGTACTCACTTGCCAAACAAGGGGTGGGAAGAGTCGGTCTTTTTTGGGCAATGTTGTAATATGAAGTTTAGTCTAAGGGAGGGTTAAAGAGGTTTTACCCCTCCCTCTTTTATTTTGTACTTTCTCCCTTTTTTATTAATAAAAGTTTATGTTAATTATCAAAAAAATCCATCAAAACTGGCACTTTAAACCTTGCCTTATCTAAGTATCTAACAAAAGAATCAGCCACAGTGATGACTGATCTTGGAAGACATTTGGACAAGATGTTCACCCCAGGCACCAAAAACCTACCCTCATGAATATGGTGATGAAGCAATAATTGACCAGGATGACCACATATGCAAGGATCAGCTTTGGATTTTTAAAAAGGTGCAGCCAACCTAGCACGACATTAAGAAGCCAGTTGACTTTTTTTATTTACTAAAATACAAGGAATAGACAATTATACCACTAGTCAAAATTTATGCCTTGATACTTGATAGGTTTCAAAATAGGTTATGATAAGGAAAGGAGATGTATGAGAAAATGTATATCAACACTAACATGAAAAGGTTCAAGATTTTTCTATGATGATGAAGTTTAAAAATGCACAGATCAACAAACACTGAAGACATGACAAGCAAGAAGAACAAGAACAAGAAAAACAATATTAATAATAGATAAGGAGGAGCAAATAAGAAGGAATCAAGGAAATGACATTACCAAAACCACTTATGTACAACAATATGATATATTCTAATTCAGGTTACTTCTAGATTAGCACATTTGAGGCAATAAATACATGAACTACTAAATGACTAAAGACTATGACATGACAACATTCAAGAACGAACCTGAAGAGTTGATTTCTTGTCCAACTGGAACATCCAGAAATGATCCTATCAAGAAAGTATTATCTGCATTGGTAAGATTTTCTCCAGGTCCATGGTGATCAAACTTTTCCTCCCACTGAATATTCACTGACTTGTCCTCTGACTTGAGTTTAACAGGTGGCAACCTTGGTAACCCTTCATTATGGTTCTCCATAACAAATGACAAATCTAAGCTACAGATATCATTTTGCTCTGCACTTCCTTGGGATTTACCAAAAAATATAGATCTTCCAACCTCATCTACCTGTTCCTTCAATGCTGCCCTGACATCATTGGACTCTATTTTCCTCTTTCCTTCCTTTTTATTATCACCAGAACAAAGAACATTATCATAACTAGTCAATGCATCTCCCTTGGAGAATGGAAAAACATTCTTGATAGAGCATTCTTTCAGTGGATCAACAGAACATTGTAGTGGTTCCTCTTTTTTTGACATTAGTTTCTCCTCCAAGTTATCTTTGAAGAACATACAAATAGGCCTAGGTTGCTTATCAAGTGCTTTGCCATCATTCATCTGATTCCTTTCATACTTGAGGTCAGCATTGGCTTTACTTGTACTTCCAAGCCATGATGTCCTTTGTTCTCCTGACAAACCTAACTCTGTTCCATAGCTTTCTCCATATTTCACTGTCCCAATAATCAAGTTCCCCTTGTCAGAAACCTGAGAGCGATACTTCAAATGTTCAGATATTTGAAGCTCCGAAAAGTTACTAGTAATAATACCATCCTTCTCAAATGGGTTGGCTTGACCATTGTCCAGATTAATTTTCCATGAGTACATATTTGTTGGAGTTTCCCCAGAAGCTTGAGCAAAAGAGAAGCCCCTGTCACTTGTCCCAGCAGATTCACTAGGCCCATTCCTCTCCTCCAGAGAAGCAGTAGTTCTCCAATTAGTCCCAGACCCATTTCTGGCAGTTCCGCATTCAATCTCCTTTACAATAAGTTCCTTAGAAAGTTCACCACTGTTCCTGGCACCTGTTCCTTGGTGTTTCGCATCTGGCTTGTCCTTCTTCTCTTCTTCCAATGCATTTCCTGCATCCTTCTCTTCCAAGATGAGATTCTGAAGGGATCCATTCAAATTCAAGCGACTACTGAGCTCCCCACGCAAAGCAGCCTCGGCCCTCGTAAACTTATTGCTTCGCAAGAAATCCAAAATGACATCGACAGAGTCTGCCATTATTCAAACCACTGCCAATCCACAGGCAGGCACTAGAAAGAAGAGCTTAGGACACCTGAAAAGATCGACACAATGGCGCAAAACAATAACATAACTACAAACAAAAAGCAAAGCGAAATAGAAAAGGGTCCTGTGTGTTTCATTTAAAAACCATTCAAACAGAACAACACCCACTCACTCATCCACATTTCCATTTCAAGTCACTGAGAAATGAAAAGCTCTCAAATTCAATCTCTTGGTGCTCAATACAGCGAAACGAACAATTCGGAATTATGTAATCTCTACATGGAGACAAAACACCTAGCAAAACCCTGTAAACCAGTAACCAGCTCCAAATCCCAACTCGAAAACCCACAGCCCATTTAAGAAACCCTAAACAATTTTCCACAGCAAAGCTCACGAATCAAACCACCAGATGCAAAGATCTGCATCTTCAACAAAAACCCTAGAACTCCCGAAACCTGTACTCCGGCATAAGCCCTAGTTCTCAAACCCCAAATTTTGAAGGACATAGACACGCATTGGTCCAAAATGCCAAAAAAAAAAACACAAATTCAAAATAATAATAAAAAAAAGAACCTCGACAGACTTACAGATCAAAGGAAAGGTCCGATCTCAAGATGGAAGAACCTTTCGCAGGTTTTCTCGTAAAGGAGCATGGATTGAACCTCGTCGCCTCTGGATTCCATCCCCATTAAAACCAGAAGCAACAAGAACAACAATCCCACCTCAACATTCGTTTTTCTTTTCCTTCGTTTTTTTTCTTGTTTTTTTTTTTACATTTAAATCTGCATTTTCGAGCAACCAGCGCCGAAAAAACAATTATTAGTATTCAAAAAATGATAATTAATGTTAATTATTTACTAATTAAATAATATAAAACCAATATGGGCCTCTATCTCTGCACTCTGCAGTTTGGTCTGTCGTCCTTTGGGGTTGGCAGGTCCTACTTGTGCAAATGCCCTCAAACACTTGCATTTTTACTAGTGTTATGGGTTGACGTGTTGGTAAAAGAGGGAACTAATTTGGCCACTTGGAAAGACGACTGTAATCTTCGTGGATGGGCAATTGGGATTTGGGCATATACCATGACGAGTGAATTGTTATTCTTTTGGCATAAATTACAGATACCCACCTATTATTAGGGTTCATTACACTTAGTTCCCTTTCCTGAACATAATTTTACGATAAATACCCTATGTTCAAATCAGATTCCATCACTTTGCCGATGATCAGATACGGAGTTACCAAATCAAAGGTGAAAGTGCAATTATCAAATTACCCCATTGTTATTCTATCAGCTAATATTATGATGCTGTTTGGCATTCATTAATGGTGATTTCTTGTAAATCGACATCACCTAGGATTGGCATGAGAATTTAAAAAATCAGGGATTTTTTTCTTGTTTGATTGGCCGATTTTCCCAAAATCGATTATTGAAATTAACCCTTTTCAGGATCACCTTTGAGGAGGGCATGGCATTTTAATACAAAAATAATCAACCTTTGAAAATCAATACCAAATATATTCAAAGCTGATTACCAAACAACAAATTTTGATGATTTTTCAAAAATCATTGATTCTAGAAAATCAACAAGGATAAATCATTACCGATGCCAAACATCACCTATGAAAACTATCATAATCACCATCATCATCCAAAATTCCAAACATTATCCCAATTACGTGGGGTTAGCATGTTTTGCCAAATTGTTATAGTTATTGTCGTATCAATTATTAACATGGTGTTTGGAAGCGTAGACGCTTTTTGGGACTGATTTTCAAGAAAAGCGCTCATGCTTCCAAGACTCTTTTTCACAAAAAAAACGCTTCTGCCATATACGCAGTGAGCAACACTATGTTGATTGGTAAGGTGATTTTCATCACCGTTTTTCATGTATGTACTGACAGGTAAGCACCACATAGGATACACATCAATCAACTGTTGGGGGAAACGGTGGTCCCGATTTCCGAGGCATGTCCAATTTTTGAATAATCGACTGAACCAAACAATGAGATACATGGGCGTTTGTTGAAATGCATATGTGGATTTGATATGGCACCGTTTTTTTTTAAATGGCCACGGTTCCAAACATCCCCTAAATTATTAGCACTTAAATCATTTCTTAAATCTCTTAAACTACCCCTATTGTTCACGAAATTGACAAACTGTATCCTTACTGTTTAGATATTGTATTATGTTACCCTTAAATTTTCTAACAATTGACATTGTTATTAAGTGCTAACGAAAGGAAACAAAATGTCGAAATTACCCTTCACTATTTATAAAATTTTCAAAATAAAACTCATCTGATGAAAACCTTCCAATTTTTTCAAAGTTTTGCTTGAAAAAGAAATACATACCTCTTTATTCCGAGAGTTGTTCATCCTACACCTCGCCCAAGTGTGCACCTGCCACCAAGCCCTCAGTAGCAATAGTGCTGAGTTCTGATACCTCCACCAGCTCTGCCGCCACCGAGTTTCAATACCTCCCAGAGCCTGAAAACATAGTTGTCTGTCTCAAGTGCATCAATTTTGGAGAAGAGAAACAGAGCTGAACTCAAATGATCGTAGCAATACAAGAATGGTTTTGTAGGCTTTTTTTGTAGGTGTTGAAGAAAAAGTTAACACCAGCTACCAACTACCTGCACTAACTTCAATCTAGACCGAAGTTGAAGAAAAAGTTACACCATCAACAATAGAAAAATGTATTAGTAATTAAAGGCTGGAGATTAAAATTTAAAAAACCAAAAAAAATCAAGAAAATAAAGTTAAACAACGAGCGGTGACCTCTAACGCTGTCGTTTCATTCAATCATTTCTTGCTTGATTGCTCGTGGGTTGATGTTTTGTACTTTTGTTAATTGAGTTTCTCTTCTTCTTAACAATGCTTGTAAAGAAATGGTGAGATGTATGCAACGATGTGTACAATAATTTGGTGGCAAAACCACACTAAATCTCACCGGCGGTCACTACTTCTAGATTCTTATGAAAGAAAGAAACCATCCTTGGTTTTGATTTTTACACCCAATTCAACAATTTAATTACAAACCCATGCCACTTAACACCATTGCCAAGTTCCTAGCTTAATATAGCCTCCACAGTTATAGCGAATATCCAGCGACGACAATGTCTCACCGTTTTCTGGCCATAATGTCTTCCATCTTTGTGCCTTCTTAGTTGGAACTGCATTCGCCGTACTCTTACGAAATGCATTTAATTTCTCTTCATCAATTCTTTGGCAGTGGCACACCACCTGCTTAGGACATGCATTTGATTTCTCTTCACCATTCCTTTGTATCTCTCAGTAGATACAGAGCACCAGAAAATATAGAGCGGAGGGGAAGAAGGAATCCAACTGCTGAAGCCTGCTGGAAAAAGATACAGAGCATCGGAAGAAGAGCACTGATTGTCATAGAGAGCGGTGAAGGTTGGCAGTGGCATTTCCGACTGGGCACCGGAGGTTCTAGCGGCGAAGGTTGGTAGTGGCGGTTTCAGTGGCGAAGCCCTCTTTTCTCTCCCTTCTCTTTTCCCTCTTTTCTCTCCCTTCTCTTTTCCCTCTTTCTCCCCTTCCTCTTCTCTCTCACGGCCGTCGACATTCCCGCTCTACCGCAGATTTGAAGCCATTACCCTTGCCTCACCTCCAACCCCTCCACCGCTGACGCCATCTTCCTCCTCCACTACGCTAGCATCGATGCCCTCCACTACCTCTTCATCCCCAATGTCAATACTAGCATTGAACATGGTCAGTCACGACCATGAAGTCCGCAACCCAAATCATACAAGAGAAGTGTAAATCCATCACTAAAATTACTAAAAGCAAGAGCCGTTCAGGAGCAGTCCCGCCTGCATACATAGAAAAATGTAAACCCATCACTAAAATTACTAAAAGCATGAGCTGTACAGGAGCAGTCCCGCCTACATGAATCTCCTCAACTATTTCCGTCAGCAAGATAATCTCCGCCAGTGGTCCGATATAGCCATTGTGTTTTGTTGGGGCTGATTAAATCATTTTCTTTGATTTGAAGATACCGATTTGGAGATGGTAGCATAAAGCAGATCAAATCACCCAAGAAACCAGTGGAAGATACTGGGACTAGTTCCTTTGACCTTCTTCACTTCATTCTCACCAAAATTTTGCCGTTAAGAAGTTGTAGTGGCCGCGCCTACGACGATGATACCAAAATCATGGCCACTGCTGTAACTTCCAACACAGCGGCAGTGAACAATAAGGGTAATTTAATAGTTTAAAATAATTATCACTATGTCACATGTGAACAGAATGCGATGAAAAATTAATGGGAAGGGAGGTTTTAAACATTGTCAGAAAATTTAAGGGTAGAATAAGACAACATTTAAACAGTTTGTCAATTTCGTGAACAAGGGTGGTTTAAGAGATTTATCCTTATTTCTATTCATGTTCTTTTTGTTTAACAATAGCATTTATAGCATCTTCAACTTAAATAAATAACTTCTTCTTACGGGTGTTGTTGATGGACTTCTTATTTATATTGCTTTGAATGACTTCATTTCTAATCATATCCCTTTTACTTTTTAAATTCATCCAACATCAACATGTGTATTTTTGCCCCAAATAGCATGATTGGCTTTATAACTATTTTATAGATTTTTCCTATTAATTGAGGTGGTATTTGCTTATTACATAAAAAATTTCAAATGCACCTCATTTTTTTGCCCATCATGCTCTAATTTCATGGACGACATCCCCCTCAATTACTCCATTGTTGTGAATTATTGAACTAATGTGTCACACTGAGTATCTTTTGATCTCCAAGTGTACTCTGATTTGCACTTCTATTATCATTAAATTTCTCACTCTCTCCCTCTCTCTCTATCTCTGTATATATATATAATACATTCTATTATAGCTTACTTATTCTAATCTATTGGTTCTAAGCCATTTTCCCACGAGCTTAATTTTGCATTTAATACTTCAATGGATTCATTAATTAAAACAATGTCATTAACAAAGAACATGCACCATATGACCTCATACTAAATATGTTTAGTCAATTCATCAATAACCAATGCAAATAAATAATGGCTAAATGCTAAACTTTGTTGAAAACCCATCGTAATTGTAAAATCTAATGTCTATACAATAGGTTTTATGACATTGGTTACTTCATATATATATATATATATATATATATATATCTTTAATAAGGTACATATTTATTTGAAATCCAATTCTTTTCTAAGACCCACCATATTATATTTATAGGAATCCTATCATATGTTTTCTCTAGATCAATGAACACTTTATGAATATATCTCTTTTTTCCTCTAAACTTTTCCATCCACCATCGTAAAAGAAAGATAGCTTCTATGGTTAATCTTCATATCATAAACTCAAATTGATTTTCTAATATTCTTTTTTAATATTTCATAATGTTGATTCTAAGTTTAGTCCCGTGCTAGTTATTACAATTTTGTATATCACATTTGTTTTTAAATTTAGGCACTACATTACTCTTTCTTTATTAGATATATTTTTTTCATTATTTATTAAATAATTTAGTCATAAAAAATTTACACCTTCCATACTTGTCCACATTTTTATTGAAATTTCATTAAATCTAACACCCATCGCATCATTTCATTTAGTGTCTTTTTCACTTCAATAATTATAATTTACAAAAGTGTATATTGTTATTGTTGTTGTTGTTAATCTTTCATGAGTCTTATGGAAAAGGTAAGGATTGGGAACAAGATACATTTGTTAGCTAGTTGAAGGATAAAATAAAATTTTTACAACTGATGCAAAAAATGGTTGGAAATGTGTGTGTGTTTTCTATTGGAGTCTTCAACCATGTCAAAAATTTGAATGGTGAATAACAATTTGGTTTTCAGCGGTGTTCATTCATATTAAAAGGTAATCATTTGTGGAATTGCAATGTTTGTATCAAAATTGCCATTGGACATGGTTCAATCTAGTGATCTAGATTTTAATAACATTATCCCTCCAAACAGAGATATCGTGGTCTTATTTGATGGAGATTTCATAAGTTGTTTTTGTTAAATTGATTTTAGGGAATAGATTGATAAACATCCGAATTATATTGCATCATTTTTTACAAACAAAAGCCTTTTCTAGCAAAGAAAAAAGAAAAAAGGTCATGATAATCACCATGGCAAGGAAAAATCCACTTTGAAACAACGACGACAATTTCAATTCCTTCGTACTCCGATATGATATGGTTCATTCTCAAAACCTCTTTAATCATCGGCAAAAGATTAACCCAACATGTGACTTTGAGCCTAATCCACCCAAAAAATAGGGTTTGGGTCCCTATATTATGACCCGAACCCGACCCACTTGAAAAAGTCGGGTCGAATCATAGGGTCACTCGCTAGGTCAACCTAAAGCAATGTTTGAAAAGTGAAAATTAAAAACATGGAGTGATGTGGAGTATTTGTGTAATTATAGTCTATAGACCAATACGAAATAAAAGGCTAAAAGCTTATTAATAATAGGAATATAGGGTTGTAGAGTCAAACAAAGAAACAAATTCCCTTTTGATTTTTAGTTTTGTGAGTCTCTCACTCACTCTTCAACTAGATTTTTTAATAATTATATATCTTCATTAGTTAGTCTTCTTTTTCTCATTCTTATGTTTTGATAAAAATAAGTAAGGTTTTCTTTATTTTTTTCAAATACTTCAAGTTGTTTGTGTTAGATGATAAGCCACCACAAACTCCAAGGTTTATTTTTTTACTATTTTTTCTATTTAATGTATCTTATTTTTTCCTTTTAATTTTTTATTAATAGATTTTACTTATTTAATTATTTTTAATGGTTCTTTTTTTTTTGCATAGAATGATATAATCAATCTTTTCTTTTTCCTATTTAAGTTGTTATTGTTCTTTTTTTTTTCATAAAACTGAGTTGCTATATGTGTTCTTGAACATAAATTTTCATGAAACAATATATATACTCTTTTCATTTTTCTCCATAATAAGGTTTAGCATGTTTTCTTTTTAATTTTGATTTTTTCCTAATCGTTTTTAAATATAACTTGTACATTTTCTTTTTAAATCGATTTTTTTCCTAATCTTCTTTTTTAACTTTTATTGATCCATCAAGTTTTTGTTATCTTTTTTTAGTCTATGAACAAAAGGAAAAGTTGGGATTGTATAAGAACAATGGCTAATAAGGACGTTTAATCCACTCAAAAAACAAAATTTATCAAAATAAAAATGTCATTACTTACTAACCTATTATCTTTGTTTTATTTGTGTTTTGGTTCTTGAGAATAAATCATGTCTTCCGTGCACACGATTAATAGTGATGATAATTGTAATATTGTGGAGGACTCTTCAAGTGCCTTAAAAAACAATAATCATATTGTAATGATTGGAAAGAATTTGAGATTACTCTATGAGACAAGTTTTGAAGATAAAAAAATTAAGAATAAACATTGTTTTAAGGTATACATTGTACACTCTTCATGTGCAAATATAATTTCAAACATCATATTGAAATTTGTCGTAGGCATGATCACAATAATGTACGCCAATTAATGATGTTTAAAAAGTGGAAATTGGTCCAGAAAAATATATCTAGAGATTTATAAAGAGTCGATAGCATTATAAGACATAAATATCTATTTTCATATGTTGAGCATGATGGGATGAGTAATGTTTGGTGTTATTTATAAGACGTTAAAACAATGATTAAAAATATTACTAAAGCACATTGTTTGAAAATCTATAGGAGAGAGAAAGAAAGACTTGAACTACTTTAAATAACGTTCCTAGTAGAATTTGTTTGACATGTAATATGTGGACTTCTTATTTTACTCAACGGTACCTTTGTCTCACTACGCATTATGTGTATTATAATTGAAATTTGAATTACAAAATTTTACTTTCGCTATATTCTTGTTCTACATAATGCATTTGCTTTATTGTTTGTCATTATCTGCCATTATCAAGCATTTAATGCAAGATTTAATGTTTGTCATTATCTGTCATTTACCTCTATTTATACCCTCTCTTTATATCTCCCTCAATGCTCTTGTTCCTTCTATTTCTTCAACTTTCCCTTTTGTTGCAGGTATTTCTTGATAGCATTTACTCTTGGTGTTACTTCCATGTTTAGTGTTAATAATTTGTAGAATTATTATTTTTGGGTATACTGAGGTTTCCCCTTGTTGTAGAATTATTGTCTTTTATATAATGTTGGTAGTTGTTAATGAATTTATTTATTTTAGTTGTTCTTCTTTTTTCATTGTCCTTTATTTAATTTGTAGTTGTGTTACAATGGGAGCAATGATGCAAAACTTTTTCCTTCCAATCTTTTTGCACTTTTCATGTTCTCTTTTACTTCATGTAACTATATTTGGGGTCTTACTTCACCACTTCACTCTTGTTTGCATTTGTTTCTTTTCCCCTATATTCTACAATTATTTATTTTTTTTGGATATTTGTTGAATACTGTCCTTTTGTATTTGGCCTGAGCTCCCATACTTGTATTTGGCCTGTATCTTCTTTTTTCTTTGATTAGTAGATTGAATCTTCCATTGATTCAAGTATTCAAGTATTTCAGATTTATTGGACATTTGTAAATTTGACCATTTGTTGAACTGTGTATTCTTCCAATTATGTCTGAATTTGATATCATCTGTGTATTCTAAATGATTATTTAGAATTATTTGCTAATCTCTTTCTCAAAATTATGGTCTACCAAGTGCCCTTCCCATGATATTTAGCCCTTCTTCTTGCATTGAAGCTTATCTTGTTTAATTTCATGCAGGCAGTATTCTATCTAGATTGTTTTGGTGAAATTATTAGTGATCTATTTATAGTTTGTGACTCTAATTTGCATATTTATTCTTTGGCCAGTCGGGAAAGCATACCTTCTCAATATTGTGTGAGTTCTCTATGATTTTCTTATGTTCATGTTTTGGATTGCTGCCTTCTCTTTTCATAGAGTTGAACTCCCACATATTTATTTCTTTATTTAAGTTCTGATTCTATTTGTATGCAACTTAACATAATTAATGTGTAGCGTTACTATTTGAATTCCAGTGTGCCTTACTATATAAGTTTCAAATGTTATTAACTAATTTGATATGCATGTGGTACATTGAAGCATGGGAAAGTATAACTGAAGACACACGTTAGACAGTTGATGATCATAATTTCAAGTTTATTATATTAGTTTGTTGCCATCTCTTAAATTTATTTATTATTTAATATGAAAACTAATTTTCATTTAGGTTGCAACTAGGAAACACATTCATGAAATAGGTGGTTCTTATTTTTTATCTTTCTTTCTTTTTTTTTTTTTGTTTGATCAGTAGCATTATATTGGACTGGGTTGGATTGAACCAATGTACCATCCATAGCACAGGTGTCAATGGACCATGGACTAGGTTTGGGTTGGATCCAATCTAAATTAAAGCTAATTAGAATTATTTGAATGGTTCAGACATTAAATTGGACCAGTCCAGAATGGTTCAAAAGGGTTAATATAAAATTTTATATTATTTTGTAAATTTATATTATATTAAGAAAGAAAAGGAACTATACAATTCCTCTCTCCCCACCCAAATGTGACCACAATCATCATTGTGTTATTCTGGGTTTAACTGAATCACTACTGACAGAATAGGTGGGTATGATTGGGAGGGGAGGTGCTGCCCCTGGATTCATTCTTTCAAAGAATCTGTGATCCATTCTTCCTTCTTCAGCAATCAATTCCTTGATCTTCTTCTCCTAATTCTTCTCCAACTTTAAATATGTTATTTGCTATTTCCTTTCTTATTCAGTGAATAAGCACTATGAGATTATTTTCATATGTCCCATATTATCATGTAATATCTTGGCCTCAGTTTGAAATATGTCTTTTGGTATATACTTGTAACTTTTTTTGCATTTAAAACTGCCTAGATTTATGTTATTGTTGCAAAGTATAGGAACCCTAATGTGTGGCCTACCATATACAGAGTTCCTTAATGTTGATATATATTCGGGACGGATCCATCTGGTTAGACAAACGACCATCACAAATGGGTGACAACATTAAGGAACTTTGATGGTTCTGCTATGCACATAGTATCCCAAATTATCTAGGCCAATTAACCTATAAAAAGAAACAATACATATTGACCATCTTATTAGTGGATCTTATTGACTGAAGACTCTTAAACAAAATAGTTATAGTACAAACTGCAAAGGCAACTTATTGACCAGATAAGCTGGTCAATAATGTTGACTTTGGTTCACCTAATGTGTTGCTTGCTTGGATATTAGGAAGAGATTAGGTCCCTAAGATGCAAATACTGGTAGAAATGTGTATCATATCATTGGTTGAACTGAGTCATCAAATGTTATACCTGTACCTCTCGTTGGGCGAACTGCAAATACTGGTAGAAATGATGTATAATAAGAAGTTGTGGGCAGAGGGAAAGGCCCAAGAGCATTTTGTGTTGGTTGTGGTGTAATTTTATGCTTATTTTACCTTTTACCACTTTAACTTTGTACCTGTACCTTTCTTTAACTTTCTATATTATTTATGACAAAGACATAGCAATCATTTTTATTATGTTTTTTCTATATGGTTTAAATGGAATACTCTTATAAATTTGTTTTCTTAGCTTATTCCAATATTCTTTGTTGTTTTGTGCTGAGCACCGAACTTTCACCTATATGAAGAAGGTAGTGTCCAAGATTCTTGTTTAGTTTTCTCTTTATCTTCTAAGCACGAGCCTTTCTAGTAGTAATCTTTTAAAACATTTTTATGAGATTACAAAAAATTTTTCCCTCCAAAATTGAATACTCCACAATGAATATATTCTTTATAAGTGTTTGGAAGATTGAGTTGTATTTATTTGAAGAAATGGAAAATCAAAATCTCTTTATAAGTAATGACACACAGAATGAAGATTAAATTTGACAAGTATTGGGATTTTTTATTGTGTGGTGTTTGCATTTGCTATAATATTTGATCCTTGTTACAAAATAGGATTTACAAAATTTTGTAATAAAAAATTAAATGATGAAACTGCAAATACAAAATCAAATTATCTTTATAATCAGTTGTTCATGTTCTTAAATGGATATGCATGCAAGAACTCTATTGCACCATCATCAATTACACGTTCAGAAAGGAATATTGATGTTATAATTGATTTAGATGAAGTTGATGACATTCTTGTAAGTTTAGTCTGTATAATGTAATTTAATTCCTTTACATTTCATTGCATTTATATTTTTTAAGATTTATGATTATTTATTTGTAATGTATGAATTTAATTAGTTTTAGAAAGAGCAATTAAATTCAAATAAATCGGAGTTGGATGTATATTTGAATGAGCATAGACTTGATCGCAGTCAACAATTGAATGCTCTTTCTTAATTAAAAGATAACCGGTTTCAATTTCCTAATATCTCTCATGGCATTGGATTTATTAAGTAATCCTATAACTACTATTGATACAGAGTAGCTTTTAATATGGAGGTAGAGTTGTAACCAAATAGAGAGCTTCTTTTTTGCCAAGAAATGTACAAGCTTTGATCACTGTTATTTGGATATCATGGTCAGGTAAAAATTTATTTTGATTTGTTTCAAATAGTATAATTTATTTAGATGATAGTATACTTTTTTGTTTAATTATCAAATATATTGCTCACATTATTAATGTTTTGATATTTTATATTCTTTGATTTAATTTAGTAGATGATAATGAGGCCAAGGAAATGATGGGATTTGATGTGCACTTTTCTAAGTCAAGCATTCTTGAAGGATCATCATCAAAAACTTTAAATCCATTAAGCTTTAAAGATGGATAAATTTAAAAATGATGGAATGTGTTTGAAGTTAAAGTCATTTTGATTTTTTTTTTTTAATTTCGTATTGGAAGTTTAGAACATTTGCATGTGTCCTTTGGACATCTAATCATCTATTTATGTTATTTTTCTCTTTGGTCTTTAATTTTTACTTTTATTGTTCACTTTTTGAATTTTCAAGTTTTTTAATAGTTGTTGGTAAATTTGTTGGGTGAAGAGTTAAACTTTCCTTTCTTGAAGACCAATTGAATGCAAATTTTCTTTTCAAAATTTGAACTTTAGGTTAATTCATTTAATAGTTTAATTACCATTTTTCATGTTTCAATTTTTTATTTTTCAATAATGATAGGGTTGAATCAAGTTGACCCGTGGGTCAACCCTAACCTGAATGGTTAAGGTCAGGGTTTAGCCATCATTGACTCGATCCAAAATTAACCTAAAAATGCCTCAACCCAACCCAAATTCAACTCGCCCAATCCGATTGCTAGGTCTATCAGCACTATAATCGTTAATGGTGGGGCTAGTTGCATAAATAGTTGTGTTGATTTTATGAGCCAAATATCATCATATGATCCTTGTAATGAAGCATGCTTGGGATCTAATCCTATTTGGTGCTGGAGGTCTAAGGTGTCCAACAAGATGAGAACATATAAAGGTTAATTGGCTTTAAAAGTTCAACTGCAACGGCACGAACAAACTTTAAATGGAATTATTAACCAATCACTCCAATAGTTAGATGATTGGTTGAGCTCGATCCATTACCACCTAGTGACAAAGGTTCCATAAGGCCATTCCCTTTTCAATTTTATGAGTCACATTATCATTTGTTGTTGAAATTGCACACGGTTCCTTATGGACATATCATTAAGTAAAACCGTATAAATTACAAGAGTGTTTTAATTAATACGTTTAAGTAAAAGGGGTGTCTTAATAAATGCCCCTATATTTTATACATATATTATATGCATTAAAATATAAAATACTATACATATTAAATATAACATACTTAAGGGTACGGGGTCCAATGCTCAATGTAGGCTTGAGATATCTCTCATTTTTTTTTTTTACTATAGGTGTTAAACCTGGCCCATGGTCGCCCCCAAGGTTCAAAGTATTGATGTGACATGCCCTATATTGAGTGTATCTTATTGTTATTTATATGTCACCAATATGGTTTTAATGAGAGTTAGGTAATTTGAATGTTATCTATGTCACCAATACTTTTGTAAAAGTGCTTTGATAAAAATATTTTCATAAAAAGTGTTTTTGTGTAAAAGTACTTCCACTATAGTGTACTAATAAACATCTATGGTAGCAAGTGTTCTAGGCATATTTTCCTTAAAGAATGAAAATGAACAAGATGGGACATGATTATTTTTCATGCTGCAAGTTACTTCAATTTTTGTGCTATAGACTGGTTTTATATTCTAAAAAGAATGTGAACCATGGCAAAAATTTTGTAACCAAACACTTTAATATTATTCATTCTTACCTAAAATAAGCAAGAATTAAAAGAATAATGCTCATAACAGTGAATCAAACACAGCCTGTATAGGCCACAAAAATTTCCCCCAAAAGAATATTACTATCACCCATTCATTAGCATAGATGCATAATAAAAGTTTGTACATCTAAATCATGCTTTTGAAATCTGAATCTGTTTTTCCAGATTCATATTTTTGTTAGGCAGTAGTAATTATAGCATGGTGAAGATACATTAAATATCCAAGATTCCAATTTGATGGTGAAGATAAAAGATGCTGATAGGGTTGGTTACGGTTCGGTCAAATCAAACCAGACCATGCTCGTATTTATACCATGGGTATTCGGAAGGGCACCTGAATAAATAAAAAAAAAAAATCTATGATACCGAACAGACAGATAGGATAAAGTGAAAGTTTTAACTGTCCAGCTGTAGGACCAATAATAATAAAGGAAAATCTATGATACCGAACAGACAAATAGGATAAAGTGAAAGTTTTAACTGTTAAGCTGCAGGACCAATAATAATACTCTACACTAATCATAAAATACAGGGAGGCTTGGACAACTACACGATGAATACCACCCTGATTGGTCACCTTACTGATTTTGATTAGTTGTAAATTTCTCCGGTATCATGCTTTTCAGATATTAAGGTCATAGCCTCGTAGGTTTGTTTCATTTGCCACCAATGTAATATCACGTGTTATGAATGTGTTTAATATTTATTTATTTTATCCTATAAGCCTATAGGTTGCAACTTGCAAGCTAGGATTAATATATACTGTTTAGATTTTAGTTTTTCTATGTCCTGCAGCGAAGCCAAGGCATGTATAATAAATTCATAACATATATAAAGTTTTACAATGATAACAACGTTTAACGGAAGTAATATAAAAGAAGAACCGAGTCGAAACTTGAAAGTGATTCTGATTCGAAAGTCAAAAATACAAACTTGTCGAAAATAAAAAAACTTCACGGGCATTTCGAAAGTCTTTTCGTGACACAAAAGCTAAGGTCCAGCTACCGGCAAGCATGAAGAAGATCAAGACCAGCAAGAGAGCCTTTCTTCCTGGCCATGGCGATGGCCATTGTTTATCCCTGTTTTTCTTGTTTTTCTTCTTTCCCTCAGTTTCAATTGCAGCAACAACCACAACAGCACCGCCTCTTTACAAGGATCCCAATGCTCCGGTCGAATCCCGGGTGTCGGACCTCCTCTCTCGCATGTCTTTGTCAGAAAAGATCGGCCAAATGGTCCAAATCGACCGCTCTCTCGCCTCCCCAGATGTCCTCCGGGATCTTGCCATCGGTTTTTTCCTACACCTGTTCTTGCCCTGTAATTCCGGCTACTTTATGGATTTTAATAAGCTTCAAAGAAGTATTAAGAAATGGGTTTGTCTCAGGGAGTGTGCTCAACGGCGGTGATAGCGCTCCGGCGCCCGATTCCACTCCGGCCATGTGGGCAGACATGATCGATGGATTCCAAAAAGCTGCACTGTCCACGAGGCTCGGAATTCCCATATTTTACGGCATCGACGCCGTCCACGGCCACAACAATGTCTTCGGTGCCACTGTCTTCCCCCACAACATCGGCCTCGGCGCCACCGGGTATTTCAGCGATTCAGAGTTTATTTTCGTATCTTGAAATTTTCCCAAAGAAACAGAAATTAGTAATAAATTTAATTCTGCCGATTTTCTTTTTGGCTATAGGGATGTGAATTTGATTACGAGAATCGGAAAGGCGACTGCTTTGGAGATCCGAGCAACAGGGATTCCGTACACCTTCGCTCCCTGCATTGCCGTAAAGCCATTTCTAATTTTCCATTTCCGTTGTTTACTTAACACACACGAGACAGACAGAGAAGCTTTAAGGGTAATTTGGTCATATTGCTTTATGGATGAGGGTTTATCGCTCATTTTACAGGTTTGTAGGGACCCAAGGTGGGGCCGGTGCTACGAGAGTTACAGTGAAGACACAAACATCGTGAGACGAATGGCCAAGATCATACTAGGACTGCAGGGTGCCCCACCTCTTAATCACACCGAGGGTTACCCTTTTGTTGCCGGAGGGTAAGCTTATTGGGATTTGTTTTTGATTTCTAATATTTAATTATTTATCTCACATGTCACAACTATCGGTCCTTTCCTTTCTTACTCTATTGGGTTGGGCCCATCCCTTCACTGGTCCCACCTAAAATCCCATTGAATTAACATCCAGTTCCAGATGACAGAGGTGGGGCCCAGACTTTTAGTATGTCTGTATCGACGGTGAAGGATGAATTGAAAATAAAAAAAAAAATGGCAGGGGAAGGAGAGTGATGGCGTGTGCAAAGCACTACACAGGGGACGGTGGGACGAAAGGAGGGGTGAACGAGTACAACACGGTGGCGAATTACACAGAGTTGGTTAAGGTACATATACAGCCATACAGAGACGCTCTGGCCATGGGAGTATCAACGGTGATGGCCTCTTATTCCAGCTGGAATGGGGCCAAGATGCATACCAATCCTTTTCTCCTCACTCGTGTGCTCAAAGAGGAGATGTCTTTCCAGGTAATTTGCTTTACCTTCTCTTTTGTTGGACACACAGGATCCTTAAACGTATATAACCTAATTTGCCACGTGTCTAACCTAACTGCATGTAGAGGAGTTGTCCGCTTGAAACAAAGAATAAAGTAGTTGAAATTTGGAAATAAAAAGAAGGGTTTGCAGCACATAAGGCCAACTTTTTGTCGTCAATATCAATAAAAAGTAATAATTTTATAAAATAACTAAAATAAGATAATTTTTGGGGAAAATATAAAAAAGGGCATTCGCACTGTTCATCGTCTTCCTCTTTCACTGCCTGTATTCATGCCAGCCATTTCAACGGTAAACGCAGCCCGCGTTGGCTTCATCGTCTTCCTCTTACTCTGCCTGTATTCATGCCAGTCATGAGGATACCGTCTCAAACATTGCCGATTCGGGACAAGACCAAAGAGTAGGTTCGTTTGTTCCTTTTTCTATCTACGCCGTCTGATCGATAGGAAAGCAAGATGATCGGTACCGGCGATAATCAGCAGCAGCTGGGTGATAGTAACAGCGGAGGCAGTGGTAGAAATGCAGGCAACACCGGTCTGTTGTCTGGAGACGACAACAGAGGAGGCAGTGGTAGAAATTCAGGCAACACCGGTCTGGCGTCCGGAGACGATGGCCTAGGTGCTGGATTTGCTGGAAATCAAGCCAACGCGGAGGCATAGGAAGAGGAGGACGATGAACAGTGCGAATGCCCTTTTTTGATATTTTTCACCAAAAGTTATCTTATTTTAGTTATTTTATAAAATTATTACTTTTTATTAATATTCAGGGCAAATTTGCCTTTGTCTTAATACAATAACTTTTGTATATATTCAATAAATACTATAAGTGTAATGATTCAGTGTCTGATGCATTGTTTGTTGGCATTGGAGAACAGGGTTTCGTGATATCAGACTGGGAAGGGGTTGATAGGGTTACCAGTCCACCAGGTTCAAACTACAAGGACAGTCTGAAGGCAGCGATCAATGCGGGGATTGACATGGTCATGATCCCTTTCAAATACCAGAGGTTCATAACAGATCTTACAGACCTTGTCACAACTGGCCAGGTTCCAGTGTCAAGGATCGATGATGCTGTCCGGAGGATACTCAGAGTCAAATTCATAGCTGGACTATTCGAGCAGCCCATGGCAAATAGATCCCTCCTTGGCTTGGTCGGACAAAAGGTCTACCCACATTACCAACTTCTAACAGACTTACAGTATTGTTTGTGTATATATGATAGTTTTATCACCATCACTGTTGGCAGACTCAGACCAGTAAAACTGTGACCCATTGAGATTTCTGGTTTTCTGTGTGGCCTGAGTCTGACCCATTGAGATAACATTTGTCTCAATTTATTTGCGTTTAATTTGTTTCCTCTCCCCAGAGGCATAGAGAATTGGCGAGAGAAGCTGTTAGGAAAAGCCTTGTTTTATTGAAGAATGGAAAGGATAAGCAAATGATGCTGCCCTTGGACAAGAAAGCCCCCAGAATTCTTGTAGCTGGAACTCATGCTCATAATATTGGATACCAATGTGGGGGATGGACTGTAACGTGGCAAGGGTCTTCAGGAAATATCACCATAGGTACGAACTATATGAAAATTCCTTCCCTCAAAATTTTGTTCATCTATTGTCTCTACCAAACCAGACACACAGAGAAACCCAAAGTTCTCCAGTCTCTACTTGTTTGCGGTACAAATCTGAACCAGATACAAATTTTGCGCCTGCTTCAGTTTTGCATCAATTTTTTGTTTTCATTTCTACCTAATGCAAAATTTGTAAATAATGTCTCATTTCCACTTGTTCGCAGTGCAATTTTGCATCTAAAAATCTAATGCAGAATTTTCACCACCTTTCTCCAATTTTGTTTCTCTATCCCTCTCCCTCATAATATGAGGGATCATATCATTTTAATTCCTGCCTTATTCCTCCCAACAAAATAACCTTTCTTCATGCCCCCTTTCTTTTTGATAACGTCGGATCACATAATTTTAATTCCTATTTTACTTTCCCCAAACAATCAAGACAATTTGAGATAGAAGTAAACTAGAATTTACAGTCAGTCCATCTGCACTCCCCCACAGTTACACCAGTGCAACAAACAAACAGAGCCTAAGTCTGCGTTTGGAAGAGGTGTAAAATGTCATCAGTGTAAAAATATACTGATGACGTTTTACACTGAACCGTATATATAATGACCGTTACATTTTGAAAATCGATGTAAAAAAATGTAATGTTTTACATCGATAAAATCAATGTAGTTTTTACATCGATTATCAATGTAAAACTTTAAAGGTGGTGAGGTTTTACATCTATTATCGACATAAAACTACACTCCATCCAAACGCATACAAAACTGAACTGGAGTATAGTTTTATGTTACACCCTTTTACCAAATGCATACAAAAGCGAACTGGTGTAAATTTTACATCCATTCTTGATTTACATTCAATCCAAATGCAGCCTAAAGAATTTTGTGGAAATTGATCACAAGCACTTTCCCTCAGCTTTCTGTTTCTCTCCATCAAACAAACATAAGCATAGCCCAACTATTATACAAAGGAAATAACATAAACAATCTTGTACAGGAACTACAATCCTAGAAGGGATTAAGAATGCAGTTAGCAAGCAAACTCAAGTAATATTTGAGGAGAAACCAGACAAACAATTCTTGGACAAGAACAAGGATTTTTCATATGCCATCGTCGTCGTTGGAGAACTTCCATATGCTGAGACTTCTGGTGACAGCAAGGATCTCACGCTAGCACTTGATGGTGGTGAAACGATCAAAACTGTCTGTGCAGAGATAAAATGCCTAGTGATCATTGTATCAGGTAGGCCGGTAGTTATAGAGCCTTATATGGATGTGATAGAGGCATTGGTGGCTGCATGGCTCCCAGGGAGTGAAGCAGGGAAGGGAATTGCAGATGTTATATTTGGGGACTATGATTTCCAAGGTAGGCTTCCGAGGACTTGGTTCCGGCGAGTGGATCAACTACCAATGAATTTTGGCGACCCACATTACAATCCGCTGTATCCACTTGGATTTGGCCTTGAAATGAAGCTTTCATCGCATACAAGGGCTAGGATATCATCATCATCTTCATCTTCTTCTTCTTCAGAATCATTTTGTCATCAGCTTGATTTGCCATCCTTAATCAATGGACTGGTTGATTCTGGGGAATGTGTTTATTGAATTGTAGTTGTTTAGTGTAAAATATGTGCAATTTGTTTGTGTTGAAGACCCATCAGCAGTTTTCTTGTATGAATTCATTCAGAGTGACTTTGGCTCACAACTTATCTATGCAATATGGGCTGGACTCAAGGAGTTGAACATGAGTTTTTTCAAACTTCATTTTGGGCTTGGCTCATTAGTTTGAACCCAGCTAAAGAGTACTGGGAATTAGTTTTAGGTTGAAATATTGTGTAACCTTACCCAATCAAAGTCAAAGAAGAATTAATGTAACTTATAACATTCCAATCTTTTTGTGACATTATCTACAAATAGATAATCCTATCATAGTCATTGGCTGGGCTTAGCTTATAACCTATAGGAATAAATACATAGATAGTTCTATTATAGTCAAATACTTCCACTAGTTGAACTTTAGCTAAACTAACGAAAGCTTGTGAAGTTATAACATTCATACACATAGATAATTCTATTATAGTCAAATACTCTATTTCTCTCTCTCTCGTTTTCTCTTTCATTGCCCCTGCTGTGTCACCGGTACTGCAACAGTGGCAGATCTGTATCTATCGTCTTCCCCCTTTCCTTCAGTCAATCCTCAAATCTGATGCTACATGGTCCTAAATCTGGGAATTCAGGTCCAATGGCTTAAAAACTGTCGTCACCCCAATTTTTAAGATAGAAAAGGCGAAGAGGAGAGTGAAAATCTGGTGACCTCCAAAGGAACTCCAAGTGACTAAGGAACCCCTATTCTACAATCTCTCTCCAAGCTGCCAACTCCATCGACTCCGATGCTCAAGAAAACCACTATTTACAGTTCGAGACCAAACAACCTAGTTGTAGATTCACATTTTTGCACAGCAGGCGTAGAGAGATTAACTCATCAACACCATTAGAGATTCAACAGGGAGTGGGGATTTGCGAAGAGGGACGGGAGGACTATCGGCCACTTGCTCGCCATGCCATAAACAATAGAGACAGGGACTGATCATTGTGCCGGAAATGATAGAGATAGGACTACCGACCACTTGGGGTAGAATGAACATTAAGTCGTTCTTTCAGTCCTCAAACTTCTTTATGCCTGAAGAAGAAGAGTTTGAGGAAAGATGGATGGAATTTAATGGAATGGTAAAATTGACTTTTCATTCTATTAGAATTTAAAGGCCATGACAATTGTTAGAAACAAAAGGGGTGGTGCAAGACAATGGTTAAACAATAAGGGTACAGTTTGTCAATTAGCTAAACAGTAGGGGTAGTTTAAGAAATTTGCCCTAATAGGAATCTAGGGTTGTAGAGTCAAAAAAGAAACAAATTCCCTTTTCATTTTTAGTTTTATCAGTCTCTCAGTCACTCTTCAACTAGATTTTTTAATAAGTATATCTTCATTAGTTAGTCTTCTTTTTTTCTCATTCTTATGTTTTGATGAAAATAAGTAAGGTTTTCTTTATTTTTTTTCAAATACTTCAAGTTGTTTGTGTTAGACAATAAGCCACCACAAACTCTAAGGTTTGTTTTTTTACTATTTTTTCTATTTAATGTATCTTATTTCTTCCTTTTAATTTTTTATTAATAGATTTTAGTTATTTAATTATTTTTTAATGGTTCTTTTGTTTTTTTTTTTGCATAGAATGATATAATCAATCTTTTCTTTTTCCTTTTTAAGTTGTTATTGTTCTATTTTTTTTCATAAAACTGAGTTGCTATATGTGTTCTTAACGACGCATGAACATAAATTTTCATAAAAAATATATATATATATACTCTTTTCATTTTTCTCCATAATAAGGTTTAAAGAATGAAAATATGACTTGCATGTTTTCTTTTTAATTTTGATTTTTTCCTAATCATTTTTAAATATAACTTGTACATTTTCTTTTTAAATCGATTTTTTCCTAATCTTCTTTTTAACTTTTATTGATCCATCAAGTTTTTGTTATCTTTTTAAGCTAATGGACAAAAGGCAAAGTTGGGCTTGTATAAGAACAATGGCTAATAAGGACGTTTAATCCACTCAAAAAATAAAACTTATAAAAATAAAAATGTCATTATTTACTAACCTATTATCTTTGTTTTATTTATGTTTTAGTTCTTGAGAGTAAATCATGTCTTTCGTGCACATGATTAATAGTGATGATAATTGTAATATTGTGGAGGGCTCCTCAAATGCCTTAAAAAACAATAAACATATTGTAATGGTTGGAAAGAATTTGAGATTATTCTATGAGACAAGTCGATAGCATTATAATTGATTTAGATGAAGTTGATGACATTCTTGTAAGTATAGTGTGTATAATGTAATTTAATTCCTTTACACTTCATTGTATTTATAATGTTTAAGATTTATGAATATTGATTTGTAATGTATGAATTTAATTATTTTGAGAAAGAACAATTAAATTCAAATAAATCGGATTTGGATGTATATTTGAGTGAACTCTGACTGTAAATTCACTGGTTTAACGTTATCTATTTATATCCTTCTTTAGAATTATTGGGAACCCTTTAATTTGTGGACCAAATGCTAAAAACAACTGTTCTGCTGTGTCACCAGAGCCACTTTCATTTCCACCAAATGCTCCAAGAGGTATATATGTACCCAATCAACTAGTTTTAAAGATTACTTTGATCACTTGAATAGGATGAATATCTAAGCTATAGGCATGTTGGGTTTTCCAGCTCAATCAGAATCTAGAGGAGCAAAAAGCCACCATGTGGCTATTGCATTTGGGGCAAGCACTGGGTCAGTTTCTCTTATCATCATTGCTGTTGGGTTGCTTCTCTGGTGGCGGCACAGACAACCAGCAAATTTTCTTTGATGTTAATGGTTAGTACCTCTTCCTATTCAAGGTACTATTTCCAGGACGATTTCTTGTACCAGTGCATGTAGATACGATAGTTAGAAGGTATTGAAGCTAGTTAATCTTTCTTAGTAGATTCTAGTACTTCAGTTGGTGAGTACATTGCTGATAGGGTCATATCCTTGGACATGCTTTGACTGATCTATGAACCCTTGTTTTAATCATTGGCTGAGTTTTTTAAACTACAGTTTGGACCATAAATTTGGAAATTGGGGATCTTCTGATTGGTTTGAGCTATATTTGCACCATTAGGTGGTTGACCAATTAAAAGATAAAGTCATTAAGAAAGTGGTGTGGAGTCCATTAAGGAAGCTGATCCTTGATGTGCCACATGACAATACAGGAGTTGTACATTGGAAGTACCAACACAGATTTTTTTTGACAGATATATAAAATTGTAGATTTCGCATAAACATCTTGTAGGCCAGAAAGCAACATATCATGGGGCAATTCCAAAACCTTTGTTGTGGTTTTTTAGGTTTGTTAAATGAGCGCGATGGACAGGATGCTGATTTTGATCCAGGAGATCTTGTCCTGTACCTATTTGATGTCTTCTCATATAAGATTTAATTATTTATTTGTTCAATGACCAACTCTTTAACCATGCTGATAAGACTTTATTTATCTTAAGAACTTACTTTTCTCTGTGTATATCTGTGCACATTGTGCCTGCATTTCTCAGCTAAAATGTTTCATGGCAGACCAATATGATCCAGAGGTTTGTTTGGGCCACTTGAAGAGGTACTTGTTTAAGAAACTCCGATCAGCAACTGACCATTTTAACTCAAAGAACATTCTAGGAAGGGGTGGCTCTGGAATTGTTTACAAGGGTTGCTTGCAAGATGAGACTCTTGTGGCAGTCCAAAGATTGAAAGACTACAATACAGCTGGTGGTGAAGTCCAATTCTAGACAGAAATTGAGATGATAAGCCTGGCTGTCCATCGGAATCTCCTTCGACTTTGTGGGTTCTGTATGACACAGAATGAAAGGCTTCTCGTCTATCCTTATATGCCAAATGGAAGTGTTGCTTCTCGATTAAGAGGTGAGCAAATTTGGTGTCTTCCTCAGTCTTATGCTTGAACCTTCAAATTGCTATAAGATTTGCAACATCAAATGACATTGGTTATTTTCTATTTATCAAGTTTGTCCTCCTACTCAGATGGGACCAACTGTTTTTGTGTATCGTGGTGGTAAAATTTGGCTTTTTGACAACTTGTGGTTTGAGTATGTTATACACACCTCCTTGGATAAAAAAGCAGTCTCTGCATCTGAGTAGGAGGACAAACTTGATAAATAGAAAATAACCACTGTCATTTGATGTTGCAAATCTTATAGCAATTTGAAGGTTCAAGCATAAGACTGAGGAAGACACCAAATTTGCTTACACACACCTCCAATCAGCAGCAACACCCTTCGAAGAACCGGTTCCTGTCTTCTTCGGCAGCAAGAGGTTGTGAATGTTGGGCATCACACCACCATTTGCGATCGTAATGGCACCCAGCAACTTGCTTAGTTCTTCATTGTTTCTGACCGCCAACTGAATATGCCTTGGCACTATCCCTGTCTTCTTATTATCCCTTGTTGCGTTTCCAGCTAATTCTAAAACCTGTTTTCAAGAATTATTAGTATAATTTATTCAATTCAATTCTTCAAACAGGTGTACCAATTGGTATAATTTCATATATATTTTCATACAGGTTTTATGTTTTGATTGAATATATTTTCATACAGGTATATCGATTGGAATTTTTATGTAACAATATTCACAGTATATTGCACTTTTTTTTTAAAAAAAATTGGAACATTTTTAGAGGCGGCCAAAAGTGCCTCTAAATATTAAAGCATATATCTTTAGAGACAGCCAAATGTGCCTCTAATTGAGATTTGTTTTTCTTAGATTTCTTTTAGAGGCACATAAAATTGCCGCAAAATCATTTAAAGGCGTTCAAATACGTCTCTAAATTGAACTTACAAGTGCCTCTATACAGGACTTTTAGCGTTAGTGAAATAGAGGCAGTCGTATGTGCCTCTAAAAGTCCAATTTAGAGGTGAATCCACCTCTAAAGCTCAACCAAGAACCTCTAAAACATTTAGCGACTGGGCATTTAGAGGCATTCACCCGACCATCTCCTATTTTCTTTAGAGGCATTTTTTTCAGCTTTTAGAGGTAGTAATGGCCGCCTCTATATATGAATTTTCCAGTAGTGGATGAATAAATTTAAAAATGATGGAATGTGTTTAAAGTTAAAGTCATTTTGATTTTTTTTTTTAAATTCACATTGGAAGTTTAGAACATTTGCATGTCTTTTGGACATCTCATCATCTATTTATGTTATTTTTCTGTTTGGTCTTTAATCTTTACTTTTATTGTTCACTTTTTGAAATTTTGAATTTTCAAGTTTTTTATAGTTGTTGGTAAATTTGTTGGGGGAAGAGTCAATCTTTCCTTTCTTGAAGATCAATTGAATGCAAACTTTCTTTTCGAAATTTGAATTTTAGGTTAATTCATTTAATAGTTTAGTTAACATTTTTCATGTTTCAATTTTTAATTTTTCAATAATGACAGGGTTGAATCAAGTTGACTTGTGGGTCAACCTTAATCCAAATGTTTAAGGTCAGGGTTGTGAACATCCAAATTGAGAGGGAAGGTGTTAAGCACCCCTCTCCCATACTCAATGTGTAGTACCATTCCCCTAATTTAGTAAAGAAAGAATAAGAATTAAAGGAAACAAAACCTACTAGATTTCTAGCAACCTTACCCATCAAAGAGGATAGTCATGGTGGCTTGTTTCCTAAGTGATTTAACCCTCTCATTCTCTTTTTGGGTGAGAGAAACCTTAAAGGAGCAAAGGATTACGCAACTACATGCATCCCCATTCTTTATCCAAGGTTCCCCTCATTCTTACTAAGTTAATGAGAGAAATCAAAACACAAGGGAATCAATCCCCTATGAGCCACCTCACTTAGGGCTCACTAAACACAATTTACATTTAGGATTTAAAACAAAAAAAAACAAGGAAACAAAAAATATCCAATAAACAAGATAGAAACTAGCTTCAATTAAAGTTTAACATAAGCTAAATCTCCATTACACATGTATTCTAGCATTCAAAGAAAAAAAAAAAAACTAACATGCATATTCACTTAACTTGCCAAATCTGAATTGGAACACTATAAAAAAGGGAAGGATTTAAGTAGTAATATTGGTTCAAGTTAAATTAAATAATTCTAGACAAGATGATGAATATTCATTCCAATACATAAAGAAAATAACTCTAATGCTCCCTACACCTAAACATTATGACATCAAGTTTTTTTTAAGAAATAACAACCTTTAACCAACAAGATACATAATGCTGAAAACAAATATGATGAGGGCAGATTTGGCCCTTCAGTGAAATTGCAACACGTGGCACATCGTGACAACTAGGCGACACCTAGGCAACAACTTACCAAGCCTGGCGCATGGCCTGCACGTGGCTTGCGCGCTGCCTGGCGCGGCCTGCGCGACCTGGCCGACCTGGATCAACCCGACACATGATCCGACCTGGCCGACCTGGATCAGCTCGACACATGATCCGACCTGGCCGACCTGGCAACCCATAAGACGCCCACTGGAACCAAACGGCATTACCCCGCGAGCTCGGTAGCTCACCAAGGAGCTCGCCAAGGAGTTCGGTAGCTCACCAAAGAGATCGCCAAGGAGCAAGGCAGCTCTCCAAGGAGCTCGCCACCAAGGAGCCAGGCAGCTCGGCAAAGCTCGCCACAAGCAGCTCGGCATAGCTCCCCTGGGCAGCTCGCCACTTGTAGGGAAGCTCGGTACAGAAGAGTAGTTTGGCATATCGCAGGAAGATCTCTTGGCTGACAACCTGGCCCAGACACCGACCCGCCGACTAACACAGGCGTCGACCTGATAACCTGGCCCAGACACCGACCCGCCGACTGACATAGGCGCCGACCTGACAACCTGGCCCAAACACCAACCCGCCGACTAACACAGGCGCCGACCTGACAACCTGGCCTAGGCGCCGACCTGGCCGCCTAACACAAGCGCCAGCCTGACAGCCTCAAGGAGTTCACCACCGTACCCCGGTTCTTACGGGATATGATGAGTCTTACCGTTTGAAGGCTTTTTACCCACCTAACCCATGAGGACACCACTATATAAGGACACCGACCCCCAAAGCCAAAGGGAGAAGGGAAAAAAGGATGGTAACCCCTGCTCTCTAGTTCTCTCATTTCTCTCCAAGCTCTCTGTAATCAGAATGCTAACTTAGGCATCGGAGAGTCCCCGCCGGGAAAATACCCCCGGGGTAACCCCTGCTCTCTAGCTCTCTCATTTCTCTCCAAGCTCTCTGTAATCAGAATGCTAACTTAGGCATCAGAGAGTCCCCGCCGCCTACAAGGGAGAGGAAAGCACCTCATGCAGAGGGTAGTCGAGTTGCGCTGCACCAGGGAGCTCCACCATCCTCTGAGTTGTAGGCTGCCTAGGAGCAGGTCAAATGACGAGTCCACTAGGCAGTTCGCCACCAGGGAACTCGCCACTAGGCAGTTCGCCACCAGGGAGCTCGACACTAGGCAGTTCGCCACCAAGCAGTTCGCCGCCAGACAATTCGCCACCAAGTAGTTCTCCACCAGGGAGTTCGCCACCAAGCAATTCGTCACCAAGTAGCTCTCCACCAGGGAGCTCGCCACTAGGCAGTTCTCCACCAGGGAGTTCGCCACCAAGTAGCTCATCACCAAGGCACGTCACCACCGGGTCAAATAACGAGGTACTTAGCCAAAAAAAAATTTATACATCACAAAAAATGGTACGTGACCAGAAACGGTTACATCAATTGGCGCCGTCTGTGGGAACACGCTACAAAAAGCTAAGTTCTCAACCTACAAAAGCTCGGTTCTCATCATACCAAAGCTAAGTCCTCACTTTTTAGAAATTGAAGCTATCGCTTTATAGTTTACATTTTTTATGAACTCAAAGACTATGTAGGGAGCTAACAGACTAAGTAGCTCTACCAACCTTACTTTCAATTCAGATAATGCCTCATCAATCCTCTCCGCAAGGTCCCCCTACAAAGATGAGCTCTTCGTGGCTTCCGCGGGAGTTGGCGGCCAACAAACTACATAGGCGCCCTTACCGGTCGAGCCTTCCAAGGCTCCCATATGAGCTGGCGACCTAAAGTTAGTAGTGCTGCCCCCGAAGGTCGAGCTCCTAGTAGCTTCTTGTAGGAGTGGGTGACCGGCATTACGAAGTTGATGCAGCACAATCATAGCTCAGCACCTCACAAGCAAAACCTATGGGCCACAATACTGCTTAAGACCCGGTCGCCTCTCCGGCACGGGCAAAGTAAAAAAAGAGTAGACTACGAGTCACTCCCAAAGCCTACGGGCCACATTACTGCTTAAGACCCGGTCGCCTCTCCGGCACGGGCAAAGTCAAAAAAGAGTAGACTATGAGTCACTCTCAAAGCCTACGGGCCACATTATTGCTTAAGACTCGGTCGCCTCTCCGGCACGGGCAAAAGTCAAAGAAGAGTAGACTACGAGTCACTCCCAAAGCCTATGGGCCACACTATTGCTAAATATCCAGTCGCTTCCTCAGTAGGAGCAAAATCAGCAAAAGTGAACTATAAGTTGCCCCAGAGCCTAAGGGCTACACTACGGAACTGGCGGAGACCCCCTCGCCTTACTCGCAGCTCGCCACATACAGGTAGCTCCCAAAGCCTAAGGAATTGGATCAGCACTTACTAGCTCGTCGACTTACGGGCCAAAAGAAATCTACTCCCTTCACTGAGTTACTCTCAGCTTGGGAGTGGGGGGCAAATGATGAGGTTAGATTTGGCCCTCCAGTGAAATTGTGACATGTGGCACCTCATGACAACTAGGCGACACCTAGGCAACAACTCACCAAATCGGTGTCCCGCCGAGGCACCGACCTGGCCAACCTGGCTGGCCTGGCGCGTGGCCTACGCGCGACCTGGCCGACCTGGATCAGCCCGGCACATGATCCGACCTGGCCGACCTGGATCAACCCCGCACATGATCCGACCTGGCCGACCTGGATCAGCCCGGCACATGATCCGACTTGGATCAGCCCGGCACATGATCCGACCTAGCAGACCTGGCAACCCATATGACACCCACCGGAACCAAACGGCATACCCCGCGAGCTCGGTAGCTCACCAAGGAGCTCGGTAGCTCACCAAAGAGCTCGCCAAGGAGCTAGGCAGCTCGCCACCAAGGAGCCAGGCAGCTCGGCATAGCCCAAGGAGCTCGGCATAGCTACCCCAGGCAGCTCGCCACTTGTAGGGTAGCTCAGTACAGAAGAGTAGTTTGGTGTATCGCAGGAAGATCTCCTGCCTGGCCCAGACACCGACTGACATAGGCGTCGACCTGACAACCTGGCCCAGACACCGACCCACCGACTGACACGGGCGCCAACCTGACAACCTGGCCCAGACACTGACCCGCCGACTGACATAGGCGTTGACCTGGCCACTTGACACAAGCACCAGCCTGACAACCTCGAGGAGTTCACCACCATACCCCGGTTCTGACGGGATATGACGAGTCTTACCGTTTGAAGGCTTTTCACCCACCTAACCCGCGAGGACACCACGATATAAGGACTCCGACCCCCAAAGCCAAAGGGAGAAGGGAAAAAAGGATGGTAACCCCTGCTCTCTAGCTCTCTCATTTCTCTCCAAGTTCTTTGTAATCAGAATGCTAACTTAGGCATCGAAGAGTCCCCGCCGGGAAAATACCCCCGGGGTAACCCCTGCTCTCTAGCTCTCTCATTTCTCTCCAAGCTCTCTGTAATTAGAATGCTAACTTAGGCATCGGAGAGTCCCCGTCGGGAAAATACCCCCGGGTCCTCTGATTCAGTTCTCGCAGGTCCCTCAGCTCCCGTCGCCTACAAAGGAGAGGAAATCACCTCATGCAGAGGGTAGTCGGGTTGCGTTGCACCAGGGAGCTCCACCATCCTCTGAGTTGCAGGCCGCCTAGGAGCAGGTCAAATGACGAGTCCACCAGGGAGCTCACCACCAGGCAGTTCGCCACCAGGGCGCTCGCCACCAGGCAGTTCGCCACTAGGGAGCTCACCACCAGGCAATTCGCCACCAGGCAGTTCACCACCAAGCATTTCGCCACCAAGTAGTTCTCCACCAGGGAGTTCGCCACCAAGAAATTTGTCACCAAGTAGCTCTCCACCAGGGAGCTCGCCACTAGGTAGTTCTCCACCAGGGAGTTCGCCACCAAGTAGCTCTCCACTAGGGAGTTCGCCACCAGGCAGTTCTCCACCAGGGAGTTCGCCACCAAGTAGCTCATCACCAAGGCACATCACCACCGGGTCAAATAACGAGGTACTTAGCCAAAAAAAATTTATACATCACAAAAAATGGTACGTGACCAGAAACGGTTACATCAAAATATATCCTAGAACATTAGTAAAACTGAAGAAAATATAAAAAAATTAAAATAAAAAAGGGGTAAGGCGAATAACTCACCTCTTTGTGGCCTTTGATCAAGCACTTTGTAGAGTGGATGATGCTGAAATATTGATTTCGGGTTTGCACAAATGCAATGGCTGAATCTCTTTCCTTGCTTTGTTCTTGGGATTAACTCGGCCCTAAGACTTTTGGGCTGAATGTCTTCGTTGTTGTTCTTTTCTCCGCCTTGGCTTTTCCATGTGACCAAATGGGGAGTTTTTCCAAGGTTTAGGCTATGAGAAGGGAAGATGGTGGAAAGGAAGAAAAAGGATTAGGTTTTGGGGTTAGCAGAACTAGGGTTTTGATGGAGTTAGATTTTGGTTTGGGGTTGAGAAGTACGAAGATGAGGGTGATGGGTGAATGAGTGGATTTCGGTTGGGGAAGTAGAGGGTGTTGAAGGGCGAAAGAGTATGGGATTTTCGGTTTAGGTGTAGGGGTGAGAGAACTAGAGAGAGATTTTGGGAGAAAGAGAGAGAGAGTGATTACGATGAAAGAGAGAGAGAGAGGGTTGGAGGGGTTGGGGTTTCTTTACCTGGCCAAATGAGGTAGGAAGGGCTTTCCTTCACCTTCTTTCTTGGAACAAATGGGAGAGCTTTTCTTCTATTTCCTTGGGGCGAGTAGACCTTTTTCTAAGGGATGGGAGGGCGGCCACGTTTTTCCTTTTTCTTTGTTTTTCTCTCATTGATCTTTTCCTTTTTTCACCGAATTTAATGCCTTGGGGATAGCTCCCCTTGATTTTCTCCCCCTTGTCCCCTTTCCTTTAATGCCTAGAATGGGGTGTGTGGTGTGTGGGGTGGGGGGGGTTAAATTTAAAATTTGAATTGGAGGGGGAATGGATAGGTGGCGGCTGGGGTTTTAGAATTTAGGGTTTTTGGGTGTGGAAGTGAATGTTAGCCCGATCTTAGGGTGGAGAAACAAGGGCGGATTAAATATAGGGCTAAGATTGATTCTAGGTTTAGTGGGGGCTTTGGGTGATTTTCGAAAATGTGTAGGGTCCTAATCGAAAATATGCAGGATTTTTTCGCAATGAAGGGCAATTCTAAGGGGTAGGGTGTGCAGGATTTAAGGGTTGTGATTAAAACCCAAGATATTAGGGTTTATCTCGAACAACGAAATCACACGAATTAGAATCTTCATAAATAAAGGGGCAAAATGGGGAATTTTGTAACGAGATTTTCCAAGGGGGTTCCAAGGTGTCTGAAAAGGGTAATGATGGGGTTTGATGACCTTGAAAGGTGTGTCATAGTGAAAAATTGTGATTTGTCACATTACAGGAGTGTTTTAATTAATATGATAAACTAAATGGGGTGTCTTAGTAAATGACCCTATATTTTATACACATATTATATGTATTAAAATATAAAATATTATACATATTAAATATAGTATACATAAAGGTACGAGGTCTAATGCTCAATGTAGGCTTGAGTTATCTCTCATTTTTTTACTATAAGTGCTAAAATTGGCCTATGGTTACTCCCAAGGTTCAAAGTATTGATACGATATGTTCTATATTGGGTGTATCCTATTGTTATCTATATGTCACCAATATGATTTTAATGAGAGTTTGGTAATTTGAATGTTTTAAAATGTTAAATGATGTGTCAAGACCTTGTCAAGACAAGCCAAAAGTTAAAAAATTATAGTTTTAATTAGCCAATTTAATATGCAAAATTTACATATTGAGAGTATCAATAATTTGAACCATGATGACCCTCTAATAGTATTTGAAGATCAACAGCTTGTTAGCATTGAAGATGAATTACTTATTCAATAGCATTTCCATAAAGAGCACGAGTTGATACCCATCGTTATCGAGAGAAATATGTATGAGGTAAAAAAAGGGTTACAAGGACATGGTCTTAAAAATAATCTAAGGGTAATTTAGGGTTATAAAAACATATAAGCGTACAATCAAGTGACAAGGGATAAAATGAGGAAATCTAGAAGTACAAGATGTCTTTATCACAAAATAAAGTTCGAAGGTGTCATGATCCCCTAAGTGTTATATGTAGCATTAATTTGAATTCATTTCTGCTATGACACTCTTGCAGCTCAGGGTTAAAATAGAAAATCGTGTCCTTAGATGTATTGTAGTAGCCTCACCACGAAACCACTTAATCAGATTCAAGGTGGGGCCATGGTAACAAATCAAAGGCTTTGATTCAATTGTTTCAATGCAGGGCTACGACATTGTCATAGCAAATGTGGGTTATTGTAATTTACCCTATTCTTTTTTATGGTTTTACATTCAACATTAACAACATGTCTAGTTTTAAGTTATTTATCTATTAGGCATCTCATCTGTCTAGTGATCTCTACGTTTGAGATGCCAAAGTCATGAATACCTGATTCATTTGCCATGTGGCCAAGCACTTGTGAATAGAAATTCTAATATGACAGTCTACATACCCTAAAGTGGGACCTCCTTGATTGAAATCACATGAATTGTGGGATTGTAGAAGGTCCTTGAGATACATGAAAGAAATAATCCCTGTAAAAAAGCATGATTAGTTGAAAGCTTATAGCCAAACAACGATTGTCGAAGCAAGAGGGAGCCATAGGATTTATAATATGATAGTACAATAGGAATCAAGATGTATTGGCATAAATTTTCAATGGTTGCTACCTATTAAGGGGGCGTTTGATTGTACTTTTTAGATGTTTGAATTTGAAAATTTTGTTTTTCAGATTCTCATATTTGGTTTTTCCTCTTAAATTTGATTTGAATCTTATTTTCAGATATGAAAACTGTAGAGATTGGGTCGGCTCTTAATGCAATCAGATGCATTTCAGATCCGGTGCATAGTCGAAACTGCCCTTACAATATTTTGGAAATGATGCATACTACCCCTGATAACCCCAAACCCATAAAACATAGTCATTTTCGTGTTTTCTCAGGGAGGAAGCGCCGTTGGTGAATCCAAGCTCCAGGAAGAACACCACTGGTGAATCCAAGCTCTAGGTAGTCCTTCTTCTTATTTTCTTCATCAAACGAAGGTGTCTTCTTCCTTATTTTGTTGTTTATGTGTTTAAATATTTTTGCTTTGGTGATAAGAATCTGATTCGTTTGATTTATTTATGTTTTTGTTGTTTATGTGTTTAAATATTTTTGCTTTAGTGGTTTTTGGAAGATTGATTTATTGAACAAAGGATTATTGAGGGTTTTTTTCCTCTTCTACATATGAAGTGGACAAATGAACGATCCCAAGTCTTGGATTTGAGTGTTGGGTAGACCTGTTCATGGGCCGGTTAGCCCGATGGCCCAGCCCGCACCCCGATCGGGCCTGGTCATGTAATTAGGCCTGCGGGCCTGACCTCGGGCCTAACACAGTAAGCCCGACTGTGTTTCGGGTCAGGCTCGAGATTTGTCAAAAAAGCCCGGCCCAACTCGGTCCGATTCAACATTATATATTTTATAAAATACATAATGTGTATTTTATATATTATATAAAATATATAAATAATATAATATTTATTGAAATATATATATTTATAATTTAATATTATACATTTTTTATTTTTTATTTTAAAATTTCTCTCTCTCTCTCTCTCTCTCTCTCTTTCTATTCAGCCGCTTCAATAGTAGTAACAGCATGGGCTAAATTTCGGGCTCGGGCTTTGGGATTTTTATGAGGGCCAGGTTCGGGCCCAAGTTGTAAGCCCGATGGTCGGGCCGGGCTCGGGCTCAGGCCTTAGAAAAATCTGTTAATATAGAGGGAAAGCCTGGCCCGAGCCCGGCCCATGAACAGGTCTAGTGTTGGGGGAGTTGTATGGTTTATGTTCTGAGTAAAGGATCTAGGTCCCTTACGTTATTTCCTTAGAATTAAAATTGCCTGCCCTCAACATGACAAAGCTTATGTTGTAGGTGTCCTCTTGGAACCATATACTTTTTTCCATTTATTTTAAGTTGCTTTGATCTGTTATTGCATCTCACTTTAAGGGGCTTCACCTCACTTTTTTTTTTTATTGCTTTGAGAATTTTCTTTTGTGTGATTACTATATGCTTTGAGTTTGGGTTTTCTACTTCTGACATAGGTCATACCTTATGATTAATAGGGGGTCAGGAATGGTTACTGGAGATAATTTTGATAAAGACACTTGGAAGGACCCAGCCTTGCAAAAACTATTGTTGGACTTATGCCTTGATGAGGTGTCCACCCATGGGAGACAAGGTGGATCATTGAAGAAAGAATCATGCATGGACACGGGTTCAGAAGAAGTTAATGGAAAAGATCCAAAAGAACTTCTTACAGAAACATCTAAAGAATGTGTTCGATTACTTGAAGAGAAAATATCAACTATGGTTGACACTTATCAATAGGACTAGAAATGGGTATAATCCATCTACTGATACAGTTGACTGGTCAAATGAGCTGTGGGAAGAATTCTTGAAGGTAAACTACACTAAAATTTTGTTGTTGGGAGGTAATGTATTTGTGTGTAGGATCTAATAGGATGGCTTGTTTGTTTGTTTGATAATAGGCCTACCCAAATGCGAAAGTATTTAGGTATGCAGGAGTGCAATTTGTCAACGAGTGCAAAGCAGTGTTCGATGGGGTTTGTTCAACTAGTGAAGTTGGCTGGACTCCGTTGGCAAATAGGCCAAGACTAGTGGCCTCTACCGGTGTACATGATGATACACAAGAGGGTGGTCCTATTGACATTACTGACACTCCTACCACATCTCTCACAATGCCCCAGACTCAAACACAACATACATTTGAAGAGTCTATAGGTCCAAGTGAAAGACCCTCCAAGAGGGAAAAGAAGTTCCCTAATGAGATTGATGCTACGATGGAGTAGTTTCTTGACATTATGATTGCTAAGGATGGAGGACCAACTGTGGAAGAATGTATGCAGAAGCTAGTTGATATCGGTTGGACAACTAGAACTCCTTTATATATAGAAGCTATCTTTTTGGAAAACCCAAACTATAGGAAGGAATGGATCCGTTTGTATGGATCTTGTGACACACCCGACGAGGAGGCAATGAAGACACCATTAAAGGAGACTAGATATACCTTTTCTAAAAAGAAAATACCTTGACATCATAATTAAAATTTTTAGATTGAGACACTAGGCCCAACTTGTTGACAATCCTAATATATAGCTTTTTCCTATATATAATTGTGGTGAGTTATTTTTAGGTTGTTACTTTTATGTGGTTTATTATGAAACTTAAACATGGTTGTAGGTTAATGGTGGTCTTGTTTTCTAGTTTTGATAGATTTGACCTAGGTCATAGGCTTCTAATTTTTAATTGCATTTTTTATTAAGGTTGTGTTTGGTTACAGTGCAATTTTATTTGCACTAGTACAAATGCATAAGAATGCAAATGAAAGAAAATGCAAATTCTTATTTAATTTTGTTTTGGATTTTACTTTATTTTGCTTCATGTCTTAATTTACTTGATTTGTTTTGCAATCAAACAAAATAAGCTAAACTTTGAAACAAAAAATACGTCAGGATTTACATTCAAATCATTTGCATTGCCATAGTTTTGCATCAATGCAAATTTATTTGCATTGCAACCAAATACAACCTAAAGAGCAAAAGGGATATTTATCTAGACTAATGACTCAAATGGGTTGATAAAAAGAGAGTCTAGACCTACAACATCATTTGTGTTTTTGAGAAGTGGGTGAGAGTAAGTTGGTAGGTCCCATGAAAAAGAAATAAACCCGTATTCATTTTCTGGTATTAGTGGGTCTCATGAAAAAGAACAATTCCTGAGCGACTCATTTACTTGGAGAAGTAATACTTTCCTCAGAATTGGGTAAATTACTTACCTATGTGTGTCCGAAAGTCATTAATATGTGATGAGACAATAGTATCCCTTCAATAATATCAACTTTTGAATAAGTTGGTCATTGTACACCTTTACCTAGAAATAAAAGAACACCGATAAGTATGCTTATCTAGATAAGTGTTTCCCAAAAAATAGTTGTCTGGATTGTTAGATAGTTTTGTATGCCCTTAGCTTCAATTATTTTTGATGTACTTTTAATATTCAGTGTAAATAGATAAAGTACGTGTTTGATTCATGTTGTGTGGTATATTTCTGTGTAAGACCCTTAAACTGGACACTTAATGAGACTTGTGTTAGTTTAGAAAATTCACAGCCGTTGGATAAGTCTGGGGAGATTTATCCTATCAAGGCTGACACTGGTGTGTTGCCAAGTGTTGGGGTGGCTTGTCTTAGCCGCTAGGGTGAGACCCAAGGCACATGCAGTGTAGGATTACTTGAATCCTTGAACCAAACCAGATTTCCAGTATTGCCTTGGACCTTGGAAATTGATGGGCAAAACTAGAATATTACACCTGACCCCTAGACCCGATTATGGTACTACACTATGTGTCAGATTGGCCTGTGTTTGATACGTCAATCAGTGAGATCCTTAGCGGGGGTCAAAACCTGGGTATGATGGGACAGTATGAGAATTCATCTGAGTGGGTGATCATAGTGACGGGATCAGCCTCTTTGTCGGACAAAGGTAATGATCAGGGCTGCACTCTCTCTGATGGAAACCAAATTGCTAGCAGTTGATTTCAATCATTGGAATTTTGTTTTGCAAAATTTACATATATGATATATATACTTATATATGGTTTCAAAATGTTTGCAAATGGTTTTAATTCCCGGGATCCATATCAGTAGAGAATGCAACACTGCTCCTTGCAGCCGAGGGAGAGATACTCTCTTTTCGAGCAGTGCTTGATCATTATGGGTTGAGAGGTTAAGTGTAAGCCCATTTAGGATAATACCTGATGGGCTAATCTTGCATCTGCCCACAGTCCCTGGGTTTTTATAAGATGGCTTGGCCCAGGGACCACTTAGTGTAAGTGTTGGGCCCATGTGATCGGCTCAGGGGGTTCACTAGGCTTTTAAGTGAATTTGGTTAGGCCTTCTAATAGAGGTTGGGCCGAACCCATGTGGCTGATGTGTGGATCAATGCTTGGGTCTCACGCCATACAAAGAAGCCCAACTGGGCAACAGGTTGGAAGACTATTGAACACTTGATACATATTGGGCCTAAAGCCCATTTTGATCTGGGCTGATTTGATCAGTCACTTAAAGGGGCGGATGTGAGATTATGTTAAGTCCAAAAGCTGATCTAATCTGCTGATAGGATTAAGAGGAGTCCAAATCCAAATACAGATTTGGATAAGGACAACTCCTAATATCATTAGGAGGTTTCTTAATCACCAAGAAAGAGGAGGAAACCCTAATTCCGAAATACTTGAATTCGAACACTAGGTGTTTTTAGCAGAACACTCTCTGCATTCTTAAGATAGGATCTCAGATAACCCTAGAGAAGAAAATAGATGTTTGCCACCTTCTTCTCTAGCATTCTCCTCCAACAGTCGCCGCCACCTTTTCTACCAGTTCGAGTTCTCAGTTAGAGAAGATCAAGAAAGGTTCTTGATTGTTCGTGTGGTGCTCACAATCTTCCATTGAGTTCTTCAGAAGAACCTGGTTCGTGGGACGAACACTATTGGTTAGGCTCCATCATCACTGTGTCATCTTCAGTGGGAGCTGATCTTGGGATCTTCTTTGGGCGTGAACACCAACGTTGGGAGATACTGCTTCTCCGGATCAGGTATAATCCCTCCCTCCTCTTTTGGTTCAAATCTGGTTTGGTTTGGTTCGAATAGGATCCTTGAATTTTGATTCTAAAATCAGGGAATACGATTCCCAGTTGGAAGAAAGGTAGAAAATTTTTGAATTCGCCCACCCATTCCGCAACCCTTTTGGCGTCCATACGATGGATCCTACCATTCTTTCATGGATAAATGCATTTACCTAGATAAATCATTTACCAAAACACAAACGAGGCCGAGTAGTAACTAACAATGCTAAGCATATCACATAACAACTTTGTGCTCTTCTACACCACATGAGAAGCATGCCTTTATGAGCATTGCTTTGAACACTATTTATGTGTTGAAGATAGGAGGTGGGTGATTATGACAATTCTTTTTTGGGAATACATGGGTGTCAATGGGCTAGGTTAAATGGTAAACCTAGCTTGACCCAATAGTCTTGATGATTAGACCTGACTCACAGGCTATGCTTCGGTCCTAGCTTACACTATGTTGGGCTTAGGCTTCGGGTCGGGCCCTATTCAAATTTTGGCAAAAGCCAAGCCCGAGCCGGACCCATGAACATGTCTACTGATGATCATTTCATTACAACAGTTAGAAAATAGTGAGTGTTTCTTCGGCCCTAGTGAAGCATGGCATTAATGTGATTTAGCTAAGTTAATTTAATGTTTTTTGTTGCTAAAAAAAAGGCATTATTGTTACCAAATATTTTGGCTATGTGATATAGAATAGAAAACACCTATACAATATATTAGTCACAAAGAAAAGTTATAAAAATGCAATCAAAGGACTCTAATTAGTAAATAACATCGGAAAAAAGAAAAGCAAAAATGAGAGAACAATCACACAAAAAAAATGCAATTAGTAATTTGTGATTAGGGTTAAGGTGGGTGTTTTGGATTGTACCCTATATGGTCAACGTGGGTTCGGGAATTGCATTTTGTTAAATTGGATTGGATTGGGTCAGGTTTGAATGGAGGCAAACCCCGTATCAAACCCAACCCATTTGCATACCTAGACATAGACCTGTTCATGGGCCGGGCTTGGGCTTGGCTTTTGCCAAAATTTGAATTGGCCCAGTCAAAAGCTCGAACTCAGCATAGTGTAAAGTCAGGCCTGAATCCCGGCCTGTGAATAAATCTACCTAGACATAACCATCTTACCAATATTAGTGTTATGTTACACTTGTACAATCATATTCAAGGTTCAATTTGTTGTCATAACACGTACGATACTACTTAATGGACCTCACAAACTTAATTTTTTGGCTATAATTTTTGTTGTTAGAACGGGTCGCCCATTCGAACTGGATGATCAAACCATCAACCCGAAAACCGGTGGCTAGAACGGTTCCATAATTTTTTTGCTTGTAATTTTTGTTGTCAAAATGGGCCATCTGTTCGAACCAGACAGTTTGACCGTTTGGTTTGACCAAATAACATAACACGTATGATATTGCTTAATGGACCTCACATACTCAATTTTAATTTTTGTTGTCATAATGGGTCATCTGTTCGAGCTGGACGATCGAACCGTCGACCCAAAAACCAGTGGCCAGAACGGTTTCGTAATTTTTTGCTTGTAATTTTTTGTTGTCAGAACGTGCTGTCCGTTCGAACCGTCGATCCAAAAACCGGTAACTAGAACGGTTTCGTTTTCAGGTCGTTTGACTCACATGCTCGAATGACATAACACGTATGATATTACTTAATGGACCACACAAACTCAATTTTTGCCTATACTTTTTGTTGTCAGAACGGACCGTCCATTCGAACTGGATGATCAAACCATCGACCCAAAAACTGGTGGCCATAATGGTTCTGTAATTTTTTTGCTTATAATTTTTGTTGTTAGAACGAACCATCTATTCAAACCGGACGATCGAATCATCAATTGTCAAAACGATATTAACAACAATTATCAATAATAGTAAGTAATTATACTATTTAATTAAATAATCATTAATGATATTTTTAATAATATTATTTAGTTATTTTTAATATAACAATAAATATTAAATTTATGAATAGGATTTATTAACAATCAATGTTCAAAATATCGATATGCCTGATACGTTGGTAGGGGCGTATTGGGCGAATCTATACACATTTTGGTCCCGTTTTTTTTTTTTCGCAACTGGTTCAGGGGAGCGGTTTAGGTCTCCTCAACCCCCCTGAACCGGTTAGAGCTCTGATACTCCCAATTGTAGGGGCGTATCGGAAGGGTCTCGAAACGATATGTATTGGCTGATACGGGCTGATACTTTGAACTTTGTTAACAATATTCATTAAATTAATAATTACCAAAATTAAATTAAATTAATAGTATTTATCAATAATAGTTAGTAATTATAATATTTTATTAAATAATCAATAACAATACTTTTAATAACATTTTTAATTATTTTTAATATAACAATAATTACTAAATTTATTAATAACAATATTTATAATTTTAATTTGAAGTAAAATTAAAGTAAATATCTATTTATTAGCAATATTTATAATAACGGTAATTATTAACTATAAATTTATAATCACTAATTATATATTTATTAAATTACTGTAATAATCAGTAATTTAAAGCAAATATCTAATTATTAACAATATTTGTAATAACAGTAATTATTAATTATAATCACTAATTATATATTTATTAAATTACTGTAATAATCAGTAATTATTAAATTACAGTAATTAATTACTGTAATAATCAGTAGATTCCATTAATTAAGTTACAGTAATTAATTACTATAATAATCAGTAAATTCTATTAATTACTGTAATTAATTATAGGGTTGCCCTCACGTGGGAATCTACTCGCACGAGTAGATTCCATTTCCTACGCAGAGATAGCAGCCCTATTCTATATATATATATATATATATATATATATATATATATATATATATATATATACGTATATAAAAGATTGTCTCTCAGGCCATAGGCCCTTTTAGGCTATGTTTGGTTTGAAGGAAAAGGATGGAAGGTATAGGTATAAACCAAACTTAGCTTTAATATCGGATGCATTCAAAAGTAGATTAAAAAAACATATAATAAGGATGGCAAAAGAAGCAAGCATATTGGCTATTGTTCAATTTCATTAATGATGGAAGAACAACCCATGAGGGAGAAGTTAATTATAAGCCTCATCCCTCGAGAAAAATGATCATGTCCAAATTGTATATTCACATTATTTCAGCGTTTTATATCATTTGATGGAAATATATTTGATGATTTGAAAAGACAAGGCTCAGTTTAGAAGGAGTATAAATGTAAATATGTATAATACAAATACATATAAAATATAAGGTTCGGCACTATACATATTTGTATTTGTACTCCTTCCAAACTGAGTTTAAGCATAAATTATGTGCCAGAGTATTTTCAGAATAATAATAGACCCGCTTAGCTCTATGATTTATATCAATATTTCATTGGATCAATCATAAACTCATTGGGCCACAATTTTATGATTAATCGGTGTCCCTTAATTGGTTGGTATGGTTTGAGGTTTCTTTTTGGTTGTAGTAGAGACTTGGGATCAAATCTGTCTGCAACTGAGTTTATTCTTTATTATATAGTCGTTTGGAGCAAAAAAGAAAAAGTTTTATATTATATTCTTTGTTGTATAGGTCACAGATTAATACTATCATCCATTTATTAGCATAAATGCATAATAAAAGTTTGTACATTTAAACCATGCTTTTGAAATCTGAATCTGTTATTCTAGATTCTTATTTTTGTTTTTTTCGCTTCATGGAGACTCCGACGAGTCAGAAAAACTACCAACTGATTTGTTCTAGACTTGGGTTTGAATAAATAAACAAAAAAGAAAATCTATGATACCGAACAGATAGATAGAATTACGTGAAACTTTTAGCTGTTCAGCTGTAGGACCAATAATAATACTCTACACTAATCATAAAGCTGTAGGGCCAATAATTATACTCTACACTATAATAAAATACAGGGAGGCTTGAAGCCTACAACTACAATTATTCAACCGCTCAGCACAATACCCCATAGGTTTTGATCAATATATATCAGGGAAGGTTATCCCCATTCCATCCCCACGGAGATCCTATCCCCGTGGGGATCTCCATTTCTCGTGATTCTTTATAATGCTAATTATTGTGTTTTTATTTTTTATTTTATTTAAAAAATAAAAATAAAATAATTAATATTTACAATCATATTAAAAAATATTCAATTATATTTTTTAAAATATTAATATAGAGATGTATGTTTACATATTTACATATATGACATATGCATACATATATTAGTGGGGATCTCATAAAGCGGGGATCGGGGTCTCCACGGGGTGGGAAGTGCTCTCCCCGTTCCTGCCCCATTCCCGCTAACGGGATGAAAATTTCCCCTCTTCATCCCCACGGGGGAAAATCATCCCTATCCTTGTTCTCTTCGGGGTGAATCCCCACGGAAATTGAGGAAATGAAGAAAATTGCCATTCAAATATTGCAGTCAAACCAAAAAATAAACCACATTCATTTTTTTTTTCAAACAAACTCGTTTATCTTCTTCATACGTTTGTTTCATTTGCATTTATTATTTACACTACCAACGTAATATCACGTGTTATGTATGTATTTAATATTTATATATTTATTTATTTTATTCTATAGGCCTATAGGGTTGCAATTTACAAAATGGCCCATCCCACAAATCCATGCCCAAAACCCGGGCGCAGACGGTTTCGATCCCAAACGGTTCGCACCTTGCGTGCAAGCAAGTACTAACATATGCTGTTTTTGCTTTTTTTTTTTTGTCCTGCAGCGAAGCTAAGGCATGTATTATAAAGTTTAACAATGATAATAAATTATCTAAAAAAAAAAAAAATGATAAACAAATGAAGGTAACGTAACGGAAGTAATATAAAAGAAGAACCGAGTCGAGACTCGAAAGTGATTCGGAAGTCAAAAATACAAACTTGTCGTGACAGTGTGACACAAAAGCTCCAGCTACCGGCAAGCATGAAGAAGATCAAGACCAGCAAGAGAGCCTTTCTTCCTGGCCATGGCGATGGCCATTGTTTATCCCTGTTTTTCTTGCTTTTCTTCTTTCCCTCAGTTTCAATTGCAGCAACAACTACAACAGCACAGCCTCTTTACAAGGATCCCAATGCTCCGGTCGAATCCCGGGTGTCGGACCTCCTCTCTCGCATGTCTTTGTCAGAAAAGATCGGCCAAATGGCCCAAATCGACCGCTCTATCGCCTCCCCAGATGTCCTCCGGGATCTTGCCATCGGTTTTTTCCTACATCTGTTCTTGCCCTGTAATTCCGGATACTTTATGAATTTTAATAAGCTTCAAAGAAGTATTATAAGAAACGGGTTTGTCTCAGGGAGTGTGCTCAACGGCGGTGTTACCGCTCTGGCGCCCGATTCCACTCCGGCCATGTGGGCAGACATGATCGATGGATTCCAAAAAGCTGCACTGTCCACGAGGCTCGGAATTCCCATATTTTATGGCACCGACGCCGTCCACGGCCACAACAATGTCTTCGGTGCCACTGTCTTCCCCACAACATCATCCTCGGCGCCACCAGGTATTTCAGCGATTCAGAGTTTATTCTCGTATCTTGAAATCTTCCCAAAGAAACAGAAATTAGTAATAAATTAAACTCTGCCGATTTTCTTTTTGGCTATAGGGATGTGAATTTGATTACGAGAATCGGAAAGGCGACTGCTTTGGAGATCCGAGCAACAGGGATTCCGTATACCTTCGCTCCCTGCTTGCCGTAAAGCCATTTCTAATTTTCCATTTCCGTTGTTTAGCACACGAGACAGGCAGAGAAGCTTTAAGGGTAATTTGGTCATATTGCTTTAGGGATGAGGGTTTATCGCTCATTTTACAGGTTTGTAGGGACCCAAGGTGGGGCCGGTGCTACGAGAGTTACAGTGAAGACACAAACATCGTGACACGAATGGCCAAGATCATACTAGGGCTGCAGGGTGCCCCACCTCTTAATCACACCGAGGGTTACCCCTTTATTGCCGGAGGGTAAGCTTATTGGGATTTGTTTTTGATTTCTAATATTTAATTATTTACTAGCGGGAAAGGGTCATTTACAAAAATATTCCTAATAGTTTTTTGAATTTGCTAAAATCTATCCTATAATTAAAATTTTACTAAAACAAAATTTATAATTTGCAATGGATTTAATCAATCTTCTATTAGATGACAGTGTTGACCCTAATATTCATTTAAATAAATTCAATCAAAAGAAAATAAAAATAAAAATACCATTTTTGTATTTTACAAGACACGGGCAACCACTCTATTGGCTATATCTGGTTAATTTTGTTTTTTTTTGTATAAAAAAGGGATAAGGGTATTTTTGGAATAAAAAATCATGGGCCTAATGGCAAAACAAACACTCCTTAATGAAAGGTTGATTAAGTAAATAGGTTGTAAAATATATAGGATGTTTTAAGTACATATGTAAAACTATAAGATGTGTTCTAGTAAATGACGCTAATAGAATCAATGAGAGTATACAATTGTTTTATATTTTCTTTTTAAATAATTAATAATTATTCATATTTTATATACTACTTTTAATAATTTTTTATAATACAAAAATAACAGTAATTAATTTCAGTTAGGTTTATTCATCAAACTGAAGAAATTAACCAATCCGATCAACTCGACCCGAGTTGGTCGGTTTTCTAGTATTTTAGGTTGGCTTTGGTTAAAAAATTTCCCAATTTGACCAAGTTGGATCAATTTCACTTTGGCCATTTGTAAACCAACCAAAATCGAATGGCCTAACCATGGATATATATTAATATTTTATATTTTAAGTATAATTTAATATGGAAAAGCAGAAAATTTCCCAAATTTCTTAGTCTAAAATGTTTTATATCATAAATCTAATTTTTAAATTTATTTTTTAATAATTGCATTATAATTTTTAAAATTAAATTAAATTTTTAATTTTAAATCTTTTGAACCGACTGACCAAATGAAAAAATCGACCCAACTCGATACAACTTGAGTGGGTCGATTTTCACAAAAGGTCAATCAATTTCAACTGACCAACTCCCCAACCTAACCATGTCAATTTGGTTGGCCAAATAGCCTACGACCGAACCAAACCAACTCATAAACACTCATAATTTCAGCTAAACTAATAGTCTCATCTTTGATAAATAACAATAGTTTAATCTCCAATAATTATTGAAAATTTATAGCAAAAAATCATAATTATTGATAATGAAAAAATACAATAAGTACTAAAAATATATTAACTTAGTCAATAAATAGTATAATCTCAAATAATAGTTTAACTTATTAATCAATAAGTTATAACAAAAATACAATAAGTACAATAAAATTCACTAATAGTAGTTTAATCTCCAATTATTATTGAAAGTTTTCTATTAAATACAAAACAAAATAAAGTTATACATAATCATTGAAAATACATTTATCACAAAAACAACAAATAATTATTGAAATACAATAAACATTAATTTTAGTATATATAATTATATAATAAATACAGATTAATTAAATTGTTATTAATTTTAGGTGAAATTAATTATTTACAATATTATGTAAAAATAGTAAATTATTATTAATTTCGATATTGTGTTATAATTATTTTTGTACTTTTCAGAAATTTTTTAAATTTATTACATAATTTCTTTATTTTAACTATTTAGGATCTAGTTATGTTAAATATTTAGTTATTTAAAATACCCAGTTATTTGCATACTTAAATAATATGTAAAATATTATTTATTTATGGAATTTAATTATCCATAAAATTATATTTTATACTATTATTATATAATTTCATTATTAATTTTGTAATATATTAAATTATTATTAATTTCAATATTATGTTATAATTATTTTTCTGCTTTATAGAAATATTTTAAATTTGTTACATAATTTCGTTATTTTAACTATTTAAAATCTAGTTATGATAAATATCTAGTTATTTAAATATTTAAATAATCTATAAAATATTAATTTTTTTTATTTGCATTTTATTTATTTAAAGCTATTGCACATTATTAAATGTTTGAAAAACATTTAAATTGCTGATCCAAAAAAAAAAACATAATTTAAATTGTTAGTACATAATTTTGTGATATATTTTGTAAAAATATAAAATTATTTATTAGATAATTTCGTTATTTTAACTATTTAAAATATAGTTATGATAAATATTTAAATAATCTACAAAATATTTATATATTTTTTGTTATTTGAATTTATTTATTTAAAGCTATTACATATTATTAAATATTTGAAAAGCATTTAAATTGATAATTTGGAAAAACATAATTTAAATTGTTAGTACTTAATTTCGTGATATATTTTGTAAAAATACAAAATTATTTTTTATGTTTTTAATAAATGTTTTAAAGTTATTATATAATTTTGTTTGAATATTTAAATAATTATTAAATTTTTTATTCCAAACTTTCTTTAGATAGATATAGATAAAAAGTAGGGAAGAGGATAAATATGAATTAGAGATAATTATGGAGAAAGTGGGGGATGTAGTTTAGGATAAATTTTTGGAGAAGAGATTATTTAGGTTATTCATAAAGTGCATCTGATTGGTTGTTTCAAAAATGACATGGAATTTATAAAACAAAAAATTCAAAAAAAGGAGAAAATTTCTTAACCGCTTTGTTTTAATATATATATATATATATATATATATATATATATATATACATATATATCACAAGTCACAAATACTTGTCCTTTCCTTTCTTACTCTTGTAGGGACTCGTGTGATGCAAGGGAAAATTTGAAAGATTTAATAATTTTATTTTTCATTTAATGTTGATTTATAAAAAATAATTTTTGTTAATTGAATATGAATAAATATTTTTTAATAAATTTAGTTTTATTAATAATTTGTAGTAATTTCAATAAATTTTATTATTTGTAATTGAAATTTTGATTAATTTTAAATAAATAAAAATAATTATAAAAGTTAACATTTTTATTAATTTCACTAATAATTAACAATTATGTAGGAATGACAATGGGGTGGGTCGGCACGACACGACCCACATGTGGCCCGCACAAACTACAAGTCGTGATGTGTTGGCTCACGAGGCGTCCTGGGCTATGCCTCCCTCCTCTAGGATAATTTGGGGGGTCAGTTCGGCACGGCCCACGGCTCGAACACGCACGAGCCCATGTTGTGCCGTGGGACGGGCTAGTCCATAGGTCGGGCCTTGGGCTAGGCCATGCCGCACACTAAGCCAAGCTCAAGGCAAGGCACCCACTCCTCGCCCAAGGTTTTTAAAATTGGACCGGATAGGGAACCGTTCTAGGGTTGAACGATCTGATTGTTTGGTCCAAACGGATGACCAGCTCTGACAAAAAAAAAATTAGAAAAACAAAAAAAAAGCCAAAAATTGTTGTTCAGGTTGACAGTTCGACTGCCTAGGTCAGCGGTTCGCTAACCAAATAAACGGTTTTTGGACAACAAGCAGTTTTGAGTATCAACCACATGGTAAATTTCTAAAAGTACACTAAATTGTCTTTAATATTCAGAAATGTAATTTTATGAAAATTTTGGAAAATTTATTGTACTTGTGTAATTTTGAAAATTTATTCAAATTTATTAATTTTTTATTAAATATTTTTTTTTCTTTTTAAATGGTTTACTTACGTAATTATACTAATTTATCTTATAATTTCTAATATAAACAAACCAATAATTTCCTTTCTCCAATATTATGCTAATTTATCTTAATAATTTGTGTAATTATTTGTTCAAATTATAGTTTTCCATTTCCCATAGTCATTTATCTTTAATAATTTTCAATGTAAATTACATAATTTTTCAATGGTTTTCCAAAATCTATCAAATGTAACAAATTTTCCTAAAATTTCCAAAACATTCTAATAATTTTCAATAATCATTTAATGCATTTTAAATAAACTTTCAAATACTTTATATCTTTTAATTTCAAAAATGTTATTTTACAAAAATGTAGTTTTATGAAATTTTTTGAAAATTTTATTACATTTGTGTAACTATGGGGATTTATTAATTTTTTTTTAAATTGTTATTAAATATATTTTCTATTTGGTAGTTTACTAACAATTACACTAATTTATCTTTTATCTTTCAATATAAATTAATTAATAATTTCATTTTCTAACATTATAATATTTTGTTCCCCCATTTGTATTTGGTTATCAATTATAATAATAACAGTAACTAAAATTTTATACTTTTTTATAATTGTTAAATATAATTTTCAATTTTATAGAAATTAGTTAAAGAGTTTTCAATTTCTATAAAATATTGTTAATGAGTTAATTAATAACAATTAATTTTTGGTAATTTACTGAACCGTACTAATAAGAATATTTAATTTTTGATAATTTACTAACCGTATTTATTAACTTTTGGTAATAACACTATTTAATATTTATTGAATATGGGTGGGATTAAATAATAACCATATTTAACTATTTATTAATTAATATGAATATTTTAAATGAGGGAGAGCGGATATAGATTGGGGGGATGCATTTTAGGAATTGATTAAGGAGTGGGGCAACATGATACTTTCCTATTGGTTTAAATGAGATACCTTAGGAGAGATTATAGGAATATTTTTAGGTATTTGGGTGACATGGCTTAATAGGAGTGGTGGGAAGGGTAGAGGAGAGAAAGTCAAAGAAAATGAAGGGTGGGGATAATGGAGAAAGGAGAGGCATGGTGACGGGGACCCATGCTTTGTTAAACGAAAGTTAAAACAATAGAAATACATAAGAGTATATAATTGTTTTACATAAGAGCATATTAATATTTATATTTTAAATTTAATTTTTTAATACGGGAAAGTAGGAAAATTCCCATATTTGTTAGTCTAAAATATTTTATTTCATAGATTTAATTTTTGTAATTTATTTTTTAATAATATCAATGTAATTTATGAAATTTAAAGTTAATTTTTAAATTTAAATAGTTTGAACAAACAAACTAAACAGAAAATAGACCCAAATCGATATAACCCGAGTTGGTGGGTTTTCGCTAATGGTCAATTGGTTTCGAGTGACAAATTGCGGACTTGACCAGATTGATTTGGTTGGCGAAACAACTTGCAACTGAATTGAACCAATCATTGAACACTCCTAATTTCAACTAAATTTATGGTCTAATCTCTAATAAATAGCAATAGTTTAATCTCCAATAATTATTGAAAATTTATAGAAAATGTACACAATCATTGAAAATAAGTTTATAATGAAAATATAATTGATATATAATAAAAATACAATAATTACAAAAATATAATAAATACTGAAAATAGACTAAATTAGTCAATAAATAGTGTAATCTTAAATAATATTTAATCTCTAATAAGTATTGATCTATAAATTATAAAAAATATATAATTACTAAAAATAAATTTATAACAAAAATACAAGAAATACAATAAATTAAATTTCAAATGTTAAATAATAGTTGTTTAATCTCCAATAAATATTGATAATTTTTTATTAAATAAGGAAAATAAAAATACATTTATAAATAATTATTGAAAGCACATTTATAAAAAAAAAGAAAAAACAATTAATAAAAATAAAATAAATATTAATTGTAGTATATATAAGTATATAGTGAAAAGTGTTATTGAATTTAATAATCCATAAAATTATAATTGTACTATTATTACATAATTCATTATTAATTTTATAAATTATTAAACTATTATTAATATGAATATTATGAATTATATTATAATTACTTTTCTACTTTTAGGATTTTTTTTAAATTATTACATAATTTCATTATTTTAACTATTTAAATTTTTGTCATGTTAAATATCTTGTTATTTAAATATTTAAATAATATGTCAAATATTTAAAAATTTTCATTATTTGAATATTATTTATTTTAATGTTATTACATAATATTAAATATTTTCTTATATTATTTAGTTATTTTTATTGTTTTTTATTTAAGATTTTTAGTTATTGAAATATTTAAATAATGTTTTATTTTTAATGTTAAATTTTTATTATTTGAATAACATTTAAATTGAATAATTCCTAAAATTATAATTTATATTGTTAATACATAATTTCATGATGAATTTTGTAAAAATATTGAAGTATTAATAATATGAGTATTATTAAATCTATTAATTTTTGTGTTTTGAATAAATATTTTAAATTTAGTATATAATTTCGTTATAACATTTAAATAGTTCTGAAATTTTTTAATTGAAGGTTTCTTTAGATAGATATAGTTAAAAAGTGTGGTGGGGGGGGGGGGGAGGATAAATAAGAATTAGAGATAGTTTAGGAGATAATCTATCAACTAAATTAGAGATAATTTAAGAGATAAATTGGGGTTAGAGATAATTTAGGAGATAAATAGGAATTAGAGAGGATTTAGGAGGAAGTGGGGAAAAGTGGTGCCACTTGGCTAAACATTAGAAAAGCAAATCCCTATTTCTTTATGATTGTTAGAAATAGTCAAGCATATGTGATTTACTTATTGGTTTAATGGGCAATTATGTAGAATTAAAAAAATAAAAAAATTCAAAAAAACAAAAAAATTAGAAAGAGGATTTGAAACAAGGAGAGGTATGATGACATGGACAGACCAATTTTAATATATGTATATATATAGAGAGAGAGATTGGATTGGGCCCATCCCTTCCCTAGTCCCACCTAAAATTGAATTAACATGATGACAAAGGTGGGGCCCAGACTTTTAGTATGTTTGTATGTTTGTATGGACGGTGAAAGATCTATATATATATATATATATATATATATATACAAAACATGGATTCGTGGAAGCTGGACGTTTGGTAAATGGCATCTCCACGAGTGACAAAGTGTCCTGTATTACTACTCCCCACCCCTGTCTCTCTTTGCCACGGTTTTTGGGTTAACGGTTCGATTGTCCTATTTGGATGGATGATCTGTTCTAACAATAAAAATTAAAGGCAAAAAATTATGGAACTGTTCTGACTATCGGTTTTCAGGTCAACGGTTCGAATGGATAGCCCATTATGACAACAAAAGTTACAGGCAAAAGAATTGAGTGTGAGAGGTCCATTAAGCAGTATCATACGTGTTGTGTCATTTGAACGTGTGACTCATACGTTATGAAAATGGAATCGTTTTGGCCACCGGCTTTCGGGTCAACGGTTCGATCGTTTGGTTTGAACAAATGGCCCATTCTAACAAAAATTAAAAAAAAAAATAAAAAAAAAAACGACCAAAAACCATTGAACGGGTCGACTGCTTGGGTCAATGGGTCATTGATCTATTCAACGGTTTTTGGCCAGGGACCGGGATTGGGGTAAAACAAAACTGGTTGCTTGGATGATTCCCAATTAAAAACAGTGGTTCGTCCATCCGATTCGAACGGATGGCCTATTCTGACAACAAAAATTAAAAAAATTAAAAAAATGGCCAAACACCATTGAACGGGTCAACGAGGCGATGGTTTGATCGCCTAGGTCAATGGGTCGTTGATCGATTCAACGGTTTTTGGCTAGGTGCCGAAATTGGGGTAAAACGGAAATGGTTGCCTAGAAAATTCCCGGGCAAAATGTTTGTCCATCCGAGTCAATAGCGGTTCGAAAACCATGGTTTTTTATGCTTTTGGATTTTCACTATTCAAATTTATTCTATTGTGGCTTTATTCGAGCGTGTGCGGCATGGTTTTTAAAATTGACCCGATGATCGAACCGGTTATCGGGTTGAATGGTCCACCTGTTCGAACTGAACGCTCGGCCCATTCTGACAAAAAAATAAAAAAAATAAAAAACGATCAAAACCGTTCAAACGGTTTGAGCGGTTAACTGTCCTATTCAGCGGTTTGCTGACCAAAATCAACGATTTTTGGGGAAAATGGAACCGGTTAGGTGACCGGTTCCTGGTTTTTTTTCTTTTTTTTTTTTGTATTTGGCCTTCTTCTTCAAGATCCTCAAAAACGGCTTAGGGTTTACCACCATTTTATTTCTTCCATTTTGTTTCTTTCTTTAGGTTTTCTTGTGCAATGTATTTTTTTAATTTTCTTATAAGACGATCTGCTTTGTCTCTTTCTTTGATTGCATGTATCTTTAGCTCCATCTCAAAACGGAACTTTGGACTTGATTTTCTGGTTTTTTTCCTTAGTTTTTCCAATTTGGTGGATTTACCACCCTTTTTTTCTGTGTTTAAGGTCACTTTGGATTTGTCTTTCAAGATTTTGGAATCCCTTGCAATGTCCACCCTTCCATTGATCGTCCGGTTCGAATGAATGGCTCGTTCTGACAACAAAAAATATAAAATAAAAATGGCCAAAACCATTGAACGGGTCAATGGTTCGACCACCCGGGTCAACGGGGCATTGACTGATTCAATGATTTTTGGCCAAGGACCGAATTTGGTGTAATGGAACCGATTGCCTAAACGGTTCCCGGGCCGAATAATCCTACCGTCTGGGTGAACTAGGAGTTCTCGATGTAAAACAAAGAACAACTATAATGATCTCTTTATATAAGTTTCATGAATTGAGTATTTATAATTGTAAATTTCTTATTAATAAACCATTATCCTTTTAATGTTGCAAATACCAATATTACAAATTCCATTCCACCCCCTGCCAAGCAGGGACCTCCGGTAATGAATTGAAAAAAAAAAATGGCAGGGGAGGGAGAGTGATGGCGTGTGCAAAGCACTACACAGGGGACGGTGGGACGGAGGGAGGGGTGAACGAGTAAAACACGGTGGCGAATTACACGAGTTGGTTAAGAGACGCTCTGGCCATGGGAGTATCAACGGTGATGGCGTCTTATTCCAGCTGGAATGGGGCCAAGATGCACACCAATCATTTTCTCCTCGCTCGTGTGCTCAAAGAGGAGATGTCTTCCCAGGTAATTTGCTTTACCTTCTTTTTTTTTTCTTTTTTGTTGGGGACACAGGATCCTTAAACGCGTATAACCTAACTTGCCACGTGTCTAACCTAACTGCATGTAGAGGAGTTGTCCGCTTGAAACAAAGAATAAAGTAGTTGGAATTTGGAAATAAAAAAAAAATACAAGCAAGTGCATTTAGTGATGGCTTTCGCATCCTTTAATTTGCCTTTGTTTTAATACAATAACTTTTGTATATATTCAATAAATACTATAAGTGTAATGATTCAGTGTCTGATGCATTGTTTGTTGGCATTGGAGAACAGGGTTTCGTGATATCAGACTGGGAAGGGGTTGATAGGGTTACCAGTCCACCAGGTTCAAACTACAAGGACAGTCTGAAGGCAGCGATCAATGCGGGGATTGACATGGTCATGATCCCTTTCAAATACCAGAGGTTCATAACAGATCTTACAGACCTTGTCACAACTGGCCAGGTTCCAGTGTCAAGGATCGATGATGCTGTCCGGAGGATACTCAGAGTCAAATTCATAGCTGGACTATTCGAGCAGCCCATGGCAAATAGATCCCTCCTTGGCTTGGTCGGACAAAAGGTCTACCCACATTACCAACTTCTAACAGACTTACAGTATTGTTTGTGTATATATGATAGTTTTATCACCATCACTGTTGGCAGACTCAGACCAGTAAAACTGTGACCCATTGAGATTTCTGGTTTTCTGTGTGGCTTGAGTCTGACCCATTGAGATAACATTTGTCTCAATTTATTTGCGTTTAATTTGTTTCCTCTCCCCAGAGGCATAGAGAATTGGCGAAAGAAGCTGTTAGGAAAAGCCTTGTTTTATTGAAGAATGGAAAGGATAAGCAAATGATGCTGCCCTTGGACAAGAAAGCCCCCAGAATTCTCGTAGCTGGAACACATGCTCATAATATTGGATACCAATGTGGGGGATGGACTGTAACGTGGCAAGGGTCTTCAGGAAATATCACCATAGGTACGAACTATATGAAAATTCCTTCCCTCAACATTCTGTTCATCTATTGTCTCTACCAAACCAGACACACAGAGAAACCCAAAGTTCTCAAGGCTCTACTTGTTTGCGGTACAAATCTGAACCAGATACAAATTTTGCGCCTGCTTCAGTTTTGCATCAATTTGTTGGTTTACATTTCTACCTAATGCAAAATTTGTAATTTTTTTCTCATTTCCACTTGTTCGCAATGCAATTTTGCATCTAAAAATCTAATGCAGAATTTTCACCACCTTTGTCCAATTTTGTTTCTCTCTCTCTCTCTCTCATAATATGAGGGGATCATATCATTTTAATTCCTGCCTTATTCCTCCCAACAAGATAACCTTTCTTCATGCATTTGATAACGTCGGATCACATCATTTTAATTCCTATTTTACTTTCACAGTCAGTCCATCTGCACTCCCCTACAGTTACACCAGTGCAACAAACAAACAGAGCCTAAGGAATTTTGTGGAAGTTCACAAGCACTTTCCCTCAACTTTCTGTTTCTCTCCATCAAACAAACATAAACATAGCCCAACTATTATACAAAGGAAATAACATAAACAATCTTGTACAGGAACCACAATCCTAGAAGGGATTAAGAATGCAGTTAGCAAGCAAACTCAAGTAGTATTTGAGGAGAAACCAGACAAACAATTCTTGAACAAGAACAGGGATTTTTCATATGCCATGGTCGTCGTCGGAGAACTTCCATATGCCGAGACTTCTGGTGACAGCAAGAATCTCACGCTAGCACTTGATGGTGGTGAAACGATCAAAACTGTCTGTGCAGAGATAAAATGCTTAGTGATCATTGTATCAGGTAGGCCGGTAGTTATAGAGCCTTATATGGATGTGATAGAGGCATTGGTGGCTGCGTGGCTCCCAGGGAGTGAAGCAGGGAAGGGAATTACAGATGTTATATTTGGGGACTATGATTTCCAAGGTAGGCTTCCGAGGACTTGGTTCCGGCGAGTGGATCAACTGCCGATGAATTTTGGCGACCCACATTACAATCCGCTGTATCCACTTGGATTTGGCCTTGAAATGAAGCTTTCATCGCATACAAGGGCTAGGATATCATCATCATCATCTTCATCTTCTTCTTCTTCGGAATCATTTTGTCATTAGCTTGATTTGTCATGCTTAATCAATGGTCTGGTTGATTCTGGGGAATGTGTTTATTGAATTGTATTTGTTTAGTGTAAAATATGTGCAATTTGTTTGTGTTTATTGAATTGTATTTATCTATGCAATATGGGCTGGGCTCAAGGAGTTGAACTTAAGGTTTTTCAAACTTCACTTTGGGCTTGGCTCATTAGTTTGAACCCAGCTAAAGAGTACTGGGAATTAGTTTTAGGTTGAAATATTGTGTAACCTTACCCAATCAAAGTCAAAGAAGAATCAATGTATCATTCCAATCTTTTTGTGACATTATCTACAAATAGATAATCCTATTATAGTCATGGGCTGGGTTCATTGCAATGAGCTAGGACTCCACAAAGTGGCAGTCTTAAACATCTTTTTATAGTGTTCCATTTAGCTCCTCCTCTAAATAAAAAGAAAAAGGAAAAAGTATTAGCATACTAATAAAATATAGCTCATATTAATGAAAATAGAAAAGTAAATAATATATTGAATGATGAGAATAATTCAATATTACCTAAGACTCGCTACCATTCTTAACTTCATACTCATTTTTATCAGTAGAAGATTTATTCTTATGCAGTAATGCATTAACAGAGCTTCTTTACTTGATAAGTTGAAATTCAATTACATTTAGAATGTGTGCATGTAGCCAATCTTAAAGACAAATTTATACTTCCACAATTTTTGGTTCGACTAAACCCCAAAACTATTCCGCTACCCTTCTTCCAGTACAAATGCCAGATTTTGACATTTTATTATAATATGAAATAGACAAAACATTGCGTGCCAATTTGCAAGTTCTTGATTCTTCACTGCATCCGTCTTCCACCATTTCATCTGCCATCCTATTCCTTGCTTCCTCCAAATAGTTCAGTAAAATGGATAAAGAAAATGGCAACCTTTAGAAAGTTCCAGGTTTTATACACTCCAATGCAATTCAATCCTAAGAAACAACTAAAAGTTAGTAGTACAAACGCAACAAAAAAAAAAAAAAAAAACCTACAGAGAGAAAAAAGAAAGAAAGAAAATCTTGGAAAGAGCTAATTTTTCATGCTGCACAAGAGAGCAGCATGTAGAGCAAATTATCAGTAGATAGAGGCTTAGAGCCCAAGTCTAAAGTCTAATTTGAATAAGCCACAATAGATACATTGTAGAGCTGTGTTGTAACAATTAGCTGATGAGTTTACTCTGTTTTGATACTAATCAATCTAATTGCAACCCATGTATACACAAAATATATATATATATATATATATATAGGTTATCAATAGATGTTAGAGTACCTTCAGTTAGAACCGTCTACAAAATTATATTAATTGGACGTGTTATTGAAACATAGCATGTGAATCAAATCCATTAACAGAAAATCAATAAGAATTAGAAATAATTTTGGCTTGATTAATCTAAACAACTCAAAAGGAATTCGACATTAGGGTATGCTAGCATTATCTATAGACTGTAGCTTCAGAAATAATTAATCTAAAACCTTCACAACATTGCACTTTCTACCATCTAGAAGCAACAACTTCTAGATAGTCTAACCGTTCCTGTGAAGCTGTGACCTAATGACCAAAATGGTTTTGTCCTGTCCAAATCTGACAACATTGTTATAAGGCTATGTGAAAATTCCTTTGGAACTTTCCCTCATCATTCTGTTAATCTCTAGTCTCTACCAAACCAGACACAGAGAGAAAAAGAAAGTTCTCAAGGCTCTGTTTGTTTGCTGTACAAATCTGAATCAATACAAATTTTGCACCCGCTTCAGTTTTGCATCAGTTTGTTGGAGTGCATTTTTACTCAATGCAAAATTTATACTTTTTGTTTCATTTGCACTTATTGGCAGTGCAATTTTGCATTTCAAAAATTAATGCAGAATTTGCAGCACCTTTCTCCAATCCTGTGAAGGGATCACATCATCTTAATTCTTGCCTTATTCCTCCCAACTAAATAATCTTCTTCATGCCTTCTTTCTGTGGGATTACATCATTTTACTTTCCCAAACAAGCAGGATAGCTTCAAAATTAGGGCTGCAAATAAGTCGAATCAGATCTGATTTGAATCCGATACCGATTCGTTAAGAGGCAGATTCAGATGTCCCTCTTGATCCTAACAAATCGGATCGGATTGAAAAAGCCAATCCATTAATTTAACGGATCGAATTCGGAGATCAGATCCACTATGACCCGATTTGATCCATTAATTATGAAATATTATATATTATATATGCATATTCTATATATTATTTATATAATTATATAATATATATTATATTTTTATATTTTTTATATTATATAAATAATATAATATATTATTTATATTACATAATATAATTATAATTATAATCAAATCAGATATCCAATAAAACATTCAAATTCAAACTCGAATCATGCTTTTGAAAATCCGACGAATCCTTATTGAATTCGGATCAGTCAGATTTTCTTAGCAGATCAGATCGGATAATGTCCTTACCGAATCCGATCATTTGCAGCCTTAATCAAAATTGAGGCAAAAGTAAACTAGAATTTATAGTCGTTCCATTTGCACTCCCTTACATTTACACCAGTTCAACAAACAAACAGAGCCAAAGGAATTTTTGGAAGTTGAACACAAGCACTTTTCCTCAACTTTCTGTTTCTCTTCATCAAACGAAACGTAAACATAGCCCAACTATTATATAAAGGAAATAACATAAACAATCTTGTACAGGAACCGCAATCCTAGAAGGGATTAAGAATGCAGTTAGCAAGCAAACTCAAGTAGTATTTGAGGAGAAACCAGACAAGGAATTCTTGGATAAGAACAGAGATTATTCATATGCAATTGTCGTCGTCGGAGAACATTCATATGCTCAGACTTCTAGTGATAGCAAGAACCTCACACTAGCAGTTGATGGTGGTGAAACGATCAAAACTGTCTGTGCAGAGATAAAATGCCTAGTGATCATGATAGAGCCTTATGTGGATATGATAGTGGCATTGGTGGCTGCTTGGCTCCCAGGGAGTGAAGCAGGGAAGGGAATTGCAGATGTTATATTTGAGGGCTATGATTTCCAAGGTAGGCTTCCGAGGACTTAGTTCTGTCGAGTGGACCAACTGCCAATGAATTTTGGGGACCCACATGTTGGAATTCAAGTATGACGGTATGAGTAAGTTGAAGTGAATCCCACATTGGGGGGTTAAGCTTAAGCTTTTGGGTAATATGTGGTGTCCCTCTCTTGTGTACAACACCTCGGTTTTGATGACTCCCATCAATGCTCATGCGGTATATATCATAGTTTTTAACATTTCTCTTAAATTCACAACTTTTCAAAATGTCTAATACTCACTATGTCAATAAGTTTTTATTTTCCAAAACTCACCTTCCGTTAGTGCACCCTTAATACTTCTTAATAGAGGTGTCATGTCAGCATAAATAACAATTTTCGTGAACAAATTACCCTTCAATGGTGAGTTAGAGGAAAAATTGTATTTTTCAGTTTTCAATTTTCTTGTTTTTTTTCCATTTTTTATGTTTTGTTATAATTTCTGTTTTTAAAATTTTTCCATTTTCTACAATCTATAATTTTTAGGTGTTTTTTCTACAGTTTTTATTTTTTTATTTTGTTTTTCAATTTTTATAGTTTCTATAATTTGAAAATAATTTTTTATTTTGTTTGCAATTTCTATAATTTTTTGTAATTTCTATGTTTTTATGTATTTTATATTTTAAAATATTTTTTAAACTTTTTCCTTTTTTCATATCTAAATATTAAAATGGTAATATATTAACACCTGTTAATTTATTTTGTATATATTTTATATTTTTCTATGAAGATTAAAATGGTAATATATTAATGCCCATTAGTTTGTTTAACGCCAAGTTAGTGACATGGTGGGTTTTAGACATTTTAAAAAGTTATAATGAGTTTAACAGAAATGCTGAAAACTCATGGCGTTCTTAGACAATTTCCCATTGAACTGTATTTATTAATGCAAAATATATGCAATTTGTTTGTGTTGGGTTGAAGTCCATGATAGACCCATTTTTATCTATCAATATGGGCTGGGCTCAATGGAGTTGTACTTTGATGTATTTCAAACCTCAGTTTGAGCTTGGCTCATTACTTTGAACCCAACTAGAGTAGAAATAGTTTTGGGTCGAAATATTGCGTAGCCTTACCTAATCAAAGTCTAGAAGAATCAATGAATCATTCCAGCTCTTTTCTTTGACAAATAGTGACCCCCCAACTTGCAACGACTGACCTTACATCATCAAACTTAAATCATTTTTATTATAGACATTGCACTTCCTCTCTCTATACGAAATTTGAAACACACTTCATCTCAACTTAAATAATTATACTGTAGATCGTAGATATGGGAATGTTAAATTTAGGGGCCTTGGGCATTTAGTTGCATTCCATATATTTTTCATAACGAAGATGCGGTTTAAAGTCCAACAATCATTAGGGGTGAGAAAAAAAAATCGAAAAATGAATTGATCGAAACTAAATGGAAAAATTGGTTAATCGAATCAGTTGGTTTGGTGTTTTTAAAAAATCAAAGGTACTGATTTCGGTTAACTAATATAGAAAATCGGCGATTAATCAAACCAATAGATTCATATCTGAAAGAGGTTGACAATAAGTTCTTTCAAAATTGACTATTTGTCCCTCTATTAGAGGTGTTCTAGAAATGTCTGCGATCGAGTAAATAGCTCTACGAACGAATGGATCAGATCAAATTGGAAAATGGAAAGATTTGTACAAGTTATACGTTTCGTCACCACTTTGTGGAAAATCGTTAGGTATGAATAAGTTAGATACCTGTGACTCGATTGGTGAAATAGTATCTCTCTCCAAAAAAGCATATATATTTATGTATATTATATATCATATATTATAAATTAATAAATATGCATTATATATAAATATATATATTTATTTATAATTTTTTATTATTTTATAAAAATTAAAAAACTAAATACCGATGAGTCAAACTGATGGTTTATCGTACCGGTCAACCGAACTAATTGACTTTGGTTCGATTTCAGTTACCGATTTTTCAAAAACTGGTAATACCGATTCGTTTACAAAAAAAGCCCACGGTTCGGTTACAGAACCGTGAGTACCCCTAACTATCATCGTCTTTGAAAGAAAAAAGTTATATGCAAATAGCAAAGTGTTTAATAATGTGATGTTATACTGTTCATAGAAAAAGTAACGGCCCCTATCAAGAATTTAGGGGTTGATTAGTACAAAAAATCCAAGAAAATCAAGAAAATTACAAGACAGAAAAGAAAATCAAGTAAAAGTGGATTAATCAATTAAGGGCATCATAGAGAGAGAGAGAGAGAGAGAAAGAGGGGTTTGATCATGGGCTGGGTTTAGCATATAACCTATAAGAATAAACACATAGATAATCCTATATAGTCAGGCACATAGATAAACCTATTATACACTTCACAAAATAGTAGTCTTCGACTATCCAACTTCAACTACAAACTAGGAAGCTCAATGAGCTAGAACTCCACAAATTGACAGTCTTTAAACATCTTTCTAAGGTGTTCCATTTAGCTTCTTTAAATAAAAAGTATTAGCAGACTATTAAAATATAGCTCAAATTAATGAAAATAAAAAAGTAAATAATATATTGAATGAGAAAAATTTAAGGGAAAATCTATGATGCTGGAAATGCATGATACCAGAAAGGCTTTGGCCAAATTATAACCTTTCATGAATTTTGATGAAAATCCACCTGATTGGTTACCACCTTTATGATTCTAATCGATTAGTTGTAAGTTTTTTTGGTATCATGTTTTTCTGATATCATAGTTGAACCAATAATTCAATATTACCTAAGACTTTCTATCATTCTTAACTTCATATTCATTTTTATCATTAGAAGATTCATTCTTATGCATTAATGTATTAAAATAATTTTGTATTAAAAAAGTTGAAATTCAATTACATTGAAACTATTTACATGTAGCCAATCTTAAAGACAAATTAATATTTACATACTTTTGGCTTGATTAAAGCCCAAAGTTATTCCACCACCTTTCCTCCAATACTAAATGTAGGCTTTTAACACTTTAGTTGTGATTAAAATAAACAAACATCGCGTGCCAATTGCAAGTTCTTTTTACTTCATTGCACCATTCTTCCACCATTTCAAGATATCCATTTCATGTCATGCTATTCCTTGCTTCTTCCAAATAAATATTCAAGATAGTTTTTCCCTTTTTCTTTCTCCATCTTTTTTTTATACCATCCCTAGAATAATTGAATAGGGCTGCAGATAAATTAGACTAAATTTGATAAAGGGTATATCCGATCTGATCCGATAAGAAATCCAACTGATCCAAATCCAATAAGAATCCATCAGATTTTTAAGAATACATTTGAATTTGAATATTTGATATCTGATTCAATTAGAACTGTAATAAAAAACTTGATGATATAATATAAATAATATATTATACTATTTATATAATATAAAAATAATGTATAGTATATAATATTTTATAACTAACAGATTGGATCAACTTGTGATAGAACGGATTAGGGTATAATGAATTCGATTTATTAGGATCACGAGAAGTATCCGAATCCAACTCTTACTAGATTGAATTCGGATTCGAATCATATCTGGTCCGACTTACTTGCAGCCTTATAATTGAATGCATGCTCGACATTACACGTTGGTAAATAGAAGGATCTATTGATGCACATTTTGCACATGTAGATTCCATTTGGTGAATGCAGACTTTTGGATACACGTTTTGGTTTAATAGTATATATTAGGTTTAGTATTCTTTTGGTAATAATATATTAGGTTTAGTAGAACATATTGTATTGTGGGTACGTACATATTGTATATAACTGGTTACTACAAACGAAGTTTACTTTATCGAATCATTTGTAGATGTTATTGATTTATGTATTTTAGAATTAAAAGAAGATTGCACGACTGTTGTTGGAAATTTGTATGAAAATAAAATAAGATGTTAAAGTTAATTTAAATTTCTATCTTTGTCAATTTATATAAATAACAATAAATAACATCATTGTTTATACATGATAAACATGACAATAGGGCAACTTATTTTTACTTCATCAAGAACACAAAGTTGTTTTTTAATCATTCCATTGTAAAAGAACATGATAGTAACTAAATTAAAACTTTATCCGTATAAATTTTAATTTTTTAATTAAATTATATTAATAATTACAAAAATTTTGTTGCAAGATAAAAACAATTATGGAACTGGATGGTTCAACATCATTTTAATTTTTATTGACATTAGTGAATATCAACAAATTTAATTCCATAAATTATGCTATTAATGATTATTTTATTGAATTTTACATAATAATGCTCATATGATTACTTGATGTAGAGATTTTTCAAATCCAATTTTTTCTAATAATAACATTTATTATAACTTACATTTATGTTCAGTAATTGAACTTCAGTTACATTAATTTATGATTTCTTACATTTTTTGAGAGGCAAATAATATAAAATGCATATTTCCTTCTATCCTTTAGTCATCAAATTGAACATTGGATTTTTTTCTAATTCAATCTAATCTCCACAAGTATTAGATTAAATTAGGTATAGGAGTCATATCATAATTAGAATTTAGAACAAAGGAGCATAATCCCTACATATTTCACATAAAAGACTGCACTGCGGCTTGCACGTTTGTAGTCTAAAAAGTAAGTTGCACAGCAAGAGTTGAATGATGTATAGTACCGCCGTTTCAATGAAATGGATTCAAATATGAACTAGTATTACCTTAATTCCCACTAACCCATGTACTAAAAAATAATAAAGAAAATTTACAAATAAACCCCTTTACAAAGTTGCTTTGACAAGCATTCCTCATGCGAAAATAATTATTTGAAGTACAAACTCTAGGATGCCATTTGAAAATAAAGTCTTGGTTGTATGTGAGTTTCATCCTACATTCTTCAAATCTGCTGCCATTTGGACTTGAATTGCAGGAGATTCATGGAGAAGTGATTCAAGCTCCCCAAAGTACCTTCCAAGTTGACAAGGACTCAAAGGTTTTTCTGGTGTAGTTTCTTCATGGGAGTTTCCTCCCAAATTGGCAACACCATCTCCTGAACTGCTAGCCAAGATGTCCTCGTGGAACAATTTAAGTGCACCGATACTTGAAATGGAATGCACAGATTCATACAAGGATTGCAACTTCTCTCTCTTTTCTAATGTTTCAACCAGCTTCTGTTTTAGGCCATCCGGTAGACAAGCTAGTACACTGTACAAGGATTCCAAACCCCAAAGTATACGGTTGAGAGTTGAGACAAGAAATGAAATTAGTTTGTGTTGAGAACAATAATTAGTATGTTCATAACAAGAATTAATATGTTCCTTACCTTGTAATTCCTCTAACAATGCCCCAGTTGTATCCGACAAGTACAGATTGTTTAAAACCAATATTGAACCCCTCCTGTGCAGAAGTTTCCTTCCCAGCCATTAGACCATCGCGGTAGCCAATCCAAGAATTCATTAAGGACCACAAAGTATCTCGAGTTTCGATTATAAAAGTGTCATTTGTGCATATATGGGCAGATTACTGGATAATCATAAAAGCATCAGAACAAGATTGAAACAAGAGATGTCAACCACCAGAAAAAGTATGGTATGGGCATGTGAAAGGGATGACAATAATATGAAGCTTTCACATTTTAATAATACAACAGTTAAAGTAACATTTTAAATAAGATGCTCGCTAAAACTGAATGGAGGGAGCTTGGTGTAAAAACCATAATCCACCCTAGATGTGTAACTAGTCAAACAAGTGTAGTACATGGACTTCAGTAACTTAACAACTTATCTCAATTACTAAACCTTTACGAACACCATAACTCCTATGTCAGATGGTCTGACCAAATAGCTTGGAAACATGATCAATACTAACTGAAGAAACCTTTTAAGGATCCAATAACAGCGCAACTATCACAACAACAATTTGTAAATAGTCCAAAAATACCATTTATTCCGTTTATCTACCACTCCATGGTCAAACTCTCCTGCCTTTACACCCTACCCCATCATGCTGTACATAACTAAGTTCCAAATACAATTACAATACTTGTACTAGTATTTACATTGCATAATAATCTCAAACCTTTATTTCACTTTCAAGTTGCCTGTGCCACCAAAATTTTCAAGAAACCAGTGTCACCTCAAAGACAATATGACTTTAACTTCCAATAACAAAACACAAACCCACTTCAGAAGAACAAAACCCATAGCCCCAAATATCAAGACATAAAAACAACAAATAAGTATCTGAAAACAAAGAGAATCATCATAAAACACAGAAAATTCTCACTTTATGCTGAAGTAAATATTTCGTACCAATTTCTTCCTCCTTTTTTCTGCTTTGTTTAAGAGAGTAATTTGGTTTTAATACACATTGAGATGATAAAGGAAAACAGGTCTGAAAATTGACCTCTTCTCAGGTATGAAATCACTTTTCAACTCTCTTTGGGAGTGTTTGAACAGTGCCTTCTAGAGTCTTGGCACTATTTATAGCAAACTTAGTAATGTTACATAACGAGGCAAAGGATACTTTGGCAGTGCGCAAGGGCAGACGGTGGCAGAATTTTTTAAAATAAATAATTGGAATAGATCCCATTACCATTAGAATTGGACATTGGCCTTTGCCTTGTGATGAGTTTAAAGGTATTACTATGAATGATTTACAAAAGAGGTTGGCAGCCAGTGATAGGGGTATCAAGCTCGAAATCAGCAAAGACAAGTAGAATGGGCAGCACCAACAGAAGGAAGACTGAAACTCAATTTTGATAGGTATAGCCTAGGTAACCCAGGGACTTCAGAAATTGGGGGAGTTGGAGTTGTTAAGGATGATAATGGCAACATGTATCTTAGTTATTCAGGTCCAATTGGATCAGAGGTGAAGAAAACATTCCCTGGGAATACAGAGCATTAATGAGGCAAGCAAAGGCACTGGACAACCCCTTGAATAGCTCATCAACTGGGTGTCCAGGTCTGCTAATGTACACTGATGCCTTGGCAAAAGAAGGGGCTGCAAGAGAGTCTTTTGTGGGGAATTCCTGAGCCACGTCTTATTGTGTAAAGCTCTTATTTTTGTTCTAAATGCTTGATTGTTGCTTAGAGAGCAATGTTGTACTTCATTGACGAGAGCTGAAGAAAACATTCCTTGGGAATACAGAGCATTAATGAGGCAAATAAAAGCACTGGACAACACCTTGAATAGCTCATTCAACTGAGTGCCCAGGTCTGCTAATGAACTGCTGATGCCATAGCAAAAAGAAGGGACTGCAAGGGAGTCTTTTGTGGGGAATTCCTGAGCCAGGTCTTATTGTGTAAAGATCTTATGTTTGTTCTATATGCTTGATTTTTGCTGAGAGAGCAACATTGTGCTCCATCCTTGCCACTCATTGTTTGGGTGGTAAAAACTTTCTCTATGAATTCAACTACATTATTATTGATTGTTACTTTAGTACAACCAACTGTTCCAGTACACACTATTAAGGAAAAAACTGAAAAAAAAAATATATAGTTGTACAAAAAACTTATATCAGAGGTTACATGTTTCAACACCTCAACATCAAAAGATATCAGTATCAGGAAATTAGCATTTTTCATTCATTAGGTGGGAGGATAACTTTGATCAAATCTACCTTAGCCAACCTTCCTGTCTACTTTACATCAGTTTTTAGGATGCCCTTGGTTATTGTGAGAAAGCTGGAAAAGATTATGAGAGATTTTTTGTGGGAGCCTGGAGAAGGGAAGAAAGATCATCTGCTCAGGTGGGAGAAGGTGTTGAAGTTGAAGGCAGAAGGGGGCTTGGGGATTGGGAACCTTAGAATGAAAAATTGGGCCCTACTAAGTGGCTATGGAGGTTCCCGAGGGAGAGCAATAGGCTTTGGCATAAACTGATAGCAAGTGTGCATGGGCTGTCAAACAATGGATGGGACACTGGTTGTCTCCAGAGAGCCACCTTGGCTACTCCTTGGAAAGCCATCCAGAGTTGTCTTCCTACATTCCTCAATCACATCAGGTAGGACTTGGTTTCCGGTCTTAAGATTAGGTTTTGGGAAGATATTTGGATTGGGGATTCCCCTTTGATGAAGATCTTCTCCTCACTTTATGTTTTGTCCTTCCTCAAAGGCAGACCAGTGACCGAGTTCATTTGCTCCTCTTCCTCTCCTTCTGAGTTAAATTGGAACTTGGGCTTTGTTAGGAATCTTAGAGAGTCTGAAATTCCCCCTGTTACCGGTTTGCTCTCTCTTTTGAATCCAGTGGTTCTTGGGGTTGGGGGCGAAGATGGCAGGCTATGGAGCCTTGGGTCTTCTGGGACTTTCACTTGTAAATCCTTCTCCCTTGTAGCTTCCTCTCCTTCACCTTCCTCTTTCCCTGTTAAAGAAATTTGGTCTTCTCCCATCCCTCCTAGAGTCAGTGCTCTGTTGGGAAGTGTATTATTGTTGTATTAATACTTGTGATAAGCTTCAGAGGAAGAGGCCAAATTGGTGTTTCTCCCCCAACTGGTGCAGCTTGTGTAAGCTTAATGGTGAGACTGCAGTCCATCTTCTAATTTCCTGTCCTTTTGTTAGCTTTATCTGGGAATGGTTTGCTTCACTTTTTGGTTGCAGGTGGCTCTCTCCTGTTAGCTTGGAAGGGATGTTCAACCCTTCTATTTGTAGGTGTTCTACTAATAGGGGTAAGCTGTTGTGGAAATGCACAAGGGCAGCAGTTATTTGGTCAATTTGGGAGGAAAGAAACTAGAATCTTTGGGGAAAAGGAGAGGAGCAAGGAAGCACTGATTGAAGTCATAACTCAAAGAGAGGCTCACTGGGTTAAGACAATTTGTTTTCAGACTTTAAGTTTGATGACTTCTTCAGGGTGTGGGGGCTATAGCAGCATCTTCTTCTAAAAGACAGATTGCAACGGTGGACTGGTCTCCCCTGCCTCGTGGTTGGTTTAAACTGAACTTTGATGGGAGTAGTGTGAGTAATCCAGGCCCCGCTGGAATTGGAGGAGCTATCAGGGATGATGAAGGTAATATATGTGCCTTCTTCTCGGGCCCAGCTGGGCAAAGTGATGTTGCATCAACAGAACTCTTAGCAGCTGTCTATGGGCTTGACAAAGAAAAGGAATTGGGTCTAGAGAAGCTAGTTATTGAAGGTGACTCCAAAATAGTTGTTGATTGGTTAAAGAAAGAGGAAGGAGTTTCATGGCACCTAAGGAATGATCTTATGAGGTTCAAAAGGCTCTCCATGGCTATGTTGATTCAAATTAATTGGATTAGAAGATCAGCCAACAGTTTGGTGGATAGTTTAGCCAAACAAGGGGTACATAGTCGCACTATGTTTTGGGTTCAGTTGTAACTTTGGGGGTTGGACAGTTGGTGTCTATTTGTAACTTTCACAACTACTTGTTTTGCCTCTTTAATTAATTTAATGAAATCTTCTTCTGGGTATTGATAAAAAAAGCATTTTTCATGAGAAAAGAATTTTTTTTTTTAAATTTCTATGGATACTGTATGGAATTCATTGTGCCTCCTTTGCCATTCCCTGTCCAATTCAGATGCCTTATTGAGTCCATTGTCAGAACCATCACATAGACTCTCATCTTCACCCCACAAGTCACTGTCATCACACTCTGAAATCAAAAGCTCTAATCAAATTTTGTTTCATCAGTGAGCATGAAAAATTTGCATGCATGGTGGACAATTAGGAGATGCTACAGTTAGGCCTGTCAATGATACACGAAAATCTGAGGCCCGATCCGACATCCATTCCAATTATCTCGGATTGGATTCAGATGTTACGATCTACATCTGATTTATAATCGGATCGGATTCAGATTTGACCCCATTCAATCCGATTATATTATAATATTTTATTGATCTTGATATATAAATTTTATATAATTATATTTAAAATTATAAAGAAATATATTTTTATATTATATTATATATGAATATATAAAAAAATAAATTCAGTATGTTATATTTATATTAATTTATTATATATAAAAGTTGAAAAGTAATTATTTTTTTTGGTATTTTAAAAAATTAAAGCAGAGTCAGATTAATCTGATCTGAGTCTGCTAGAATTCGATTTCAAATTCAAAGTCTTCAAATTCAATCAGATTTGGATGCAAGTTTTCAGTAATCAGGTTGGATTCAGATTTGGCTGAATCCGATCCAATTACAGCCCTAGCTACAGTACGAGATCTTGAAACTTCTAAATGAAATGCTTCAACTATGGTGTGTGCATGGTTGTAAAGGTGATGCAGAAAGGTAGAATTCATATATAAACTATGCATGTGCAAATCTAAAAGTGATACAGAAACATACAATTCACTTCAAACACAGAAAAATTAAATCCATACCATATGAATCACTCTGGTGACTGATGCAGGTTGACACATCACCTATTTCCCCATTCAAGGGCTTTATTGTTTCCACTGATGGGTAGAGCTTCTTAGCAAGGCTTTCCTCCATAACCACGTACCCTGCAAGAAATTTCGTAAAGGTCAACTCAGAATTAAGATAGACTTCCAAACTATCAAAAAGGTAAGCAAGCACATAAATGGAATGGGCAATCAGAAAAATTTTAATTCATTAAAATGCTATGGTTTTGGGGAAAGATGGTGTGGATGTGTTATGGGCCCACGAATAGGATCCTGTCACGGGTCGGTCCACGGGGAAAACCTCTTGTTTTCCCTTGTTCCTCCCTTTTCTTGAAGAACCTATCTTGCTGCCCTAAAAGGTGATTTGTTCAAGAGATCACCAACTCTCCTTTGCTCTCTTTCTTGACTGAAATTTTCGATGATCTTATTCAATATTCTCAGCTCCTTAAATAGGAGATTACAAGATAAGAGTCCTACTTTTAGGAAGACTCCTTGCTAATTAGAAAGACTCCCTACTAATCTATCCTACTGAACTGATAAGACAAGATAAGATAAGATAAGACTCCCTTAATCTATCCTACTGAACTGATAAGATAAGATAAGACTCCCTACTAATCCATACTACTGAACTGATAAGATAAGAACACTGAATAGATAAGACTCCTACTAATCCCTACTACTGAAAGCAGATAAGGCAAGAATACTGAATAGATAAGATAGGATGAGAAAACTAAATTGCTGCTGCTGCACTAAATTACTGCTGCTGCTGCCGGCGTCCACATCAGGATGGGTTGAAGGGTGTTCGAAAACTTGTCATTACTCGCCTACTCAGTAGTGGTGAATGGTGTGGTAAGGGATTTCTTCCCAGCTACTAGGGAGATTAAGACAAGGGGATCCCTTGTCCCCCTTTCCTTTTACCCTAGTAGCGGATGTTTTTAGTAGACTTCTCCTAAGAGCAGATATGTTGAATATCTTTAAAGGGTGGAGAATAGGCAGACTTAATGCAGTGGTGACACACTTACAGTTTTCCGACAATACAATTATCTTCTACGAGGGTGGGGATTCATTAAAGGCAAGACAGTTGAAGGAGGTGATTAAGTTGTTTGAGTTTATTTCAAAATTGCAAATCAATTTTGAGAAGAGTTGTGTGGCAGGGATAAACTTGGAGCAGGAGGAGCTAGAAGAAGTAGCAGAATCTTTAGGTTGCCCCATAGCTGCTTGGCCTTTGAAATACCTTGGGATGCCACTAGGAGACAATCCGAAAGAAAGTAGGTTCTGGAACCCAGTTGTGGAAAGGTGCTCTAAGAGATTGGCTACCTAGAAGAAAAATTATATCTCGATGGGAGGTCGAATTACTTTGATAAAATCCACTTAAGCGAAGCAAAGCACATGGAGTTCGTGCAGGCAGGTCAGTGGAGGAGATCCTTGAAGATAGAAGCAAAAAACCTCCTGTTCGAAGATATGAGAATCAAGGGGAAGGTAAGCCTGAAGGTAAGGGAAGCGAAAAAGGGTACAATATTGCTGGAAGGATTAGAAGTGATCGAGTGGCTAAGAAAGTTCATAGCTGGAGCCTGTTCAAAAGGTAAGCAAATAAACTGGCAGGATTTTAGTACACTAGAAGGGAGAAGATATGTTGTTGAATGTAAGAGGAATAGAAAGGGGTTCTTCATAGCTTTGGCTGAATTTTTTGGTAAGGGACAAAAGCAACTGGTGTGTCTACCAGCAGAAAAACAGAACCAAGGCTGGGGGGAAGTTGACTGGTTGCTCAAAGAGTTCTTAGCTCAAAGAGTAGCAAATGAGAAAAAAGCCTCCATAAGGGAGGAGAAGGCTTATCTCAATAACAGCAGGGTACAACAAGGGCCAGTGGTCATGGCAATAACAAAAGGCCATTGCAAAATGGTGGGAGGTTGTTGAGGGCCCGGGAATAGGATCTCATCACGGGTCAGTCCACGGGGAAAACCTCCTGTTTTCCCTTGTTCCTTCCTACTCGTGATGAACCTATCTTGGTGCCTTCGGTGATTTGTCCAAGAGATCACCAACTCTCCTAACTCACTCTTGACTGAATAATTAGATATCTCATTCAATAATGGGGTCTCATTAAATAGGAGATTACAAGAGTCCTAATCAAAGGGAGTCTCCTTGCTAAATAGGGAGACTTCCAGTTCTATCTTGCTAAGGATAAGATAAGCTAATCCTAATCTGATAAGCTACTAACAAGATAAGATAAGCTAAGCGAATCCTAATTTGATAAGCTATTAACACGATAAGATAAGAGATAAGAACAATAAGATAAGAACAAGCAAAATGAGCTAATCTAATCTAGATAAGGCTGCTGTTGCCGAACTGGGTAGGATGAGCATCACTGAATCCTTGCTGCTGCTGGCGGTGGGCCCGGGGCCTGTTGTTGCCGGCAGCGATGGTACGTCTTCCCGAGGAAGGCGTCCATAACATTACTCCTCTCCTGGACTACGAGCTTGTCCTCAAGCTCGAAAGCTGGATATGTGGCTTGGAACTCTGCCAATGGGATCCATGTGGCTTCTGTTGGTGGGTAGATCACACCATTCCACCAAGACTTCAAGGATTCCACGATTGAAACGAGAGCAGGTGACAGTTTTAGGCTGGGGGACTAGTTTGCCATCTTTCAAGGGTGGCAGGGAGGGAACTTGGTCCGGGGGAACACCCGTAAATGGTTTCAGAAAGGAGATGTGGAAGACATCATGAATTCAGCTAGTCTCTGGCAATTCCAGCTGGTAGGCCACACTGCCAATCCGTCGCAGAACATTGTAGGTCCATAGAACTTAGAGGCCAGCTTCGGAGCAGACTTGTGGCGCAAGGAGCGCTTCCGGTAGGGCTGGAGCTTCAACCAAACAAATTGTCCTGGATCGAACGACAGTTCCCGGTGGTGTTGTAAGCGAATGCGGACGTCGGCGAGGAGGGCGTCGCGGTCCTGTAAGGAGTGATCGATTGCGTCCAAGCGAGTAGATCCGGGCTCGTAGGACAACAAGCGGGGAGGATCCCTGCCGTAAACGACGCGAAAGGGAGTCGTGCCGAGGGAGGAATGGTAGGCAGTGTTGTAGCAGTACTCGGCCCAAGGAAGCCATTCCAACCACCGTCGAGGTTGATCGCCTACGAAACAGCGGAGATACATCTCGATAGTGCGGTTAACCACTTCCGTCTGACCGTCGGTTTGTAGCCGGTAAGCTGATGAGTAGGCCATGGTGGTGCCGTGTAGTCGAAATAACTCTTTCCAGAAGGCACTAGTGAAGACCGGGTCTCTATCGCTGACAATGGATTCCGACAACCCATGTAAGCGAAAGATGTGTAAAGAAGGCGAGGGCAACCGAAGTGGCACTGTACGGGTGTGATAGAGGAATGAAGTGTGCGTATTTAGAGAAGCGGTCGACTACCACAAAGAGAACTGATTTGCCCCCTACCTTGGGAAGTCCCTCAATGAAGTCCATGGAGATGTTGGCCCAGATCTGCGATGGGATTGGAAAGGGGCTGAAGGAGGCCTACTGGGTGTAGGTTTTCCCATTTGTGTTGTTGGCATGTAGAGCAATTCTGGACAAAATCTCGAATAGAAGTCTTCATACCTCGCCAATGGAAATCAGTCCGGACGCGGTGTAGTGTTTTTTGAATGCCCTCATGGGTGGAGTTATGGATGTTGGTGATGATGGTGGGAATCAACGGGCAGTCTGCTGGAAGATGGACTTGTCCCTTATACAGTACCAACCCGTCGTGAAGTGACCAATCGGGGTCGGCCGTGCCGGTCTGGATCTTCTGCAGTAAGAGCGACCATTCCGGGGACTGTGGTGCTGCCTTCTTAATGTCATCAAACAGAGAGATCCAAGGTTGGGAAATGCTACATAGAACCATCGCGTCTTCTTCTCGCCTAGACAAGGCATCAGCTGCACGATTAGAGGATCCCGCCTTATATTCCACCCGAAAGTCAAACCCGAGGAGTTTGCTAACCCAATGTTGCTGAGGGGAAGTGGTGAGACCCTGCTGTAACAGGTATTTGAGGCTGTAATGATCAGTTTTGACGATGAACGACCGCCCCCACAAATACGGCCTCCAATGTTGGATGGCACGGGCAAGGTCGATTAGTTCGCGCTCATAGGATGGAAGCTTCAGATGCCGGTCGGCCAATCTGCGGCTGAAGAAAGCGATCGGGTGCCCTTGCTGCTGTAGTACGGCCCCGATACCCACTCCGGAAGCATCGCACCCGACTGTAAATTCGAGGGCGAAATTAAGTAATTGCAGAACAGGGGTTGAAGACGGTGCATTTCGCAGTTATAGAAAAGCTTCATCAGCTGCGTCGTCCCACCGGAAGGAGTTTCTCTTCAACAGGTTGGTTAACGGGGCTGCCAACACTCCATAGTTCTGTACAAATTTGCAGTAGTAACCCGTTAAACCGAGGAACCCGCGTAAGGCCTTGGCGGATTAAGGTTTGGGCCATTCAGTTATAGCCTGAATCTTGGAACTATCAACTGTTACACCCTGCCCATGGATGATGTGGCCGAGGTAAAGAACTTGTCGTTCCCCAAAAGAGCACTTGGACCATTTCAGGAATAAGCTGTGTTGGCGTAGGAGTACGAAAACGGTCCTCAGATGGTGGACATGCTCTACCCATGATTTGCTGTAAACGAGGATATCATCAAAGAAAACTAAAACAAATTTGAGCAGATGGGGTTGGAATACCTCGTTCATTAGTGCTTGAAATGTAGATGGTGCATTGAAGAGTCTGAATGGCATGACTAAAAATTCGAAGTGGCCATGGTGGGTGCGAAAAGCAATCTTCTTCACGTCACCGGGAGCCATGCGAACTTGGAAATATCCGGACCTGAGGTCCAACTTAGAGAAATATTGGGCACCATGCAACTCGTCCAACAGTTCGTCCACAACAGGAATAGGGAACTTATTTTTGAACGTCCAGTCATTGAGTTCTTTATAGTCAACACAGAACCTCCACATTCCATCCTGCTTCGCCACCAACAAAACCGGCGAAGAGAAGGGGGAGTGACTTTTGCGTATGATCCCTTGGTTCAGCATCGTTGTACATTGTTTTTCTATCTCATCCTTCTGTAAGTGAGGGTAGCGATAAGGCCTGACAACGACTGGTGTTGAACCCGCCACCAAAGGAATACGATGGTCGCAAGCTCGGGAAGGGGGAAGGCCCTTCGGTTCCTGAAACAGATTTGAAAACTCGGTGAGAAGTTTTTCCATGGCTGTCGGTTCTGTCTGGAGTGCATGAACCTGCGGTGTCTTTTCTTTAACCTTGCAACCGTAACATGAAACTTGCTTGCCATTCAGGTGGAAGGTCATGGAGAGTGCACTGAAGTCCCACAAAATCGGGCCTAGGATAATTAACCATTTGACCCCGAGAACAATATCGAACCCATCCAATGAGAGTACAAATAAATCAACAAGAATTAGTTCAGAATTGACCTGTACTGGGACGTCCTTACAAATTCCTGGACTGTGAACTTTTTCACCATTTGCGACGGCTACCTGTAGTCGCGGCCGGAGTTCCATTGGTAGTTTTAACTGCAAAGCTGCATGTTCACTTATGAAGTTGTGTGTGCTCCATGAATCGATGAGAATGCACACCGGCTGACCTGCGATCTGTGCCTGTAACTGCATGGCCTGAGAGGTTTTAATACCGGTGGTCGCATGGAGAGAGATCTCTGGTTCGAATGTGACGGGTTCCCCTTCCTCCTCCTCTTGCTCATCTATGAGAAAGCAAAAAAGCCTCTTGCATCTATGTCCTGCCGAGTAGAGGTCATCATAGTTGAAACATTGACCTCTCGCTCGGCGCTGCCATTTCTGCCCTGGTCAAGCGCTTGATGGGAGTGACCATGTTACTGCATGTACTTGTCTCTGCTCTAGAGGTGGTGGTCGTGGGAGGCTTCATTTCCCAGCTGGTAGCAGAAGAAGGGGTCGTTGCTGCTGGTCTTGGGGGCACCCACGAGTTCGGTGGACGACCCACATTAAAAATTCCGCGGCTGAGCTGCAGCTTGCGCTCAAATGCGCGAGCTAAGTTTATGGTTGTGACCAAATTTGAAGGATTCTGCATCTCGACATCCACTCGCAAGGGTTCTGCTAACCCTACTGTGAACATATCCACTTGCTGGTCTGGTCGCACGGAGGATGCCCTCGCAAGGAGGATTTGGAACTGTCGCTAGTATTCAGCAACTGTTTCGATCTGTTTAAGGTTAATTAGCTCGCCCAGTGGGTTGCTGGTCAATGGGGGTCCGAACCGAAGAAGGCAATAGGATTTAAACTGGGCCAACTGAGCCCGGGTTCTTCTTGCTCTAACCAATAAAACCAAAGTTGTGCTTCTTCTGTTAAATGAAAGGCGGTTAGGCTTACCTTGTCCTGGTCATTTGTCCATTGATTCCGGAAGAACTGCTCGCAGCGATACAACCAGCCTAGGGGGTCTCCGTTGCCGTTGTACGATGGGAACTCCAGCCTGCTGTACTTGGGGATGATTGCTGCTCCATGGCCGACGGACTGCTGTTCGCCGGAAGACTCCGGCAGATCTGGTCGGCGGTCGTTAGCTGTTGTCCCTCCGTCAGAGTTCCTTTCCCTGCTGGAAAGAAACATCTCCATTAGAATTCAGTGGTAGAGGGGATAGGAGGAAGGGCCTAAAAAGAAGAGAATATGGCCTCTTATTGAGTTCCTTTGCTATTTTGTATCGATGAAAATTATTAGCTGGAATGTAAGAGGGTTAGGGAGTGCAAGGAAGAGAAGGGCGATCAAAGACCTACTCCAAAGGGAAAAACCTGATATTGTGCTGTTACAAGAATCCAAACTGATGGAATTAGATGGGAGATGGGTTAGGAGTTATTGGAGGTCTAGAGGTTTAGGTTGGAGCTCGTCTCCATATTGGGGAGCCTTGGGGGGGGATTGTAACACTGTGGAGGGAGGATGTGGTGGAAGTAGTGGAAGAATTGATAGGCAGATTCTCAGTTTCTATTAAGTGCAAGAATGTAGAAAATGGGTGTGTATGGGTCTTAACCAATGTTTATGGCCCTAATTCCTATAGAGAGAGGAATGAGATGTGGGAGGAACTATATGCAGTCAAGGGGCTATGGGATGGTCTTTGGTGCCTGAGCGGGGATTTTAACGTCATTAGATTCTCTGATGAAACCAGTAATCCCCAACAGGTAATCTCAACAAGCATGAGGAAATTTAATGGTTTTATTGAAGATTGTGAACTGAAGGAAATACCTTTGTTGCAAGCCAGTTACACTTGGTCCAACCTTCAAGAAACCCCTTTGTGCTCGAAGTTGGATAGATTCCTTTTTAACCTTGCCTGGGAGAATAGTTTGGAAAACTTGGTTGCTAGGGCATTACCCAGGGTCACCTCCGATCACTGTCCTATCCAAATAGGAACCGAGTATTTTCCTATAGGACCCAAACCTTTTAGATTCGAAAATATGTGGCTTACCCATCCAGATTTTGTGAAAAAAGTGAAGGAGTGGTGGGGTGAGGAGAGGGGGGTAAGATGGAAGGGGATCAAGTTCCATAAGAAATTAAAAAGGTTGAGAGCCAAAATAAAAGAGTGCAATAGAGATCCGTTTGGTAGAATTGAGGAGCAAAAATTGGGCCTAATCTCTCGAATAGAGAATTTGGATGTAAAGGAATCTCACAATGGGCTGACCAAGGGGGCAGAGTGTTAAGGAGACAATTAAAAAAGGAGTTGGAAGAAGTGTTATTGAGGGAAGAAATCAGTTGGAGTCAAAAATCTAGACACAAGTGGATTAAGGAAGGCGATGGGAACACTAGATTCTTCCATGATTTGGCAAATGGGAGACGAAGAAAGAATTTTGTGACCAAGCTAGAGATAGGAGAGGAGGTGATTACCAACCAGGATGACAGCCAGAATATTTGTGGACCACTTCAAATCGATTTATAGAAGGCCTTTGAGTGAGAGAACAATCATGGAAAGGGTGGATTGGCCAAGAATTGATGAAGGAGTGGCAAGGTGGCTGGAAAGGGATTTCGAGGAAGAAGAGATTAAAAAAGCTGTCTTTCTAATGGATAGATCCAAGGCTCCGGGTCCAGATGGCTTTACAATGGGTTTTTATCAAGACTGTTGGGAGGTGTTGAAAGAGGATCTAGCTGAAGTCTTTAAGGAATTTTCAGACAATCACACTATAAGCCCTGGAATTAATGCCATCTTTTTGGCCTTGATACCTAAGAAGAATGATGCCAACCACCCAAAAGATTACAGGCCTATTAGTCTGGTGACAAGCATCTATAAAATTCGGGCTAAAGTGCTCTCATTGAGGATCAAAACAGTCCTCCCTACCATCATTAGTGAAACTCAGGGGGCTTTCATTCAAGGGCGACAAATAACAGATCAGATCTTAATTGCGAATGAGTGTGTGGAGGAAATGAAAAGGTCTAGTAGGAAAAGATTCAATTGTAAATTGGATCTTAAAAGGCCTATGATTTGGTGGACTAGGAGTTTCTATTAGAGGTTATGCAAAATGGTGGATTTGGGGACAAGTGTTGTAGTTGGATCTTTGGGTGTATCAGTACTTGTCACTACTCTATTCTGGTAAATGGTATGGTGAGGGACTTTTTTCCAGCTTGCAGGGGTGTCAGGCAAGGGGATCCACTTTCACCCTTCCTTTTTACCTTAGTAGCTGATGTGATTAGTAGGATCATTACTAAGGCTGACAGCGAAGATGCCATTAGGGGTTGGAGAATAGGGAGACACCAAGTCCCCGTCACCCACCTTCAGTTTGCAGACGACAATGATTTTTTGTGAAGGAGGTCTTAGTGAAAAGGTAACAAACCTAAAGGAGCTAATAAAAGGATTTGAAAGTGTCTCTAATTTGAGAATAAATCTAGAAAAGAGTTGCGTAGCAGGTATAAATTTGGAGGTAGGGGAGGTCGAGGCTATTGCGGCGTGTCTTGAGTGTTCCACCTCTGCTTGGCCTATGTCATATTTAGGGCTTCCTTTAGGGGCAAATCCTAGGGAGAGTAGATTTTGGACCCCAGTGTTAGAAAAGTTTGAGAAGAGATTAGTCTCATGGAAAAGGAACTATATCTCTTTAGGAGGAAGAATTACCCTAATAAGAGCTACCTTGGCTAACTTACCTACCTATTATTTGTCTGTCTTTAGGATACTAGTTAGGGAAGCTAGGAAGCTGGAGAAGTTGATGAGAGACTTCGTATGGGAGCCGGGACAAGAGAGAAATGATCACTTGGTTAACTGGGAAATTGTCTGCAGAAGTAAAGAAGAGGGGGGTTTGGGAATTGGGAGGGTAACTAGAAAGAATCAAGCTCTGTTAGGGAAATGGTTGTGGAGATGACCTTTGGAAAGAGAGAGATTGTGGCATGAGGTGGTGGGAAGCATTCATGGGAGGTCAGAGAATGGATGGGATGCTGGTGTATCGAGGCAAGCTAACCTAGCAGCACCTTGGAAGGCTATTCACAACACCCTTCCTCAATTCCTCAATTTTATCAGGTATGAAGTTTGTTCTGGCAACTCTATCCTTTTTTGGGAGGATATTTGAGTAGGAGACTCACCATTAAAGGATTTGGGAACACCCTTAGATCCTACTTGGGATTTTGGGTTTCGTAGAGGACTTAGGGATGCTGAAATTGAGTCTCTTTCTTTGTTGCTTGGGTGTCTTAATCAGGTTTGTTTGGATCCCTCCAAGCCAGATAAGAGGGTTTGGACTCCCAGACCCAATGGAACCTTCACTTGTGCTTCTTTTTTCAAGTCCATCTCTCAACTTCCTACTCACCAACCCTTTCCGTCAAAAGAAATTTGGTGTAGGCCAGTTCCCCCGAAAATTATGGCTTTTTGTTGGGAAGTTTTCCATGGGAAAGTAAACACTTTAGACAACCTACAAAAGAGAAGACATTTTCTCTGTATTTCTCCTAATTGGTGTATCCTCTGTAGAGCTCACGGTGAGGATTGTTACCATCTATTAGTATCTTGTCCCTTTTCTGCAGACCTTTGGGCTTGGCTACTTTCGTTGTTTAGGGGTAGTTGGAGTCTACCAGCAGAAGTTCGCATGCTCTGCAACCATTCTACCTTTTATTGGCCTACAAAAATAGGGAGAATTATGTGGAGATGTACTTGTGCTGCCTTGACTTGGACTCTTTGGAAAGAAAGGAATCTCAGAATTTTTCAAGATAAGGAAAGGAACAGCCAAGATTTGAAAGACTATGTGTTAAACAGGGGAATACATTGGTTGAAGACCTTGAAAATCTTTCATCAATTCTCCTTTAATGACATTTGGAGAAATTGGTCAGCAGTAGCAAGGTGTTCATCTATAAAGGCCAAATCAATTACAAGCTGGTTTCCTCCACCCAAAGGCTCAATTAAGTTGAACTTTGATGGAAGCAGCATGGGTAATCCAGGATTATCCGGAGTGGGGGGTGCTTTGAGAAGTGAGAAGGGAGAGATTTTGTTGCTCTACTCCGGTCCTTTGGGAATTGGGAATTCCATCAGGGCAGAACTTTTAGTTGTTGTACAAGGGGTCCAATTTGCAAACCAGCTGGGGGTACAACACCTAATAATCGAGGGGGATTCCAAAGTGGTGGTGGGTTGGTTGAAAAATTCTGAAGAGGCTATGTGGCGATAAAAGAATGAAATGAAGAAATTTAGTTGGTTGACAAGGAATATGTTAGTCACTGTACAGTGGGTGGGGAGATCAACAAATACCTTGTCATATGTGTTAGCTAAGCAAGGGGTAAATAGGGAAGAATTATTTTGGGCTCAATTGTGATTCTTGTTTTTCTTTCCTAGTTTACTTGTAAGTTGCAAGGAGGGGCTGCAGCTCACGCCTCTCGTTGGGATGATGTATGAACTCACTCTAATTTGCTTCTGAATCAATAAACTTATTATTATTCATCAAAAAAAAAGATAAAATCCACTTAAGCAAATTTTCCCGTCTACTATCTTTCGGTATTCAGAATGCCACGGAGGGAAGTGATGAAGCTAGAAAAATTGATGAGAGACTTTTTGTGGGAGATGGGGGATGGTAGGAAGGGGACGTAGTGTGCAAAAGTAAAGATCAAGAGGGTTTAGGCATAGGAAACTTCGGCAATAAGAATTCCTCCTTACTAGGTAAGTGGCTTTGGAGGTGGACTCAGGAGAGAGGGAGATTGTGGCAAGAGGTGATTGTTAGTATCCATGGTTCAGCAGGCAATGGCTGGGATGTTGGGTATCTTTGAGGGCTACATTGGTATCTCCTTGGAAGTCCATCTGTGGAGTGCTTCCTCAGTTTCTACGCCAAATCAGGTATGATGTTTGCTCCGGAGATAAGGTTCTTTTTTGGGAGGACCTTTGACTTGGAGTGCTTCCTCAGTTTCTGTTCCCCTTGTTGTATTCTCTTTCTTTGTTCAAAAAAGAGCTTGTCTCTCATTTCGCTTCCCTCTCTGAGTCGACCAGGTTAAGCTGGAATTTGGGTTTAAGAAGAAATTTAAGGGACTTTGAATTTGAAAGGGCAGCCTTGTTGTTATAAATTCTTGATTTAGTTTTCCTGGATTTGTCCAAGTCCGATGGTCAGATCTGGATTCCACACCCCCAAGGGATCTTCTCTTGTGCCTCCTTTATGGCATTCTTGTGTTCATATCCAAACTCTCATCATTGCACTGCTAACGAAATTTGGGTTAAGCCTATTCCTCCCAAGGATGGGGCTTTGTGTTGAAAAGTTTTCCATGGAAAAATAAACACATTAGATGTCTTGCAAAAAAGAAGACCTTTTCTGTGTCTGTCCCCTAACTGGTATACCCTGTGTAAAGTAAGTGGAGAAAACTGTCACCATCTTCCGTTATCCTGCTCCTTTGTGGCTAGTCTTTGAGAAAAGATTTTCGAACTTCTTGGTCACAGGTGGAGTTTACCTATTCAGATCAGAAATCTCTTTGACCCGACGACTTTCAGTTGACCAAAGAGAAGGGGTAAGATTTTGTGGAGATGTCTAAGGGCTGCATTGATTTGGACGGTGTGGGAGGAAAGGAATGGTAGAGTGTTCAATGATAAAGAAAGAAGTAAGGAAGCAGTGCTGGAATGCATTTTATATAGATCTATAATGCGAGCCAAGTCTCTAATTTTATTTTCTGAGTTCTCTTTTGATGATTTGTAGAGGAATTTGGAAGTGGTAATTAGAAGCTCCTCTAAGAGAGTCAAACCTGTTGTGGGCTGGAAACCACTGGACGAAGGCTTCATCAAACTGAACTTTGATGGAAGCAGTCTAGGGAACCCAGGCCCGGCTGGTATAGGGGGAGTTTAGAAACTCTGAAGGTCATATTGTGGCTGTTTTTTCAGGTCCTGTTGGAGTAGGGGATTCAGCCTTTGCGGAGTTCTGAGCTGTCTTACAAGGAATACAGATTGCTAGAGAATTAAATTATGACAGGCTGGTAGTGGAAGGTGACTCTAAACTGGTAATAGGTTGGTTGAAGGAACCTGAAATGGTAATTTGGCAATCTCAGTCCAATGGGAAAGGCGTTCAGCTAATGGGATGACTGATTTTTTTTTTTTGCAAAACGTGGGATGCATAGATCTGATTTATTTTGGGCTCAGTTGTAATCTTGTTTCCAGATGGGACTGCATCTTGCGCCTCTCCTGGATGTACTCTGCATCCTTGTGATATTTCTTCTAGTCTAATAAAATATCTATCATTCATAAAAAAAAAGACCAAATATAATAAAAACTACAGGTATCTTTGGGTGGGGGAATTCAAAAATCAAGGGAAGAATCAGATTTGAGGCCCCTGAAATCTGTTTCTGCAGTTCAGTTAAATTAAACAGAACAAAAAAGGAAAATCCTCACTTCTATCTGGTGAAGATCCAATTCCTTTATAACTCAAAATTTACAAATGACAGAGAGAGAGCATTTACAAATTTGTTACAAGAGAAGTTTAAAAAGTGAACTAATGTCTCCCTCTCTTAGTCTCTCTAATCACATGCCTGGTCTAACTTCAACAACAGTAACAACTCTCTTCGAAGATATCTCCAGTACTATGGGCTGATTGCTTCCTATCACCATCTTCAGCAACCCTGTAAATGCTATCTCTGTTTCCTCATTTGTCCAAACTTTGGAAATGAAATTCAAACATTCTATTCTATAGGCTTTAAAACAACATTTAGACAATGTTTTCTTTTCATTGGTAATAAGATCAACAGAGTTTTATTGAAAGAAAATCTGAATACAACTCAGCCCATTCCAGGGAGATGGGATCATTGTCTAATGACCAACATTCAAAACTCAAAATAATCAGCAGGTCAACAAAAGTAAATTCCACAAAATCAAATTCAAATGAATGTTGTTGTAAGCTAATTTTATGAGGGCCAGGCTCGGGCCCAAGTTGTAGGCCCGATGGTCAGGCCGAGCTCGGACTTGGGCCTTAAAAAAATCTGTTAATTAAGAGTGAAAGCACGGCCCGGCCCATGAACAGCCCCCCACTACGTCTTACAGCACATCCCCACCGTGTACGGAGAACATCTCCCGATGATAATCCCAGAAATGATGATGCATCATCGGGAGATGTTCTCAATACACGGCGGGGATCTGCTGTGGGATGTTGTGAGGGGCTGATTTAATCTCCATGGTGAGAGAGTTGGATAGGGCTGTGAGGTCAGTGTGGGGTGCTCTCTGAGAGTAACACCGATCAAATCCCGATTCTTTGCCACAGCCCATAGCCCAACTCCTGCAACTGCAACTCTCCCTCTCTCGCCACCGCGTCCTCCAATGGCCGAAGAGCTATATTCCAGCTAGAGAAGTCACCACTGGTAATCATCTCTCTCTCTCCTCCGACTTCCTTCACTCTGTCGTTGTTGCCGCTAAACCACCGAACAGGGCACCGGTGCTCTCTCTATCACCTTTTTTTCCTTTCCTTCCCCGTTTTCTAAACCACCACTCTCTCGAGTGCAGACGTATATAATCTCGTCCCTACAACTATTAAGAGCATCATCAATCAAGGTATGATCAATTTTATTTGTGTTTTTTATTTTCTTTATGTGGGGTATTCAAGACAATTATCGAGCATTATGTGGTAAAGATGTTAGGAAGCTTGTCTGTATTTGCCGTTTTACAACATTATTGTTTGTTAAAATGCCTTGGTTATCTGTTCATCTACGTGAAGAGTATTCTTGTCTCTCCATGAGTTTGATAGCATTAGCTCTTATATTCTTCTCTTCGTTAACTGAACAAATGGTTAATTTGTTATGTTAGACCCATTCAACTACAACTACTATTTCCATGAGAACATAGAAGTAGTTTATGACAATCTGCTCTATCTAACGGCACATGCGTAATTTTATGGCTAGACGTGGACTGCCCTAGCCTTAATTTCTCTCTTCCCGTTGGTTTAGAAGGGGAAAGTTGGTCAATGGGTATATCAATGTATTGGGCTCCACCGTATAGAGAGCTTCATTTACCCGGGCAAAACTTGTTACTTACCTGGGAATCAAAAGAACATGGGTAAATGAACTATACACTTACCTGTGTAAGTGATGAATTTGTAAACGAACAGGTACTATGGGGCATCTGATTTTACGCAAAAAAGGGAAAATAACTAAACCTTGGGAAATATTTGATGCAATCAAAATCATTATTTCTTTCTCCATGGGTAGTCCAATTTTGCACTAGAAAGCAAATAGGCCATTCTAATTAACTACCCAGTAGATTCGATCATCTATTATAAAGTAGATGTTGTAACTACATGGCCAATCACCAATCAAACCTCTTGCAGCTACCACATGGCCATGACTACAAAGTAGATGCTGTAACCAGATGCACCTCATCGTTAACGTCTTCACTGACATTATATTGTAATATTTCCAAGGTAAAACTAGAGTTTGGTCATCTTTTATTTATCGGTTTTCACTTAACAACTCACAAGAATTCAGAAAGGTAAAGGGAGGAGGGAATACAACAAATATAGAGAAAGAGCCATGTGGTTGTTGTTTGTATGAGACTATGAGCTAATATGAAAACATAGAAACCACATGGACAAAAGTGATCCATGTACAAAAAAAACAAGTAGGGCCATCATGGTAGACATTGTAGGTCTGTAGTCTACCATTCTCATAAAAATTTGTAACATGAATCGCAGTTACAGACCACCTATTATATCATATTCTTTCAAAATTTAAATTATCAGAAGAGTGGTTTGCAGTCACTACTCACAACAATTCATCGAATCACAGCTACAAACCACTGTTAGTTTCTTTGTCTATCTGCACTCTTTGGACACAGTTTATTTGTTAAATTAGGCCATTTTAAATTGCCTAGAGAATATCAGTTTCTATTTAATGGTAGAGGTTTTAAATCAGGCTGTGTGTCCAACATAGATGTTGGATGAGTGGCCTGAAGCCGACTTTGTTTTCTGCAATGGAGGCAGATGTGACATGGTTATAAACCCTCTTTTTTTTTGTAGATTATGTTCTCACGGGACGTTGGGTTTACCAGATATTAACTTGAAAACTCCAATCACCTTTGGTTGTCCATGGGCATGGAATTCCTACTTTTAGGATATGTGATGGCAAATTTGTGTACTCTATCTTTGGATCAGTGGATCTAAAATTAGCTTACAACAACATTCATTTGAATTTGATTTTGTGGAATTTACTTTTGTTGACTTGCTGATAAGCCTGGCTGTCCATCGGAATTGAGATGATAAGCCTGGTTGTCCATCGGAATCTCCTTCGACTTTGTGGATTCTGTATGACACAGAATGAAAGGCTTCTCGTCTATCCTTATATGCCAAATGGAAGTGTTGCTTCTCGATTAAGAGGTGAGCAAATTTGGTGTCTTGGAGTTTGCATTACTTGGTGTCTTCCTCAGTCTTATGCTTGAACCTTCAAATTGCTATAAGATTTGCAACATCAAATGACATTGGTTATTTTCTGTTGGATTTTAATCTCATAAGAGATTAAATCCAATGGGTTTGATTGATCAATTACATGAGAAATTACACCTACACACTTGATTGAAAAATTAGCTTTTCTCTTATAAAACCCAGTTTTGAACTTGTCCCACATTGGAAAATTATAAGCTTTGTTTTCAGTATTTTAATAGGAGCTGATTTACACTCCTTAGAAATAGTAGAGGAGAGTATAGGGGTTTGATACCGTGCATTGCGTTCGCACGTGTGTGCGCGCGTGTCTGTGTGGCGCAATGAGGCGCACTTTGCTCACACCCGCGTGGCTCGCAAAGGGCGACTTTGGTTTTGGTGCAATGCTGACCGTTGATCACCGTTGATGAGATCAATGGTCACGATTCGATCGGGTGTGATCAAAATGCACAATTCAAAGTTAACAGTCATTAACTGTAAACTACTTTTTAAACAGTCACAATGTTTAAAATTGTGACAGTTAAGGGTGCCTTCTCTAAACCAGCACCTACCTTTTCTTCTTACCTCTTCATAAACTATTTAAGGAGCATGAATTAGACTTCAAAAACACATTTTCGAAACCACTTTCTCTCTCTCTCAGTCCGGTCTGCTACAGTCTCACAGAAGGTTTCTCTGAAGATTTTTCAACTTTGCTGGTTGCAGATTCTCGCCCAAGGCTCTGTTGTATCCTGGGAACGGATTTGCCTGCAACCAACAGCAAACTCAATGAAATTGAGTGGGGGCAAATAACGTTCTAAAGACAGTGTCTTCAGACACGCCTCAGAGCTTCTCCTCCAAAGTTACAATAACCCCATTTTCCTAAATTTTCTATTTATCAAGTTTGTCTTCCTACTCAGATGGGACCAACAGTTTTCGTGTGTCATGGTGGTAATATTTGGCTTTTTGACAACTTGTGGTTAGAGTGTGTTATACACACCTCCTTGGATAAAAAAGCACTCTCTGCATTTAAGAAAAGGTCCCAATTAATTGGAGTGTGTTATACACACATCCAATCAGAAGCAACACCCTTCAAAGAACCGGTTCCAGTCTTCTTCGGCAGCAAGAGGTTATGAACGTTGGGCATCACACCACTATTTGCGATCGTAATGGCACCCAACAACTTGCTTAGTTCTTCATTGTTTCTCATCGCCAACTGAATATGCCTTGGCACTATCCTTGTCTTCTTAATATCCCTTGTTGCGTTTCCAGCTAATTCCAAAACTTGTTTTCAAGAAATATTAGTATAATTTATTCAATTCAATTCTTCAAACAGGTGTACCAATTGGTATAATTTCATATATATTTTCATACAGGTTTTATGTTTTGATTGAATATATTTTCATACAGGTATATCGATTGGAACTTTTATGTAACAATATTCACAGTATATTGCACTTTAAAAAAAAAAAATTCGAACCTTTTTAGAGGCGGCCAAAAGTGCCTCTAAATATTAAAGCATATATCTTTAGATGCAGCCAAATGTGCCTCTAATTGAGATTTATTTTTCTTAGATTTCTTTTAGAGGCACATAAAATTGCCGCAAAATCATTTAGAGGCGTTCAAATGCACCTCTAAATTGAACTTTCAGAGGCACTTGTAAGTGCCTCTATACAAGACTTTTAGCGTTGGTGAAATAGAGGCAGTCGTATGTGCCTCTAAAAGTCCAATTTAGAGGTGAATCCACCTCTAATGCTCAACCAAAAGCCTCTAAAACATTTAGCGACTTGTAAGTGCCTCTAAATTGAACTTTCAGAGGCACTTGTAAGTGCCTCTGTACAGAACTTTTAGCGTTAGTGAAATAGAGGCAGTCGTATGTGCCTCTAAAAGTCCAATTTAGAGGTGAATCCACCTCTAATGCTCAACCAAGAGCCTCAAACATTTAGCGATTGGGCATTTAGAGGCATTCACCTGACCACCTCCTATTTCCTTTAGAGGCATTTTTTTCAGCTTTTAGAGGTAGTTATGGCCGCCTCTATAGATGAATTTTCCAGTAGTGGATGGATAAATTTAAAAATGATGGAATGTGTTTAAAGTTAAAGTCATTTTGATTTTTTTTTAATTCATATTGGAAGTTTAGAACATTTGCATGTCTTTTGGACATCTCATCATCTATTTATGTTACTTTTCTGTGTGGTCTTTAATCTTTACTTTTATTGTTCACTTTTTGAAATTTTGAATTTTCAAGTTTTTTATAGTTGTTGGTAAATTTGTTGGGGGAATAGTCAATCTTTCCTTTCTTGAAGATCAATTGAATGCAAACTTTCTTTTCAAAATTTGAATTTTAGGTTAATTCATTTAATAGTTTAGTTAACATTTTTCATGTTTCAATTTTTAATTTTTCAATAATGATAGGGTTGAATCAAGTTGACCTATGGGTCAACCTTAACCCAAATGTTTAAGGCACTATCCTTGTCTTCTTATCCCTTGTTGCGTTTCCAGCTAATTCCAAAACCTGTTTTCAAGAATTATTAGTATAATTTGTTCAATTCAATTCTTCAAATAGGTGTACCAATTGGTATAATTTCATATATATTTTCATACAGGTTTTATATTTTGATTGAATATATTTTCGTAAGGTGTATCGATTAGAATTTTTATGTAACAATATTCACAGTATATTGCACTTTTTAAAAAAAATTGGAACCTTTTTAGAGGCAGCCAAAAGTGCCTCTAAATATTAAAGCATATATCTTTAGAGACAGCCAAAAGTACCTCTAATTGAGATTTTTTTTCTTAGATTTCTTTTAGAGGCACATAAATTGCCGCAAAATCATCTAGAGGCGTTCAAATGCACCTCTAAATTGAACTTTCAGAGGCACTTGTAAGTGCCTCTATACAGGACTTTTAGCGTTAGTGAAATAGTGGCAGCCGTATGTGCCTCTAAAAGTCCAATTTAGAGGCGAATACACCTCTAATGCTCAACCAAGCGCCTCTAAAACATTTAGCGACTAGGCATTTAGAGGCACTCACCTGACCATCTACTATTTCCTTTAGAGGCATTTTTTTCAGCTTTTAGTGGTAGTTATGGCCGCCTCTATAGATGAATTTTCCAGTAGTGGATGGATAAATTTAAAAATGATGGAATGTGTTTAAAGTTTTTTTATTTTTTTTAAATTCATATTGGAAGTTTAGAACATTTGCGTGTCTTTTGGACATCTAATCATCTACTTATGTTATTTTTCTGTTTGTCTTTAAACTTTACTTCTATTGTTCACTTTTTGAAATTTTGAATTTTCAAGTTTTTTATAGTTGTTGGTAAATTCGTTGGAGGAAGAGTCAATCTTTCCTTTCTTAAAGATCAACTGAATGCAAACTTTCTTTTCAAAATTTGAATTTTAGGTTAATTCATTTAATAGTTTAGTTAACATTTTTCATGTTTCAATTTTTAATTTTTCAATAATGATAGGGTTGAATCAAGTTGACCTATGGGTCAACCTTAACCCAAATGCTTAATGTCAAGGTTGTGAACATCCATATTGAGTTTGGGGTTCACTCCATGGCTGAAATGGTATGGAGTCGCCACCCATCAAAGGAAAGAACATAGAAGTGATGGGCCTCCCATGTTCAAAAAAACAAGACATGATTCACACCCAAAACAAAGTTAATCTTGGTACTTTTTAGGGGAGAGAGGGAAGGTATTAAGCACCCCTCTCATATACTCAATGTGTAGTACATTTCCCCTAATTTAGTAAAGAAAGAATAAGAACTAAAGGAAACAAAACCTACTAGATTTCTAGCAACCTTACCCATCAAAGAGGATAGTCATGGTGGCTTGTTTCCCAAGTGATTTAACCCTTAAGCTAATGAGATCAAAACATAAGGGAATTAATCCCCTATGAGCCACCTCACTTAGGGCTCACTAAACACAATTTACATTTAGGATTTAAAACAATAAAAAAAAAACAAGGAAACAAAAAATATCCAATAAACAAGATAGAAAACTAGCTTGAAATAAAGTTTAACATAAGCTATATCTCCATTACACATGTATTCTAACATTCAAAAAAAAAAAAAACTAGCATGCATATTCACTTAATTTGCCAAATCTGAATTGAAACACTATAAAAAAGGGAAGGATTTAAGTAGTAATAGTGGTTCAAGTTAAATTAAATAACTCCAGACAAGATGATGAATATTTATTCCAATACATAAAGAAAATAACTCTAATGCTCCCTACACCTAAACATTATGACATCAACTTTTAAAAAAAAAAAAAAAAAAACCACCAACCTTTAACCAACAAGATACATAATGCTGAAAAAAATATTTCCTAGAACATTAGTAAAATTGAAGAAAATATAAAAAGAAATTAAAATAGAAAAGGGGTAAGGCGAATAACTCACCTCTTTGTGGCCTTTGATCAAGCACTTTGTAGAGTGGATGATGCTGAAATATTGACTTCGGGTTTGCACAAATGCAATGGTTGAATTTCCTTCCTTGCTTTGTTCTTGGGATTAACTCGACCCTAAGACTTTTGGGCTGAATGTCTTTCTTGTTGTTCTTTTATCCTCCTTGCCTTTTCCACATGACCAAATTGGGAGTTTTTAGGCTATGAGAAGGGAAGATAGTGGAAAGGAAGAAAAATGATTCAGTTTTGGGGTTAACAGAACTAGGGTTTTGATGGAGTTACATTTTGGTTTGGGGTTGAGAAATACGAAGATGAGGGTGATGGGTGAATGAGTGGATTTCGGTTGGCGAAGTAGAAGGTGATGAAGGGTGAAAGAGTATGTGATTTTCGGTTTAGGTGTAGGGGTGAGAGAGCTAGAGAGAGATTTTGGAGAGAAAGAAAGAGAGTGATTACGATGAAAGAGAGAGAGAGAGGGTTGGAGGGGTTGGGGTTTCTTTACCTGACCGAATGGGGTAGGAAGGGCTTTCCTTCACCTTCTTTCTTGGAACAAATGGGAGAGCTTTTCTTCTTTATCCTTGGGGCGAGCAGACCTTTTCCTTCTTAACTTCTTTCTTCTTCTCCTCTTCTTCTTCTTTGTTCTTCTTTTCTTGCCGAATGGAAGTTCTTTGTTATTTTTCTTTCTTTTTTGGTTGAGAGAAGATGACAGAATGAGGGAGCGAGAGAGGATAGCGACGATGAGTGAGAGGGGGAGAAGAGAATTGTGAGGATGGGGTTCTATTCGAAGAGAGAGTATCCGATGGTGGAGGAAGGAGGTTGAGAGAAAGGAAGAGAGGGTTGCTGGTTCGTTAATGGAGGAGGGAGGTGGAAAGGGGAGGAGGAAAGAGATGGAGCTAGGGTTCGGTTAGGTTCTGTTCCATGAAATGAGAGTAGGAAGAAGAAGATAGGGGATTGAGAGTTCAGTGGTCCTGGTGTGGGAGAAGAGATACAGTTTTGGGGTTTATTGTATAAGGGAGAGGAAGAAGACCATGAAGGTGAGACTCGGTGGTAAGGGTTTCATGGAGGAGGGAGAGATTCGGTGAGAGATTGAGAGAGTGGGAAGGGTTTTTTAGTCGGGCTTTGGGTGATTTTCGAAAATGTGTAGGGTCTTGATTGAAAATATGCAGGGTTTTTTTTGTAATGAAAGGGCAAATCTAACGGGTATGGTGTGCAGGATTTGAGGGTTGAGATTAAAATCGAAGATATTAGGGTTTATCTTGAATAACCAGATCGCACGAATTAGAATCTTCATAAATGAATGGGTAAAATGGGAAATTTTGTAACAAGATTATCCAATGGGGTTTCAAGGTGTCCTAAAAGGGTAACGATGGGGTTTGATGACCTCGAAAGGTGTGCCATAGTGAAAAATTATGATTTGGAGTGTGTCAAGCAATGAGGGCCAAGGGTAAAATGGTCATTTTGGGTTTAAAAAAAATGGAGGAGGGTTTATCCAAGTGCTTAAGAAGGTGATGGCATAGTCTAGGTGTATCAGAGGGTGTACCGTAATGCAGATCTTGAAATAGGAGAGTAACGACTAATGAGAGCCCTCAATATAAAATCTTTATAGATGAGGGTAAAATGGTCATTTTAAGGTCTTCAGTTTGACGGGTCGACGATTGGGAGGTTTTAACGGGGTTTGAGGATGTCAGATGATGTGTAACGATGGATATCTTGAATTTGGAGAGTATTAGACGATAAGGGTGGCTCATTTGGATTCTTTTTAAGTGGAGGGTAAAATGGTCATTTTAGGGTATGAAATGTGATGGATCATCGATTAGGAGGTTATGATGGGGTTTAAAGGTGTCAGATGATGTGTAACGATTGATATCTTGAACTTAGAGAGTATCAAACAACGAGGATAACTCATTTGGAATCTTTTTAAGTGAAGGGTAAGATGGTCATTTTAGGGTATGAAACGTGATAGATCTTCGATTGGGAGGTTTTTATGGGATTTGGAGATGTTGGATGATGTGTAATGATGGATATCTTTGATTTGGAGAGTGGCGGTCAATGAGGATCGTTGGTTTATAATCGTTTTGGATGAAGGGCAAAATGGACATTTTGAGGTCTGATGTTGAACATTTGGTTCATTGGGAAGTTGATAGGTTTTAGTATGTTTTGGGGGTCTTGGATGATGTGCCTTGATGAAGATCTTGGATTTGGATAGTGGTGGTCAATGAGGACCGTCTATTTGAAATCTTGTTAGATGAAGGTAAAATGGCTACTTTTGGGTTTGAAATTTGTCAGATGGTCAGTCAAATGGTCGATGAAGGTTTTGGTGAGATTTTTTTGTCTTGGAAGGGATGTCGTGATCGAGATCTAAAATTTTGAGAATAGCGAACAACGAGAGTGGTTGATTTAGAATATTTGTGTATGAAGGGAAAAATGGGGATTTTTTGATCGGAAATTTAAGCGGCGGATATCTTGGGATATTTGGAGTCTCAAAATGGAATCTTGGTTTGATGGATGGGTAAATAAGAAAATTTTAGGTTTAAGCTTGGCAGAGTAGCATGGATTTGAATTACAGGGTTGTGAAAAGGGCTTGGTCATGTCAAAGATGTGTGGATCATAGGTTTTTTGTTCAAGAAGTATCGTAATGTGAGATGTATCATAATAGAATCTCTGATGGATGAACGGTGATATCACAGAATTTATGGCTAAAATTTGGTGTGATTGGTTGTTTGAAGGTTTGGTTTCATGTGATGGGGTCTAATTGGGTAACAGGTATGGTGATGTAGCATAATCGGAACTATCGAAAGGGAATCTTATAGATTTAATAGTGAATTTGAGGGTATTGGCATATTCTAAAAAAGTTGGCAAAGTCTGATCGGACATTTGGAATATGAGAGATGGATTAAAAAGGAGACCAAGAAAAAATTGGGTGCTTACAAAGGTCTAACCTTCATTGACTCAATCTAGATTTAACCTAAGAATGCCTCAACCCAACTCAAATTCAACCCACCCAATCCAATTGCCAGGTCTATTGGCACTACAATCATTAATGGTGGTGTGGTGGGACTAGTTGCATAAATAGTTGCTATATTAGGAGTTGTGTTGATTTTATGAGCCAAATATCATCATATGATCATTGTAATGAAGCATGCTTGGGATCTAATCCTATTTGGTGCTCGAGGTCTAATGTGTCCAACTAGATGAGAACGTATAAAGGTTAATTGGCTTTAAAAGTTCAACTGCAACGGGACAAACAAACTTTAAATGAAACTATTAACCAACCACTCCAATAGTTAGATGATTGGTTGAGCTCGATCCATTACCACCTAGTGACAAAGGTTCCATAAGGCCATTCCCTTTTCAATTTTATGAGTCACATCATCATCTGTTGATGAAATTGCACACGGTTCCTTATGGACATATCATAAGAAAAACCGTGCACATTACAGGAGTGTTTTAATTAATATGATAAACTAAAGGGGGTGTCTTAGTAAATGACCCTATATTTTATACATATATTATATTTATTAAAATATAAAATATTATACATATTAAATATAGTATACTTAAAGGTATGAGGTCCAATGCTCAATGTAGGCTTGAATTATCTCTCATTTTTTTACTATAGGTGCTAAACTTTCATGTTTACACCCAAGGTTCAAAGTATTGATACGATATGCTCTATATTGCGTGTATCCTATTGTTAACTATATATCACCAATATGGTTTTAATGAGAAATAGGTAATTTGAATGTTTTAAAATGTTAAATGATGTGTCAAGACCTTGTCAAGACAAACCAAAAGTTAAAAAATTATAGTTTTGATTAGCCAATTTAATATGCAAAATTTACATATTGAAAGTATCAATAATTTGAACCATGATCACCCTCTAATCATAGAATAGTATTTGAAGATTAACAGCTTGTTAGCATTGAAGATGAATTACTTATTCAATAGCATTTCCATAAAGAGCACGAGTTGATACCCATCGTTATCGAGAGAAATATGTATGAGGTAAAAAAAGGGTTAAAAGGACATGGTCTTAAAAATAATCTAAGGTAATTTAGGGTTTTAAAAACATATAAGCGTACAATCAAGTGACAAGGGATAAAATGATGAAATCTAGAAGTACAAGGTGTCTTTATCACAAAATAAAGTTCAAGGGTGTCATGATCCCCTAAGTGTTATATGTAGCATTAATTTGAATTCATTTGTGCTATGACACTCTTGCAGCTCAGGGTTAAAATAGAAAATCGTGTCCTTAGATGTATTGTAGTAGCCTCACCACGAAACCACTTAATCAGATTCAAGGTGGGGCCATGGTAACAAATCAAAGGCTTTGATTCAATTGTTTCAATGCAGGGCTACGACATTGTCATAGCAAATGTGGGTTATTGTAATTTACCCTATTCTTTTTTATGGTTTTACATTCAACATTAACAACATGTCTAGTTTTAAGTTGTTTATCTATTAGGCATCTCATCTGTCTAGTGATCTCTACGTTTGAGATGCCAAAGTCATGAATACCTGATTCATTTGCCATGTGGCCAAGAACTTGTGAATAGAGATTCTAATATGACAGTCTATATACCCTAAAGTGGGACCTCCTTGATTGAAATCACATGAATTGTGGGATTGTAGAAGGTCCTTGAGATGCATAAAAGAAATAATCCCTGTAAAAAAGCATGATTAGTTGAAAGCTTATAGCCAAACAACGATTGTTGAAGCAAGAGAGAACCATAGGATTTATAATATGATAGTACAATAGGAAACAAGATGTATTGGCATAAATTTTCAATGGTTGCTACCTATTAAGGAGGCGTTTGATTGCACTTTTCAGATATTTGAATTTTAAAATATTGCTTTTCAGATCCTCACACTTGGTTTCTCCTCTTAAACTTGATTTGAATATTATTTTCAAATCTGAAAACTGTAACGCTTGGGTTGGCTCTTAACGCAATCAGACATGTTTCAGATCCGGTGCATAATTGAAACTGCCCTTACAATATTTTGGAAATGATGCATACTACCCCTGATAACCCCAAACCCAGAAAACATAGTAATTTTCGTGTTTTCTCAAGGAGGAAGTGCCACTGGTGAATCCAAGCTCCAGATAGTCATTCTTCTTCTTTTTCTTCTTCTTCAAACGAAGGTGTCTTCTTCTTTATTTTGTTGTTTATGTGTTTAAATATTTTTGCTTTGGTGATAATAATCTGATTTGTTTGATTTATTATGTTTTTGTTGTTTATGTGTTTAAATATTTATGCTTTAGTGGTTTTCGGAAGATTGATTTGTTGAACAAAGGATTATTAAGGGTTTTTTTTTCCTCTTTGCTTTGGTGTTTTTTCCTCTTCTACATATGAAGTGGACAAATGAACGATCCCAAGTCTTGGATTTGAGTGTGGGGGGAGTCGTATGGTTTATGTTCTGTGTTCCTCTAGAGACCTTTGATAACCCTTGCCCGTGGTGACATTTGTGAGGCCAAGGTGGTAGCACCGCTCATCCTCTGAAGCTGCATAGGGTATCTTCTGCCCTAAATGTGTTTGACAATAGGCCGAAGAAAAGAGTACAAAAGATGTGTTACAACTCATTCTCTGAACCCCTAATTCCTCCACTGATGGATGTGTTACAGCCTCCAACAAGTCTTGGATTTCCAGTGTTTCAAGTTCATTAACTTTTGGCAGCACTGTCAAACTATTGATTATCTGATGGCCAGAGGACTTCCCTTGGTCAATCATTTCTGCCTTTGGTAGAGTGGAATAATATGGCAGTGATTGGTAGAGTGGAAGGACTGATGTCCATCAAATAGTTCCAGGGCCTCTCGTATTCTCTTGTTTGTGATCATTGGAGACAAATAGTTGGGCTCCCTCTGTTTTGAGAACTTGTATATGATCTATATTGCTCATATTGATCATCTTTTTACCGTATAGCATATATTGCTTGTCCCCTTCTCTCTTGAGGGGTTTTTTGTATCTAGCATGAGCTTCTCCCATTATCAATACAATTATATCTTTTACCTTTCAAAAATCTATTACTTTTATTGAATATCTCATTGGCTGAAGTTTTCCTGACGCAATTTGTTTTTAGATTTGAAATCTTTGTAATATAACCAGGGGTAGTAATGGCTGTGTTGACACGGCAAAGTATATATCCATTGAACATGAATGGTATTTTGCTGAAACAGTTTTTTTTTTTTTCCTTACATACCATATATATATATAATAAGTAGCCATTGCCAGCCACCTAAGAATCTTATGAACTAGAGTTTTTCCTTGTGGTTTCCAAACACCACTCCACATTATACAAATGGTGATGAGTGATGACAGAGCAATATGCAACAATATGTTCTTATATTGGGAAGCCAAGAGACAATTGGGGCTGAATTCAGTTGAAAAATTTCTAACATTTGTTCAAGTATAGATGAGGAGCAAGACTTAAGATCTTGAACACTATCACATTGTTGTCGAAGTCATCTTTAAGTCTTCAACTGATTCAAGTCTCAGGTGATTTAGATTACTTGAAAACTGTATGGGATTATTATAATAAATGAATTTTATTTTGTTAATGATTACTGGGGTGGAGGGATGTAAAGGGCGATTCAAAAGGTACAGAGTCACAAGGTTGTTTATCCAGATTCCAGAATGATTTCTTTCATTCATAATGTTTTCTCTATTTACAAAAAAATAAAAAATCATGATGTTTTCTCTGCACCTTACCAGATTTGTCTTAGTATTAGCTCTTAATAAGTTGGAACTTGACAAGGAAGAAGATTTGCAGAATGTATGTTACAAGAGCATGCACAAGCTTCTATGTTTCTACTTGACATGCTTACTAGGTGTCTAGGAAGCTTAAGTGCCCCTTCAAATACAATCCTGATGTAGTGTATAATCCATTTCAGTGCAACAATGCACTCTAAACTCTTGAATATACTCCATCTAAAATCTAACAAAATTTAATTTCTAGAACTAAATAGTTCCTCTCAATGTATTTATGTTTCTGATAAATGTCTTTCTTCCCCTTAGGAAGTAGGCTGTTAATTTGAAAACCTAGGGTGGAATCAAAATTATGCTTGACTTCTATATGTTTCTTGAGAAATGAATTTAATTACCCAACTAAATAAAAAAATGATGATCAATATAGTTCCTTGAATATGCATATACTTAGGTTAAGCCAATTCACAAAAAAGGATACACAAATGATAACTAGTAGCTGAAAACAGGAAATCTCTGTACATTTTCTGAGCAGAGGTATTAGCATGTAATCAATGCTAAAATAAGAAGGGTTTCCACTTTCCAGCCATTTCAAGTAATGGAGGTTCCTACGAAATATGGCCAATTCAATTGGAATTCAGAATATTATTCATTAATCTATGTAAGAACTAAAATAACAAAATAAACTTCTGGTTAATAATCCCAAGATCAACTAAACCTGAAACTCCCTGAGGGAAGTAAAAGCAAATAAAATAAGCATTTAAGAACTGATCTCCATAGTGTCTTAACTCCTCAAAATTATCCCCAATAATCTGAACATAAAGCGAGTTCTTTTCTTTCACAGTAGAATAAAGATGTATGGAAATTTATCAAAAAGAAAAAAAAAACAAAGATCTATGGATCAATAGGCCAACTCGATCTCATATATCAAAATTGAATTAGGGGCCGGTTGATATTCCTAAATAAGAAAAGAAAAAAGCAGGGAAAATGTGAACAGAGAGATAAATAAGGCATAGAAGAAAGTGGTATCTTGTACTCCTTAGATCACCATTTCTTCAAAGGGGAAAGAAGATGCCCAACAAGCTTCTGATGAAAGAGAACCTAGATATGGCTAATTCTCAGTTTCTCACCACTAGCACCAATTATATACTAATTCTTCAAGCAAACCAAATTCAGTTTATACAAGACAACACATTCATCCATGAACAAATGAAAGAGAAAAAGCATGTCCTGTCTTCAGGAAATTGATACCGTGGTAAGGCAATTAAATCCACAACCGCATCGGGGGCTCACATCGAAATTGTAGAGTGGGAAAGATGCAGACAGAGGTCCAACATAGAAATCTATATTCCCATTTCCTCTATTCACCTCAGTGATGCCAAGCCACATAAACAAAACCTTCACAGTCACACCGTCCAAATCCTTCAGAGAACCAAATCCAACTGTTCCTGTAATCTTACTCTTGTAATACAGACTGTATCCTTCAACCTCAAACTCACAGTCCCCATCAAGGAACACCTCAAATCTGTTATCATCATGAAGCACGTATCCCTTCACACCTTCTGGGAGAATCCCCTTTGGAAAATTGAACTTCTCAAGCATTTCGTAGGCCGTTGGTTTCACTGTCACCTCGCTTGATTTTTTATTTGGGTGGTGGGTTTCTGCCGCATAAATCACAGAGAATAATGTCATCAGGCAAAACCCAAATAGGGTTTTGGATATTGACATGGTTCGGAGGTGGGTTTGCACTTTCCAGTGAAAGGATGCTGCCGTGTTCTGAATTCTGAATCTCTGACAGAAAGATCGTTTTTGGGGTGGGTGCTGGAGAGTGGAGAGAGAGAAGATTTTGTTTCCTATTTCAAACCTGGTTTTCTTTCTAACTCGTGTGTCAAGCATACACGTGTAATATAAAATCCATCTACTAGTCAAGCCATAGCCCCATGGCTCTTGCCGATGCCGATAGGGGGTGAGTAAACGGTTTGTTCGATTAAAAATCGAATCGAATAAATCGAAAATTTAAATAAAAAATCGAACCTAAATCAAAATATTCGGTTATTTCGATTAAAACTGAATTTCAAAATTATATATATTTTAATATATAATATAATACAATATAATATGTTTTATACATATTATATATATTATAGATAATAAAGTTTAATTAATTTAATTTTTTCAACTAATTGAATTTCTAAATGTGAAAATGAAATTGAAACTGAAATTTTACAAAATTGAAAGAAGCAAAAACCGAAAAAACCACAATCGAAATTTTCAACTCAATTTTTCGATTTTAACCGAATAACACACTTCTACCTACCGACCGTCGACCGACGCCAATTCCAAACACCGGAGAGAGCAAACAACAGAAACGGAACGAACACGAGAGAAAAACTCCAACGTTACCCAAGGTTCCGGCGTCAAGTTCAGCAAAGAAAGTACGGTTCGTCTTCTTTCTTACGGTGATTTGGGCAGTAAAGAAACCCTCCATTTCAATTGACGAGTTCAATTAAGCCCTCACAAGATTGCCCCTACAAGTACACGACGGGGATGGGTTGTGGGACGTTGTGGGGGGTTGATTTGATCTCTCAGTTGACTATTGCTTCAGGCAGTAATGATATAATAATTTATGGATAAAAACCTTGGTTTGTAGAATCAGAGAAAAAGTGACATGAGAGCTAATTCGGAAATTCGGGCCATTGGGAGGGTTGAGCTGAAGGTTGAGTTAAAAGCTGGTTCACCTGCTTTAAGGTTATGGAGTTAGAGAGTGTTGGTACTTATTATTTTAGGGGTGGGAACCGAGCCAAGTTGAATATCCATGTTTTTGAGCTCAATTCGCCAAAAAATCAATGAGGCTTGAGTTCCATCTCGATTTTATTAGAGACTTGAATTCGAATTCGGCTCGACTCAAAATTTCATATATTCAAACTCAAATGCGAGCCAAGCTTCCTGTTATATATAAAAAAAATATTTTTTATTTTACACACAAATATTTAAGAATTATAAAAAGTATTTATTATCATATATAAAAAATAAAATATTATTATACATATAATAAAAATTATTTATTAATATGTATGTATGTATAAACTCAACCAGGCATGAGTCAAGTTTCATTAGGTTCGAGTTCAAATTGTTGAGTAAACATGACTCTAAATTGAGTTCGAATTCAGCTCGAAGTTCAGGTTAAACCCAATTGAATTAAAATTTTCTCAAATAGCTCGTAAAAATCTTGATTTGTTTCCACCCCTGATTGTCAAAATAATATACATTGAAGAAGAAAGGTCATAAAAACCATAGAAGGCCGATTAGTCACATAACTTCTTTTAATCGCCTATGTAGGCATTCCATGACTATTTCAGGGGGAAAAATAAAATTTAAACATTATAGTTTAGAAATTTAAAGCATATCTTTTCATGCCATAAAGTAGAATAAAAAACTAAAATTCTCAAAAAGAAAAGAGGATGGAATGGTAAGAAATCAGAGATAGAAACTCTGATAATGCATAGTTTTGGTCAATTTGTCATACAAGGACCCATCCCATGGTTGGTTCTGTTTCTGTTTCTTTGCATGAGACACACAGTGAACAATGCTCTATGCATAAACAAGTCCTGCGACTCTAAACCTCTAGCTCTTATTAATAAATAAATAGCCAAAACCCACCAACTACCTTTTTGCAAGTAAATTAATTCATCCATAGTGCGATCACCCAAAGTGACAAGGCTAAGAGCACAAATTAAAGAGGGAGCTGTTTTGTGAGAGGCCCAACAAAGATTAAAGTACTCCTTTAGGTTAAGGGTGCCTTACATCTTTTATCTCAACAAAGTCCTTTTTATCTTAATTGATCTATGTGGAGTGTTTGATTGGGCAGATTCAAGTACAAGCGTTTCTACCACCCTTTATATCAGATTATATCTTGGACGAAATATTGAAATAGTATTTCCCCAAAGAAGAGGGCATTTTCATTCAGTTGCCTCGTACGTGGTGCCGATGATGGCACCTAGACCTAGGGCTAATGGTGTTTATGTGTTTAGAACCACAACAATTTTGCACAGCGATATAACACTTTACTTTTCCAATTTCAAATGCTAAACGTTGAAGCTTGGAGAGCCCAAGGTAACAAATACCATCCCAATCAAATTCATCCTCTAAACAAGCATCTAGGGTCTAGGCCAAGCAAAAAACTGTACATGGTGAGATTCATGAGGAAAGATATCTTATATAAAGCAAAGGATGGCATGGGCCCTACCATCCTTTACACCTCCTACCTTAGGTCCGTCCCTTGACACCTTATTTTGTGTTTGGATCAGGGCAGAATTATTAACAGGATTAAGGTAGTGTATGGTAATCATTGTCAATATAAAATTTCGAGAAATTGTCTTTATCACACACCAGATTTCTTAAAGAAAACAGCAATGATATCAAATATTGTATATTGATAACTCAAAAACATTTATGATATAAAAAAATATATTCATCAACTTAAAACATTACAAATAAAATTGACAATGGTATAAAACACAACCAAAATTAGAAGATGGGGCTAATGAATGAGACTCTGTCATTTTGTTTGCACTTTGCCGTCATAACAGGAGGCTAGCATGGTCTTGAGAGAATGGTGGTATCAGGGACTGGAGCTGGATGGTATCAGTTTGTTAAGTACAATACCTTTTCGGCACCACCGCAGGACTCATCAAAAGTATTAGTTATTACAAGGGCAACGGTTTAACAGTCTGACATACAATCGAGCAAAGTGCAAAGTCAATATGAAAAACCGGACATACAAACGCCCCACATTTTCCGGAAAAAAAAAAAAAGCTAAGCGAATTTCAAGATTTACAATCTTGAAAAATTGTTCTTTTAAGCTAAACATTAATAAACAAATGAAGGAATCTATCTAACACTAATAAAAAAAAATAAAGACTCCACCCCCCTCTGAAGACCTCTAAGAAGGAAAATTTTCGGGTTGCTTCACAACACTAAGCCCTCAATTTGCTTTGTATGGTATTATAAATTAAGGAATCTAACTAATGATACAAGTTAAATGACACTTGGAACTCTTGCACTAGTTTTGTTCCAATTCGTAAAGGACAACTTCTTCTTTAACGTCTAACACTTCCTCAACCTCAACTTCCTTTGCCTCATATTCCTCCTCCGCGTCACTTGCTTCCCCATCCCTCAGTATCTGCCTGTATGACTTCTCTTCCTCATGATACTGCTTCCATTGCATCACCCATCTGTCCCATTCCTCCTGCAGCAACCTTCGCTTCTCACGGTCCTGCTCACTTAAGAGCAACGAAACATCCTGGTCCTCTGCCTCATATTTCTTACTGTACTTCTTCAGATTCTTTGCAATCTCTTCCTCTTTCTCTGCACTCAAGAAAGATGGTGGCCTTGGTCGCCACAAGAACTGCATGATTGCAAAAGACATACAAGAGCATGGGTATCAGTATTATCATAGTAGTCTATGAATTGATAATCACAAGTCACATATAAGTATAATACCTAGCAATATTGTGATGCATAACTAGACAAGTAGACATTGCCAAGAAAAATCTAGAGATTTTGGTAATAATCAAGAATAACCACATGATTTTGGACATGAGATATCAAGCATCTTCAATATGGTGAGGAATAATGGATCACCCAAGAAGGAACCGCTGGTTGAAGTTGAAATCTTGTGGGAAATCTTGTGGGAAATCAAGAAGTGCACCTTTACAGTTTGGCAGATGTTGTACAAGACACTTACTATGACTAGAACATTAAAAAAAGCCATTATCTAATGTTGGTCCCAGCTACCTGGGGTCTTGGGATGGGTAAATTGTGGACGGACTGGATACAGACCTAATCTTTGGCATTTCTTTTGCAAAAAGTGGCTGTTCTCACGCTTGTCAGCCTGAGATAGCTATAGCCCCTTACCATGGCTTATGCATTATAGAATATAAAAGACAAGGCTATACATCATATTCTAAGGATGTTGATCAAGGTTTTTATCAACTCACCTGACAGAAATGGTCCCTTGGTATCCGGTATAGGAGCTTCCCATTGAAGGACCATATGTTAAATCCATTTTCCATCTCATGAACTGAGGTAACAGAAGTTGCAACATACCTACAAATACAAAGGATAATTGCAATAAGAATACAAAAGATGTTTTAACATTTTACTCCCAAAAGTCTCACATTGTTTCTGGAGGGGACACATATCCACAAAAGATTTATATTTGGGAAAATTCCACTTGGGGGTAGTGTCAAGTTCAGTCTCAACTCTCAAGGTAGAAGACAGTGAACAATGTCTTCTTTTGAAGGGTAGTTTTGGCATTTTCAACAGATAACTGACGGTCAGTTAACGGCAGTGACCAACTTGACACTTTTTTGAAAGTTTAGGTACTGCAGCGACACGTTTGAAAGTTCGGGTACTAACTTGACACTACCCCCAAAGTTCAGGGTACTAACTTGACACTACCCCCAAAGTTCAGGGTACTAAAGTGGAATTTTCCCTTTATATTTTCAAAAGAGAGAAATTGCAGATAGTGGTACAAAACTATCAACAGATCAGGTGCAAGTTTACTCCTAAACAGATCCATCAAAAATGATTTCCAGAAACAGTATAACAAATGATCCACAGTCAATCTCTGCCAGGTATATGAAAGCGAGCAATTTGAACCAGAAAAACACCAAGATTTGGATTTTATGACAGATACTCAAATAAAGAAAGGACGAAGAAGAAAACAACTTTTGAAAGAATATAGTCATTTATACTCTATATTCTAAATTCATATACTTTATGCGTTTCTGTGTGTGCATAACAATTAGTGGGTCAAAAATAAACCTGATTTTTAATTCATATTAATATGTAGACCCAATTCTGAGAGTCAAAGTGCATACAGTAGACAATCTAGAGGTGGAAGTGGATTCCCAAGTAGTCATCTCATGGACTGAGAACAGTTCCCAGATTCCTTGGGTATTCAGGTATAAATTCAGGGAGATTGTAAGCCTAATAAGGGAGCTAAATTTTTCCTTTAAGTGGGTAAGAAGAACAGCAAATGGAATAGCAGATTCTTTGGCCAAACAAGGGGCTGTGAGACTGCAAATGTTTTGGGAAAATCTGTAGTCTTTTGTTGTTTTGGGGTGGAATTTACACCCAAGCTCCTGTAACTCCTAAATTTTCATCAATAAAATTCATTTTTTGCTGATAAAAAAAAAATCCATTGGCACCCCTATTTGAAATATGAAATAGGGCATATCATTAAATTCCACTTTCTTTAAAAGCCCAAATACAATAACAAGGTGTGTAAACAAAGCATAAGAAATATATAATACAGCTACTGATAAAAAAACAATTTACATTGCCTACTGATTAATTATACCTTCCAGTAGGATCCCATTCAATATCAGTTGCCATGAAATGCTCTCCGGTTGCCATCGTCTCAAGGTCATCAACATTGTAGAATTCCAGTTGTCCATTAAAACTTTTGAGACCAGCAAGGATAATGAAGCGTCCAGCAGGAGACCAGTAGAGAGCATTGGCTTGCTTGCCTTTGAGAGTTATAAGCTTTGAGACCCGGCCTGTGTTGTTAGCAGTTCGCATTGAGTAGAAACTTATGTCAGGCTTTGGGCTATCTCCATGGATAACTGCAAATCTGTGGCCTTTTGGTTCCCATGCAAAGGCAACAATCTTGTCATTCTTATTTTCAAGCTCCAAAACCTCAATGGGGATGTCCCGTTCTTTTATCCGGAAAAGCTCAAAGCCAGTATATGTGCTTTTCTTTGTTTTCGTGTACCTATCAACCTTAACAGCAAGGTAGTCCCCATTGCTTTGCCAGTACATTTTGCAGTCACTAACACTAAAGAGATTCTTCTGCCTCAGCTCCTCTTTTCCAGGAATTTGAACAAGGCTTACCTGTGAACAGAGAGAAAAACTGGCAAAGTAAATAAAAACTGTCATTACAAGGATTCCTCATAAAATGATTCTACTACTCACCCTAGCAGGTTGGTTCCCACCACCTAGCTCTGGAACAAAGAGTGCAATGATAGGATCAGTAGGTGACCAGCTGAAGTCCAAGACATTTTCAACCTTCAATGACTTTTTGTCAATAAGGGTGAATGTTTCTGTTTCATAGACAGATATCACGTTTTTTCCAATTCTAGCAAAATATTTATCATCTTTTCCACCACCCCATCTGCAAAAGATAAAATAATAATAAGTCATTTACAAGACAAGAGTGGTCAAAAGTTGTTCATAAAGGGATGTAGATAACATAAATAGCATAGAATAAAATCACCTGAAAACAGGCCATGACACTCCAGAGACACCCCCAGCTCCACCAGTTGCAAACTCATCTGCACTGCCTTTGAAATCTCTCATAACTTTTCCGGTCCTTACATCAAAAATATTCAAGACAACCCTCTACATTAAGAAAACATGTCAGCGTAACAGAAAGCTTATTCAGATAAAATAAATTAATTCTCAAATCATAATATTTCTCACATGTGTATCACGTGGATTGCTTGGTTCATGGCTGCTATAGGTGACCAAGTATTTCTCCCCAGGAGAGAAATCAATGAGTTTAACCTGTATGCAGTTTAATTACATATATTGAGGCGAAAAGGACAAGCAAAATATGCAACAGAAAAGATGAAATTATGAACAGGATAGAACCTGTGGGTGAGCAAAACGCGTTAGACGGTTAAAGGTAGTTGCACCTCCCCAAACAGCTGCACCCTGCCTGTGAACCGTAGCCAAGTATGTGCTTAGTGGGGACCATTGAACAAAACTCTCAGTCCAAAACTGCCAAACAAAGCAAAAGTTTTATCAGTTATTGCACTTCCTAAAAAGTAAACAAATATTTCTTTTTTGTAATTTTCTGTCTCTTACCAAAAAAATAAACAAATAAATAGATACATATGGTCAAGAGGGAAGTAAAACAGCTGATGAGAGAAATGGGAACTTGCTTCATATGGGTTCAGAGATCAGCCAACAGTTTGGCCAACATGTTGGCTAAACAAGGTGTGAATCAGTCGTTTAAACACCTAGGCACTTAGGCGAGGCGCTAAGGTATGTGCCTTGCCTAGGACCAACGCGCAGCACTTTCAAAAGGTGTGCGCCCAGAGCCCCGCCTAAGTCCCTTCTTGAGCGAACCGAAGATCCAAGAACCCCCTATTTGCTAATGTTGTCCATTCATTCATCCTAGTAAAATATTTTCTTAAAAGAAAATTAATATTATAAAATCATTTATTTTTGTGTAAGGATTAAGAATTTAAGACCCTAACATGGATTTGTTTGGGCTTGCCTCGACGGATTTGGAACAAAGGCGGCATGTAGAATCAGGAATGCAAGATGTTTTACATCACATAGCTATTTGAAATAATGCAATTGAGGGAAAAAAAGAGATTATAGGTTTTACATGCTTGAAAATGTTTTATATGTTTGATTTATTTTCAAAATTTCATTTGAATGCGCTTATGTGTTATGTTTATGTATTTTAATTTTAGATAACAAATTTTTTAAAACATTTATTTTAAAATTTATGTTTATATTTTTTATTAATATTATGTTTAATATTTTTTTACTTTTTAGCATTTTTCTGAATTTTCTGACAATTTTTTTGCTTTTTTGGCATTTTTGTACTTTTGCACCTTGCTTCAAAAAGGCGTGCACCTCGCCTTGTGCCTTGGGCACAAATTGCACCTTGCACTTTTAAAACACTGGTGCGAATAGGGATCAACAGTTCTGGAGGGTCTATCTACAAATGCTGAAAGATGAAGGTGATAATATGTGGTTAGATAGCAATATTAACTAAAATGGATTATCTCCCAAATATTCTTATGCTTTATAAAGGCCATGTATTTTGCATTCAGTTAAGTGTTATGTTACAAAAACCAGAAAAGGAAGACCTGAATCTACTTACAGTACGTCGATAAACAAGCTCAGGCTTCAGTTGCCTAGGATCATTCCATAAAACCTCAGTGTCATTACCAGCACGAATAACAAATTGATCTCGGGCTTTTTCATCAGTCAACCAGTGCTGTAAGTTTTCCTGTAACAATATAGAATTGCATAGTTTATTAAATATTCAGAAAGCAAGGCATTGCTACTTCAAAAGTATGTAGATGAAACTAGAGCAACCACAAGAAAGAAGAAGCATTATAGACTTCCAACTAGTGTAATATATCATTCCCAATACAATTACAGCTAAACACTTAGGAAATGCAAAACAGATGAGCAGATTCCATTCTCTCTCATAGATCCATAAAGAATGAAGTAAATTGTGGAGAAAAAACCAGTGTTTTCAACATAAACCATTGTTCCAATTATCTTCCAATAAATTTAGGTCCCAGAATAATTCCCAAGAAATGAAGAAAGGCTTGAAGGGAAAAATACATTAGAAATTTGAGAGTCTTGATGCACAATTCTACATCAATAAACAAGTGTCCTGGTATCAGTCCAACAAGTATCAAGCAGCCATACCAAACACATTCAAGGATACAGATGAGCATAGAACATTTAACTGCTACAATGGTATTTGCTAAAATTGTACTATGTCCAGTGCATATCCCCAAAAACAAAATACAGGTTCAAATGAACTAAGGAAATCAATAGTTGATATTATTCACATACGGATGGAAAAACACAATTATTTTTCAATACATTAAAACAAAATTACTCAAATGATTTAGGAAAAATTAGAAACATATTCATAAATTCTTCCTAGATCCACAAATAAATCTAAATATAGAAATATAATTAAGTAGCAAAGCTCATTTCAGTACCAAGTTCCAGGAACAAAGAATCAAGAAAGGAAAAAACCAAGATTAATAATAAAGGAAGCTCATAGTGGTTGCAATGACTGAGATTCAAGGACAAAATATGAAATGCCCAAATTTGAATAATCAGATAGATAAAAAGAAGTCATGCATTGCCATGAATAGATAAGTAACGGATTAAGTCTCACTAGATTGTTCAGTATCTCATCAACAAGTCAGTATAGAGAATAAAACTAAAATCTATGCAGAATCAGGAGCAATAAGAAATTAGATGGAAAGGGTTACCCCAGGTGTGCATGGCTTGGTCTCGGGAGGAGCCCATTCATCTGGTACTTTGATGAACCTCTCAAAGTCATCAAATAAATTTATGGAAAATATGTGTGATTTGTCCAATCTGTATCCTTGAGTCTTCTCCTTTGCAAGCTCAGCTTCCTAAAATGAAAATACGAATAAATAAGACACAAATGGAAAAAATATAAGCTCCTCATAAAGATTTGGCGAAGAAATACATTTACATATGCCTTCTTTTATTTTTGAAACGGAAAATATAATACTAAAGAGAAATTTGTCTCCCCACAATTAGAATATGAAATACTTATCAAAAAAATTAGAATATGAAATGCTCACCAACAAGATGAACAAATCTTTTCTTCAAAATGTAAAAACAAATTCATCCTCTCTTCTGACATACTAATAGATGTCATATCCTACAAAACACAACTACACTGTTCCACCATTCCAGTCAGTTTAAAGCTATGCCCATTGTAATGTTATGGGCCCTTAAACCATTTCTTACTACTTCAACCCATGTCCCTTTTGGTCTACACTCTGCACCTTGATCTTCTAGATCTTCAGCATGTAACAAATCACTTCTTCTCACTGGTGCTGTGTATTGTCTTCTGTGCACACGATCAAAACATCTTAGTCCACCTTCCTTGTTTTATCACCTATTGGGAAGATAAATGATGTGGAAGGGGGAAGTTGTGTGATTTTTACACCAAGGCTGTATAGTCTGAGTACTAAAGATATCACAATTAGGCAATGCTTTGAATAAAAAGGTGAACCAATTACTTAGTGCCCTAAGTTTAGTTGCCCACTACCAGATAGCGAAGTGGAAGAATAGATCTTTCTGCTCTCACGAGTCGAGAAGATGAAAATTGTATCAAATGAAACAGATACCAGATGATGGAAAGAGTGTTATGATGGGAAGCTTACTGTTAAATCTTTTCAGTGAAGCCATATCCAGGAATCAGATTGAAAGTTTGAATGTCAAGAGAGTTTGCCAGAACCCAAGTCCTCCAAGGGTAGGGGCATTTGCTTGGTTGCTTGCATTGAACAGCATTCTAACTATAGCTCATTTGAAGTCAAGAGGGTTCTAGCTGGCAAACAGGTGTATTCTTCACAAGGAGAACAAAGAGAATGTAAAACAGCTTCATATATTGCAGATTTATTGATTTCTTTAAGGACTTGTTCTTTACTCCTTTCAACATTAGAAAATTGAATCTATCTGATCCAGAAGAGATTTTTTTTCTTCTTGGTCGAGATCGGGAAGGAGCAGAAAGGATTATATAATTTGGAGCATTATCAAGTCCACAGTCTTCCGGGGCATTTGGGGACAAAGAAACAGGTACACTTTTGAAGATAAATTAAAACATACTAAAAACTAGTGATGGCATACAAGGCCTTTTCCCGCTCAGAATTCAAAGAATGAATGGGGAGGGTTTTTGATACAATCTTCAAACATCATTAGAAGTTTTGAATGGGGGCCTAAACCCATAAGCCTTGAGATGTATTTTCTTTTTGTCTTCTAATTTGGTTGCAAGTTCAAGTTGCAACATTATGGTGAAAACTCTTCACCTAAAGAATGTAATCCGTTTTCCATTTCAATAAAATTTTCTTTTATTTTACTGTTATAAAAAACTTCAAATGCAATGAGAAACAAAATAAAGTCATTCACGTTGACGTGGTTTTCATAAACTCCACAAGGCATCCAATTGCTCCCATAAGCATAAACCGACAGCCAATCTATTCAGATTGTAATAAATTGACAAACAATCTACGACGTTATAATAATATAAGCTCATTAAATTCATACCTGAGGAGTATTCAACTCAATGAAGCAATAACCCAGGGTCTTCTGGGTTTCAGGGTTAACAGGCATCCAAATAGCATCTTCCTTGAGTACACAGATCTGACTGTAAATTTTCCGGATGACACCTTCTAGCTTTTCGAATTTCTCCGGTGCAACTACCGGAAGATTGTCAACAATAATTATGTTACCAAGCCCACTTTCGGATTCCAGATTATCTTCTCGAAGAACATCCTCATCATCACTATAAAGAAAACAAATGGTTCAAGTCAAATAAAAGAAATTGAACCTCTGAACCAAATTCCTAGTGAGAGTAGTATAAATAGGGTTATATTAAGAACTTGGTACCTCTTGACACCAAAATCCTCGCCTGGAGGTAACCTTATTGCGTCTAAATCCACCTTCGAAAGGTCGATTCCGAGCCCCATGGCCTTCGCTTCGATATCCGCCATAGAAACCATGGTTGCCATCTCTCCTGCGCAGAAAATTATCACAAGAGATCAGTTACATGTTCAAAGAACAGAAACAGATAGAGAGAGAGGGGGGCGAGTTCGTGCGAGAGGCTACCACAAGGGTGGTTGTCGGGAAGTCGGCCGATGTCGGAGCTGGAAGTGGAGGTGATGGCAAGCAGAAGGACGCGGGAGAGTAGAAGAAAGGACTGCCGGACTAGGGTTTATCATCGGTGGCGAGTGGCAACTCGGGCGAGTTAAACATCGATTCATGCTCCCTTAGTCCCTTTCCAAGTCTATTTTCTAATTGGGCTTTTTGAAATTGGGCCCATGTTGGAGTTCAGTAGCCCCGACTCGACTAAGGATCATGGGCTGGGCCGGCTATTGACAGTGTATTATTATTGCAAGCAATAACTCTGCGCAAACTCACTGCAACCAATCACCACTATTACGAAAGTAGTAACCAATCAGGGTGGTTTTTATTAGAAATTTACGAAAGTATTATTATTGGTCAATGCTCTTCCGGCCCAACCTGCACCATGGACATGATAATATGTATTTGGGCCAAGCCAGGGCTGGGTTAGGTTAGGGCCGTTAGGCATCTAGGCTTGTTTGTATAATTAAATGTAGGGACTAGTTGATAAGGATAATTTTTGGGCCTTAATATCAATAAAAATAAATTTTAAATATAATTTTTAGAATGGATTAATTTTTTTTTAAATATCAAATAGGGGCAGAAATACTTTTCATCTCCTTCCTCTATACCACCTATCAAATCTCTCTCTCTCTCTCTCTCTCTCTCTCTCTCTCCCTTCTTCCTGTTTTCTTTGTAATCCATTAAGAGCGCTTCTGCGATTGGGTCTCCTACTATTGATCTTCCCGTGAGACTTCGAAGTTCAACCAAATCGGCCCTATAGGTGAACTTAACATACACCACATCAAGGTAGGCAGAAGCCAACTGCATGGCTAGCTGGACTATCTCTTCTTCTTCATGTTGTGCAACAGTCTCGAATGTTCTTTCGTAACTGGCCAGGCAACCCCGCGCTCGAACGGGACTCTTTGCTTGACCCAACTGATCTTCCCTTGAAGAAGCTCCATCAATGGTGAAATTATGCCAGATTTAACAGCTTCCTCTACGAACTCGACCTTGTTCATAGTATAGGAATCGATGACGTGAGCAGCATAGTGGGGGATGTAAAAATATTCTGGTCTCTCAGAAGCTTGTTAGAGGTATTTGAAATAGTTTTGAACACCATTAAAGCCTAAAAATTGGGATTAGGAGAGATTTGTTCAACAGTTTGAAGGAGGAAGGAGATGAATAGTATTTCTATCCCTATTTAATATTAAAAAAAAAGGTTAACATATTTTAATAATTATATTAAAAAGATTATTATGATATTAGGGCCCAAAAGTTGCCCTTATCGGCTATTAATACCATGTGGTTTCACTAGACTCTATTTAATTAAAAAATATGGGGATTCAGGTCCTCAATATGGGAAACCCGTCTCCTTCCAAGGATCAAGGATGGGGTTCAAATTTTTTTTCTCGAAGATTGGGGTTAAGGACAGGAATTAATTTAAAACTTGAGGTTAGAGACAGGGAATAGGATCCTCGCCACATTGTTATTCTTACACTCAATACACATTAACAAAACATTTAGGGCCATTTACCGTATAATACATTTTATCATAATCCTGATTTTGCCCCTCCATGGTCGGCCTTTGGGAATTGGGGGAGCACCTTACCTTCTCTTCTTCTTACAACTTCCGGTCTTACAATTTCTTTAGGTTGTGTTTGGTTGCAGTGCAAATTTATTTACACCAATGCAATATTATGGTGATGCAAATAATTTAGGTGTAGATTTTGATTTATTTTTATTTCAAAATTTACTTTATTTTGTTTGATTACAGTACAAATGAAATAAAATAAAATTTAAAGCAGAATAAATTAAAATCTAAAACAAAATTAAATCAGAATTTGCATTCTTTTCATTTACACTCCTATATGTTTATACTAATACAAATAAAATTGCATTACAACCAAACTCAGCCTTAGGTTTTGCGTTTCTTATAAGAATGCTTTTTTGCCATACTAAAAGTATCTTACAAGATTTGAAGTAGAAAGACAAATGATCGTTGGATCTTGGGAGCAGAGGTAGGAGCCCACTTCACACAAATATTGATAGGTATCAAGGTTCTGGTGGATCCCATGTGTAAGTTCCATAAAAATATTTAGGGGCTGTTTGGTTTGGAGCTGGAATTGGAATCAGAATCGGAATGGCCTATTTCTATAGTCTGTTTGGTTCAGACAAGAATGGGAATGAAAATTGAAATTAGCAGAAATGAGATTTCATTCCCAAAGAAAGCGGGCATAAAATGAAATTCCGGTTCTGTTCAATCAAACAGCTGGAATTGGAATAGTCCATTCCAATTCCGATTCCAGGCCCCTATTCCAGTGAGCCAAACGGGGCCTAAAATATAGCTCAGTGAAATAGAAGTAAGTTGGAAGAAGTGTTCCCTAATGCTTTAGTGGAGAGTTATGAATACTTATTTATTGAAAGGAACAAGGGAATAAGTTTGTGTAGGCAGGAAGAACTAATGGGTTGTGTTGTGTTGTTCTTATGAGGAGAGTGGCATCTTTAGTTATTCATGTGGAAGGTTTGAAGGGATTTGAGGGAGTTTGGCAATTTTTGGTGTCTAACAGTATGTTTTTGTTCATTTGTTTTGTGAGAATATTTTTGTTCGCTAGGTCATGGAATTTTATGCCATATTTGTTTTCTTGCTAGGAGCCTTATTCTTTTAATTCTTATTCATTCTAATAAAAAATGAATCACATGAGAGCATTTGGTTACAAAATTCTTGCCATGAGCCACATTCATTTTACAATGAAAATGAGTTCATGACATAAAAATTAAGCTAATTTCTAGTGTGAAAAATAATGGTGCATCATATTGCTCATAAAAATAAGGGATTTTTGGACTACAATCCCCCTCAGAAATCTTTTTTGCAGTTCCCTCCATGGTTTTTAAAAAATGAACCGGTTTGGCCCGGTTTGAACGGTCAGCCCGTTCTGACAAAAAAATAAAAAATTGGAAAACGGTTAAAATCGTTTGAACGGTTAACCGGCCAGTTCAGCGGTTTGTTGACCAAAATCAACGGTTTTGAGGAAAAAAACAGTTTTGGAGAAAAACGGAACCGATCAAGTGACTGGCTCCCGGTTTTTCCGGTTCGGTTTTGAAAACAATGGCCCCCTCTTAATCTACTAGTACCCCCTATAAACTACGTCCTGCCCGCCTGTGAATTTGGCATCAATCCATGGGTAGGATTCAATCCACCCCTAGGTGGAGCTAGGATTTCCTAGAGGTGGACTGAATCATAAAAACCCCTAAAAGTTAAGCTAAACACCAACATAGATTATTTACTAGCACATGGCTGGCAATCCGTTGTGAAAACATATGCTGACAAATATTGACCGCATGCCATCCACCAATAAAAATCTGTGCTAGTGGTTTTTGGAGTTCACATCTGCACCCCACAAGGGGGTGCCCCACAAGGGGGTGCCCCACAATGTCCTACAGCATATCCCTGCCATGCATTGAAAACATCTCCCGATGATAATACCAGTCTTGATGATGTCATCATCGGGAGATGTTCCTAATACACGGTGAGAATGTATTGTGGGACACTGTGGGGCGCAGATCTAAACTCTGGTTTTTGAGACCTAAGTTGACCATTTATGACTGCCGCAGAAAGCTTCTTTGAAAAATGAAAATATAAGCGATATGATGCATGATTTTATGATGTTTTATTATATTTCAAGACTTTATTAATATATCATCTTTATTGAATATACTATTATTAATCTCATCAAATTGTTAGATCTTTTGTACTTCTTCATTATATTAATTTTATTTTTAATTTTACAAATTTTAGATTTCATTTCTATTTTGAAGTTTCAAGTTCTTTTCTTCGTTTGTACAACTTCTTACTCAATTCAACAATCTAATTTCTTTTAATTAGTTTTAAATAGGTGCTAATTGCTTCTATAAAAAAAGAATGATTAATTCTTGCCATAAATAGATTTTTTTAGTAAAAACATTTGGTGCATAGCAACATTTTCTTGTTCTGTTCATTTCTATTCATTTTTGTCCAGTTCTAACTAATTTCTATTCTTTATTGGATTTTCTTCTATCTTTATTGAATATGGATGGGAATTTGACTGAAAATGTGCATATATTTTCTTGGTTGGCCATAGCTTACTATTATACTTGGCAGGCAAGAAATTACATGATTTCCGAAAGGGAAAATCTATGTTGATGGAAAGGCATGATACTACAAGGGCTTTGATCAATCAAAACTCTTATGAATTTTGATAAATACCACTTGATTGACTACCACTTTTATGATATTAGTTGCTAAGTTACAAACTTTTCCATCATGGTCTAACCCTTTTCAAAAATATTCATCATTCTTATTGATGTGTTCTAAAATGTATTGATAGTGTTCTACAAAGCATGGTTAATGTTGTCACTTAATTAAGCGATTCTAATTGTCTTTTATTTTTTTTTTTGTAAAAAGAACAGTGTTATTGGTTGCAGGTGGACAGTTAAGCTATGTTTGATTTGAAGGAAAACGTAGGGAAAGGTAAGGGAACCTATACAAGATTTGTAAAGGTTTTCTTACCTTTTCCTTCATTTCCTTACTTTTTCCTTCAAAGCAAACACAGCCTTAGGGAAAGCATTGAATAGTGCTGAAGCAAAGGTTCCAACCAGTTGGCTGGTAAGGTCTCCTTCTGATCGTAGCGGATACATGGGATCAAATGCTCCCTGTACCTGGGTTGGAGGATGGGCTACCCCATAAAAAAATAAGAATACTACCAAAGCAAAGCATTCAAGAAATTTGCATAGAGGGCCAAAAATGTTGATCATCCTTTTGTTGTTGGCCCTCTCATGCTCAAATGGCTAGAAGAGTTTGTATAGCTCTTATTATGGGTGTAAATTATTTGATTTCGATTTTGAATCAGGCAATATCCAAATCCGAATATGATTAGAAAATCTGATATCCGAATTCGAAACCGATTAAAAAATTCAGTATCCGAATTCGATTTGATATCCGACAGATATTGAAAATTAATATTCGATTTTGATTAAATATTTGATTCAATTTGAATTCGACCAATTAATAAATTTAGGTAATTAATAAATATATAAAATAAATATTTTATTTATATAAAGTATATAAATTTATAAATTATATAAAAACATTTAAATATTTTATATATCATATATAAGAATTAAATAGTAAATCGAATTCAGATATTTATTAAATCAAATCAGGTCATATTTGAATTCGAATCCGATTAGCTATTCGATTTGAATAGGATATCCGAATTCAACTGATTAAATATTCAAATTATCCGAATTTGATTCAGTTATGACAAATCTCGAATTCAAAATCAAATTTTCAAATACCGTTGACACCCCTAATTCTTATAGTGAGTGTGAGTGTGTGTGTGTGTGTGCGCGCGTGTGTGTTAATATATTTATATTTACTTATTAAAAGCTAGGAGAAATATGGTACAAATTTTGCATTGGATTTTGGGATAAAAAAGTTAGAGTTCTACAAATGAGTGCAAATAAAACAAAAGAAATGTAAAATTTGCATAAGATAAGAATGAAATTCGCTGTTAAAACAAATATATGCAAATCTGAACTGTGAACAAAAATTTGCATCTGGTTCAGATTTGCACTACAAACAAGAAGACCACAATCTCATTTGTATAAATTCATTGGAACGCAAATTTTCACAAATCTTTACTCCAGTCACCTCCATACTTTTGGACCTATACAAATGAAATTGCACAGTAAATAAATGAGACATCACATAAGGCGGTTAGGCACTGTTGATTGGTGAAAAGCCTTCCCTTACATATGGCTCAGTTTGGAAGGAGTACAAATATAAATATACAGAGTACAAAACTTTATATTTTTGTATATATTTGCACTGTACATATTTGATGGTTCAGTTTGAAAACAATGCAAATACAAATATGTAGAGTATTCGACCTTGTATATTGTATTATTTTATATCTATTTATACTATATATATTTGTATTTGAACTCTTTCCAAACTGAGTCTATGCAATAACTATAATTCAGACATAATATGATATAGAAAATATAACAAATGTAACGTCGTAAGTTGTAATGAGGACTCTAAAGGAGGCCTTGGTTGAGTTGTTTGGACTTCATATGTGTTTGGAACCATGAGCATTTGTTCATTAAAAGTTTGTACTTTATTTGTTTGCAAAGCTGAGAAAAGCAATAATGTACCTGTCCAAATCCACTAGACACCATTAGACACCACATCAGCAAAACAATGAATAAACACCTACCCGTTAGGGGAAGCACTAAAATGAAGCTTCCCCTAACGGTAGATGTACACATAAATCAAAGCTTGCTTTTGCAAATTTCTATGCATACGGATCCGCATAATGGGGAAATGCTGAAGTGGTGCCTATGTGGCAGCATTTATTCAACAAATGCCCACAGTTCCAAACACATTGAGCCCAAAACATGTGTCTTGACGTACCCAATATGTGGTAACCTTGGCCTAGTCTAGTTTGAAAGTTGATTTTGTCTAGGACATTACATGCTTGTTTGGGTGAATTTTCAAGTATTGGCTTCTAAGTTACATAAATTGAGAAATCTGAAAACCTGTGAAGTCATGTTTGGTAAAAAATCAAAAAGTTGAAAATAGGCTTACATCATCATCATCCATGTCTTATCCGAATTATATGGGATCGACTACATGAATCTTAGTTCATTGATCCATTCAATCTAAAGCCATATCCAGTTAAATTATTAATGCTTAAATCATTTCTTACCCCATGTCCTTTTAGGTCTACCCCTATCTCTTCTATTCCCTTCCACTACTTGTAACAAGTCACTTCTTCTAACTAGAGCCATTAGGTGGTTTTCAATGCACTAACCAAACCATCTTAGTTTATTCTTTGTCATTTTGTCATGCACTTAGTGGAACTATTCCTAGGTTACAATAGATGACTTCATTTATAATTCTATCTAGTGATGCACAATCTGGACGCTCCCTCATGTCTTGCGATCTGGCTCGAACAGGGGTCCAACTTGAAAGTGGCAAGTTGTATGGCCGAGCTGGTATCTGTGTGACCGAGCTAAGTGTGAGCTATAAAAAGAAAGGAGGTGAAGGTGCGCGGGTAGTATGGAGTTGTTTCCCTATTTTCGGGCGCATTAAGGTGTCCGTTGAGAGATCTTTGCGGGAGTTACGATTCATTCGCGTACTGGTGTACTGTATGGTGAGCCGTTCTAACGGTCACGCTATTGGTGCTTTTGGTAGTGAGCTACTAGGGACAATTAGTGAGCTCTTCCTCGCAGGTCGCCTTAGGTCCTCTTAGCTCGTCCGACTCCTAGGATAGCTCACCGTAATCTTATGGGTCTGCCAACTCGGCCTTGCTGAGTTGTACTGGGAACTATAGGGGGTGGTTAGCGAGCTCTCCTTAGCAGGTCGCCTTAAGTCCCTACAGCTCAACCGGATCCTACGATAGCTTGCCATAATCCTACGGGGTCAGCTAGTTTGGTCTTGCCGAGGTAAAGGTCAGCCTGGGTGAGATGCTCCAAGCTAATTTTATTGAGTTAGCTCGCTAACTAGGCGTCGAGGTATAATTTGGATGCCATGTGTCTTCGGAGGTAGGTCGCCAGGTCTCTGGAGGTAGGTCTTCAGGTCTCCATCAGATCTCTAGGGGTAGGTCTTCAAGTTTCCATCATTTTGGCTAAGGCAGGTCATCATCTACATGGTGTCGGGTGTCATCCAACTGTTTTTGAGATGCCACATGTCATGATGTCAATGGAGGGCCCAATCTGCCCTCATCACTATCATTTCTAATTCTTCCATTCAACTATCTTAGCATTTGCATTTTGCCACATTCATTTTCTAAATATTTTGTTTGAAAATAGGCTTACATAAGTGAAAAAATTGACTTTTTAATGAAACTATATTAGGTAGTAGTTCAAATGATGCAGTTTAGTCATTGCAGAAGCCCTTTCAAACAGGCCCTAGATAACGAGTGGCATCTATAAGTTGCCGTTTTCAACATTTTACACTATAGGATGAAGATGGAAAAGAAGAAGACAAAATATACACTAAAAAAGAAAGAAAGAAAAGAAATTCTAGAAGAAGAAGAAGAATAAAGAAACAAATGGTAGGAGATCGAATCTGCTTTCAGCCTATCAAAAAGGAAAATTCTCCCTCATCTAGTAAGCACTTAGTAAATAAAGAGATCACATCTCCGCCCCACGATGCCCCACCCCGCCCTGTATTGGAAACATCTCATGAAGGCACACGGCGGGAATGTGCTGTGGGGCGGCCCCTTGTGGGGTGAAGATGTGAATTCATAAATAATTAGCAAAAGGTGCACATGCTAGCAAAGTTAGAGCAAATACTTTTGTCTTTAGTGATGAGTAAGGTTAAAAACATATATATTGAAGTCGAAACAATCCATGAATCTTCCATGTGTTAACATGATTGCAAAATATTCGTATATAAGGTGGGACACCGGAGTTGATCAATCTTATATACACAGTCCAATTTATTTTCTTAGGTGAAGGAATAATGGGGAAATCAAATTATTCTGATGGAAAACGTCATTGATGAGGTTTTATACCGAACCGTAAAAAAGTTATTATTGAACTTTGAAAAGCATAATGTAAAACTCTACTTCATCTAAACACCAACAAATCTAAACTGAAGTAGAGGTTTACATCGATCTTGATTTGTACTCCTCCTAACATTGACAAAACTGAATTGATGTAAACTTTTACATCGATGACGTTTTACATTACTTCCAAATGCAGCCTTATGAAATGAGTTATTCCATTTTGGATTTCTATTTCATATTTTGAATCTTGATTGAATTGCGAATGATGCATGCAGAACAACATGGTAAGCTAGAAATGTTGCTGAACCAAAAAATGTAATTAACCGAATTAATTGGTATATATATATTTTTATGTTTATTTTTAATATATCGTATATTATTTATATATGCATATGTATATATATTATTTATAATTTATTATTTGTAATATAAAATATTAGATACACATATACACACACTATATATAATCGAAAACCAGAGAACCAAACTGATCAAAAGCCGAAAAACCAGTTGATCGGTGGTACCAATTCAGTTTTGATTCAAAAAATTGCAAAAACCAATGACAGTAATTCGGTTTTAAAAACATATTCACGGTTCAATTACCAAACCGTGAGCACCCCTAAATCGGTGGATTAGGCCACCACACTTTGAAACCTATCAAACCCCACTTTGCTTTCATAGTTCTAATTCAGGTGATCACTTGGAACCTCAGTCCATCTCTTATATGAACCATGGTTTTTAAAAACGAACCAGTGACCAAATCGGTCAGGGGTCCGGTTACCGTTTTGAATGGTCAATACTGTCAATTAAAAAATTAAAAATTAAAAAGAAAATCTGACAAAAAAATAAAAATTTTAAAAAACTAAAAAAAATTAAAAAACAGTCAAAACCGTTCGAACGATTTAAACAGTTAACTGGCTGATTCAGCGATTTACTGACCAAAATCAATGGTTTTGGGGAAAAAACAGTTTTAGGAAAAAACAAAACCAGTCAGATGACTGATTCCCGATTTTCCCGATCCGACCGTCTCCGATCTGGTTTTGAAAACCATGATATGAACTATAATACGAGCACAATTCATAAACCATTGGATATAGAACAATGACATCACGAAGAGGTCAGATGTCGTCACTGCAACAATTGATATCTTTCTTCTTGAAGAAGGTCCGGTGAAATCCCAAAAGAACATTTGGGATTTGTGAAAGAAAAAGCACATATTCTCACGTACTCCTAGAAACTAAGACACGGAATTATAAAATAGAAAAGGAAAAAGAAATTTAAAGTGATAATGTATCTAGCTTCATTCATATTCAGGTCTACCTCATCAGATTTTTGGTCAGGTCTACACAGTGGAAATGCAGCATCCCCTAAAAGAGAATAAGTCTCATCATTCTTACAGCCATTTACATCACTTATTTGACAACTATGAGCATAGACAAATTTTTATCCAAACTGCAATTATTAACCCTTTTTGGTAGTCCCAAGATCTCCAGGATTCATGAATCGACTTATTTTGATAATCAGATCTAAGGGTCATGATGCATGACTTGGGTGATGTTATCAAATGTGTGTTGTCTTAATTTTTTTTTTTTTTGCTGTGAGTTTAAACAATAAATCAAAATCAAATTATTTAAAAACAAATTGATTCTTAAACCAAAAACATCTTATTTATTGACTTTATGTGCCTTTTCTTTCCAAAACTGAAATGGCCGGAACATGTTCACTAATTAATTTCTTATTAAGAAAATAGTGATTTTTTTTTAAGTTAAACCAACTTATTTTTGCTTCTCATCAAACAAAAATGGGTTTTAATGTGTGTCAATTATTTTATTTTAATTTTTAATTGCTGATGTGACAATTTTAAAAATAAAGGGAAATTGTTTAAAACTCACCATGAGTTTTCAGCATTTCTCTTAAACTCACCACAACTTTTCAAAATGTCTAAAACTCACCATGTCACTAACTTGACGTTAAACAGACTAACGGGTGTTAATATATTACCATTTTAACACTTTCATAGAAAAATATAAAATATATACAAAAAAAATTAATGGGAGTTAATATTTACCATTTTAATATTTAGACATGAAAAAAGGAAAAAAATTCCAAAAAATATTTTCAAATATAAAATACATAAAAACATAGAAATTACAAAAAATATATATAATTTACAAACAAAATAAAAAAATATTTTCAAATTATAGAAACTATAGAAATTGAAAAACAAAATCAGAAAATAAAAATTGTAGAAAAAACACCAAAAATTATAGAAAAACACAGAAATTACAAATAAATAATAAAATATAGGAAAATTTATAGATTGTAGAAAATAGAAAAATGTAAATAAATTATAAAAAACACTGCAAAATATAACAAAACACTAAAATGCAAAAAAAAAAAAGAAAATTGAAAACTGAAAATGACCATTTTTCCTCTAACTCACCATTCAATGGTAATTTGGTCGTGAAAATTGTTATTTATGTTGACATGGACACCTCTTTTAAGAAGCATTAACGGTGCATTAACGAAAGGTGAATTTTGGAAAATAAAAACTTACTGGCCTGGTGAATTTTAGACATTTTGAAAAGTTGTGGTGAGTTTAAGAGAAATATTGAAAATTCATGATGAGTTTTAGACAATTTCCCAAATGAAAACAAAAATGTCCATCTTGTAGAAGACCCTTAGGCTGTGCTTTGGTTTGAAAGAAAAGGTAAGGAAAGGATGAAAAATATAGGAAAACCTAAACAAATCTTGAATATATTTCCCTATCTTTCCCTTCCTTTCTTTACCTTTTCTTTCAAACCAAACACACCTTTAATTTAATAAACATAGAATACTCACTACGATGGGTGACCTCCTAAGAAGTCCTCCTAACTTAGGTACTGTATGCTTAGTTCGTAACTCATCCAAATCATTAATTAAGGACTTTGAGACAAATTCTTAAGGGTTTTAGAGCGTTAAGGAGAGTCCAAAAAAATGCACTTTAACTTGTGAGGTATGAGTATACCATAACCTTGAATTCACTAAAAATCCAAACTTTACATATGTAGATAAATGATAATATCTATACACAATTAATTAATGAAAATTATACATAATTAACAACCATATATGAATTAAGCTTTAGCAATCACTCATCAACCTCTTGTTCTAATAATTGTGATTGTTCCTCTCCCTTGTGTGTGGATTCTGGTTAGTGCAACGACGGCCTTCCCGGAGAGACCGGTTCCGGACGGAGAAACGCACGGACGGCAAGCGAAGTCCCCCACGGGGTGCCGGACAGGCCTAGTCGGAGGCATGAGAATCCTCTGGTTTATGTCATTCAGCGTCACGTCCCCTTCAACTCCTCCAGGCTTTACCAGTGCAAATGGGTACGCCACGCCTGTTATTACTTTCCTCTTCCTTTGACAGCGGCCTTCTGATGAAGAAGAGCCAAAGCAACAAGTTGGAAAACCGATACAGAAGCGTAAAGTGAATGAAGCCAAGGAAAAGAGAGAGTACCAGAAGAAGATAAAGGGTATCTTGAGATCAGTAGGTTGTCTTTGTCATATGTGCATGAGCTTGGCTTCTGTGGGTTCTTGCAAGAGGAGCCTGAAGAACCGTGTGTTAACGTTTCTGGGGCTGACATTGTCTCTTCGGTTGTTTTTATCTCCGAGACTATTGTTTCTTCATCGCTGATGCTGCTCATTGCTGAAGAGTTTAACAGTTCATCTCCTGATCAACATACAAGTAACAACAATATATAATATAATCACCAGTGAAGAAATTAATTAAATCTGTTTTCATCAAGTACCATATTCGTGCGACGACTGTTTGATGAAATGGTGCTTGATTTTGAACCATTTCTGGGAATTCTCGATCCTCGAAGAAAATGAAATGACCATCTGGTCAGGGTTTGACACTGGTTGGAGATTGAAAGTTGAAACGCCATAATTATGGCGTCCAAGCTAGCCAAATCATCTAACGTGGGTCGCCATTAGTTCCTTTACAGCTTGTAGTTTCTAGATAGTAACAAATAGAAATGTCTATTTTGATGGAGGGATACTAGCTAGCTTACCTGAAACTCCATTGATTTCGGTGGTCTGCTGGCTCAAGCAGTTATAATTCTTAAGTGGGTTTTCGGTGCAATTCGAGTTGGAGTAGCTCTGCAAACAAAAGATCATCAGCTTCTACACAAACAGCTAACATACTAGAAAGACTAAAATTAACTCACTTTCAGACTAAAGCCTTACCTGTAGAAGATGATCGAAATCAAAACTTGTTTGATCATTGCTGGAAAACTGCAACCGTCTTCGCTTAAACCGGTCACTCCACTCGACCAATGCATCCTGTAGATACCCAGTCGATAAATCGGCCGGCGACGAGAGGAATGCTTCGGTGGACTCCATAACTGAAACAGACACAGACACAGACACAATGACAAAGTTGTACGTCAAATGCATGATGATTTGCGCCAGCCATGAAACACTATGTCCATATGAACAAGATTACAAGAAAGAAAAGAAGCGAGAGAAGAAAGGATACCCATAGACATGTCTGCGTTGAAAACTCCAATGTTGTGGATATCCCAAGCTAGGGAAGGGTAGGGATAACATAGATTGCTACTGTACGCCATGGTGTGAACTGATGAGGAAGGAAATGGAATGGTTGTAGTATTTAAAGTGAGAAAATTTTTAAAAAGTGAGGAGAAGGTGATGCAGTAGAAGGAATCAGTCAACGGCAGGAGGGAGCTAAAGTGAAGTTTATTGGGATTCTGAAACGTTTTCTTTTGGGTTCTATCATTTTTTTTTTCTTTGGTAGATGCTGTGGGGGACTAAATAATGGCGTGGTTGTGATGCATAAGAGCATGAACAGACTACAGGGGCTGACTGGGGGCAGGAGTACTGGAGGATGGACGTGCTAGACACATTTCAAATTTCGGCTTTTTCTTTTTGGCTTTTGCCGGGTCAGGTGGGCCCATTTCCTTTTTGGCTTTGCCGGGTCATGTGGGCCCACTTCCACCTGTTTGTTCACATTCAGCCCCATGGTGGGTCCGTTTCCACCTCAGGATCTTCAGTCTTAGCAATGGGTGGATTTCATTTGACTGGTGTAATCACACTTTTGCATGCTGGGTGGGAACATAGGTGGGCCCAATTGATAGATTTCTTGTCTGCTAAGGGACCCTGCACACATCTTTGATTGGGATTTGATTTGGGTATGAAATGGAGCAGGTCAGACCTGTGATGGAACACAAGTTTAGCTTGCAGCTGCAGAATGCATCCTTGAAGCAAAATCTACAGGGTTTGGAGTTCGGATATTGAATGAATTCATTTTGAAAAGTCAGACAAAGCAATGAGTCTTCTAGTTTCTAGTTTCTACAGAGAGAGGTATTGCAATTTCTTCCAGTCTCAAGGATGTTAGCAATGAGTGATGGTAGTCACTTGACTCTCTCTCTCTCTCCATAACACTTTAGAACTCGTCTCTATAAATGTTTAAAAAATTCTAACATCATAAACCCTAGTAGAGAGTCATTAAATAACCAAAATAAAAGAAATACAAAGGATTTATGAGATGGTAATCTGTTAGGTGAGACTTCAAGGATTCAAATACCAGATCCTCTGCTCATAGTATAGAGAAGGATCTCATCATAAATCTACAATGCATGCATCTCGTTGTAGTGCATATTTGAACAAAATACAAAATTTGCACTTAGTTGATAAGTTTCTTGTGCAGTTGTTTATTTGTAACTAGGGATGAGCATTGGTCAGTTCAATTCTATGGCATAACTTGGAACCTACCTTGTAGGGGTAAGTTCTAGGTTTTTAGAAGCGGAACCTACCTGTGAAGGTTGGTTCTGGCCTTGGTGATTATAGGGTCTACCCGTGGAACCTGTTATTTTTTTACTTACCCCCTTTAAAAATAAAGAAACATGTTCTTTAAAATGTTGATTTTTAATAAATATAATATATAGTTTAAAACTTGTATTATCTTTATTGATTAAATTGAGTGGCTTAATATGTAAATTATCATTTTATCATTTAAAACTTATAATTTAAATTTAAATTTTGTAAATATTACCTTTTACATTACTTGTTGTATACATTCAAATATTAAAATGAAAACAAATAATCAAAACACTTAAGTAACTCAATGGTCAAGTGAGACTATGGCCTTTGTAACCATGATTGCTTAAGTTCAAATCTTCACATCCCCAAAACTATTTTGGTTTATTTCAAGGCAAGTTTAGTTCCAAAGTAGGTTCCACCAAGGCTGATTCATCGGGTTAGTCTGGGTAGGGTAAATCCCTAGACCCTAAAACCAGCTTGAGTGGGGCTCAGTTCTAAGAATTTGGAACCAGACCCTACCCTATAACAAATTGGGTAGGGTTAGTTCAAGGCCAGTTCGAGGTCAATTTCATTCGGTTCTAGGTAGAACCTACCCATTTGCTCACCCCTATTTGTAACAATATATGATTTGCATTGCACTCCTACCCGGAAGCAGAATTTGTACTTTATCTCATTTGTACTCATCAGCAATGTAAATTTTGCACCACATTCTTCCTACCTCAATCTCTGTTTCTCATATAACGTGGGGACCACATCATCTTGACTTCTTACTTCACTCCCAAACAAATAACCCTCTTACCTCCATCGTGAGAATTGAAGGATCGTACCATTTTACTTCCTATTTTATTTTTTACAAACAAATAAGACAACCAAATCAACGAAAAAAAAAAAAGTAAACTAGAATTTAGACTCTATCCCCAAACGCAGCCTAACTATTTAAAACTTCCGTAACTTTGAACTGTGAATCGATGCATTGAGGTGCACTAACATTTTGTCTTATCACCAGAACTGTTCATCAACTTAAATAAAAAGATGATATCCTCTAATGACCACTAGACACAAAAAGTATCAGTTGGTCAAACGCTTAGGAATGATGAGACAGTGGGAGACATTTATAGTGACAGATGATGAATGAAATATGCTATTGGTTGCTTTTAGTGAGGATGCTCATGAGCATAATTTGCTATTCAAGAGTCAGAGACTGTGTACTTAGATATCCCTGACCCAACAATAGTGCCCTGAGATTATAAGCACCCAACACCAAGCTAAGCCTTTTTCTTCCACCATTTAGGATAAGAAATTATTGTTTGTTCAAATAAAAGCACAATTCTACTAGATCGATCATAATTGGACAATCTCAGCCACCCAAGGAGTAGGCGATTTGCTTATCACCTTTATACCACATATACTTGTTAAAACTTCCGACCAGTCAACTAGAATCATAAATGTGATAGCCAATTAAGTGTTATTTATCAAAATTCATGGGTGAGTTTTGATTAGTCAAAATTCTTTTCATAATATATCTTTCCCGCATCATAAATTTTTCCTTTATTAAAATACACATAGTTTTATAAATTTACTATAACCTATCTTATACTTTGCATTTTATTGAAACACCCCTTATAGTTTACAATTGTTTATTTAATCAACTTTTCATTAGACAAAAGTGAAAAATGACAACTTCAACCCTAATGTCTGTTTGAACAAATTGAAGGAAAAGAAAATAAAAATAGAAATGTTGTTCTTGCCCATAGTAAAACACAATGAACAATAATTGGTATATTTTGTTTTATGTTTGAAGAAGAAAGATGCATCATTACAAATAAACCAAGACACTATTGTTCTCTCTTTCATTCTACTAAAACCAAACATTGTTTCTTGGTTTAGATGATCATGCCACTATTTTCAGACAACGATACAAATGGTTCTTAACAAAAAGTGATTAAGTAAATGGATCGCAAACTATGAAATAATTTTAATAGATTAATTATCAGCCAAATGATAGGGGTGTTTCAGTAAATGATCCTTCAAAATAAATTTTATTAAAATAGAGAAAAGGTGATTCTTTTAGACATATGGTGTGGAATGTTGCACTAAAGCATACTGCATTAAAACTAGTGATATACAGCATACTTGTGGAACTCATTATTTAAGAAAAAAAAAAAGAAGAAACAAAAAGAATAGTGGAGCCCATAAAAAATGCTAAAAAGTCGGGCTGTTCAACAAGTAAAGTTGGTGAATGTAATTCCCACCGGCTTGGATCGAATGTTCCGTGTGCATTTGAGTTGGTTGTGGCAGCTACCGCCCTCTTTGGTCTACTTCTTTAAATTAAATTTTGAAACTTCAGATTGCCCTGGTGTGTTCGAAAGTTTCCATGGATGAGAAGGTCCGAGCTTGCTAGGGCTAAGAAAGTGAATACATGGTTAAAGCAAAGAGTCTACTGTTTGTTTGATGAGTTGTATTGATTGACCGCATGCATCATCCCTTAGAAGAGGGGGCAGATGGGGAACAAAGGAAAGATCCATTGGTATAAATTACTTTTCATTACTATTTTGATATGGAAAATGTAGCTTAAATGGCTAAATAGGTCAGTTAAGCCATGTTTGGTTTGATAAAAAAAAAAAAAAATAGAGAAAGAAAGTTGGAAATTTCTTAATGATTTTTGTAAAATTCCTTAAAAACTTTATCTCATTTTCTGTCTCTCTACTTTTCTGTTAAATCAAACACAGGTTTAGAGTTCTTTTCTGAGTTCATCCAGTTAACTCGTTTTTTTTTTTTCTTTTGCATAGGAATTGAATAGATATATTGGTTAGTAGGATTATATTGATCCAGGCCTCCAATTTCTTTCTTGCTTTCCTTTTTATATTGTTTGTTTTTCTTTAATGAAAATTTGAGTAGCTTATTGGCTACTAGTTAGTAGTGTTTAAAGCAAGACTCAAATAGAAGACTAGAATCAACTAGAGGTGTAATGTGGGCCCGACACGATTGTGGGTCGTTCAGACTGTAGAGGTTGTGCCATGCCAACAAGCGAGCCTGGGTGGGCCGTGCCTACTGGCCTGGAATCCCTCAAAGGGGAGGTTTGGCATAACCCACAAAACGAGCCTAGATGGGCCTATGCCGGGTCGGACTGGGCCACAAGCCTGGGCTGTGGAGCTGATCTTTTTTGAGTCTTTTCTAATATTTTCCACTTTTTCTTTTGCTAAGTAAAAATGACAAGTATTTTGGATAAAATAAAAAAAATTAACAAAAAAGAAAATAGACATACAATTAATCATTTATGAAGAAATAAAATTAAATTGAAAAAATTACAATTTAATTGGAATAAAGTAATTTAATAAAATTGAAAAAAAAATTACAGTGTGATTGAAAAAAATGGAATAAAAGAATTTTACTCTCCAAGCTATACATACCCATAACCAAATAAGCAATGATGGTTATGTATTTTAACCAGTATAAGATCCACTTAAGAAATGTGCCACTACCTTAAGTCTGAAAAGAATGAGAAAAAAAAAAAAAAAAGAATAGCCTCTCGAACCACTTAAGGATAAATTGATGATAAAATGGCTGTCCAACCACCACAATCCCAGCATGAACATCTTCTTTAAACACTAACCATTTGCAAGAAACATGTGATGTTGATTCTTGCAATGAATCCCTACCCATTTTTTCTTTTAATTCTTTTCATTGCACAAAAAGGGTCACTTTGTATTTCAGTATTTTTGTTATTTTTCCATCCCAACTCCTTGCAAGTTGCAACTAATGACCTAGACTGCCTAGTAGAAATATACGTACCATAGATCACACCCCTAAATTGAGAACCAATAGGAGAGAATATTCTAGGTGACAATATAAGTAGGCTAGGCTTTTAGGCAATAATCTAGGTGATAAAAGAATCGGTTGAACCATTTAGATGGTTCTAGGGAGAAGGGATGCATTTAATTTACTCATATAAAAATAGAAACTTATAGTTTCTTCTTCTTTCTTTTTAAATATGGAGATTTGAATTAACAACAAAGAGAAACAGGGACACTCTTGGGCAACAAAAATCTCAGCCATCCATGTATTCACTGATTCACTTTCCTTTGTGATTTTGTTGGGGTAAATACATGATAGGAAGACCTTCAATTAAAAACCTAAAATGATAAGATAGAGATATTACCACTTCAAAATATTGAGTCTTGTGAATAAGTAAACTACAAATTTGTGGTCAAATCATAGACAAAAATGTTTGAGTTGGTCATATTCGATAGAACTAAGTAAAAAAAATGTCAAAATACAAAGAATTCAAAGGAAAAGAAGTTGTTGACATCATATAAGGAGCTTAGATCATTGAAGCCTTGAGTTGAACCAATGACATAAGAATGTCAGCAAACCATTTATTGAACAATTCTGGTTTTTGAAACTTAGAAAGTTTTTGAACCAGAATTTCTATAATATTAGCTTGATACATGCGGTGCACAGGATTTGTTAAGCGAAAGCAAAATAATAGAAATTGTTTTATATTTTTAACTTTTAAATAATTAATAACTATTATATTTTAGGTTCAACTATCATATGGGAAAGATATGATATCTGACAAATTATTTTACCAATCAACTGGTATTGAAAACATGGTAGCCAATCAGGTGTAATGTATCAAAATTCATGGGTGGATTCTGATTGGCCAAAACTCTTCCAATACCATATCTTTCCCGCATCACAGATTTTCCCTTATATTTTGTATACTACTTTTAATAATTTTTTTTACAATACAAAAATAACAATAATTAATTTCAGCTAGGGTTGTTCATCAAATTGATGAAACCGACCAAATTGACCAACAATTTCCCAACCTGACCAGGCTGGATCAGTTCCACTTGGGCCATTTGTACATCGACCAAATTGAGCAACTCGACCATACTTATATTTTAATATAAGTTTTTAATACAGAAAAGTGGAAAAATCCCCATATTTCTTTGTATAAAATATTTTATATCATAAATTTATTTTTTAATAATGTCATTCTAATTTTTTAATTTTAAATTTAATTTTTTAAGCTTAAATCTTTTAAACAGACTTACCAAACCGAAAATTGATCCAAACTGATACAACCCAAGTTGGCCGATTCACTAATAGTCAGTCAATTTCAAGTGACAAACTCCCTAACCTGATCAAGTCGATTTATTTAGCCAAACAACCTACAACTAAACCGAACCAATCTGTGAACACTCCTATTTTTTTCTAACTTAATAGTCTAATCACTAATGAATAACAATAATTTAATCTCCAATAATTATTGAAAATTTATAGCAAAAATACACGATTATTGAAAATATTTTGATGATAAAAATACAATAAATAATAATAATAATAATAATAATAATAATAATAATAATAATAATAATAATAAAAACAATAAATACAACTATTACACAAATACTAAACACTAAAAAATATATTAAATTAGTTAATAAATAGTGTAATGTCAAATGATAGTTTAAATCTAATAAATATTAATCAATAAATTATAACAAAAATATAATAAATACAATAAGTACAATAAATTAAACTTAAAAAGTTAAATAATAGTAGTTTAATCTCCAATAATAATTGAAAATATATTTATCACAAAAAACAATAGATGATTATTTAAAATACAATAAATATTAATTTTAGTATATATAATATATAATAAATATAGATTAAGATTTTAATATAATTATTAATTGATATAAGTGAAATTAATTATATACAATACTATTATAGTTATTCAAATAATATCATTATTTAAATTTTAAAATATTAATTATTTGTTGAAATTAATAATCCATAAAATTATAGTTTATACTATTATTACATAATTCCATTATTAATTTTATAAAATATTAAATTATTATTAAATTGAAGATTATGTTGTAAACTTGTAATTATTTTTATAGTCTTAAGAAATTTTTTAAATTTATTACGTAATATTAAATATTTTGTTATATAATTATTTAGCTATTTTAATATTTTTATTTAAAACATTTAATTATTGAAATATTTAAATAACATTTTATTTTTTATTGTTTGAATTACATTTGTATTGAATAATCCAGAAAACCATAATTTATATTGTTAAATATAAAATTATTTATAATATGAATATTATTAAATTTATTATAATTTTTTTGTTTTTAATAAATATTTTAAAATTATTATATAATTTTGTTAGAATATTTAAATTTTTTAATTCAATTTTTCTCTAGTTAGTTATAGACAAAATGTGGGGGAGAGGATAAATAGGAATTAGAGATAATTTAGGAGAGAAAATCTATACTAAATTAGAGATAATTTAAGAAATAAATAGGAATTAGAGATAATTTAGGATAGAGTGGGGAATACTGGGGGAGATAGTTTATGAGAAATTTTGGGAGAGGATATAATTTAGGTTATTAGGAAGGTGTGGGTAAGAGATATTTTAGATAATCTTTTATGGGCAAGGAGAGCATCTCATTGATTGTTTAAAAAATGACAAAATAAAAAAATAAAAATTTCAAAAAATGAGAAAATTTCTTCACTGCTGTGTTTTAATATATATATATATATATATATATATATATAGATAGATAGATAGATAGATAGATAGATAGATAGATAAGGAACTGTAAATTTTCGTCAAAAACTCAATTGGAAAAACAAAATCAAATGAAACCCTGGAATTATGAATTGCACATTTCCAACTAAACATATAAGCTTGGATGCATTTATCGATTTGTCCATAGAAATAGACAAATTTATAAAATTACCTTGTCGTATTCTTGCCAGGGAAATATCTCTAGTAGGAGTTCCCACCATTTATTTAGGCCTTGAATATAGTAGAGATGACTATATGAAGATTAAACTAAACAGGAAATATTCACATTTATGAAAAAATATGTTTAGAAGTTATTGTTTATTACATTTTCTTCTCTTGTGATCAATTATTGACTTTTGAGTAACTGAAACCGCAAATTTTTTAAGCCTGGTTCGGGCCTCCATACAATGATGTGTTCTCTTGCTTCAAATCTCTATGACAGATTTCTTGCATAGGAGTAAAAAATAGATTAGATTCACTCAGAGAAAGGGTGACAGCTATTCATTAAAAATGGGGTTTTCTAAACAATTATTGACTTAACCATGATAGTAATTGACACCTGAGATACGTTGCTAGTAGAAATATTTCACCAGGAAATTTCAAAAAGAAATAAGAAAAAAAAAAGGAAAAATATCAAAGGAGAGAGAAAGAGACCCTCTCTTCAATTTTGCATATATGTTTGAAAAATTCACTACCGGTGGCATACTGACAATATCAAGAAGGGCAGAAGTTAAAATGACATGCAAATAAAAACCTCATAAATCTTAAGAAAAAGCTGCCTCTTGAATCGGGTTATGTTCAGGTGTCAAGCGCAATCTGTAATCGATAACCACTCTGGCCAAATTCTCACTGATCTACATCAAAACCACAAGAATTGAAGTAGAACCCAACCTATAAATAATTGAATCCCATCTCTATTGGAACCAAAATACAAAACTTAAAAGCAACAAATAATTACCTAGAAGAGGAAAGAAAAAAGAAGGGAAAAAAGCAAGGCCAGAGGAGGAAGCGAGGACCTTAAAAGGCTCATTGCTTGTTCTGAAACTGATGCCTGAAACATACTTAAATCAAACAATAAATCCTATGAGAAAGAGAGAGGGAGAGAGAGAGAAGAGCAAACACTCATCTATGATAAAAAAAAAAATGTTACCAAAGAAGGAAAAGAGGGGATGTGTAAGTACCCACAGTTCCATTCTCCATATATAAGGCCGAATTTGGAGATGAACATGTAACTCTGCCGTCTTCACTGTCTTTATGGAACCAAACCAGATTGTAATGAAACCCTAACATAAACCCGAAGGAATAAAAATACAACAAGAACACACAATAGAAAGTAAGAACATTCCAGAAAACATGTCTATATAGCATCCTACCCTTCGTCATTAAACCCTAATAAAAGGGGAAAAAATTAAAGGATGGAAAAATAAGAGAATGAGAAGAATAAGAGAAGAACGAAGAAAACCCCTGTATTTGGTCAGAGAAAAAAGGACAAATGCAAACTCTCCATCGTTAAACCCTAACAAAGAAGGGAAAAAAACATACCCACAAAACCCCTCCAAAATTAGTTTTAGGATTGCTAAAATCACTTCAGCAACAGAGAACCCTTCATAGCAATCTAGACAGAGAACTCTCAATTGAGGGAGAGATACAACGAAATGAGAGAGAGATGGAAATGGAAAGACGAGGGGGAGAGAGAGAGAGAGAGATTCACATGGATGGATTAATTGCACATGGGGGAATCAGTCTACTCGCACCAGTAGTTCCATTTTGCACCCAGTGAAAGCAGGCCCTTTGCTTTAATATATATACTAGTAGAGGGAGGCCATGCTAAGCACAGGCAAGAAGACTGTCAATTGGTAGATTATATATGTATAGCTAATCAAATTGTCAAACATTTTTATAAAAAATATAAAAATGTGCATTTTTTACAAAATTCATATATTTTTTTCAAAAAAAAGATATCAAATTGAATGAAAGAGAAAAGATGATGGTGTTGGTTTACATATACACCCTGTAAAAGTGTAAAAGCAGATAGATGGTGGCATGCAGGATGAGATGCTCCAACAATCTGTTAGATAGCTCAAAGAGATCACATTCTAATTCTCCAAAATGGGTTAAATTACCATAGAGTAGGGGGCCTGTACTAAGCATGGGCGGAGAAAGCCTAAAAGATGAAAGGTAGGATGGGGCCAGTTTATAAAATATAGAAAAAAATTGAGACGTTAATACTTGGATGTAATCTAATCTTTTGAATGAGGTTGATTTGAACTTGGGGGTTAACTAAATTCAATTAATCTAATTTATCTAAGGTGTCATTAATTTATTTTACAGTTAATTTATATTTTAAAATTAAGATAGGCTTAGTTAGTTAATTAGTTATAATCTGGATATAGAAAAAAAAAGTTATAAGGTAGATATAGGATAAGATACGCATATTTAAATCCAAAGTTTACAGGCAATCAACTGGTATACAGCAACAAAACTCATCTCTAGGATTTACTCTCACGAGATTGTCATGCTTGACATGACTAGATTCCACCATTTCAAACACGGGAACTGTTCTTGTGGGGATTATTGGTGAAGAGGATGAAGATTCATTGTTTCCAGTAGCACAAAATATTTATGGTGGATTCTTTCACATAATATCAACAAAACTTACATTATTAGAGAATCTTGGAAACTCGTCTCTTTCTGGAGACTCAAGTTACAGTAACAGTTATTAAGAAACTAAAAGCTTGTTGAAAAAGGAACCAATAAAAAGAAACAAGGGCTAGTTCTGAGAACCTTTTAAGTTTCAAGAAAGCTTCAATTCATCCAATCTAAGATGCGGTTCTGCTACCCATGACTGCTCAGGCTCCAGCTAAACTTTTCCAATTTGAGGTTGTTATAGAGAAGGGAGAGCATTCAATAAACTTACTTGATCATTGCATTAAACACTTTTCACCTTAGGCTGTGTTTGGTTGCAGTGCAATTTTATTTGCACTAGTACAAATGCATGGGAATGCAAATGAAAAGAATACAAATTCTGGTTTAATTTTATTTTGGGTTTTACTTTATTCTGCTTCAGGTCTTGTTTTACTTCATTTGTGCTGCAATCAAACAGAATAAGGTAAAATTTTAAACAAAAATAAAACAGATTTTGCACCCAAATCATTTGCACTACCGTGGTTTTGCATTCATGCAACTAAATTTGCACTACAACCAAATGCAGCCTTAGGCTCAGTTTGGGAAGAGTGCAAATACAAATATGTTTAGTGCAATATATATATATATATATATGTGTGTGTGTGTGTGTGTGTGTGTGTGTGTGGAGAGAGAGAGAGAGAGAGGAGAAGTAAATACTGTGGAAAAAGCATAATCATCTAACCAGGTATCCATGAAGGACATCATTACTTCATTACCTTTGCATTTTCAACGCAGGCAAAATCCTGGTAGCAGTTTCCATCCGTAAATAAGGGTTCCACAAGACACAATCTGTCCAACTGCATGGGAAAAGGAATTACAAAGAGAAAAACTTGAAGCAGAATTCTTTTATCAAGGAAATTCCAGATAAAAGCAAGTCATTTAAAGAAAACAATACTAATTTTTATAAAAAGAAGATAAAAGTGAAAAAACCACAAGCAAGGTTCAGTTGAAGTACTTGGTATTCTTGATGGATATTAGATCACCCAAACACATTGTCAAGTTGCAACACAGTGGGAGCATTCAAGTAAATACAGTCCACAAATCCTAGAAAATGACCACATCCCTGAATTTCACAATTCTGGTTAGAATCTATGAAACAGTTTTCCATATTTCAGAAGATAATTGATGAATTTTGAAATCTTAACAGTATAAAATACCTGTGAAAGATAACCTTTTAGTAAAAAAAAATTAAGTTGCAAAAATTATTAGTTGCTTAGTGGTGTAGTTTGCAAGAGTTTGATATCATGGGCCTAAGAATTGATGGTTCTTGATGTACTAAACCACTAACCATTAACCTGCTTGTATGAAAACCACCCACTGTTCCCACTCAACCCCCTCCAAAGAAAATTTGCTTAAATAACCATCTTCCCTATCTTTATCTTCAAGTTGATTTTACTTGGTCCTTAGGACTTTCAGAGATGTCCAGAGTCCAGACATGATAGTATCAATTTACCAATCAAACTTTAAAAATTAGTAAATTCAAAATTCATTGAAGAACATCTAGATTTTCTTCATCATTCTTAATTTTGACATCTAAAGCACCCAATTAAAAGAAGTGATCAGTTACAGGTTGAAGGGTCTAAAGGAGCAAGGGGCAGGCCAAAAAGGAAAGGGATTGCATTGAAGTAGTGAGAAATGATATAAGGGTCCATAATTTAACAAAGGATATAGCACTGAATTGAGTGGAATAGTGGAACCAGATTCATGTAGACAGTTCTATATGGTTGGGACAAGGCTTAGTTTGAGTTTTCATTCACTGCCTTGTCAAATAAGAGAAAGAAATGAAGAAAGATTTCCATATTTTAGATTTTATTCCATTTCCTACCTTGCTAAATGTGTACAGATGCGTAAGAGGATATGCATTTGAAATACCACATAGCAAAAGCAAATAAAATATCAGTAAAAAGCAAAAACAAGAAAATCAAAAAAGATGAACCAATTCCAACTGTCCCTATTTTTGAATAACATTTTCAACAAGTATATCCAGCATGTCAACCTTTTTTGTTAATAAAAAAGAAAGAAGTTAAGAAGGGGATCTTGTTAGGACAATGTTGAGGCCAATTCACCAAGACAGATGGGAAAGAAAATACAGAGCTGTCCTCCTTACCCTCCACATTAGTCGGGTCTGTGTCCTTTTTCAGTCATGCAACCTTTCAGTCCTTCCACTGATGCTTCTGTTATAGAAGCCTGCACACTCAGCAAATTTCACACCAATAACCAAAAAAATGAAATCAAATTCTACCACTGGCCCTCCCCTGCTTCCAAATCTGAAAATTTCTAGATTTATAGTGGCTTTTCCAGTTCCATATTGTAAAATCTCATACAGATTTGGGAATTTTGTTCCAGCTGCAACCTAAATACAGCCTAACCAGATTTTCTTTAAAATGCCTCACAAACTAAAGGTTCATGGTGCATAGCAGATCCAAAGTTGTTTTCTAAATGTGTGAGTATATTCATGTCTCACGGAGAGAGAGAGAGAGAGAGTGAGAGAGAGAGAGAGTGAACATTTCCAGATAAAGGATTAAAATTTACACTGTCTTCAACAGAACTGAAAGCCTCCCTTGGTAAACTTCATTGTGAGGATTGCAGCAACTACAACTGGTTCAATCCCACTAATCCTATGCTATGGCAGTCAACAAGTTCCAAAAGATTTGAAACCATAAAAATAAGAGGTTCTAAAAATTAGTAGAAGATGAAAATAAAATAAAGTTTCAGTCTAGCCAACCCTGCCACATTTCCGAATTCTTATAGAAACAAGGGTAATACCTCAACTCAGTTGTTGTACAAGAACCTTTTGATATAATAGATACAGTTCCATACCAGATATATGATGGCAAGATCAATCAAACTAACCATTGGCAATCACAGCAATAAAAACAATGAAGTTAGCATCCCATAACATCTTACATGATTTTATTAATGAAAGGGTTGATGTTGAAAAAATAGAGTGTGGCTATTCAACTTAGAGGAAATACTATAGTTGTGTGCAAGTTTTCCATTTTCATTCCTCTCATACCATAGAAGCATTTACAGCAAAAAAAGAAAAAAGAACTTCCCATTTTGGTTTGCTTAGTGGTTCTATGGATGAATCAATGGATAGGAAACCCTGAAGAAAGCCAAGAGATCTATAACCTACTTATTGTCTAGAAAAAGCATATTGAATGTAAGGAAAATAGATAAAATGATCAAGAAATTTCAGACATAAAAACTTGAAAAATAAAAGGAACTAATAAAAGATACCAAAATGCCCAACATACCCCAATTTTAAAGAAAACCAGAATCTGAAGCTTGAAGTAAATGAAAAAAAAAAAAAAAAAGCTTGAAACCACCCACCATGATATAAGGTAGAAACCATGTGAGTGGATCTATAAATAAATCATGATAATATTAAAAAAATTGAGTTTAAAACTTCAAAAGGCATAAAAAGCTGAGTATGTACAACCAACAAATTAACAAATTTAATTATAAATATTATTAGTTTAAAAGAGGGGAAACAACAAAAGAATCTTATCAACAAATCGCGATCTCAAAACTGGAATTAAAGCCATAAACATAAACTAAAAGGAAGAAGCAACAATAACCATGACAGAATACCTTAAACCCTAAAAGAAATAGAACAGGAAATCTGAGTATATACAACTAACAAAATAAGAAGCAACAATAATCATGATAGAATACCTCAAACCCTGAAAAAAATAGAACAGGAAATCTGAGTATATACAACTAACAAACTAATCTAGTTAGAATTGTTAATATTTTTAACCAAATAATCAGGATAGCATAACTTCAATAATTATTAAAAATTGAGAATGTAGAACTAACAAACTAATTTAGTTAGCATATCAAAAGATCAGGATTCAGAAAACTGGAATTCAAGCAACAGAGATAAGCTAAAAGGCAGAAGCAACAATAAAGTGAAAAACAAATTACATGGATGCACTTAGAAGGCAAACTTTGTTAGTATAGCAAAACATCAGGATTCACAAAACTGGAATTCAACCAACAGAGGTAAACTAAAAGGAAGGAGCAACAATAAAGTAAAAACAAAATACATGGATGCATCTAGAGAGCAAGCAACAGGACTGGAATCGCGTAACTTAAACCCTAATAAAAGAAAAACAAAAAAGGAAAAAGAATTACAAAACTTATCATAGGGATGTAACAAGTTTGCATTAAGTTCACTTGTGATTTTAGACAAGCAAACAAAAAATCCAAATGTAAAAGAGAAATCCTTAAGCCAAATCAAAAAGGGGGAAATAAATGAAAAGAAGAAAAAAGAACAAACCACAAAAAATCTGAGAGAGAGAGAGAGAGATGGGGAACTGGCAAATTTGGAACTTCAGCTGCAACAATGCAGATAGGAAATAGGTCTATGGAATCCTAGGCAAATTGAACCAACAAAGTTTTAAAGAACAACCCGGTGTTTTAGAAGTGCAAGGCACAGGGGTCAATTTGTGACTGAGGCGTGTGCCTTTTTGAAGTAAGGCGCAAAAATTAAAAAAAAAATGCTAAAAATAAAAAAAAAGTCAGAAAAAATTTAAAAAATGCCAAAAAAATAAAAATTGCAAAAAAATTTAAAACTTTAAATTTTAAAATAAATGTTTTAAAAAACCTATTATCTAAAATTAAAATACATAAACATAACATGTAAAGCATATTCAAATGTGAAATTAAAAATAAAATCAAACATATAAAACATTTTCTAGCATGTAAAACTCACAATCTCTTTTTTTCCTCAATTGCATTACTTAAAGTAGCTAATGTGATGTAAAACATATTACATTCCTGATTCTACGAGCCACCTTTGTGCCACGGCCCTCGAGGCAAGCCCAAACAAGTCCATGTTAGGGTCCTAAATTCTTAGTTCTCACACAAAAAATAATGATTTTATAATTTTAATTGCTTTTTAAGAAGATATTTTAGTAGGATGAGTGAATGAACAACATTACCAAATAATTTTATAATTTTAATTCGCTCGCTCACCGAAGCTCTGTGAACCCCCTATTTGGTAATGTTGTTCATTCATTCATCCTACTAAAAGATCTTAAAAAGCAACTAAAATTATAAAATCATTATTTTTTTGTGTGAGAACTAAGAATTTAGGACCTTAACATGGACTTGTTTGGGCTTGCCTCGAGGGTTGTGGCATGGGGGTCTGAGGGCAGAGCCCCCGGCCTAGTCGCTAGGTTCAAAAAAAGCAAAAAAGTGTCAAACTTTCAAAAGGCGCCTGGACTGAGAAGCAAGGTGCATCAAGCTCATGCCCAAGCGCACCAAGTATGCACCTTTTGAAAGGGTTGCGCCTAGGACCTGAGCAAGGCACCTACCTTAAAATGCGCCTCGTCTGTGTGCCTAGGCGCACCTCAAGCACACCTTTTTAAATCACTGGAACAACCCAAACACAAAAGAACATGAACATAGCATAAAAATAACAAACAATAGGAACAAGAAAAATAGCATAAAAAATAGCTATACCACCATTGGCGATCATTTCCTTCTCACCCACTGTTAGTGTGAAAATTTTAATAAATTCTCATGCAACATAATTCACTCAATCAAGTGATTGAGTTTTTACAATTCAGGGAATCATATGGATCGTTCCCCTTGATTACATCTCCACAAGAAAGTAGAGAACACCTTTTGATTCTAACTTGGAAAAATGAATGCATAAAACAAAAGAAAAGAACAATAGTGTACACTTCTAAAAAAAAGAACTTTTCATTTGCATTTCTTTTACATCAAATGCACAAGAATGAGAAGAAAAAAGAAAATACAATTGAGAAACTCTACAACAATACATTTATCTCTTTCTTTTCTTTTTGATACAAAGAAGTTGTAGTTATGCAACCCACTTATTTGGGTTATAAATTATTTAAATATTATTTGGATTAAAAAAAATCCTTCAACACCCACCCAACCACAACCAACTGAACTCTTCCAATCTCACCAAGACCAAAAGAGGAAAACCCTAGAATAACATAACTCAAGAAGGGAGAGTGAAACCTTACCAGGTCTATGCACCCCTAAGCCCTAACCAGAGACCTTCCCTTCGGTTGAGAGTGGACGAGGAGGAACACCCATCCCTAACCATTATAGATTATGAAAAGGAGAATAAGGGGGGATTAGAGAAGGGGGAAGAAGGGAGGAGAAGGGGAAGAGATAGATAGATAGATAGAGAGAGAGAGAGAGAGAGAAGGAGAATACTCGGGAGAGGTGAGATATTAGCTAAAATGGAATGCTCATAACTCTAGCTCATGAGCCCCTAAACCAACCACCTTGCCTAAAAAATACAAAAAAAGAAACACAAAATTTAACAAAGGGTCATGCCTGAAAGCTAAATTACTGTAGCCACTGTGTAGGTGACACTGATTGAGACTAGCCGAAGCAGTTCTGAAGGTTCTGAACCAGTTCTGGAGCAGATCTGATTAGCTGAAATGACCACAGCAGGTTCTGACAACACTCGACACAGTTTCAGACTTGCCGAGACTGTCACAGTTCTGAAACAGTTCAGTTACAACAGCAAGCAAGGAGTTCTGGGCTGGTAACCGACCTGAAGCCAAGGGTTCTCAACTATTGTGCTATGCAGACTCCACTTGAACTTTGAGTACTGCAACTGTAAAGAGAGTGCCCTTCCTTGCGGCCAATACTAGGACTGCTGACATCAGTCCTCAACTAGGGTTCACAGTGCTGAACAATCTGGAGCTGGCAGCTCCCTAGGTAATCTCACAGCAGTGGTGAGGGGTTTCGGACTGATAACCACCCTGAACTTGGAGCTGTTTGCCACATTGCTATGATGGTAGAAGTGTTCACAGTGCTGGTAGAACACTAGATAGACTTCACTTGGGCTGAACCAAAAACTGCAACAGTTCGGGTACAGTAGTGAGTGAACAGTTCGAGGCCGCAACAGTAGCAAGTGAACAGTGGCTCTGTAGAAGAAGCTAAGTCTGTGCAAGTCTTGCTGGAGCACCGAAGCTGTAACTGTAGAAGTAGCTAAGCCCCTTTCGGCTAGTGCTAGGGCTGCTGAAATCAGTCCTCAACTAGGTCTGTCCTACACAGACCTCTCTTAGTAGCCAAATAGCTACTATTTGCTGGAAATAACCTAGTAGGACATCTACTTCTGGGTCTTACTTCCCTTGAGTCCCACAACCAAGAGAAACCCTAGGTTCGAACTTGCTTTACTCTTACACCCCTAGGTCTTCTCTACAGCAACCCAGAAAAGGGAGAGAGAAGATGAAAAGACAACAAGAGAAGAGAGTGTGTGCCGGCTGAAACCAGGAAGAAGCTAATGCTCTGATACCATGAAAGCTAAATTACTGTAGCCGAAGTAGCAGAAAAGAGAAGAAGAAGAAGAAGAGATGTAGGAATGTCGAACTCTCTCCTCAGTCGACAGTACTATTATTTATATTATGGTGTAGTACAATGATACAGGAAGTTACTAGAATGCCCCTGATTAGTGATGGGACACCCAAACAGCTTAAAACATTAAACAGGATTAGGCCCATTAACAAAGGCCCAGTACAGGACAACTTAAACTTAAGTATAGGCTAATAAGAACTCTTATCAGCTGAATACTCATACATACAAAGATTTCAATCCAACACTCCCCCTCAAGCTAAGCATGGATATCAATCATGTTTAGCTTGCCAAGCATGTCCCTAAACTTTGCTGCTGCCAGCCCTTTAGTCAGTACATCCGCAATTTGCATCTCAGATGGAGTATAAGGCACACAGAGTTCACCCGAGACAATTCTTTCTCTAACAAAGTGCCGATCAATCTCAATATGTTTTGTCCTGTCATGCTGCACGGGATTGTTGGCAATGTTGATGGCAGCTTTATTGTCACAATACAGCCTGAGAGGACCTTCAGCCTTAATGCCAAGTTCATTAAGAAGAGTTCTGAGCCATAAGAGTTCAGCAACCCCGTGGGCCATAGCTCGATACTCTGCTTCTGCACTTGATCTAGCCACTACATTCTGCTTCTTGCTGCGCCATGTGACTAGGTTTCCTCCCACAAATGTACAGTAACCTGAGGTTGACTTCCTGTCTCCAACAGACCCAGCCCAATCTGCATCAGTGTAGGCTTCAATTTCAATTCTATTGTTTTTCCTGAAGAGAATTTCCTTCCCTGGGCAAGTCTTCAAGTACCTGAGAATCCTTTCAACTGCTTTCATATGAGGAATCTTTGGAGAGTGCATAAATTGACTGACAACATGCACAGCATAAGCAATATCTGGCCGAGTGAGGGATAAGTATATCAGCTTCCCTACCAATTTTTGATATCTCTCTTTATCATAGTAGTCCTCCCCTACTGATTCCTGCAGGCCATGGTTCTGTTCCATTGGAGTATCTGCTGGCCTACACCCCATCATGCCTGTTTCCTCTAGGAGGTCAAGAACATACTTCCGCTGACATATGTAGATTCCCTCTCTTGACCTGGCAACTTCAATCCCAAGAAAATATCTCAAATGACCCAAGTCTTTGATCTCAAATTCAGAAGCTAGAAACTCCTTCAGTCTTTTTATCTCTTCCAAGTCATTCCCGGTAATTACCATATCATCCACATAAACAATGAGTGCAGTAAGTTTGCTATCCTGTCTCCTTATGAACAAGGTATGGTCTGCACCACTCTGAGTGTACCCCACTTTCTTCATGGCCCCACAGAGCCTCTCAAACCATGCACGGGGAGATTGCTTCAACCCATATAATGCTTTCCTCAATTTGCACACCTTTCTACTAAAGTCATAGCCTGGTGGAGGTTCCATAAATACCTCTTCATGAAGGTCACCATTTAAGAAGGCATTCTTCACATCCAACTGATGAAGTTCCCATGAAAAATTTGCTGCTAGTGACAATAGAACCCGAATTGTGTTGAGCTTTGCTACCGGGGCAAAGGTTTCTTTGTAGTCAATCCCTTCTTTCTGAATAAACCCCTTTGCCACAAGTCTGGCCTTGTACCTTTCAATGGACCCGTCCTCCCTGTGCTTTACAGTAAATACCCACTTGCACCCAACAGTGGTCTTCCCCTCTGGCAGATCCACTAATTCCCAAGTTCTTGCTTTCATTAGGGCTTTCATCTCTTCATTCATAGCTTCTTCCCCTCTGAGTACCTAGAAAGCTGTGTAAGTTATGTCCTAGGCTTTACAGTCTAAGCAAGAAGGGTGTACTATTTCTCAATGCTATGAATTCCGCAATGGGGCAGTGGTGTGGTGTCCTAAATTCAGAAGACCTTTGTTTGATTGAGAAATAGAGGAATGTGCAGGGCTGTTGGTGAAGCTTCAAGAGGTGGAAGTATGTCTTTCAATTCCAAATGATAGATGGTGCAAAGGAAATAGAAATGGAAGATTTACTGTTAAATCTCTATACATTGCTTTGTCCAAAAATCAGGTAGAGTTTGATTTAGTTTGTTGTAATATGTTATGTTACTAGCATAGGGATGTTTTTGGTATTTCCCCTTTCTATTTGTTATAAGTTGTCACCATAAGTATAAATACCAACTTGGGTGCCACCAGCTACAACTTTTAGAATAGAACACTTCTCTTCTTCTTCCTCCTCTTCTCCGTTTCTTCTTTGAGTTGTCTCTTTTCCCCCCCTTTGATTGACTAAATTATCCAGAGTGGTCCAAAGGAATTAAACTATATGTCACGGATAGGAGGAAAGCTGGTTACATAAACGGGAAGGTTAAAGAACCAAAATCTGATACAACTGAACATGATAGATGGGACCAAGAAAACAACGTGGTTATGTCATGACTTTTGGGTTCCATGCTGCCCCATGTAAAGAAAAACTTCTTATGGACTGATACAGCTTTTGAGATTTGGGAACAAACCAAAGCAACCTACTTAGAACAGAGACATTATGCTAAGATTTACCAGCTCCAAGCAGAATCATCTACTTGTAAGCAAGGAGACCATAGCCTATTTGCGTACTATTCAGCCCTTACCTCTGTATGGAAGGAGTTGGACCATTATGAGGGCACTGAATGGAAGAATGATGAGGATGCTAAAGCCTACAAAAAACTTGTCTCCCAACAATGAGTGTTTGTTTGCTTTGTTTGCTATTTATCAAAAAAAAAAAAAAAGAGAGTGTTTGCTTTCTTGTTGAGGCTGAATCCAATTTATGAACCACTTCGGGTGCAGATATTGGAAGTAGTGAACTTCCTTCCGTATAGAAGGTATATGCCTTGGTTCAATCTGAAGAGAGTAGAATAAATCTAATAAATGCTTCTAAAGGCGAGCAGCCAGTTACCCTAGCTGCAAGAGGGGGCAACACTGGAATGAAAAAGGGTGAATCAAGGGAAAATAATGACAGGGATAAACCATGGTGTACTCATTGCCAAAGGTCTAGAGACACCAAAGAGACCTGTTGGGAAGCCCAAGTAGGCAACCAAAAACCAAGATAGATCAAGGAATCCTACTCAAAAGAAATCTACCTCTACAAATCTAGCTACACAAGATTCTCAATCAAATAACTTGACTATTGGCACTTCTTAAGAGCATTCTGTTGGTTCTAACCCTAAGGAAGACATCATTAACTCCTTCAGAGATCACTTGGAACTGTATGATAGGACCCCTGGACAGATGGATAGGCCGGCTTCTCCCCCTTCTACCTCCTTTGCTTCTACATTAGGTAAAAGTATTTCTGCATTTCATGTGTCTACCTCTATTTCAAATTCCCCTTGGATCATTGACTTAAGGGCATCAAATCATATGACTAGTAAGTCAAATTTATTTCAGACCTACACCCTTCTCTCCCGTAGGACAAATTGAGACTAGCTGATGGGTCCTTCTCCACTATTGCTGGTCATGGATTTGTATCCCTTCCGGATGGACTTGTTTTACCCCATACCCTTCATGTTCCCAAACTTCCTATTAACTTGTTGTCCATTAGTAGTATTACTCAATCCCTAAACTATTGTTTAACCTTTTTTCCTTGTTCTTGTATTTTTCAGGATTTAGGCCTCCAGGAGGACAATTGGTAAAGGAGATATGGTTGATGGCCTCTACATCTTGGAGAATAAAGCTGGTCCTACGACCTCAGCTCTTGTGAGTCTTACGAGTGAGCCAGTGAATCAATCTACTAAAAGTCAAGTATGGTTATGGCATAATCGCCTTGGTCATTTGTCCTTTGAGTCTTTGAATGTTGTGTTTCCTGAACTATTTAAGTTTGTGTCTATCATTGGATTGCAATGTCAAACATGTCAATTGATTAAGCATTGTAGAACAAATTTAATATATACATATATTTGTTTTGCCTTCCAATGTTGTGTTTTCTGATGTTTGAGCCAATGAACATACCCAATGAGGGCGGATAGAAGTACTTTATCAGTTTCATTGATGATTATTCCATATATACTTGGATATATCCTATGCATTCTAGAGAAGAGGTATCCGAAATTGTGAAATATATTCATCGCATGGTTTCTACTCAATTCCATGTTGAAGTACAAATTTTCCAATCAGATAATGCGAAAGAATACTTTCATCGTGGCTTGGCTGAACTTTTACATCTCATGGATCTCTTCATCGAAGCTCTCGTGCCAAAACACCGCAACAAAATGGTGTTGTAGAAAAGAAGAACCAATATCTTCTTGAAGTTGCTCGTAGTATGATGTTACAAATGAATGTTCCCAAGCGATTCTGGGTTGATGTTGTAATAGTCGTGACTTGTGTTATCAGTCGCATGCCATCATGTTTCTTACAATATAAGGCCCCACATCAGTTCCAATTTCCTCAGTTTTCTATTCCTTTACACATGTTTGGATCATTGGATGTAAATGCTTTGTTCATGATTTGTCTCCAAACCGGGGTAAGTTGGACACCAAGTCTATCCCATGATTTTTTTGGGTTACCCATCCTCCCAGAAGGGCTATAAATGCTTTAATCCTATCACACATAGGTACTTTGTATCGATGGATGTGTCATTTTTTGAGTCTAAACCTTTCTTCCAAGTCTCTCTTCAGGGGGAGAATAGTATGGAGGAGGAGAGGCAAGTTCCTCAAGTTCCTCTCCCTTTTATTCCTGACTCTTCTCCATTCTGTGCTTTCCTAAGGTGCCGTAAGGGACAGCTAAGTTCAAAGGGTGTGGAGCAGCCAGAAACTATGCATCCAACATCATCTGACTCCTTGGAGGCAGATCCAAGTATCCTCGTTCCCTTTCATGTTACTGAGCCAATTGCCATTGATGATTCTACCAATGATCTTGATGTCCAAATTGCTCATAGGAAACGTGTTAGATGGTGTACCACTAAGCACCCTATTGCCCATTTCTTATCCTATGTAAACATCTCACCCTCATTTCGTGCTTTTCTAACTACCATTGATTGTGTCTCCATTCCCAAGTGTTGTAGAAGCCTTATCTATACCCGAATGAACATATGCAATGAAGGAAGAGATTTGTGCTCTACACAAAAAACAACACCTAGGAGTTGGTGGATCTTCCTAAAGGCAAGGAGCTAGTCGAGTGTAAGTGGGTATTCACAGTGAAGCACAAGGCAAATGGAACAATTGAGACGTATAAGGCCAGATTAGTTAAAAAAGGGTACACACAGGTGTATGGGGTTGATTATGCAGAAACATTTGCTCCAATTGCTAAAATGAACACTATTCGGATCATGTTATTCTTGGCCGTTAACTTTGATTGGGAGCTTCACAAACTGAATATTAAGAATGCTTTCTTGAATGGAGATCCAGAAGAAGAAGTATATATGATGGCTGCCTCCTGGGTTTATAGCACAAGGGTGTGGAGAAAGTTTGCAAACTAAAAAAAAAATCCCTATATGGGTTGAAGCAATCCCTTAGGGCTTGGTTCAGCAAATTTCACATGGCTCTTCAACAAATTGGGTTCATGCAGTGCCAGTCTAACCACACTCTATTTGTCAAAAGGAACCAAAAAAATGTTGTGGTCCTGATTGTGTATGTAGATGACATAGTAATTACAGGGAACTGGGACTTAAGATTCAAAAGGTCAAAGAATCCCTAGCTGTGTAGTTTGAATTTAAGGATTTGAGACAATTGTGTTATTTCCTTGGAATTGAGGTTGTCCACTCTCAAAAGGGCATCTTCATTTCTCAAAGGAAATATATCCTAGATCTCTTACAAGATATAGGAAAGTTGGGAGCAAAGCTTATAGATTCTCCTATTGATGAAAACCAAACTGGTGATTGTACTAGAGAGCCTGTGACAGATGTCAAGATGTTTTAAAGGTTGGTAGGAAGACTTCTCTACTTATCAATGACTCGACCAAATATAGCATATGTTGTTGGTGTCCTCAATTAATTTATGCATGCTCCAAGAATTTCCCATTTAAAGGAAACAAAGAGGGTTCTCAAATATCTGAAGAAGTATCCAAGGACTAGCATATCATTCAAGAAATATGATCATATGAAAGTGAAGTTTACACAGACGCAGATTGAGCCGGCACAGTTGATGATAGGAAACCGACTAGTGGATACTGCACCTTTGTTGGTAGAAATTTAGTCACTTGGAGGAGCAAAAAGCAAAGTGTAGTGAACAGATCTAGTGCTGAAACTGAGTATAGGGCTAATGGCTCATGGTGTTGCCGAAGTGCTCTAGGTAAAACTGAGTATTGGGCTTTTAATTGGTAAACAAGGCAGGCATTAATATTGCGACCAACCCAATTCTTCATGACAAGACCAAGCATATTGAAGTTGACAAGCATTTCATAAGAGAAAAACTTGAAAAGGGAGAAGTTTGTACTCCTTATGTCAGTTCCAAGGAACAACTAGCAGATGTCCTTTCAAAGGGTCTTCACTATTTATGGCATAATGAGTTGTATGACAAGTTGGGCATGATTGAAATATATGCTCCAACTTAAGGGGGAGTGTTGTAATATGTTACTAGCGTAGGGGTATTTCTCATATTTCCCCTTTCTATTTGTTATAAGTTGTCGCCCTAAGTATAAATGCCAACTTAGGTGCCGCCAGCTACAACTTTTGGAATAGAACACTTCTCTTCTTCTTCCGCCTTCTCTTCTCTTCTTTTTTTATTCTGTCTTTTCTTCCTTTATTCTATTTTTTCCCTTGTTGGATTACATAGTTAAAGGAGTTTGAGGGAAGCCAGTTCCCCCAAGGATGGAGGCTTTTGCTTGGCTCATTTCAATAGGAAGTATCCTGACTCAAGACAATATGAAAAAGAAAGGCCATCAGTTTCCAAGTAGATGCCCGTTTGTTTGTCAAAAGAGGAGTCTATTCTTCACCTTCTGATTCATTGCAGTTACATTAGGAGTATTTGGACCTATTTTTTCAAGTTGTTCAACATGATTGGATGGGATCCTAATGACTACATGGAGATTTTTGGATGTTGGCCGAGGGTACATGGAAGCATCAAATCAAAAATCATTTCGTGGGCCTACTTTCTCAAGCTGTTTAACATGGATGGATGAGATCCTAGTGACTACATGGAGATTTTTGGATGTTGGCCGAGGGTACATGGAAGCATCAAATCAAAAATCATTTGGACCTGTGTTCCATTTGTTGTATGTTGGGAAGTCTAGAAAGAAAGAAATAAGAGAATTTTTTAAGGCAAATCAAGAAGCAATAGAGAGTTAGAGGCTGTCATCAGTTCAAGGATTGTAGGGTGGGTCTTAGTTCTGCCAGAATTCAAAGGTAGTGTGGATGAGAATTTTTTAAGGCAAAGCAAACTTTGAGATGACTTATGGAACACTTTGAATGTATAAGTCTAAGGGTGTTCTGTAGTGTGGATGAGAAATTTGTGGGTGTGGATTGGTCCACACCACACCACAATCCACAGCTGTTCTGAACTATGGATAGATTGTGTGGACCAAACTAGTCCACACCCACAGTGGCATTCTGTAGGTGTGGGAGACCTACACAGTCAATCATAAATGTCTAATTTTTGCATTTTATATGGTAAATAAATTGAAAAAAGGCATCAATAAATTAATATGTAGGCAACAATTGCATTTTTTAAATAATTAAAAATATTATTTTAAATATTATTTTATTCATAAAATATTAAAAATTTAATATTTAAATAATGAAAAAAGAGTGGAGAAGGAGAACTGTCAGACTTGTGCTAGAATTAACATTAAAAATTATTATTTTATTGATAAAATATTAAAATTTAAAAATTATTACAAGATTAAATAAAATGAGTAATTAGACCAATGTAACACAAGTGTGTTACACTGAAACCTTCCCACAAACGCTCCACACCATAGTGTGGACCATCCACGAGAAAATACTGTGGACAATAAATTGGGGTTTGGCCCATCCCTGCCCGTGCTATTTTGTGGACGGGGACCGTCCACACATAGCAGAACACCATATCTTACCATGGATAAGACCAAAACAGTCCTATCCACGATATTTACACACTACTGAATGCCACCAAAGTTGTAATTTTTGTTTTTTCTCTGCTTTTGTTTTTGTAAGAGTCGAGGTGACTTCTTGTCACCAAATCATTGTACTTTCTTCCTAATTAAATATTTTTTTTCTTTATTAATCTTAAAAAAAATAAGTGATGGCACCATTCTATTGCTATTTATAGGGCAGTCATAATAAGATGTAAAATGACAAATATACCCCTACACCCGACAGTACAAGAAATAACATATATTTTAGCAAGATACAATGATGACAACTAACAAGAGCAAAGAAAAATGAACAAAGTAGGAAAATTTTCAATATTACCAATAATCACCACAAGAGCATATTCCATCCCTAAAGTAATGGAAACGATTTGCATCCCTCAATACAATTTCACGTCTAGTAACCTTTGATATATATTTTATTGCATTATGGCAATCCCCACATACCCGAAGGTTTTTAATTACCCGAATAGTTGTAGCTGGTGGAGTACTTATGAGCCCATAAGCTATGGCCAACTTCTCGCTATGATAGTAAAGAGAACGCTCTTTTTCCTCTTCTTCCACATCAAGCAATACAAAATCTGTATCAGGTACATATCCTTCCTCCCTTATCATACTTAACAAGTCCTCTACCTTAACATATATTTCATCTGTTTGTGGGTGTGACCTATCATCCACTACAAACAAATGAATTATGTTCTTCACATCGATCCAGCTATAGCCAGGATCTTTCTTAACATTCCTCATCTTCATCATCTTCCTAGCATCAACAACCTCATCCCAACGGTTGGCAGATGCACAAATATTTGAGAGAAGAACATAAGCTGAAGAATCAGATGGTTCCAAAACCAAGAGTTGAGTTGCCACCCGCTTTCCAGTTTCTGCATCCCCTCTAACCCTACAAGCACTGAGCAGGGTTCTATACATTGATGCAGAAGCATCAAAGGGCACTGTTTCAATCAGCTTTTCAGCTTCTTTTACAAGCCCTGCTCGACCAAGTGCATCAACCAAGCAGGAATAATGCTCAACTTCTGGTTTGATACCATATCTTTTATACATCAAATCAAAGTATTCATAAGCTTCAGAAACTAATCCTGAATGACTGCAAGCTGAAAGGACTCCAATAAAGGTGATTGAATCAGGTTTGACACCATCATGAATCATCTCTCTGAAAAGATCCAAAGTTTCTTCACCATTACCATGTTGTGCTAAACCCACTACCATGGCATTCCATGAGACAATGTTCTTTACATGCATCCTCTTAAATAACTTGTATGAATCTTCAATGCTCCCACACTTTGCATACATATCTATCATTGAAGTCCCAACAAAAGAATCAGAAACATACTCAGACTTTACTATGTTTGCATGAATTTGCCTCCCTTGTTCTAAAGCAGTTGAGTAAGAACAGGCTTTGATGAGTGTTGCAAAGGTATATTCATCAGATGGGATCCCAGAGCGCCTCATCTTCTGGTAGAGCAAGAAAGCACGACCCTCATCTCCATTATCCACACATCCTGAGATCATGGCTGTCCATGCAACATCATCAGGCTCAGAGATACCATCAAAAACTACAAATGCACTCCCAATGTCACCACATTTAATATACATGTCAAGAATCCCACTACTGACACATAGATTCAATTCAAAACCAACCTTTATTACATGGGCATGAATTTGTTTCCCTTGTTCTAAAGAGACCAAGCAACCACAGGCATTAATTGCAGTTGCTAATGTGAACTGGTCTGACTTCTTTCCATCCTTGTGCATTAGAGAAAAGAGATCCAATGCTTTGAAGCCATCGTTATTAGCAATATAACCAGACATCATCACATTCAAAGAAGCTAAATCAAATCTGTCAGTATTATTAAAAAGAAGTTCTGCTTCTTTCATGTATCCACTCTTTGCATAAACATCAATAAGTGCAGTTAAAACAAAAGCATGCTCTATTTTACCAGTTTTTACTGTGTGAACATGAATTTGTTTGGCAAGAGAGAAGCATTCTGGGGTTGCAGAACAGGCACGCAGAACACTTGCCAATGTAAATTGATCTGGTCTAAGGCCCTCACGTAATAGACCCAAGAAGAGGTTGAGCGACTCTTCTCCCAAACCTTTTTGCGCATAACTTGATATCATTGAATTCCATGAAACTAAATCCAATTCTTTCATGTCATTAAAAATTCCCCATGCATAATCTAAGAAGCCCATCTTTGCATACATGTTAATGAGACAGTTTCTGACAGAAACATCTGAATCAAAACCTGTTTTAACAACCATGCCATGAATTTGCTGACCTAAGTTCAGATCGCTTGCATCAGTGACAGCACCAAGGGTCACAATGAATGTCACATTATCATTAGCTACACCGGACTTGTTCATCTCCTTAAAGCATTGAACAGCCTCCCAATAACCACCGGCTTGGGAATGCTGAGAAATGGTTTTATTCCACATAATTACATCTGAATTATCATCAAAAAGGCACATTTTAATTCCATAAGCTTGTATCTGCTCCACAATCTTCTTAATTTCAGTAGAATTAACTTCAGAAACCTCGTTAAGAACACAATGCATGCTGATGTCATCCGGACGTAATCCACTACGATGAAATTCTGAAAATAACGTCAATGCCTCTTCTTGTAAACCTGACTGTACATAAGCTTTAAGCATGACATTCCACAGCACAACATCTCTGTCCAGCACCCCATCAAACAAAACACGCGCATCTCTAACTCGTCCAAACTTTGAATAGGTACTCACCAAAGCTCCTGAGACGAAGAGATCCCATTCGAGACCAATTTTTACTGAATAACCGTGAACAGCTTCCGAAGCGCAGACAAGTCCCGAGTGTAAGCACAATTTAAGAACTGGCGCTAAAGTGAGTTTGCTTGGAAGAACAGCAGACTTGCGCATAAGACGGAAAAGATGGAACCCCTCTTCGATACTATCATAGCCGAATTCAGACGCAAGCGCGTATCCAGCTAGAATAGAATTCCAAGTGATAAGGTCTCGTCCGGGACTTTGGTCGAAGAGGTGGCGAGCGTAGGATAGAGAACCACATTTGCAATACATATTGATTAGGTTGTTGATGAGGAAACGGTCGCCGTCGTGGCGGGATCTTATGATACGCGCGTGCGTGCATTTTCCGAGGCGCAAGTCGTTTCGGGCAATGGAGGTTCGAAGGAGGGGAAACCATGGAAAGGATGCTGAGGCGTCGGTGGAGAGATGACAGAAATTGGAGCTAATAAATAGCCGAAAGAAATGTGTGAAGAATGCTGATGAAAGCGTGACACGGTGGTGTCGGAGGTGGCTTTGCAATCGCATGTCGTCGGGGGACCATGTTTTCCCTCTTCTACTACAGAGACCAGAGTTCAAATTTCGCCATTAAACAGACAGACACAGTCCGATAGGAATTTGAGATGATGTAGAAATGGGCGATGTTCATCAATCCCAGCCGTCCTTCTGAATTGAACATCGTGTTATCAGCCCTGTTTGGGAGTGTTTATTTGAAAAAATAAGTGATTATTGAATAAATGGTAAAAAATAAGTGATTTTTGCCGTCCTTCTGAATTGAACATCATGTTATCAGCCTTGGGAGTGTTTATTTGAAAAAATAAGTGATTATTGAATAAGTGGTCAAAAATAAGTGATTTTTCTAATAAACACTTATGAGCATTTGGCAAAAAAATCACTTACTTAAAACAGAGGTAATATAGGTATTTTGAAAATGACATGGTGGACCAAAAAGGAAATATGCACTTCTTGAATAAGTATGTAATGACACGTAAAGTGTGAATTTTGGACTTCTCAAATAAGTGTTTTTTTCTCAGAATAAGCACTTATTTTTGAATTTATTTTCCAAATACAAATAAGTGTTTATTGGTGTAATCCAATCCAAAATAGGTGCTTATTCAAATGAATATTTATTTTTAAGCATTCCCAAACTTGGCCTAGCCTTATATTGTTCCATCATACCATCCATGTAAGGCATAATCCAATGTGTTGCAAAAGCAATGATGGTTAGAGTGTAAATCAATTGTAAACTATGCACCATACAAGGCAAATTGGCAAGTAAATAAAATCTAGTAAAGCAAGTATCTCATAAGAGTCTATATAGAAAACAACTACCACATCACCAAGCATTCACTTCAATTGTAGGAATTGATGCCATCAATTAGTGGTGAAAATGGTTAGGTTCAGTTCAACTTCATGGTAGAACCTGGATCTTGGTCAAGAAACAACATAAAAACAATCCCAAACAGACAAACAAAGACCAAAAAAAAAACTAAGTAAGCACCATCCTGGACTGACAGTAAAACAGGGTCAGTTCCATGTTTTTAGAATTGGAACTTACCCTATAAAAGTTGGTTTCAAGGTTGATTATGGCCTCGGTGGTTCTCAAGTTTATTCATGTTCTTTAAAAATTCATTTTCAATAAATATAATATATAATTTAGCACATATTATTGTATAACTTCATATGTAGATTATCATGATATATTAATATATTGTTCAAAAATTTATTATTATAGTTTAAATTTTGGGGTCCATCTATAAAGGATTAATATTAGAGAAAATTGTGAATTAGTACCCCTGTACTTTAGGCATAGCTTCACTTTTATTTCTGAACTTTAAAACGTGTCAATCCAGTACCTAAACTTTCAAAACATGTCAATTTAGTACAAATCCGTTAATCACCATTAAAGTGGCATGAGAAAGGATGTAATGCCCTTGAGTGTCATCTAATTTTCTTTATCAATCATAAGAACTAGTTTTCCTGCTATTGCCTTTCCGGACAGATCAAAACTCATATCCCACTATCAAACTTGTGTCCCTTGAAGACTCTTTTCCATAGGTTCATGTGAAGAACGTTTGCCATGTGAGAAACACTTGCCATTTCTTCTCCTTTGGCCGTTGTAGAAACCCAAGAATGAAACACAGCAGTGAGACTTCTTCTCCCAAGGTCGTATCGTATCGGTACTTAGAAACGGCCAAAACTTTATTTATTTTTTTTTTGTTTTTTTTTTTCGCATTTTGTTTTTCTAGAAAGATTTTAACATGCTTTTTATTATTAAAAAAATCAGGGGTCCGAAACACCTGAAAATAGGCATTTCAGACCGTATCTTTTTCAAAAGATACGATACGATACGCACCGTTGTATCGATACTTTGAACCATGTCTTCTCCTTTGGCCGAGTGATGTTGCAGACAACTTGCCAACTTGCATTGGCTGAGCCTGTCCGTTGAAGCCCGTTTGGGTCTAGAAATTCTGTTGGGCTTACTCTAATAGGAGGCCCACACTTGTAATCTGGGTTGAGAATTCCATTGAAAGCATATTATGGCAAATTTAATCTCTTTTTGTCTGCAATCCAAACACATAAGCCAGATCAAGAATTTAGCTGTATCAGCTACTACCCTGTTGGTTTTCTCCAGTATCTCAGTCTTACTCCTCCGACCCCAGCTGAATCAATAGCAAAAACCATAGATTTTTGAACTCTAACCCCTTGAGCGAGATATTCACGCATGTCAATTGGTATGTTTGCGCTTTACAGCCAATAAAAGAGGAGAGATTAACGATGATCGGACTCGTCCATGTGTCCCACTCATCTCATGTCGTAAAACTCGCTTCCTATTGTCAGGATTCAGGTGCAACTGCAAAGATCACGTGGATAATCTATACCGTCCATCAGATCAAATGATTCATCTGGGATTCTGACGATTGGCCTTTTAGCATCCAAAGTTTCATACTTTGGAGATCAGAAATATGATTCTTGAGATAGTTTTGCTAAACGGAAGCAGGACACGAAGCGCGAGTACATCAACAGAAGCAGAACACGACACACATGATGAATAATGTCTTAATTTACGAAGAAGAAGATGATGAAGGATGTTTCAGAGGGTACTTTTTTGTTTTCTTTTTCTTTCTGTTTAATTTCTTTTGTTGCTATGTTCGTTTGCTCTTTGTTTCGTTTGTTTTCTGTTGAGTTTTTCTTTTCGTTCTGTTCGTTTGCCCTCTGTTTAATTTTTTTTCTGTTTCTCTCTTCGTTCTGTTCGTATGCCCTCTGTTCGTTCTATTCGTTTTGTTCTTTGTTTGTTCTCCTTTAAGTTCTCCCCTATTCCTTTCTGTTCTCCCCAGGTTCTCATCTGTCAGTCTGTTCGATCTTTCTGCGAGCATTTTGATTGGGAGTTTCTTCTCTAGAATCCTTTCTGCATTAACCACTGGTGGAAGCTGCCACTTGCATTGCTGTTCCTAGCGTTTTGGAAGGTAGCTTTAGTTCTCCCGAGTCCAGGCTTCCGGTGTGCAGTTATAGTTCTGGTTTCTTTGCGGATTGGTTCCGAATGGGCGGAAGTTACAGATCTTGGCTTATGGATTTGGAAACCTGCCCTATCAGTTATGTTTGCCAGTTATGGTGGTTTGGAGATGTATTTATCCACTGTTGGTGATTTTAAGTCACTTTGCTTCAATTGCAGACTGTAAAATATTTCAAATCACTTTTTAACATCTCTTTGTATCAATCTCTTGAATGAATAAAATATTTTAAGACTTAAAAAAAATTAAGTAGTATATGTCACCACGTGATACAAATAATGGTGATTGGTTAATTGTAGTTATTAAATTAGCACGTTTTGAAAGTTTAAATATTGAATTGACACATTTTAAAGTTCAGGAAAGAAGTAAGATTAGGTTCAAAGTACAAAATACAAAATACTAATCTACAATTTTTCCTTATTAAATTGGGTCAGATTAAACCAATAATTGGTCCATTGAAAGAAGATAACAGTACATGTGTCAATGGACCAGGTTTTGGGTTGTAACCAATCTAAATTAAAGTCAATTTAAACAGATTGGTCTGTCTATACATTGAATTAGATCAATCCAAAATGGTCCAAAGTATTCATCAAATTGGATAGGACCTGATCCATCTATAATGGACTCATATTGAACCAAGTCGGATTGGACCAAATCCAATCCAATTAACACCACCTATATGGTGGGATCTTAAAGAATTTTTATTTTTAAAATGATTTTGCATTTTAAGTTTGCAATGGGGGATCCTCGTTGAAATTGCATCTTAATTGAGGAGGGAGAAAAGTTCAGGCACATCATATCCTCAAAATCAATGAGAGAGCCTAAAATTTATCATGTTAAGGAGGCCTCTCTTAAGATCCTAATTGCAATGGGTTTTTGGAACTCATTATGCCATTCAAGCATAGCCCCAATGGGCCGTCCTCATTGGATCTAGCTAGAGAATTTGGATTCGGATTCGTTCCTCTAGAACGTGCCTCACACCAACCTTCACATGAATTTTAACGGGAGATATTCTCAATGCATAACTGTGATGCACTGTGAGGTCGGTGTGAAGCAAATCAAATCTCTTAGCTAGAATTGAGTTCTAAGTGATTATAGGTCTCAATTGGAACTTTGCTCTAAGATGTGGCAAGTATAGGATAAGGGGACAAATTTGAATTACATTACATGTCAATTAGGTTGTTGATGAGGAATCTACACTTGTTCATGGCTCAACTTTACACTGCTTCAGGTTTGGGTCCATTCAAAATTTTGGCAAAACAAGAGGAAATGGTCGCCATCCAGGACCTTATGTTCAGTACATTTGTGCATTTGTGAAGGTGCAAGTTGTTTCACACAGTGGAGTCTGGATCTAGTTGGCACAATATTACATGGTTTTTAAAACTGAATTGGTGACCAAATCGGTCAGGGCACCATTTTCTGGTTTGATGGTTCAACTATTCGGGTCAAACAGTTTGACCTGTGATGTCATAAATAAATGAAAAACAAAAAATATTTATATATAATAAAAAATATCATCAAAATTTAGATAAAATACAAAAAATACAGGAAAAAGAACAAAATATGAAAAAATAAAAATATCTAAATAATAAAATACAGAAAATATAGAAAAAATTCTAAAAAATACAGAAATTTTTTCAAAAAATATAGAAAATTTTCCAAAAAATATGTAAGCAAGAACATGTAATGAACTTCCCTCTATAATTCTATCAGTATAGAGGGAAGTTCAAACACTCTGTACCCATCTCTTGGCATTCATATCTCTATGTATAGTGGCTCTGGCAGTATTTGAGGAGGGCAATGTGACCTCTACACTGTTTTCTATACAATACAAACTGAATTAGTAGAGTGTGCATTCACAGTCAAGCAAGCGCGAGAGAATCTCTTCACAGCTAGGTCGTTCATTCGGTTCTGCCCAACAATCTGCAGTTATACAAGGTGAGCTTCCCATTCAATTGTCACCAACGATAAATCCGGCATCAAATTTATAATCTAATACATACTTGCAATCAACTTGCCCAGGGACCTTCAGGAATTTCTAGCCGCGATCCCTCATTAGCAACTGCATAGGCTACCTGAATCATTGCACACAAATCAATGTTGGAGGGTCCTATGTTTCCTTTTGCAACATAGAAAGCAAACATATTCTATGCCCTACTTATCACACCCAGATTGAACACATCACATTTCTTTGTGAAAGGTTCATTGCGGATGAGCTCAGGAGCCATCCATTCTGGAGTTCCTGCAGAAGAGGAATATCTCATGGGACTCTCCGTCATTACTCGTGATAGTCCAAAATCATAGATCTTGACCATCCAGTGTTCACCGTTCGCCGCTGCAAGTGCTGGTGAACCATTTCGCCGTCGGACACCGCTACAAGTGTTGGTGAGGGTGACTCTTTTCGCCGTTGCAAGCTTGCCGGTTGCCATCGGATGCCAAAGGTGATGACCGCTGTAGGTGGTCAATCGGTAGGGTGTGAGAGTTGAGGGGACTGAGGAGAGAACTCGGGCTAACCCTAAAGCTAAAGGGAATAAGGGATTGGGTCGACCATGGTTGAGATATAATAGGAATTTTATTTTTTGTTTTTTTTAACATTAAAAATAAAAATACTAACCTATGAACCACTGCCCGGGTCGAACGATTTAGCGGTCCAACAGCCTGGGTCAGCGGTTTTTTTTACCTTTTCTATGTTTTTTAACAAATTCCGGTTTTTAGTAAAACCGGACCTGGGGGCTGTCCAGTTAGCGATTTTTCCGGTCCGATCTGATTTTGAAAACCATGCAACATTGTAAGCATAATGAATGAATACATAATAAATATTCTACGTCAATATCAAAAGTTGATTTTAATCTTTTATAAAAGGTAAGCTAGGAGTATTTTAAGGGACAAGTGTCAAAAAAACTTCAAGTACTTGTTCAACGTGTGCATAATATGTGACTACTTGATCCAGACTGTGCACAATGAAGGTTCTAAGGGGAGGATGTTGAGGCATTGATGGAGAGGAGAGATAAATGAGGTCTAATAATTGGGATGGGCATTATTTGATTAAAACCAAAAAATTGAATGGAAAATTTTAATTTGGTTAATTTGATTTTTGAAAATTTTGGTTTTGATTTCAATTTTTAGAACAAGAAATTAGTAGGTTAATCAAATTTCATTATATAACATGTAATATACAATATATAACATATAGCTTGTAATATATAATATACTATATATTTATATATTAATATATTATATGTAAGATTAATATATTATAATGAAATTAAGTTTCATAATATATATATATATATTATACTTTATAATATATAATATTTTATGTATATTAGTGAAATTTGGTTTTAACCAAAATAACCAAAAATGAACTAAAAGTTTTGGTTTCCGTTTGGTTTTTATTTCAATTTGAAAAAATTTGATTTATTCAATTTAATTTTTAACCAAATAAAACCGAATGCTCACTCCTAGCTAAAATCGAATAGAAAGAAATGTTTGATTGGAGCATGACAACTATCTGAGGTGGGTTTGTAATCGCATTTTGAGGAACTGTGTTTTGATTACTTCCCATCCTCTTGCAGGACCAGAGTTCAAATTTCACCATTAAGACTATGTTTGGTTGCAATGAAAACAAATTTATACTGATGCAAAACTATGGCAATGCAAATGATTTGAGTGTAAATTCTGACCTATTCTTATTTTAAATTTTAGCTTATTTTGTTTGATTGCAATACAAATGAAGTAAATAAAGACATTGATCAAAATAAAGTAAAACCTAAGACAAAATTAAACTAGAATTTGTATTCTTTTTCCATTTGCACTCCTATGCATTTGTACTAGTACAAAAACAATTGTATTATAACCAAACAGAACCTAAGACTCAGTTTGAAAGAAGTACAAATACAAATATATAGAGTACAAAATTATATATTTTGTATGTATTTATACTGTATATATTTGTATTTACACTTTCAAACTAAGCCTAAAGGTTTGCTATGCTAGCGAACAGAGTCCAATAGGAATTTGTGATGCATGATATAGAAATGGATAATGTTCATCAATCCCAAATTCCCAATTGTCCAAGTGCTACAAGACCATTTGAATTGTCCATGCATCACTCCATGTTCACTCCCTGATCCGTGTCAGCCCCAGAAACCTAATTTCACGTAGCAAGAATTTTAAATTTGCATTTGGTAAATGAAATTTTGAGCTTCAACCTATGAAAAGTTTGCCTTTTTAGCTTTTTTTTTTATCCATTAACGTAGATAAACTATTTAACAATATAAATTATGTAATATCTGAGAAATACTTATTTTACAATTTCACTCTGGATGAATTTGTTTGCTTATTCTAACTAACTAACATTGAAGATGGGGATAGGCATTGTCGCCTTTACATGAATTTGGGTATTTTAAAGGGTAAATTGTAAACACCCACATTATGCTTGGAGGGTATTGATACTTAGCACCTCTAACTATGTTTTGTGGCAGATCCTTGAAACTTTTGGATTCTAGCACATTGGCCAGACCGTTAGCTTTCTGTCAATTAACTCTCATGTATTCATTTAAGCATTAAGCATTGCCCCGACCGTGTGGGTAGTGGTGGATACAAATATAGCTTTTCATGAGCTATTCCAATTATATTCAGTTCAATTTAAAATAGAGCTTTTATACATACATATATATATAAATACATATATTATTTTTATATGTATATATAGATAAGAAATTAAAATATTATATATATAATTTTTTATTTTTTATATTATAATAATAATTAGTTGTTTGAGCTTGAGCCAAGCCAAGCTCAAACTTACGAACTTTGAGTCAAGTCGAATTCAAGTTCAAGTCTCTAGCTCGAATCAAGTTCAAGTCTCATAGTTTTTTGGCGATTCAAGCTCGAATAGCAAGATATTCGACTCAATTCAGCTTGAATTCACCCCTACATATGGGGTCATCTACACGAATCCGGTTTCGTCATTCCATTCTGTTCAGTGCTACATCCATTGTTAAATTGTCAAATTGTGGGTGCTTAATTTTTTTTTTGTTTGGATAAATTACAAAGACCCTCTTGTAGTATGGGGTTAATGACAAATACCCTCTAAACTTTCATTTGTGACAAAACCCCCCTAAATTTTCACTTTGGGTCAAATACACTAGGTCATTTATGTTAGATGATAGAATGCATTAAATTACCGAAATTCCCACCTGAACTTTCCTTATTTTATTTTCCTCACACTTTCCTCATAAACCCTAATTGACAAAAAAAATACTCCCAACTCTCCAAATGAAACCAACTAAAATAACAAGAATCATTTCACTTGCATAGCAAAAAAAAAAAAAGATTTTTTTTTTTTAATTCTTGATTCATTTCACTGTCTTGGGTGTCTCTCTTAATCTTTAAACATAAAAATTATCTACTCCTTTCTCCAGTAAATCAAGAAAAATTAAATGAAACCATAAATTTACATCTATTAGAAAGAAACCTCTACCACTTCATTTGAATATTGAATCCAGTTAGAAATCTGCAAAAATCTATTGGAGCAACTAAGAGAACTTCAATACTATATTTAAAAAACTAATAGAATCATAAATCATTTAAATAAATAAGCAAATGGTAGTTTGAGATAAAAAAAATAACTAAATGAGAATCCTTTTTCAAAGTTAACAGGCAGAAGTCTAATGGAAGGGGTATTTGTTGCAAAGTTAAAAAGTTAAGGGAGGCCTTGTCGCAAATGAAAGTTCAGGGAGATATTGGAGGGGGGGGGTCCTTGTCATTTACCCTTTTATTTTGATTTTTGTACAAGGATTGTTATTTGCAGTGATGTTATTTATAGGGGTAAGAGACTTAAGCCTCCCTTGAGATTTCTCCTAAATACTGAAACATCCCTTGTTTTTTTTTTAAATTGGACTAAGACCTCCCTCATTGAGTGACATCAAGGAATAATACTTCCCCCTCCGTTACACTCCATCCAGATCCGTTTGTACATCACATTATGTGCTGGTTATTATTATTTTTTTTTCAAAACCCAGTTTTGCCCATCTATATATTCTTTCTTCATCCCCCTGGAGGAGTAATTTATTCATGATTTCCTCTTGCATCTTCCATGACTCGCATATGTGCCAGCGGTGGTGCTACTCTGTCTTGAACAATATAGTTGGCGGATCCTTCAATTTCAAATTCTAATATTTAGATTCGGAGTGCTAGTGACTTGAATGCAATGAATATATAGCAAGAAAGTTGATAATCAAGAACCTTGTCAACGTTCCAAAACCGTTGTTTGAAACAGAGATGCCAGTATATTCATACGTGGCATCAAGGCTTTTAAAACTGACCCAGCAAACGAACCGGTCAGGGGTCTGGTTCCCGGGTTGAATGGTCAGTCCGTTCTGACAAAAAATAAATAAAAAAATAAAAAATGATCAAAACTGTTCAAACGGTTCGAATGGTTAACCGCCTGGGTCAGTGGTTTGCTGACCAATATCAACGATTTTTAGGAAAAAACCCAATTTTAAAAAAAATGGAACCCATCATCTGACCGATTCCTGGTTTTTCCGGTCCGGTCCGATTTTAAAAACCATGCGTGACATCAAGCAAACCATCTTCACACTCATAGAAGGTGTTTTAATTGATACAAATTTTTGGGGGAGGACCCAACCAGATGGACTGCATCACATTCTAATGCACAAATCTTGAATCTCAGGCCCTTCACCAAACCTGAACCTAAGATTGGCAACGGTGGAACTAGAAGATTTGGATGATAACATTGGCCACCTTATATCATATTACATTATTTCTTTTGTTAATTTCTCAGGAAATGGACTGATTGGTGGAACATGGGGCAAACAAACGTCAGAGGTCTCTAAACTTAATTTTTATATCAGAAAACCTAAAAAAACCAAAATAAATAAATATTTGAACTAGAATTATAGTTGGAGGACATGATTGTAGTAAAGATGTAAAAACAATCAAATGAAATAATATGACGTTATTTCATGAAATAAGCCATGATTAAATCAAAAGGTTCTGATTTCTGAACAATGGACTAACATGCTTGGTTTAAAGCAACAGAGGCCACAACAAAGTTTATAATTAAAAAATTTGTATTTGATTCTGATCTCTCATAACATCATGGAAGTGTTAGTTGAGATTGATGATCTTCTCACTGGATTTGTAAGCCTTATCTTTCTTTGTTCAGTCCCGTACTTTTTTTTTATTACAGTTTGGTAGTTTTCTTTAAAAATTTAAAGAATAAAAAAGGGACAATGTTATTTTATTGAATCTGTTAAATATGACGATATATCTTGTTGATAAGGGAGGTCTAAGTCTAATTAGAAACCATAGGGGCGGTGTAAGTATTTATCTTAAACCTTAGGGGAGGTTTAAGTCTTTTACCCTATTTATAGTGATGATTTAGCTATAAACCGTCTTAAAAGGTATACCGTCTTCTTAGAAATTTTATTTGCTAAATTCTATTGTGGTGGTTCTATAATGACAGTATTAGGAGCTATAGTGACACTAAGTTATTACTATAACTAAAAACTTAAACTTCCTTATTAGTTACTTCAGAAAAGAGCTCAGCAAAGACTGTCACTTAACTCCCAAATTTCTTGAAGAGAGTTCCTTTTGACCATTAATTCTTTGCCTTTTCTTTTCTAATTAAAATAAAACAATTGTGGTTAATTTTTGCCTTTGCCTTTTAAGTTCAAAGGAAAGATCACACTAGGTTTCTTTGAACTTTTGGGAAATGTCAATATTTCATGAACTTTTGGGATAAGGAAGCTTATTTATATTATTGAAATCATATGCATAACATTTTCCTTCCTATCGATGAGAGTTGGTCTGAGTTAGAGTTTCTCATTCAAGGCCTCACTGTTTGAAAAGTGTCACATGTTATTATTTTTTTTTTTTGTCGGCCTATATGTCATTTTGCGGAAAAGTATATTGTAACCAATTACAGAATTTTGAATTCCACTGCAACCCTACATAATTCAAAATGACAAACATCCCCACCCTAAAACACCAATACCCGCCCGTGAATTGGCATCAATTCCGAACTGACACCTACCCCAACTGTACGGTGGGACTAAGAATTCTTAGAGTGTGCTGAACAGTCATTCACCCTTATTTTTAACAATCTACTTATGACTATTAGCATTATCTAGTAATTGGCACACTGAGGCAAGAAATCAAGTGGGAATCACTGAAAAATGTTGTTCCCATTCTTCTGTACACCCAAGACAGAGGAATGACGTATATTTGGGAGATATTTCTTAGAAATGATGACCTCCAGTTATCAGATATACAATCTAGACACTAAATATGAACAGTGCCAACTTCATTATATGGCCAATTTCTCTATTTACGCAGAAGACATGATCAAACTAGCTTGCCTCCATGAGCTGAGAGTTTACAGGAGAAAAAAATAAATTGAGTCAGAAGTTTAGGTATGTCCAAGCATGTCCACACATGAAATTTACTTGAGTTGACTAGGTTCAATCCACATTTGTTTTATAAGTGAAAGTAACTTTGTATTATTAAGTGAGAGATTTTCCTAACAAAAATAGTTATACTGCAATTTTCAACTAAGGCTCAGTTTGGAAGGACTACAAATACAAATTTGTAGGGTGCAAAACCTTGTATTTAGTATGTATTTATACTGTACATATTGTACTTGTATTCTTTCCAAGGCTCAGTTTGGAAGGAGTATAAATACAAATGTGTAGAGTGCAAAAGCTTGTATTTTGTATTATTTTGCAAGTATTTGCACTGTACATATTTGTATTTATACTCTTTCCAAAATCAGTTTGGGAAGAATGAAAATACAAATATTTTCAATGCAAAACCTTGTATTTGCACTCTTCCCAAACTAAGCCTGTATTTGACAGTGACTATCCAAACTTCTTATATACAAAATATGTCCTGTGAATAAAAAGCTATTGAAGTTAGCAAATAACCTCTATTAATGATTTGTCCCCAGTGAGATTCAAATTAGAAAAAAGTGGTGTGTGTGAACTTGTTTGAAGCTCCATCCCATCAGAACAGATCCTTCTTTTGATACTGCCAATCATCACTTCCACCTCTTTAAATTTGCCTTCAAAAATACTGCTATTGTATTCCACTTATACTGCCCAGTACACAAGCACCAGTGACCAGGTTCCACAATGTACTGCCCCTACTTCTAAATTCTTTAGAAGGACATACAGATAGTATACATGAAAACTCATTTGGCATTACCCCAAGTCTGTTAAAAAGTTTCAAAAAAAAAAGGACCAAATTCTGTGAACGAAGCTGTAGTGTAGTAAGAGGTGATTTAACTATCTCATCCTCTTGACCAGAGAGGTGATCAACAGTCTTCAAGCACCATACCCCTATATGTAAGGTGATCCACAGTAAGAATTCTGTCCAGGGAAGAAGTCCACGAAGAAATTTACTCTTGAAGGGATGGGACATGGAACATTTCCATATCCAACTCCATCCTTTGTTCAAAAGTACAAAAGTACTTTGAAAAAGTCTATCCAAACAGCACCTAAAGTATTTCAAATCATGAACATCACTTTCAAGGAGTTTTCTGAGGAGGTCAAAGCATTTCTCAGAAAAGACAGAGAAGGTTCAAGTAATTTACCCATGGATTTTTGGACTGATCAGGAATCAAGGTGAGTCTTTAGTATTTAATTGTTTCTTGCATACCTACACAGTTTCCTTGGTAATAATGGGTTCATTTCAATCGGGTTTTGTATATATGATTTGATCAGTTTATACATATGGTTTGGACCACAACTGTTTACATGATAGAAGAATCTCACAAGCAGTAACATACATGTGCTTCACACATTCATCTCAGTATCTATCCACCATCATGGCCATCTTTTAATGGGTAATTTTGGCGAGAAAAAAATCAAATGATTTTGTGGGAGGAGAGAAGGACAGGAACTGGTATAAACAGGGGTACTTAAGAGGAACACAATCAAGAAGAAATCATATCTGATTGCCGGTTTTGATTGGAATATCACACCTTCAAGTGGCTGAAAGAGAGGAACACGACATTAATACTTAAGGCTGTATAGAACTTTACACTCATTTGAAACTTTGAGAAAGTTTTACATATAAAATGAGATTTGAGCCTCATAACCTTACAAAAAGGTCAAGTTATTTCCCTCTTCTTACCAAAAAAAACCTCCAATTGATAACATTACAATGCTTGATTTTAATAACAGATCCACAAGCTCTCCCATCCAAAAAAAAAAAAGAAGGAAAGAAAGAAAATTCTTCACCAATCTACATTGATATCACTATCTTTGTCAAAACTTCTGGCACATGATACTATCATAAAATCATGGAAACCCAAAAAGGTGTATTCTAGAAAATTCAGTCTATCCAACTCTGTCTTTGTAGAAAACCCAAATGGCATAGTCCATGTATGTACAACCTGAGGATCTGCAGTCAAATCTAACCTTTCTATCCCTAACTCCAAAAGTCTGTTCTCAAGCTGCAATTGATAACACTATAATGCTTGTTTTTAATAACAGACCCACAAGTTTTTCCATAAAAAAACCGAAAAGAAATTCTTCACCAATCTATATTGATATCACTGTCTTTGTCAAAAACTTTTGACACATGATACATTCTTGGAAATACAAAAAGGTGTACTCTAGCAAATTCAGTCTATCCAACTCTGTCATTGTAGAAAACCCAAATGACGTAGTCCATGTATGTACAACCTGAGGAGCTGCAGTCAAAACTAACCTTTCTATCCCTAACTCCATGAGTTTGTTCTCAAGCTCATTCATGAGGAGGTGACACATTCCAAGACGTCGAAATGCAAGTCGGGTAGCAACAAGGGGTACTTCTGCCACTTTTTCATCATGGACTCTGACAAGAGCTACAGAAACCACTTGATCCCCTCTTTCCAGTAGTACAGTGTAAAATCCCCTAAAGTCCAAACGCTTTAATTTTGATCCCCTACTAAAAATAACGTCCTCCATAAGATCCCTGTGAGTGCGAGGTTCTACAATAGACTCAAAAGATTCATGCATCACAGCAAGTGCAATGTTTAGCTTCTTGTGTTGCTCAGTCATGAATCCAGCATGGTCCTCTTCCATGGATTTCAATATGGTCCAAGTCAGATTATCCACACCCAATGGAATTGGTTTTCTTAAAAGCTTGTGGATATCTAAGAATATCTGTTGGCATTTTCCATTACAGAACCAATTGCCTCTCACTACCTTTCTTTCCATGCTTAAGCATTCCTTATGAAATTTGCGCCTGCATTGATCACAGCAAATAGTCATTTCTCTAGATAGTTCGATATCTCCTTTGTTTCCACATTGACCACATACTGTACATTTACAAGAGAAGCAAAACCATTTTCCTTCTGGTAGATGGTTTAAGCCAAGGCAACTCAAATGGAATGCAGAGGGACATCCATCACACAGCAGTAGCATACCACCATAGTGACAAACAGAGCATATATTATCACTGTCTTCACAGGTTTGGTTCCTTTGGGTTCTCTCATTTGGACCTTGAATGAAATTCATCATCTTATTTTCTTCTGTTATCATCTGAATCTGGCAATCTAGTAAAGACCTTCCATCTTCCAAAAATATGCAGGCAGCTGGTCTCCGAAAGGTACTACCAGCATGAGCTTCAAAGGCACTAAGTGTAAACAGCTTGTTGCAGCAATGACATCTAATCCCATCACGTGTTGCACTCCCTTCAGCCATCCTACGGCCATCCTTTCTATTAATAAAATAAACCATAGCATTCGACAATACCACCCCCTTGTCCACCAGCATGGATAGATTAGTTGGAGGATAGCGTCGAGGTACTACAATTGCTTGTGCTCCTTTGTTTGACCGCACTGTACTAGATTTCTTTGGACGTTTCACATCAAAGTCTTCTCTCCTTTTCTTTTGAGAGCCTTTAAAAGTTTTGCTTTTCTTCACCTTGACAGAATCTACATTGTTCTCTTCAGCTGGTTTGAGGCTGCGCTTTCTAGAGAGAGACCCCAAAACAGTAATTTTGTCTTCTTCGATCTTTAAATGGGCATTCAATGGTGCATTAGAACTGTCACATGCAGTCTCATTAGCTCCCTCCGTGATTTCAACATCTACATTCGCTTCATGTTGTTCGATAACAGCACCAGAAATCTCCCCTTTGATCTGTTTGGCAGAATCTATGTAGCCATTATCACCATCCTGTGTATGTGTATGCTCTCTACATCCCAAAACTGGAACAACCTCTTCTTTTCCATCTTTCATATGGAAATTCAACTGTGCCTTAGAATTCTGAAGGGCACTTCTATAAAGATAACCTTCTTCAATGCAGCCTTTGCAAGACATTTTAAGTGAATAATAACACTTCCCTGCAGGAGAAGACTAGCACATCTCAAATTTGCTTTTCTTTGGAGCTAACCAACAGCTGAAAGATCAAAGATGTTTCCTTGCTTTGACACCTAGATGCTTATTCTTCTTCATCTCGTCTACTCCAAGCTTGCACCAATCAATCACAGCCTGAGGGCAGTACTCTGGTTCTTCAATCACCTTAATAACAACTGAATCCATTTTTCAGGCAACCTTGGCTACAAGATTTGTTCACTTAATTGGTTTATCTAATTGACTTGATAGGGCCTCGTGTTGTCTGTTAACCTAGGCATTATAAGTTGAATCCTGATTAGCATGCATGATATAAAAAATATACAAAAAAATCAAATGAAGAAAAGAAAGAGAAGATAAGGCAGAGAGCCAGAGAGGAATGATCTCAATCTTCTATTATTTACATTATAAAAGATACAAAATCAAAGAAAGAGTAATAAACAAAAATAATTGAATCAATTTGAGTGCTTAGTCCAAATTAAACATTAACTTGGATAAAAAATGCATGCATTTACATGTACAAAAATAGAAAACAATACACGTACATAAATTCTTTTCTATATGTTTCTTTGTCAGCACTATGTTTAAAACTAATAAACATAATATTCTAATAGCGCTATTAATCTGACTTTTTGAGCTGAAAAAATGGCATGGATTGACCCAAGCTTTTTGAGCTTGAACAGATTAATAGCGCTATTAATCTGACTTTTGCTTTCAGAAGATCCTGCTGTTAAAGACATTCAAACACACCATCTCACACTATCTACTGATAGTGATGATGATTAGAGGGGGGAGAGAGAATCTGAGTTTCATAGCTTCTACTACGATTATAAGTGTTTTCTTTTCGGTAACATAGGCCATGCATTTGAAAAACTCAAACCATCAATGCATAATCTAACGGAAATTTCCACAAACAATATCAGTGCATAACTAATACAGAATAATAACCGATGAATTAAGTTTCTCCCTAAACCATCAAGCAAATAAAGATAGTATTTTTTTTTTTGTAAAAAATAGCAAGTAATTAATCGAAAACAAATAAGAAAAACAGAATGATCCGAACAATTTCCCCGGATGCAAATATTAATTGGAACTAAATAAGAAAAAAGGATTATTTCATTAGAAGAGAACATATAATTTAATTTAAAACTTACAAAAACGTGACGAAAAACTTTTGATCCTTCTTCTTCTTCTTCTTCTTCTTCTTCTTCTTTTCTGCGAGCGGATAGCATCTCATTCCTTGTATCATATACTGAACAACAAGAAATTGAAACTGTTATTCTGGGTTTCCAATTTGGAGACGGTTATGAAGAGGGGAGTCGGTTGGATTTTAGGAAACCTTTTTCCAATTTGGCTGGGTTGTTTGTTCGATTGAACGAGTAGAGAGTAGAGACCTTTTCCGAGTAAACCATTTCAGGTTCGAATTGTCTAGAATTATACGAGTAATACTGGATCAATCACAATACGCCACGTCAACTGTGTACTTGTGGGTCCCATATAACATGCATTTGTGGCGCATCATAATTGGTTCGCATCCTCACGTTAGACGTTTTGAAGAGCCCGGATTTCGGGATTTGTTGCTCGCCACGCTGCGTCTAACGGCCTACCGCCTACGTAACCAATCGCGAGTGAATATGACAATGCTCCGTATACATGGTGTGGGTCCGAATCCGTTATCTGATTTGGATGTCAAAACTTATAAGTTAAAACCTGCATCCGTTCATTAATCAGATCAGATGCAGTCATGCAGATATAACCCATCTGATCTGATAAAAAATCAGAATTCAATTATACGTAATAATATTAGATATATAGACATTATGATATGATATTTTGTATTTATGTACATCTTTTATATATATGCATCAATTTAAAAATATTTTTTTTATTTTTCTTTATTTTAACGATAATAAAACGGAGTCGGATTAATCCAAATCCAATCTGAATTCCCGAATATTGGATTGAATCCGATTCTAAAATGCCCGATTACGTTCTAGTCAGGATACGTTTTGTTTTTTTTTTCCCAAATACCTCAATTTTAATACTTATTTTTCTCGTAATAATAACTTATAATCTATAGATTCTATTCTATAAAACGCAATTGTCTACATTAGATTACTCGTTTGCTTTCCAACTCTTAGAATTTTGTTTTTCTTAATTTGAAAAATTAAATATAAGACTATTTTTAAGTTCACTCACAACTAATTAAACTCATCCACGTTTAGGGATGCAAGACAAGCACGATGGACCACGTTTTAGCCCAACCCTAAGAATTGGGCCTAAAATTAGGGCAGCAAATAAGTTGGACCAGATCCGATTCAAATTCGATACTGATCTGTTAAGAGGTGGACTCTGATATACCTCTTGATCCTAACAAATCAGATTGGATCGGAAAAGCCATCAATTAACTTAATAGATGAATTCGGATATTGACTTATTCGATCCGTTAATTATGAAATATTATAATATTTAGATATTATATGTCTATTCTATATATTATTTATATATTATTATATTATATAAATAATATATATTATTTATATTACATAATATAAATATAATTCTAATCGAGACAGATATCTGATAATACATTCGAATTCAAATTTTAATCATGCTTTTGAAAATCAGCCCTACCTAAAATTTGGGTTTGTGCTCAAGCTTGGAATGGGATAAGGTCAGGTCAGGCTAGGGCCAGATTTGGGCTAACTAAGGACAAGGCCCGAGCCCAACCTAAAAATTGAAAAATCTGAACTTTTGGGCCTAAGCCTACAGCAAAGGACCAGAAATCCAAGTACAACTTTTGTAAAATTGCAGGCTGGATCGATCCGAGCTTGAGTTGGACCCACCCAAGTTGCACCCAAACCAATTTTCTATGTTCTTTTGCTTTTTGGAAACTTATAATAAAACATTCCCGTTCCCACCAAGAAGAAATTAGGGATGCAAACGGATTAGATTGGATTCAAAACAGGGTATATCTGAATTCGATTTGACACTGTTAAGGAGAGATCTGATCCAATCAAATATCATAAACGTAGATTTGAATTTGAATTCGATGGGACAGTTGGATCTTCAGATCTAATTCGATATGTTATATTTTTTAAAAAATAAATAAATTATTAAAAGAAAAATAAAATATAACAATTTAAATAAACACAAAAAATGCAAGTATCTTTTCAACTATTTTGATCATATATATACATGTTTTTTATAAAAATAAATAATATAATAAATTTATAAAAATACAATATAAATAATATATATATGTGTGTGTGTGTGTGTGTTATTTATACAAATAAATAAATAACATATATATCAGATTGGATAGTGGTGATCTGGATCGAATTGGGGGAGATCCGAATTCGACAAAATATGACCGAATCTTGGATTAGATCAGATCATCCGATCCATTTGCACCCCAAAAAGAAACCCTTTTTCATTTTTAAACTCTATTTGATCAGATCATCCGATCCATTTGCACCCCAAGAAGAAATCCTTCTCCATTTTCAAACTCTATTTTTGAGAATAGATACAAGACTAAGAAATAATTGGCATGCAGTGAACATCACTAAGCTTTTAAATGGGATTGATAGTTTAGGACCAAAATAGAGAAACTCTTTTAGGGACCATTTGGTTCGCAGTCAAAATCTGAATTAGAATTGGAACCAGAGTCCCTAGAATTAGAATCAGAATGGTCTATTCTCATAATTTGTTTGATTCAAACAGAAATTGAAATCAGCTGGAATGAGATTTAATTCTTAAAGGAGAGGGAGGGAATGGCCATTCCCTCAAAATGAGGAGATGTCATTCTACCAGGAATAAAAATGAGATTCTAATTCCACCCATCCAAATAATTGGAATCGGATTCTAGACATTCCCGTGAATCAAACAGGCCATTATACAGGACAATACTAGAGGTCTGCGTCTGTTGAATAAGTTGCATACAAGATCTCTGCTTCTTTTTGCTTTTGACTAAGACGTTGCAAATGTTTTTCAATATATTGTTTTAAGATCATTTTTGTTTAGGATAGTGCAGAGATGAAGAACGTTGCTTAATTTTGTAAAAGGCTTTTGATAGTGCATGTCGAACTTAGGTGGTGTCCAGTAGTATTGAATCAACCTCCGAGCACTGAATTTTTTTTGCTTTCCCGGGTGTTTCGGGATAGTTCGGTGGTACCTCCGAACTAACGTTCAAAATCCTTTTAGATTGTGTTTGGTTGTAATGCAAATAAATTTGCACTGAGACGATGCAAATGATTTGAATGTTAATTTTGACTTAATTTTGTTTCAAAATTTAATTTGTTTTGTTTGAAGTATAAATAAAGTAAGTTAAAACATAAACAAAATAAAATAAAATCCAAAATAAAATCAAACTAAATTTTGCATTCTTTTCATTTGCACTCCCATGCCTTTGTACTAGTGCAAATAAAATTGCACTGCAACCAAACACGGACGATGTTCCCCAAAATGCCCATTTATAATTTTTGAATCTTCCCCCCCTCTCTCTCTCTCTCCACCGTCTTCACTGAATCAATGAATTAAAATCATCGCCACCAACAGTTCACATTTTTCATCTCTCTAATGTCTATACTTCTTCTTTTCCCACATTGTTTCCTCATTTCTCTACCGCTACAAACAATCACTACACCTATTGGGAAGAGCTTCTATCACGAGGATGAACATCTAACCAAAAAACAGAGACCACCTGAACTGTGTTGCAGAGGAACTTTGCATCTCATCACAAACATCGTTAAACCGAACCAAGAATCCATCACCCTGTAATTTGTGCTGCAGAGGAATAAACCCCAACGCACACTTGCTTCGATTGTGATTATTATATCAACTGATTTCGCTTCATCACTGTCTTGGAACCTTTGCTCCTATTGGTCTGAAACCAAACCCATTACAATCTTTCACCTCTATTGTTGTACATTACCGTTTTGTGTTCACACTAGGTAAACCGTCCCCATTGCAACGCTGTCACACCCATAGTAATTGTTAAGACCATCTAATTTTAATCACATTTAATTATTTTATAATGTTTTAATTATTTATTACAATAATTGTAACATTCTAATCATATTAGTAGCTGGTTGCTATTTGTTTTACATTAAACTATTGTTTAATTTTTACTAATGCTTTTATTGCTTTTACAATTTTCTATTATTTTATTGTTTAAAATGATTTTTAATCTTTTTTATTCTTATTTTATCATGTTATTCTTTTAATATTATTTATTTTTTAACATTTTATACTTTTTCTTATTTTATAACTTTTTCTTATTTTGGCCGTTCGACCCAAACGGCTAGCCCATTCTGACAAAAAAAATAAAAAAATTTAAAAAACGGTCAAAACCGTTCGAATGGTTAATCAGCCAGTTCAGCGGTTTACTGACCAAAATCAACGGTTTTGGGAAAAAAACGGTTTTGGAGGAAAATGGAACCGGTCAGGCAGTTTTTCCAGCCCAACCGTCCGGTCCGGTCCGGTCCGGTTTTGAAAGCAGTGAACTTGAGAGATAAATTTGTAAAATGCAAAATTTTCAGACCTCGTAACATTCAGATTAGCAAACAACTCCATTCAATTCAGATGTCCGCAAAAGCAGAAAAACAAAACTTCCTCTGAATACTTATAGAGTTTTTTCAGAAGTTTTTCTGCTTTTTAGACTTCAGAGTTCAGATTACCGAACGCCACCTTAGTCATATAATAACGGCTTCAGTTCGAGGAAAAGTGCTTGATATGGATGAAAGGAGACGCAGATATAAGTGAAGATTGTTGAAATGTACATGAACTCCTCAGTGTTTGCATCTCTCCTCTAAGCACAACACATAGAATGGTGCAATGCTTTATATCTATATTTTGGAGGCAAACTTAATTTGCATCCATTTTAAGAGGAAACATGAATTTCAGTGCATATTTACAATTTTTTTATGGAAAATTTGTGTTTTTAAGCAAACCAACACCAACTTGAACCATATTTCCATCACTTCAATGTTTGCATCATAAACAAATAAACAAATGCAGCACTTGGGAGCTAATAAGTTTTGTACTAGTTTGTTCATGACATCTTTCAATAATTTAAGATAAATCATATAAAGTCATAGACTCAAAAAGAGGCCATAAACATGGGTTTGGGACAAGTAATTAATTGAACTCTAAAATATCAAAGGAGTAGGGACGAAAGTAAAAGAAAGAAGGAAAATGGAAAAAAACAAAAACTTAGCAGTAGTGTCTCTCGTGATGGCTTCAAGTCCAAATTCTTAACAAACACCATTGGTCTTCCTGGCCATCACAAACTTCCTCCATGCTGTAGTGATCTCTCTCTGGGTCTCAATGGCACTCTTCTTGCGGGGAAGAATACCCTCTTCACCATTGAGTGCTAGCTTCGCAGAGATCTTTGCAGGGAGGGTGTCGAGGTCATGAAGGACCTTTTGGATGTCATGGACAAGTCTCTCAGCAAGAGTTCGAGAGAAATCCTCCCTTATAACAACACGGAGCACTGTTATATTCTGAGCATCAGGTGGCATGGTATAGGCTGGCACAATCCATCCGAATCGGCGCAACATGTCCGACACTTGGAACTCAGTGTAATGGCTACTGTCCTTGAGTGAGAATGCCACCAAGGGGACTCCTTCGTCCTTGGACACAATGTTGAAACGCTCTGTCTTCTCTAATCCTTCCTTGAGAACCATTGTATTTTCTCTGCAATTCTCCATAATGTTCCTATAGCCCTGAGAGAAAACCCAAGAATTATTAGTTTCTTTTCTTATAATGCACCAACTTGGTAGATCTATTTGACAATAATTCCAATACAATCTCTTGGTGGCTTTCCTTAATGAACTCACCTCATAGCCCAAGCGAATTAGCTGGTAGTATTGAGCAATTACTTGACTAGAACCTGTAGTAATTTCATAAAATACAGTAGTCAATGACTTATTCTGGCATGAACCCCCTTGTGATCATCTTTGTTCATGGTTATGGTAGAATTTTTCTGTGATTACCTTTAGAGAAGTTGAGGGTAAAGGTGGGCTGATCAGCTCCAAGATAGTTGATGTGGAAGATGAGTTCTTCAGGCAAATCTTCTTTGCTCCTCCAGATGACCCACCCAATCCCAGCATAGACAAGACCATACTTGTGGCCACTGACATTGATACTCTTCACCAGTGGCAAGCGGAAGTCCCACTCTAGGTCTGGGTAGATGAATGGAGCAATGAATCCACCACTGGCAGCATCAACATGAATAGGAGTTTCCCATCTGCAAAATAGTCATAAAATCAAGATTAAATCGCTGTAGAGGAAGATTCATCATTTGACAAACATACACACTACTACAAGTGCCAAACATACCCTGTTTCCTTGTTCTTCTCTATCAATAGGTCATTCAAACGCTTAACATCCTCAAATTCACCATTGAGGGTGGAACCGAGGATTGCAGCGACACAGATGGTGTTCTCATCAACCATCTCAACTGCTTTCTCAGGGTCCATCACATAGTAGCCTTCCCTCAGTTTTACCTCCTTCAACTCAACCTCAAAGTACCTTGCAAATTTCTCCCAACAGACCTGTACATCATAGTCATCAAGAGATTGTCATTGTGAATGATGTTAAGCCATGACCTAACCTAAGGATGCAAGTTGGGCCTAGTTAGGTTTGGTTGAAGTCAGCCCTAACCCAAACCAAAGTTGTGAATCAGCAAATGTCATTGGGTTGGGTTGGGCTCATGTTGGGCCATTTTCTTGAATTCCTTTTGCTTTAGGAAAATGTTCTCACTTCTCAACTTAAGATTAGACAATTGGGTTAGGCTATGATATCGTAAAGATATGATATCTGAAAAACTTCTGATCAGTATGGTACTTAGGAATATTATACTTATATTACACTAATAAATTCTTGATCTCCAAACGCAAAATTGTTGATGCATATATACACATACTTGTGTAGTAATGTGTATATAAAAGACAGTATCTATGATGCCATAAAACTATGATGGCAGAAGAACTTTGACCAATCAAACCCATGAATTTTGATGACAACCCACCTGATTGGTTATCACTTTTATGATGCTGGTTGATTGGTTACAAGTTTTTCTAATGTCAAACCAAGTTTTTCTAATGTCATGTCTTTTCGGTGTCATAGTGGACCCATTAAATAAATATACTGATCGGATTGGGTTAAATGGGTTGACCTCTCAGCCTTAAACCCCAAGTCAAGTGGGATTCATATTTGTCAACCCTAACCCTAACCAAATCTTCAAGCAAAAACCTACTTTCAATATGATGACTTGATGAGTAATAGACCAATACTTCTACCACACTGCACAATGTGTAATATTTGGATCGGGCTTCTTCGCCCATATTTTATAATTTACTGGGCGAGCCCAATTCACATACCTGAACATTAGCACCCGTAACGATGTTGGGACTGTCACAGGGTTTACCCTCGGCCTTCCTCTTGTTCTGCCACTTCCTCTTGAATGCCAGTCCGGCCAACATAATCGCCTCCGACGACCCCACAGTCCCTACTCCGACGGCAGCCTCTGATTCTCCGAGTGGAGCGTTGAACAAATGTGCAATCATGTTCACGCACCGGTTCTGCAGAAAAAAAAAAAAACAAATCAAAGGAGAAAAGACCAATTAAACAAGTTTGAGTATAGTAGACTTTTTCTCTTATTTTATTAAAAGTACTCTAATGGTGAAGACATCCATCTTCTACGTTATTTTCTCATTGGCTTAAATATTAAAATCAAATTCTAAGTGCTCCAATGGAGTAACCTTGACTTTTATTGTTTCCTTCCTTTTCCATTCTCCTGTCTGAGACCGGTTCTTTTGAAACAATCAAACTCTTTCTTTAAGTCTAACATCTAAAAGTACAGTGAAAAAAGTATAAGGGCATTTTGGAGCACATTGAGTGGTCAATGCCTAATTTCTTAATGTGTTTGAAATAAGTACAAATACAAATATATACAGTGTAAATACATACAAAATGCAAGATTTTACACTCTACATATTTACTCCTTCCAAACTCTGAACCACCCAAAATATAGTTGACAAATACACTATACTGTGATATAGTATGATATATTTTAATTACCCCATATATCATAATATGATACATACTTGACCTATAGTGACAAATACACTATAGTATGATATATTTTAATTACCCCATATATCATAATATGATACATCTTTAGATTATTGGATCATGTCATGGCGGTGAAAAGTACAAAACTGGAATATTCTAATTACCCTATTTTGTGCTGATTCTGACGTGTCAGTGCTTTGTAGCAAATTGAGTGGTCAGTGTCTCATTATAATATTTGGCTTACCAGCTGCTGAAAAACCATTTATTTGAAGACAAAGCTATAAATTTCAAAGAAATGTGTTTTGGGTCAGGTAGAATTAAAATTAAGGACAGAATTGAATCATAGAATAAAATAGAACTAGAATATTCTAATTACTTTCATTCTATGCCATTCAAGTGCATGAGTACCGGAATTACTGAATTTACAAGTATAGTATAATGGGTATAGGGACATTTTGGAGCATATTGAGTGGTCTATGTGACCATGTCTGGTTATATTATTTGGCCCACCAGTTGCTCAAAACCATACAAAGTATGGATAAGTTACCTTGTACATGTTATCCGTTTGCTTTGGTTCAAAGATAAAGTAGCAAAATTTTACCTAGAAGAAGAAGAAGAGTTGTGGTCCTAAGCTTTGCCGAGTTTCCACTTGGAAACTTTGGTCTATTAGGAGGCCAACCATGAAATGACAAAAATAAAATAAAGTTGCATACTTTTTAACAGACATATCAAGGAGTTTTTATGCAACTCTTTGAACCGTGCAGCCGTCGTGGGACCCATGAAGCACTAAATTCGAAGTTTGAGATGTTTTTTCTTGGGTTTCACTAATAGGAAAGCAGAAAATGACACATCGAACTTCTACAATTCAGGGTAGAAATGGAATCAGGGACAGAATTTAAAGGGAGAAAATTCTGACATTTGGGTTTGATTGTTTTGGTGGTCCAATATAGAACTAGTGGATTTTGAGTATTCAATTCCGTGTTTGAGAAGGAAACAACTATCAGGGTTGGATGGGTTTGAAATGGAATTCATTTCCATGGTTGCATTCAACGATTTTACTCTTCTACAGTCTTTTTTTTCTATCTGTCTTAGGGGTATAGATCCTGCACTGATTTATTCGGCTTTTGATTTTTCTCTCCTACACTTCCATCTACAGGAATCGGTGACCTTTCTAGGTCGACAAGTTATTTTGCAAAAAAATGTCATTGATTTGATAAATAAAATGTTGATCCAGACAATTAAACTGTCAAGCCATTCGACCTGAACAACTGTTCTTAGGCTCATAACTATATTTTTTATATTTTAAATATTTCATCATGCTTGTGATGACGTTGCAGATCAATCCATTTGAACCACATGGTTGAACCGCTAACTGGAAACCTAGAGGCAAAAGTGGGTCGATTTTCAAATAAAAAATCTATGATGCCAGATGAACTTGATATCAAAATGGTTGACCAATTACAACCCTGAATTTTGATGAAAATCGACCTGATTGAATACTAACTTAAGGAAAGTGCAGGAAAAGATGTGGCACAAGATGAAAATTCACTAAACCATAGGGGTACGGTTGCAAAAAAAAGATTATATTGAAAAGAACCCAAAATGGCTCAAAGTGTACTGATCGAATAGGCTGCCCACAAAGCGCGCCCCACAATCCATCGCCTCCGTGCACTGCGAACATCTCCCGTGCTTGTCACGCGGAGATATTCCCAATGCACGGATAGGATGGGCTGTCGCGCGCCTGTGGTAGTGCTTTGTAAGCAGCCAATCTCGTCCCGCAAAGCGTAAACTTCCCGTAACGAAACACAGAAAATCGGGTATCCCCAAAGTTTCATCACTGTAAAATCAATGGGGCTACAGTATTTCCGTAGGCCCAGGCGGTATTCCATCACGCCTCACCAGGAAACAACCTCATTCTGCACTTAATGCGGGTCCATTAGAATTCAGATCTAATACCAATAATCGCTCCCAACACTGTCCCCAACCATCCATCACAGTCGCTATCAAAACTCCAGCGTCCTACTTTTACCGTATGCATCAAGGCTCCGTAGCAATTATCGTCACGCTATCAAAACTCCAGCTAGGAGAGATATTCCAATCCAAAGGTGTAGGCCATGGTAGAAGTGTAGAACCACAAGGTCCGCAACCTCAACATCATCAAGCTGCCCGACTAGTGGGATCCACTCGTTAATTGCGGTTCGCGGAATATAACGCGATACAGGCCTAAAGGCAGATATACAACGTAACGAGGGACCCACCCACAGAAAAACGGAATAAATCGGATTTGTCGAATCCGATTTTCTGACCGACCGATTGGTAAGCAGGTAATGGCGGTAATCTATACAGAAAGAAAGAAAGAAAGCATAGGGCTATAGGAGTGATCGCCGGTGAAGGGGGGATGAAGGAGGACAGAAGACTTGCCTGGAGCTCGGTGGTGACGGGGTACTCGTCCATGTCGACATAGTTCTTGTTGATGCCAGCCATTATGAGCTTGTCGCACTCCGGTTCCATCCATGTCGTCACGAAGGAGGCTAGGTTCAGCCTGGGGTTCCCGTCCAGCATCAGCTCGTCGCTAATGATCTGGTACGCCGCTTCCTTCGGGATCGACTTCTCTGCCATCTTGAACCTGCATCCACCACCGTCAGTTCTTATGACCTTCAAATCTGGAATTCCATCTCACCGACAGACAAACTGAGAGAGTAGAATCGCTTAAACACCTGGGAAGAGAAGTTCGGACGTAGCGCGAAGCGAAGGTAGAATGAACGGAGACATCGGACTCCGACGCAGTTTTGGAGAGAGCCATTGTTTGGGTCAGAGAGAGAGAGAGAGATGCTGGGTTGAAATTGGGAATGCGAGGGGGAGAGCAAAAGCAGCTACTTAATATAAAGAGCGAGTGGGGGACATGTTTGGTTTGGATCAATAATTAGACATTTTAGACTTTTTCCCACGTTATAAAAGGGTAAATTGATAAAACCACCGTGTAATTTCTGAAAGTTTCGGGTTGTTATGCTAATAACACTGCCCTCCCTTATTTTTTCTGATATCGTCGCATCTACACCTCTTCCGTTAATTCGGACTGACGGGAAAGGCGAAATGACCGAAATAGCCCACGTCTGCCGTTTCATAAAAACAAATGTAAGATTTTTTTTTCTGAATTTTCATTCACGATTATTGTTCATACAATCTCCATGAGTTATGTTAAAATTTGCATATGTTATCTAATAGGGTTGCAAGTCAGGCTGGGTTACGTCGGGTTGAGGCCAATCCTAGTTGGGTTCGGGTTGGGCCGAAACCAACCCTCTTCCCATCCCTTGTAATCTCATATCTTCATTCAACTTTCACTACATATATTAATCCTATATTTTATTAGTATTTGTTTGTTGATGTTTTTATTTGTTCTTTCAAGTATAAAATTCAGAAAAAAAAAAGTTTGAAATGACTATAGTTTATTATGAGTTATGAAATATAATAAATCTTTTATGGGCAGCAAGCTATACGTAGCTAACAACATAGATGAAACAAAGAATAAAATATTCAAAAACATAAATATGTTAATTAAGACTTCAGTATTTCTAAGTAGGATTAAGTGAAGTGATTATCTTAAAAGAAATAAATGATACTATGTGGTGGGGGCTATACAACTACCATGCATATAAACAAATCCATGTATGATATATCATATATATAATATATTTATATATGATATGTACTATAGAGTCGGGTTCAGATTGTGTTGTGTTGTGTTGCTCGAGGGGTCAACCCTAACCCAATTTGAAGTAAAGTCGGGTTCCCAATTTTAAACCCTAACTCTAACTTGAGCATCAACTCGACCCGACCCAACTCATCTTTTTTTCGGATTGGGTTTGAGTCAATTTGACCCAAGTTGCAGCCTTATTATCTGATGGCGATCAAAAGTTGTCAGGACGACTTGGATAGGGCTGCAAATGGATCGGATCAAATCAGATATAGGTATATCCAAATTTGATTTGATTATGTTCAAATTCAAATCAAAACATATTTATCGTATATATAGCAGATTCAAATCGAATTCGAATTATAATAAGATATTAAATAGTATAAATAAATTAGACTAAAAAATGACCAAAATATTATATATTATTAATAAGATGAGCTAAAAATGACTTTAACATTATATTTTATGAACAAAGTGAATTGAAAATTACTTATATAAAATATAATTTTATATAAGCATATATTAAATATATTTTTGAGTATAAAATTTTCATTCACAGATATAATATAATTTATATATATATATATATATATATATATATATATATAAATCGAATAAAATTGAATTATATGAGATCGAATAGGGATAGATTCATATTTAATCTTATTATAAACGAATCAAATTCAGATAACCCTTGATAACATCAAATTCAAATTCGAAATCGGATAATCGGATACTATTTGCAACCTTAGACTCAAACTTAGCTCGTACTTAGTGAGTGATGAAGGCAGGCTACTTGCAAGGGAGAAATAGTCAAAGGGCCTAGGTGAAATCCCGGCTTGAGACTGTTCTATAAGACTCGAATTTGGTTTGAGCTAAAATCTTGAGTTTGAATTCGACTCGAGTCAAAAACTCGTAAGTGATGAAGGCAGGCTACCTACAAGGGAGAAATAGTCAAAGGGCCTAGGTGAAATCCCGGCTTGAGACTATTCTATAAGACTCGAATTTGGTTTGAGCTAAAATCTTGAGTTTGAATTCGACTTGAGTCAAAAACTCGTAAGTTTGAGTTTGATTTTGAGAAAAATATTTTATACAAATAAAAAATTATATATATAAATATTTTTTATTTGATATTTAAAAAATTAAGAATTATAATAATTTTATTATATATTATTATTATAATATATATATATATATATATATATATTCAAGCCGGCTCATGAGCCAAGCTCTATTAAGTTTGAACTTGACTCGAAGCTCAGTTGAAACCGAACCGAGTTGAGCTCGAGTAACTTGCCACCCCTAGCCATCAGTTTCTTGTTAGCAGTTTGACTATTTAGTTCGATTGAATGATTTACTTTAATTTTAAAAAATAAAAATTAAAAATGACTAAAAATATTGTCTGAGTTGAAGGGATCATTGGTTTGATCGCTCGGATCAGTGAATCATTAACCAACCCAACGTTTCTAATTAAGATAAGGGTTAAGGATAAAGCAGAATTGATTACCTGAACGCAATTTTCAAATTAAACCATCCAATGAATGATGATTTGAAAACCATGCCGACCATTTTATCATTGCACTATATCTAAGTGGGTACAAGATTTTATATCTTTTGATAGTCGGGAATATGGCAGTAAAGGCCCGTCAAGTGAGTAGCACAGGGAAAGTCATGAAAACAATCAATGTAAAATCTAGTGTTTTTATTAAAGGGCAATTTTGATATTTAAAAATATCGGGATGTTAATATCAACCAGCCCTGTTTATCGTTTAATTAATGGAAGGGGTGTGCAACAATGTCAGACAAAAATAAGCGAAAACAGTGCTATTAGCATAAATCAGGATACGGATCGGCAACTATTAAAAATTACAGGGAAGATTTAATCTATTTACCCTTATAAAAATAGTAAATTGTTTTTTTATTTATTTTTAGTTCATCTGATTTGGACACCGTTTGCTCTGGAAGGGTAGTAGGATATTCCCGGAAATAGTAAACCCAAAACCAATATTATTAATTCAGTAAGCTGCAAACAAATGGGATGGTATATATATATATATATATATATATTAAAGAAAGGTTTTCAGCTACAACCCTCACTATTTACATATGTGGCTTTTTCAAATCTAGACATATGTCATTTTCTGAGAAATGTTAAAGTCTATAGCTCACTATTACCATTTAAATATAAGTGGCTTTCTCATTTTCTAGAAAGTTAAACACATGATAATTTCTGAGAAATTCCTGCTAAACCCACAAACCACTACCAAGCTATAGCTCCCCACCATTTAGACACATGGCCTTCTCATTTTTCTAAAAAGCAAGACGCATGGTATTTTCTGAGAAGTTGAAAGCCCATAACCCACTACCACTATTTTCAATCTATTCCTAAAAAAATGTAAAAAATGCAAAAGTGGTTATCCAAAACCAATTCTGCCTACATTCTATCAATCTCACTTAGGGGGTGTTCGTTGTTGTGTTCATGTCCACGGGATTAACACTTGTTTTGTAGGTTGTGGACACTCCACATCCCTATTTCTCATCCACGGCAAAATATCGTGGTTAGGGACCATCCACGCTTGGTTTTTGATCCGCTACTTCACACTTCCCCAAAAAGACCGAAACCCTATTGTTTGTTTCACATTTTAATATTTATTGTCAATAAAATATTAATTATTTTACTTAATTTTTTTTAATTTTAATATTTTATCAATAAAATAATACTTAAAATATTTAGAATATTTAAAATATATGTTTTTTAAATTTTAATTATTTTACTATTGTTTTCATAAAAAAATAATATTTAATAGTCAATATTAATTCATTGATGCATTTTCAATATATTTATCATATAAAATGCAAAAATTAGATATTTATGTATAACTATGTAGACTAAGGCTTTCGAACTGTCGTTGACCCAGATAGTTGAACCGTTCGGCCCGGGAACCGTTCAAGCAAGCGGTTCCATTTTACCCCAAACCTAGTTTTTTGCCAAAAATGTTGAAAAAGTCAACAACCCGTTGACTCGAGCAATCGAACCGTTGACCCATTGACCTGTTCAACGGTTTTATACTATTTTTTATTTTTAATTTGTTTGTTAGAATGGGTTGTTCATTCGAACCAAACGATCGGACCATTGACCCAGATACAGGTGGCCAGAACAATTCTGTTTTCGGGTCATTTTTTAAAATGTTGGTGTAGATTATTCATAAATGTATATGAGATACATGGAATCAAAAAGTGTGGTGTGGACTACTCCACACCACACCTGTAGAATGCCACTGTGGGTGTGGACTGATCCAGTCCACACAATTTGTCCACAGTTAAGAATAGTTGTGGACTGTGGTGTGGTGTGGATCAAGGTTCAAAATATCGATACGCCGGTATGGGCGTATCAGGCGAATTGATACCCTTTTTTATACGTTTTTTATTTTTTTTTGCAACCGGTTCAAGGGGGCCGGTTTAGGTCTCCTCCATCCCCTAGACCAATCAAACCCTCGATACACCCACTGTAGGGGCGTATCAGAGGGGTGTCAGAATGACACGTACGGGCCAATACGTGTCGATACTTTGAACTTTGGTGTGGATTGGTCCCTACCATAGGGTGTGGTGTGGACCAGTCCACACCCACCAATTTCTCATCCACACTACAGAACACCCCCTTAATCATTAACCCTCTATATATCATAACAAAAGAAAATTATCCATATTCTAATAATTATTGAAAAGCTATTTTTCATAATAATTATTTAAAATATTAATAAATATAAATTTATCGATATTGATTCCACAATGTAAATTTAATATTACCGATTCCCCATAATTAGTATGGCGTCATTCACTAGTGTAAATGAAAAGAATGCAATTTCTAATTTAATTTTGTTTTAGGTTTTACTACATTCTGCATCACATCTTATTTTACAATCAAGCAAAATAAGGTAAACTTTGAAATAAAAATAAATCAGAGTTTGCATGTAAATCATTTGCATTACCGTAATTTAGCATCCCTGCAAATAAATTTGAAAAAATGTTTTGCACCTTGCACCTCAGAATGCATATATTTTATGATTTAAGAAAGATGGTGAGAATATATTATATTATTTAAAATTAAAATGGCCCTCTAAAAATATTAAAATTAAAAGATTTTAAACACAGAAATTCAAACACACGTTTTTGGTTTGATTTTTAGAAACAAAGGAAAAACATATTTTACAACCAAGAATAGATACATGTTTTTTTCTTTTCAAGCTAGATGGTTTTGAATTAATTTTTGAAAATCACAACAAGAGAAAGCAATTCACATCGAAGAACATCCCTAAAATGATTAAAATATTATACAACATCCCAATCAACTTTATTAATTAAATACTTGTGCAAATATAAGTATAATTAAAATTATACGAACACTTTGATATGATTAGATCGTTTTACCAAAAAAAAGTTAATTGATTTAATCATATTTAACAGAAATATATTAAAATTCAAATTCACACATGCGGATACCATTTACAGCCTTATTAATCGGGTCTTCCTTCTGACCCAATAAGGCCCCAATGCTTTGGCATTTTGACAATAAACTTATTAATCTTCTCGCTCTTGTGTTTAACAATAATACTAAAATATATACCATAAAAACTTGTAACCAATCAATCGGTATCATAAAAGTAATAACTAATTAGGTGGTATTTATCATAATTCATTGGAGATTCTGGTTTATCAGAGTTTTTTGATTTTTCTTGCAGCATGGATTTTCCCCTTGCTCTCTATATCGAAAAAGGGCTATTGCCTAATGTTGGAGTGTTGGAGGGGTAAATTGCAATATTGCATACAAATCCAACTTCTCACATTTTTTTTTTCACACAAAGGGGGTGTTCTTTTTTTTGGATTTGGATAGAGGGGAAAGTTGGTCAATAGGATTTTGGTTCCCATTGAACAAGAGTCTCATGTTCTTTTTTCAGTTTTATGGGGAGCAGGGAAAATTTATTTTCTTGGGTATCACTTGGTGGGTAAATAACTTTCCCACATAGCCATCACTTGAATGGGACAAAAATATCTATTTTAATAATGGATTTCTATGGCTAAAATGGCCATTGCCTTATTTACCTGAGAAATAAAAGAAAATGAGTAAATACACTTACCTGGATAAGTGTTTCCCAGAAAAAAAGACTTACCTAGATAATTACACTCAGAATTGAACCTATATTCTGAAGCTTAATAGCCCAAGATTTTTTCAACGCATGAAATAACAGCCCCTTCTTGCTCTCTATTCTTGGAAATATATAATATTCAAACATCTCACTTGAAATTACTACGACTAAAACAACAGGGCATGTGCAAAATGTACATCCCGATTCCTGGCCCGACCCAATTAATAAAGGAAACTATATCTAGACTATATAATACGGATCAGTTTGGAAAGAATGCAAATACAAATATGTACACTGCAAAATCTTGTATTTTGCATTTCTAAACTTATATTTGCACTGTACATATTTGTATTTGTATTCCTTTCAAATTGAGCCAAAGTGACTTTTGACCAAAATGTCTTGTTTCCAAATTTTTCTTAAGCTGTGTTTGGTGGCAATGCAAATGATTTGACTGTAAATTTTGACTTGTTTTTGTTTTAAATTGTAGCTTATTTTGTTTGATTGCAGTACAAATGAAATAAGTGAAATAAAGTAAAATCCAAACAAAATTAAATAAGAATTTGCATTTTGTTACATTTGTACGTACTGGTGCAAATAAATTTGCATTGCAACTAAACAAAACCTTAGATAAATCACTAGCCCAGATCCTTTTAGTCTCTTTTTTGAAATTGATTTATTTTTCAAATTTACCCTTCATATCTAATCAATCATAGGTACAGCTGCAACTTTAAAGTTTAATTTTTTATTATTTATAAAATTTATATTATTTTTTCATGCCTTTTGTCTACTTGCAACTATATCATAAAGTTGAAGGAGGTGATTGCAATTACGAAAATTCAAGTGAGATTTTAGCAATGGTCCAAAACTTTGAGGGAGGAATTTACGAAAAAAGAAATATTGTATCATGCATCCACACAATTTTAATTCTTACATGTGGTCCCAACTCCCAACTCAATAAATTATAAATCCTGCATCCAATTGACACTGACAGTCAACATCGCGCTAAAATTTTCCATTAGAAATTTTTGCTTCTTCGTTTGAAGGACAAATGTTCTTTCACACTAACACCCATGTACAAATGTTTAATGTTAATACAGATTTCGAGCTTCCATATGCTAACGTGTTTGTCGTTGATTGCAGGGAACGAAACTAAACTAAAAATATTGAGTTACCCAAACTGAATTCCGCAGTTTTAATTAAAATTTTGGTTGGGCCCAAGTTGGCCCACCGTCCAATGAATATTTTCGGACAATCTTCATATATTGGTGGCGTTTGTTTTGGCGCCGGAGGTGGTCCATGATGTTGACTAAATTGATCACAATTATTATAAATTTTTAAATATTGTTTTATTGACTTATTATTAGTTATTAAAGTTCTGTTTGGATAATTTTCTGCTTAATAGGTTTGGATTGTGGCAAACAAAAATTGGGACAAAAAGTGCTTTGACCATTTGGGAAGAGTTGCACAAGGCGTAATAATATGTTTTGAAAATTCTTCAAATCGGGTAAATGGTTTGCACCCTTAATTGGACCAGTTCAATGACTCAGGTCACTATGTTTTGAAAGTAATTCAAATTGGGTAAATGATTTACACCCCCGAGGACCAAGACCTAATGGGGTTGAGGGGTTGTAAACATGAACTGATCCATCCTGAATTTCTACTTCAATAGTGTTTGGATTGGTGGAAAATAAGTTATAATTGTTAAGAATTTTCCCTCTGTTTCTCACTGTTATCTTGTATCAAATCAAACACCGCCTAAATAGAGGTCTAGTTACAGATAAGTATTAACATGGGAAATAAAGCAGGAATTCCAAACTAGACCTAGACTTCCTCAGCTTTTAATTTTATTAAAGAAGATGGATTCGGGTGAGTTATCGGGTCGGGTTCAGGAATACCATTTTTTATTGGTATTTATTAGAAAATCCATTTGTGAAAAACCAGCTAATCCTCTTTTGACTCTTTGTGCAATTATCCCCCAAAAAAGCTATCTGCTTAAAATTGAGTTTATGAACCGAAAAGTTAGGAGTTTAGACTTTGGATTATCTGACATTTTTACTAGAAGATTGTAAGAAGACAACCTTCATAAAAATATATGATTTTTTAATATCAGAATTCAGAAATGCATGGTTCGTATTACTTGATGGTTAACATACGTTTAAAATATTACTGGTTTTTAATGGTGATCCCATCAATTGGGACTACCATTGGGACCTGTGACTTTGACAGGCCGATGTGCATCATGACTCCGGATTTCTTGCCGACGCCTATCCATAATTACACATGTTCATAGGCCGGGCCGAGCTGGATTTAGGCCGGGCTTTTACTTGTTATTAAGGGAAATATGCTAGGCCCGAGTTTAATGACCAACGGGCCTATAACTTGGGTTTGGCTTGAGCCCGGCCTTGATAAAAAGCCCGAAGCCCGACCTGATAAAAAAAAAACAATTTTTCCTATTCAAATTAGAATTAAAAATTCAGATAGTTTTTTTTCCTATTTAAACGAACAATGGGCCTATAAGATGGTTTTTTCCCGTTTCTTTTATATATTCTTAAATCAAAAAATTTATTCAAATGGACATAATCACATTACTCACTTTAAGTCTAATATTAGGTCGGGCCGGGTTGGGCTATTTTGACAAAACCCGAGCCCGACTCGAATTTATTGTGGGTCGAACTTTTTGGCCTGAATTTAAATCCGTGGGCCTATAACCACGTTCAAGCCCATCTAGGGGCTGGGCCGGCCCATCGGGCCACCCGGCCCATGAACAGGTCTACCCATAATACATCACCCCTTGTGAATTGGGAACATCCCCCTACATAATATAAAATATTTTAAATGTGTGGCTGCAATAAATGTGGACAGGGTTCTTGTGGGTAAGAGATCGGGACTCATCATTTCCCTTTTTTATTTAATTTTCTAACTTTTAATCTGCAACGTAGATAAAGAATGAAATTGTCGTATACATGATTGTTATACCAACTATATTGGACCCAAAAAAACTATATAGGGTCAGTTTCATGAATCTTTTTTTTTTTTGTCATCCCATTGTTAAATTATTTTTGGTCATATCTTTAAATTATTATTAATAATTTGTGTTTAAATTATTTCAGTGTTTTAAAAAAGCAAATTTTGATTCTATCAGAATCGTTTTAACCAAAAAAAAGTAAATTTATCATTGATCATCAATCAAATTATCAGATATTCCAATAGGAGTGGTAAAACAGCCACGCATAAACTTAACAAATTACCAAGTACCAACCATGAGATGATGCCATTTCCCACCAAAAATCTTCATTATTTATAATAAGAATTCCTAATAAGCACATTTAACTATTTGGATAAATCCTTTAAAGATGAGAAGTATATTACATATTTTATTCTATGGAAAATAGTTTAGTAATTTTGATAAAATATACAAAGGGTACAGTAATCAATCCAATTTCTGCTTCAACTATTAGAGAGCTCGATCATGACATCTTTGATAAAATATTGACTGAGCTGAGCTTGTGTTTGGTTTGAAATTTGATCTATCATACAAGAAAGACATGGTACTGAAGGAGTTTTGATCAATCAAATCACCCCCATGAATTGTGATGAATACCACCTAATTCATCATCTATTTTATGATAAAATAAGAGAAAATATAAAGTCAAAGAAGAGTTTTTTAAGGACTTTTGCAAAATTCTTAAGGCTCAATTTGCTTGGATACAAATTTCATTTGCACAAGTGTAAATGTTGCGGAATATAAATGGGCTTAGTGAAAATTTTAGTTTACTTTTGCTTCGTATTTGATTTTACCTTGTTTGTTTAAGCAAACTAAATATGAAATAAAATTATGTGGTCCCACTTTATAGGAAAGAGAAAGGGGGCACGAGCAAGGTTGCTTGTTTGGAAGGACTGAAGGAGCAAGATAAGAAACAAAATGATGTACGGATATGTTTAGTTTAATACATAAATAAAAGAATCCTAAGATCTTTTAAGAGATTATTTATAATTTATGTTAGGTTTAAATTATTATTATTTTTTAAATTGACCCCATTTAAATAAAAATTGTGGGCCAATTCAAAATATAAAAAGATTTGATTCACTATAAGTAAAAGCTACAAAACTCCATAAAAATATGAGGTACCTCTTGTGATTTTAAATAATTTATAGTCAATAAAATAACCAATTTGATTGAAAGGTCAAAACAAATTTAGGCATTGGCATAAAAGCAATCCAAAGTTTGTAATGAAAACACATACATACAAGAAAACAAGAAAAAACTTTAAAAAGTGGGAAAAGAAAATGTTTAATATTATATATCGATGTTTTTTCTTTGATTTTAATTTTTATAACATTTTCTTGGGCAAAAATTTAATTTTTGTTACTTTGATTTTGGTTGCATCTACTCACAAAAATTCCTGGCCACACCAATGGTTTGATAGAAGATAAGAAGGAAAGATATTTGGCCCAATTTGGTGTCTTTCAATGCAGGTTGTGGCTGTTTAGAAGTCCAGTAGCCCATGTTTTGTTGGGAAAAAGATTTAATCACCAAAAGATGTTTCTTCGAAAAGACATGTGAAGTTCATTTTAGGTTGCTTTTGAAATATTCTAAATGGAGCTTTTTGATTTTTTTCATTAGATCTTCATGCAAAAAAGACACACCTTAATCAAACAATCTTCAAGTAACTAAGGTCTTAATACAAAAACTCACATCATCTTTTAACTGTTAGATTTATCAGAAGATATTTCAAAAAAAAACTTGACAAACCACACCAAAGCTAAAAAGTTCCACAAATTTGGTTAAGAAACAACCCCTCAACATTCATTCTCTTATTTTCTATCCAACTAACTAAACATCTCGCATTAGTGATTTATCCAAAATGGTTCGGTGAAATCAACTCAACGAAAGATTCAATCCTCCCAAACGGACCCTGAACAGAAGGGAAGAAAAAAAAATCGCAAAATAGAGTCAGGTTAATTTGTAATTAAAAGAAGGTACCCATGGTATTAAATATCAGCGTGGTTGACGGGTCAGAACTCAGATGGTATGTGGTGGTGGGGGCGGTTTCAAGGGGCAATTCAACATTCAAAATTCAACGGCCAGCCAAAGGAGCCAAAAGGAGCGACGCAGGGCATTTAATTCCAAATTCTCTCACTATTCAGTAAGGGCGTGTTTGGCATCGGAGTGTTTTATAATTTTTTTTGTTTTTATTGATGTTAAATTAACAAATAAACAAAATTGATAAAAGAATCACATTTTGGTAGTCTGTTTTTTCAAAAAAAAAAATTTTTGCAATAATTAATTCCAAGATTCAAAAAAATAATGTTTTTTGAATCATTAGATTTTTCTTGAATTGCCTTGATGATCTTGAATCACTGAGATGACATAACATGTTGAAAATTTGAAAAAGTTGATTAATGTTCTGAGATGTTATACAATTATCATTATAAATATATTATAATAATAAATCAAATCACTTTAAACAAATAAAACGAAACACTTGTGAATCGGAGCCCACTTGTGCAATGATACGCTTGTAAAACGCTATGGTCTCAAACACCCACTAAGTAAATTTATCCGATTCAGATTAGATCCATTAAATTTCAGTTTAACTACATCAATATTTAAATAGTCCAATAACCTTTTAACTCACTGCCAAACGCAACCTTATCCCCAAAATTGAATATAGAAACAAAGTGAGCCAACCGAAAATAAGTCATTTAATTAGTTTATTAATTTATTAAATTATTAAATTATTACTAAATTAATATAATATTAATTTATAAAAGTACATTGGAAATAAGGCATTGGGTATAGATATCGGGTTTTGGGCTTTATATAAGGGTCGGGCTCAGGCTCAAGATCTAGGCCCGGATAGTCAGGCCAGGCTCAGGCTTAGGCTCGGGCCTGCACATTTTCTGTTGATAAAGAGGCAAAGCCCGATCCGGCCCATGAACAAGTCTAATTGTAATATGAGCAAAAAAAACAAGTTCTTGATTTGTGTTTTTGTTTTATTTATCTAAAAGGAACTGTATTTTTTGTTTTAAAAAAAACAAAAATGAGTAGATTTTATTTTAAAAAACCATACATGTTTTTGAAATAAAAAATAGTTTAAAAAATAAAACAAAATTTATGATGAAAAAATTGTATTATTTATGGAACGTGATATTAAATAACAAGATGAAAACATGTTCTTTAAACCATAAATTCAAGAACATATTTATTGGTTTCAGTTTTAAGAACAAAAGAAAAACATGCTCGAACATCTATTTTCAAACCAACTACTTTTGATTTGTTTTTAAAACCGTCAACTAAAAAACAAAGAATTCACATCAGAGACATCCCAAAATATAATTTTCATACGGAAAGCTAGCCACGTGGTAAGTGTGTAGCATACGTGGCAAGAGTGTAACATTAATAGAGAATTGATTTTGACAGACTGGTTAAAAATGGAAAGGGAGAAGAGAAAGGGGGAGGTGGGGACACGAAATTGATAAAATAAACTGCAATGGTTGTAGGTTGGAGGAAAAAAGTTCTGTAGCTTGACAAATAAGGATCCAAACTCTCTCTTTCAAAATTTTACCGACAAACGTGCGTACAAGAAAATAGTGAAGAAACCACGAGTTCTTCCCACATCTCAATCCATACAATACATTATATTGGGAATATCTCCTTTGTTATTATTCATAGAAATTATTTATGAAAAGAAAATTCCAATATTGGTGGTAATGCTTTATATATAAATATTTGGAAACAATTTGTGGGTAGCAGATCACGAGTGGTTGGGAAGTTCTCTGCAGAGACGGGATTTAGGATTGTCAATAATACAGAGAAATGGAACAATTCTTCATGATCTTTATTCATTTACTTACTTTTTTTTTTTTTTGAAATAGGTTTAGTGGAATCCCAATCTCCTACCTACACCTACCCACAATATATAACAATTGTACATTGTAAACATCTCCTATGAATAATAACATGTAAATATAGAAGATGTTCTCAATGTATAGCTATGTCCTGTGGGTAGGTGTGAGTAGAATTCTTATGGATAGTAGATTCCGAGCTTAGTTTAGTGAATCTCAAACATTTCACTCATTCATTAAACAATATAATTGGACTTTATTAGACAGTTCTAACAAAATGGAGTGAGATTTTTCACGTTTTATTAAATTAATCGATCAACTTGCTTTTAGGATATTTATTATCAATTCAGTAATTTTCAAAAAATGTTGACATATTTTATTTTTTAGGGTAAAATACAAAAACCACCCCTGAAGTTTTTGACAATCATAAAAACCTCTCCTATAATTTCATGTTAACAAATATCTCCCCTAAACTTTTGAGAAACTCAACAAAAACCTCTCTTCTGTCACTGTCCCAGACGGAAAACATTAGATTAATACACCATTTTTTTCCAAATACCCATTCTACCCTTTTATAAATTATTTTACATACAAAATTACTAAGATAACCCCATTTTAATTCAACAAAAACCTCTTTTAACAATCATTTCAATAATTTTACATACAAAGTTACTGAAATATGTTTTTTTTGTTGAGTTAAAATGTGATTATTTCAGTAATTTTGTATGTAAAATAACTTATAAAAGGATAGAACGGATATTTGGAGAAAACTGGTGCATCAATCTAATGTTTTTTGTCTGGGATAATGACAGAAGGGAGTTTTTTATTGAATTTTTCAAAAGTTCAGGAAGGTATTTGTTAAAATAAAATTATAGGAAAATTTTGTATGATTGTCCGAAACTTCAGGGGAGATTTTTATATTTTATTCTATTTTTTATTATACTTCTAATCCTATAGTTTTTGTACCTAAAATGAAAAAAAAAAAAAAACTTGAGCCATGCTTATCACTAAAAACATTGGTCATGTAGAATAGAAATAGGATCAAATTCTGCCTAGATTCTCCCCACCTCACCCACCTACCCTTAAATTGTGTTGGCTTCCATGACTATTAAGAGCAATAAAACTAGATGGATATATTTCTCAAAATTTTCCCTTTTTTCAGATGTACTCTAAATCATCAACATCCTACAAGATTAAGAGTCCAAATACGTCCACACCGGGTAGGCCAATCTACAAACCAAGGCACTTTTCAAGTTTTCTCTCTCAACCACTTTTTTAATTGCAAATTGATGTCTATTTCCTTGATGAAGGGTGATTTGGCCTGATCTAGTAAAGAAGGGACACGTGGACACGACCTGACCAAGAAATGACAACTCAGCCTGACATGACCAGTCCGCAACAAATCGATCTCGGATGTCCAACCACCTCGGGATAAAGTGACCTCGCGACAAGGTCCCCTCGGGAGCCAAGTCTCACCTCGCAGTAGGAGAGACGGGCAGATCACTCCGCCCGCTTCACAGGGCAATGCCGGAAACAGATCAGGAGACACTCAGCCCGCTATGGCCATTTTACCTCGGCATTCGCATCAAGAAGGTTCGCTAGTAGGTAATCGGTTCGGGGTTCTGGCCACGAACTTAAGGCAAGGCCCTTTCATCCGTGTCAGTCAACCTCTGCATCCATAGAATCAAGAACCACCCCGTGGCAGAACAATTCATCGGGACCGTCCAATAGAAAAAAGAAAAAGGGAAGGTGACAACGCAGGCAACGACAAGAACAAGAGAAGAAAGAACAAGTCCCCAACCAAGAGAGGAAACAAGTCTGAAAGCCAGATCACCTCCGGCAGGGAGCAGCTAGGTCGCGCTACATCACTCCCTAATGCATATATATCAATATGTGCGGATGCTATCTATACAATCTTCTCATTATAGTAGGATGCACCCTTTGGAGCAAGGTCTTAAAAATCATGCTGGATACATAATCGTTTTGGCCATCGGTTCCTGGGTAAAATGGTCCGGTTGTCTGGTTTGAATAGATTTTTTATTCTAATTTAAAAAAAAAATAAAAAATGAAAAAAAATTGTCTGAATTGATAAATCGATAGTTCAACTACCCAGGTCAGCGGGCCACTGATTAAGTCAACGTATTTTTGCCCAAAAACTATTTTAAGATGAAACTGAACCGATTGTCTGAACAATTCCCAAATCAACCGGTCCAACCATCCGGTCTATTTCAGTTTTCAAAACCATGCTTCAAAGTTCTCTCTCTCTTGTCGGTAACCTTCAAAGTCTTTAGTCTTCTTACCCATAATGACCTCTTCATAAATGAAATCTTATACATGGCTGGGGTGGGGACTCCATTATTCACTCATTGGAGCCTTGTGACAATAATACATACAGGCGTACCGCTAGAGGTCCACAATGATTTCTTAGTCTCAGGTAGGTGGAAAATTGTCATCTCTATCGTCTATATCTGCATCCGGAGTAAAAGAATAAGATGCAGGTCCGTCGTCTGACTGGTCAGTGATGCCGGAAAATATGTTTTCCAGTGCCTCATTACCAGCAGATTGAATGTATATAGAGTAGGTCTTTTGAAAGCTATTTGTAAAATATGTTAGGTTGCGTTTGGATAAATTTCAAGATTTGTTATTTTAACGCCCCAAAGTACAAATTTAGGCTTTATGTCTTGGGGCCAAGTGTTTTGACTTCAAATTGTCGGTGCTTTTAAAAGCAAGTATTACCAAATATTAAAAAAATACTTTTTAGCTTGATTTTGTTTTCAATAGCCCAAAGCTCAAAAACTAAAGCTAATCCAAATGGATCTATTTTTATACCATCAGTCTTAAGTAAGTTTGTTCTTTCTTCCTTGGCCACTTGACCTAATTTAAGTACAACTCCAACGTTTACCATCAAAGCAGTTTTGGATCTATAATTGGAAAATGAAACTTTTTTTTTTTTACTTTTCCACCGACAGCAGTCAGTGAGAGGCCCAAATTAGTAGGTGGCATCTGGAAGAACCTCCCAAAGTTATCCCCATCCCAAATCCCCAATGGAAACGGGTTCCAATGGGGATTTGAATCCCTGACATTTTTTAATTAAAAATACTTTTTTTAGGGAATAGATTTAGAAGGAAATTTTTTAAGTAAAAATAATGTTCTAAATATATTTTGATATATTTAAATATAAAAAAAGGTCCATTTGAATTAACTTCACTCCCCATCACTCCATCAGGTTGGGGAGGCCATGTAACCAATAGTGATGAGGAAAATTACCATCCCTACCATTTGATGATTAGAAGTAATTTTGATGCAGCTTGGCAATCCCATGGGGCATACTTTGGCATAGTTTGTTTACGGAATGTGCACAACGTTTTCTTGGCAGACACATGAGATCCATAATACATGTGCTCCAATTGATCTAGTGAATTCTATTGCAGACTTACAATAATTCAAAATTTCAAATACCTCCACGTAAACACCAATACCTGCCTGTGTATTAACATCAATTTCGAGCTGGCACCTATCCCAACTGTAGGGTAGAGGTAAGACTTATGTGGATGGTAGGTAGCTATTTCTCTGGTGACTCTGGTGATATGTTCAAGAACTAATGTTCGGATTTTACTCAAATTCTTGATTAATCATTTTTGAAGTTCAACCCTATGCTTTCTCCAAGTCCCAAATTCCAATCTCAATCACTAAAGCTGTGTGTGGTTTGAAAGAAAAGAAGGGAAAGGAAGGGAAACCTCCTAACTGACTTAATTTCCTTTCTTTATTTTTCAAACCAAACACAACCTAAGTCTCTCCGCTAGTGGGCTGCTTGATACCCAATTTTCGATCCAAAGTTTCATATGCTTAATAGCCTTCTTGTCATGGGCTACCTGTCCAAGCCCAATAGGTTTATTTGGGCACTGATGCTTCCAATAGATCTTTGCCTTTTGGGATACTTCTTCCTTCTACGTTTCAGTTCACTGGTTGTGATTATTGATGTAACCGTTTCTGGTCACATACCAATTTTTTTTGTGATGTACCAATATTTTGGCTAACTACCTCGTCATTTGACCTGCTCCCAGGTGGCCTGTGACTCAGAGGATGATGGAGCTCCCTGGTGGCGAATTGCTTGGTGACGAGCTCCCTGGTGGAGAGCTACCTGGTGACGAGCTCCCTAGTGGAGAGCTACTTGGTGACGAGCTCCCTGGTGGAGAGCTACTTGGTGACGAGCTCCCTGGTGGAGAGCTACCTAGTGACGAGCTCCTTGGTGGCGAATTGCTTGGTGACGAGCTCCCTGGTGGAGAGTTACCTGGTGACGAGCTCCCTGGTGGAGAGCTACTTGGTGACGAGCTCCCTGGTGGAGAGCTACCTGGTGACGAGCTCCCTGGTGGAGAGCTACTTGGTGGCAAACTCACTGGTGGAGAGCTACCTGGTGACGAGCTCCCTGGTGGAGAGCTACCTGGTGACGAGCTCCCTGGTAGAGAGCTACCTGGTGACGAGCTTCCTGGTGACGAGCTCCCTGTTGGAGAGCTACCTGGTGACGAACTCCCTGGTGGTGAGCTACTTGGTGACGAGCTCCCTAGTGGAGGGCTACCTGGCGACGAGCTCCCTACTGGAGAGCTACTTGGTGACGAGCTCCCTAGTGGAGAGCTACCTGGCGACGAGCTCCCTGGTGGAGAGCTACTTGGTGACGAGCTCCCTGGTGGAGAGCTACCTGGCTTCCCTCTGCATGAGGTGATCTCCTCTCCTTTGCCGGCAGCGGGAGCTGAGGGACCTGCGAGAACTGAATTAGAGGACCCAGGGGAAATTTCCCGGCGGGGACTCTCCGATGCCTAAGTTAGCATTCTGATTGTAGGGAGCTTGGAGAGAAATGAGAGAGCTAGAAAGCAAGGATTACCTCCATTTTTTCATTCTCCCCCACTTGTCTTTGGGGGTCAGAGTCCTTATATAGTGGTGTCCTGTCAAATCAGGCATAACAGCCACTGTCAAGTTAGGCGTAATCGCCTCTGTCTCTCTGCCGCAACCGTTACTGTCAGAGCTGAGGTGGCGGCTGCAGGCGGCTGCTGCAGAGTACGACTCTGCCAATCAAGGGACAACTCTCAAGACTGGCAGCACGGCGCCGCCTAGCAAGAGACGTGGGCACAGGTTTCCGGATCTGTCAGGTACGGTTGTCAGGCAGGAGATCTTCCTGCGATACGCCAAGCTGCCCCTAAGTGCCGAGCTACCTATGCCGAGCTGCTTGTAAGTGCCGAGCTGCCCCTAAGTGGCGGACTCTTCGTAAGACTCCAGGCTGCCTGCGGAATGTCCAGCTGCCTGTGGCGAGCTGCCTATGCCGAGCTACCTGTAAGTGCCGAGCTGCCCCTAAGTGGCAAGCTCTTTGTAAGACGCAGGCTGATTGTGGAGTGGCCAGCTGTCTGTGGCGAGCTGCCCTAACTATACCGAGCTGCCTAGTCGTCAAGAGGCTGGACTTGGTTTGCATGAGGTGCCAGGTATCACAATTTCACTGGAGGGCCAAATCCGCCCTCATCAATTATCATTCATTATTTTGCCAGCCCACTCATTTATCAAGTCCATCATTTTTACACCCTCTTTGCTTCCGCTATATAATCCATCGGTCTAGGGCTAATGGCCTTTTCAGTTTATGTAATATGTTGGGAATTTATTGGGGGATTTTAAGGGGGTGTTTGATAATGTGAATGCTTTTGTTTTCATTTATTTTTTATTGTTGTTGTATTAGCAAAAAAATAAAAGCATGTTCTTTAACTTTGTTTTTTTTTTTTTGAGAAGAAAAACAGGATGATTTTGTTTCAAAAATATGTTTGGAACCATCGAATTATGTTTTGTAAAACAAAAACAAATTTTTATTCTTCAAACTTACGATACAGTATGTGGCAGAGCAACCTTGTTTCTTTTTCACTCCTCGTCTATAGTTTGACTGAACTCCAATGGATCAATGGAGTTCAATTGGATCATCTCCCTATTGCCTTTATACTTGCAAAAAAAAAAAAATCAATATTGGGCTTTGGCCCAAGCAACGCAAGGGGATAGGTGGTGACCTTATAGGCCAATAATATACTCTGTCAATAATACATGTTTTTGGAATCATCAAAATAGTGTTTTTTAAAACAAAACAAATTTTGCAATAAAAAATTGTGTGATTTATAAAGGATGATATTAAATAACAAAATGAAAACATGTATTTAAATCCAGAAACTTAAGAACATGTTTTTTTTGTTTCAGTTTTGAAAACAAAAAACACATACACAATCAATCTAAACTCGACTTGATTGACAAATGAAAAAAATACAACATACGAAGGCTTTTGTGAAAAACTATACATAAGAATGACACTTGGAAATTCGTGTTAGCAGGACCATACAGCGAGATTACATCTCCACCCCACAAGGAGCCACCACACAACGCCCCACAGCACATCTCTGCCGTGTATTGGGAATATCTCCCAATAATAGTACCAGTTCCGATGATGTCATCATCACACGACGGGAATGTGCTGTGGGGCGGAGATGTGAACTCCCATACAGCTATACAAGTTCTTATAAATGAACTCAAGGCTGTTTCTAAAAAAGTAGTAATCAAATATAATTTTTGGTGTTAAATCAGCATATGGGAATCCCATTTCCAATTTTTTTTTTTTGCACAAGATATCTACTAACTAGATCAAAAGATGATCCATTGAAAAAATTAATAGAAGAGAAAAATAAATAAATAAGGGAATTTACGTACACAAGTTTTGCTATCCTAATGTAATGTCAAAGAATTACTTAAACAATGATCAGTCCCCAAACAAAATATCAAACCAATCCGACTATGATAGTTCAAGTTCTGTATCTTGTGTTGCTGCACATATTGTTGTTGTTGATGATGGTAAAGTTGAACGTGATTCATTGGCACCAGAAGGCAATGACGTTGTTGATTGTGCAATAAAGGATGATGGTGCATACATGGTAACATTGCTTGCTCCCTGGATTGCTAATCCAACATCTCCTGCTACTGATGGATCAGAGGAGCTGGAGGAACCTACCTCATAGATGGAGAGATTTCCAAATGCATCCAAGTGATGTAATGATTCTTGGAGTTGATGAACTGTTGTGGGACAGTAGTTGTTAGACAGTGTTCCTTGTGAGATTGAAGAGATGGATTCTTGAATATTATCAGGAACTGTGATGTTAAGATTTGATAAACCTCTGTACAAACATGAGTAACCTTCAATGTCATTAACAATATAAGAAGTTTGCATGTCATCAGCATCTGATAAGCACGGGTAGTGTTCCGTGGAGTTACTAATGTCAGAAACTATTGGACAAGCAACTGGTGGGCATGGATATAATGAGTACTTATTAATTTGAGAAGGCACTAGGTCAGCAACTGGTGGGCATGGATACAATGAGTACTTATTAATTTGAGAAGGCACTGGGTCAGCAACCGGTGGGCATGGATAAAATGAGCGGTTAATAATTTGAGAAGCCATTGGGTCCGCAACTTGTGGGCATGGATAAAATGAGCAATTTGAGAAGCCATTGGGTTAGCAATTGGTGCCAGTTTTGGCCAGCATTACCCATTATATTGTTACCATCTGGGTTTTGAGAATCATAAGATAATTTTCCGATCTTAGCGATCTTGCAGAGTATCCATTGATGGAACTGTTACAGAGTAAGAACCCAATATTAGAATAAGATGTAAAGAAGGAACATTCTAAGAAACAAATGAAACAACGCAATAATTAAAAGAAAACAAGTAAACAAGTAAGAAGTAACTAAAACCTGTTTAGCCTGTCCAGGACGATTCAAAAGTAAAAATTCATGCATAATCCAATCTGTCTTTGAAGCATCTTTACAAGATCAACCGCCTTTCTTTTTGTACTGATAATACACTAAAGTTTTGGTGTGACCCACTACCTTTCCCCTGACATCCTTAACATAGGAGTCCCCGAAACTAGCCTTTCAGAATCCATCACCGGCTCGATGATCGGGTCTACATCCATTCGCGCACTTCCTTTTCAACGAAACAAAGAAATACAAAGCTTCATTGCACTTTTTACCTTCTTGGTTCACACCCATTACCAGCTTATCAGCTCTAGGGAGATTCCACGGCTCTACACCATAGAAATTGTAAGCATCGATGATGCCCGAAGGGATGCTTCCATCGAGTAATGATGTTCGTCATTCTTGAAGCATTGAAAGACACCCAATTCAATACTTAGAGTAATGAACTATTATAGAACTGTGAAGAAGAAGAAGAAGAAGAAAAAGAGTTGAAAATCGAGTGTTCGACTTTGAATGAAGTCTTCTACGTGAGTAATGAACTACTCTATAAAAAGTACGAATGACGTCAAGAATATTTTTAGAATTTTTTTGAGAATAAAATTTATCCCTCTACATTTAAATTTATTGATAAAAAGTGAGGCAAATAGGGTAGTCAATTAATGATATTAAATGAGTTGAAAAGAGGTAATTTTATGATATTCTATGCATTCAATTCTCTCTCAATAAATTCAATATTTAATTTATTAACTTGCATTCATGTTCAATGAATATCATATTTAAGTCATTTTTGTTTCTTCTCATCATTAAGTTCTATTAATTAAATCCATACTTAATAAATCAATACTCCAATAACATAAAAGCTTATACTTTTAAAATCTACCTAGAAAAAATAGAGTTTTCATCAATGTGATGGTAAGAAATTAAACCATTTTGGGTCAAATGGGCTAATCCATGCTGCCACGATTAAATAATAAAATAAAAAAAAAAACAAATTAAAAAAAATTGAGAACGTTTTTAATACACATATTAAACAATAATAAGTATGATAAATAAGAAATGCTTTTATTAATGATAGAAATTGAATGTAAAATTTAAAACCAATTGGAAATAAAAATATTTTTCTATATTCTCTCTCATTAAATCATATATGTTAGATATATTTTTCTCATTATTAAATTCTTATAATTAAATCCACAATATTGATTTTAATAGTATAAAATAAATATTTTGAAAAGTAACTTGAAAACAAAACCATTTTCTTCCCTCCGAGTGATGGGCAAGCATTGCCTCAAGAATATTTCTAGAATTTTTTGAGGATAAAATTTACCCCTGTACATTTAATTTTATTGATAAAAAGTGAGGACAAATAGGGTAATCGGTTATTGATATTAAATGAGTTGAAAAGAAGTGATTTTATGATATTCAATACATTTAATTCCCTCATAATAAATCCAATATTTAATTTATTAACTTGTATTCATGTTCAATGAATCTTACGTTTAAGTCATTTTTGTTTCTTCTCATCATTGAGTTTTATTAATTAAATCCATAGTTAATAAATTAATAATTCCAATAACATAAAAGCTTGTACTTTTAAAATCTACCTAGAAAAAATAAAGTTTTCATCAAGGTGGTGGTAAGAAATTAAACCATTTTAAGTCAAATGGGTTAATCCATGTTGCCACGATTAAATAATAAAATAAATTGTGAACATTTTTTTAACATACATATTAAACAATAATAAGTATGATAAATAAGAAATGTTTTTATTAATGATGGAAATTGAATGTAAAATTTAAAAACAATTGGAAATACAAATATTTTCCTATTCTCAGTAAATCATATATGTAAGATATATTTTTCTCATCATTAAATTCTTGTGATTAAATCCACAATATAAATTTTAATAGTATAAAAATAAATATTTCGAAAAGTAATTTGAAAACAAAACCATTTTCTTCGCTCTTGGTGGTGGGCAAGCAATTCCATCATTTAGGGTCAAATGGATTAATAAATAATTTTATAATTAAATTAAATAAGCATGAAATGTAAGAAGTATTTTTATTAATGATGAAAATGGAATGCCAAATTTAAAATCTACCTAGATATGAAATAATGTCATAATCAAATAATAAAATTTTTAAAAATATAAAATGCAAAGAATCACATAAAAAAGATAGAGAAAATTTGGGGCACATATCTAATGTTATATATTTATAAAAAATAAAATATTGGATACATCTCTAATATTATGTATTTTTTAATGATGGAAATGTAATACAAAATTTAATGTCAACCTAGAAATCAAACTAATTTTCTTTATGGGTGGGTTAGTGGTTTGGTTCAAATGATATTATAGACAAACAAAAATTAAGTGTGATAAGTAAAAATTATTTTTATAGTGTAAATGAAATATATAATTTAAAGGGAAAATTATAGTCAAAGTCGGTTATACATTTAAAATTATGTTGTAGGATGGTCCAGAAACCAACAAAACTCTAACAACCGGCTCTATATTTCAAATTATAAAAACCCCCCACCATGTCATCAGAGGCTTGCTTATGTGGTTGTTGACAACATGGGACTCTTAATTCATTTTGGACAGAAAAAGTCTATACCAAAAATAGGTTTTCAGTTTCTATCCCGTTCCCCCGTCTCTCAATCTCCCTCCCTTCTCTCTGACTCTCACAGTCATCTCTCGATCTCCCACTCTCTCACCTTTATTATGTAGCCAAGTCAAAACCTTGGTTTCTCTCCCATTCTCTCTCTCTCTCATTCTTCTTCCTCACTTTCCCTCTCGGTTAATATCTCATTCTCCCTCAAATTCTATCGTTCTCCCCCAATCTTTTCCCCACTACCTCTCTCATTCTTTTTTTATTTTTTTTACAAACTTTTATAGTATTAATTAGACCATATAAAAGAACTAAAGGGACCAACCACTTGTACAATCAAGTTATGAATTTCTATCAAGTTGGTGTAAACTTCATAATTAAGAGTTTGTTATGAACTTTTATCAAATTGGTATAATGATTTTTGAACTATACCAAGTTGGTCTCATGTTCTTTTATACAATCTTATTAATACCATATAAGTGTGTAAGAAAATATTAAGAAAAAAATAAGAGTGAGAGAAACTAAGGGAGAATGATAGAAATTATGAGAGAAGGAAAGATTGACCGAGAAAGAGAATGAGAGAGATTGAGGGAGAACAATAGGTAGAGAGAATGAGAGAAATTGATAGAGAGAACATAAATACAAAAACCGAAAACCATTTTTATTTCTTTTTAAATCACACAGTCGTTGAGCAGAGAGAGATGACCGAGAGAGAGAGAGAGAGAGAGAGAGCGGGAGAGAAACTAAAAACCATTTTCTTATTTTCTAATCACCCAACATTAAAGGGCAATTTCAGTATAAGCTTTTTGCTGTGTCCAACATGGATTAAGAATCCCATGTTGGCAATAGCCACATAAGCCTCCAATGACATGACAGGGTTTTTATAATTTGAAATGTAAAGCCGATTGTCAAAGTTTTGTTGATTTCTAGACTAATATATAACCTAATTTTAAATGTACAGTTGGTTCTGACTATAATTTTCCCTAATTTAAAACTAATCCAAAATCAAAGCTATTTTCTTATCTAGATGGTGGGTCAATAATCCAACTTTTCTAAGAAACCCATGGTGTCATAATTGAATAATAAATATTTAAAAAAAAAAGAAAAAACACCAAAAATGAAAATGTACAGAATTTTGTCAAAAATATTTGAGAACATTTCTAATGTTATATATTCATTATATTAAATAAAAATAATTGTTAAAATAAAAGTTAATTTTATTTTTGATAGAAATGGAACACAAAATTTATTAAGGGTAGAAGTAATGGCCTTATTTCGAGGTTTGAAATTGGTAAAACAATGGGGCTTGCAACAATTAGAAGTGGAAGGATACTCCAAGCTGGTAATAGGGTGAATGCAAACTGGAAACCTGGGAGTGTGGTCTCTTAGACAGCCTCTAAGAGAGATTATTAGCTTAGCAAGGGAGATTGGGGTGCATTTTAATGGGTAAGAAGGTTAGCAAATGGAATGGCTGACACTTTAGCTAAGCAAGGAGTTACTAAGGAGGCTTTGTTTTGGGCCTATTTGTAAGTTTTTGATTTTCTTTTTTCCATCCTTTTTGTGGGTGGTAAGCCTGTAATCTTTTTAATTATCTAATGAAAGTTATCGTTTCCTATCAAAATAATAATAATAATAACGGAAAAGTACGGACAAGCCCAATGCAGATTTTTGAATTCCACTACACCTTTAAACATTCAAAATGTCAAAAGCTCCCTCTCTGTACACCAATACCATACCCGTGAATTGGCATCAATTTCGAGCCAGCACCTACCCCAACTGTACTTTGGGCCTAAAAATTCTGACCCTGGGCTGAGCCATCATTCTCCCTAATAATAATAATTGTTATTTGGTACAAGCATTTATGTTTATTTTTAATCATATTGTTACTTTTGTTAATAGTGAACCTAATAAGTAAGAATGTAATGGATGGGGAGAGGAGCTAATGTAATCGTAGATTAAAGCAAACGGGAAATAGGGATCAATTGCATTGGAGTCGATTGAAATATGGTTGCTTGTTATATTGGTTCCCTATACTGTTTTTACCAATTATGATTTTAATAAATTATTCACTTATCAAAAAAAAATGTTAGGATATTTAATTTGTTGGAGATCAAATTGCAGCCATTGTAATTGTTAGCTCAGGTAGTCCTAATCTTCCTTTGAGTTTCTTTGAAGTTATTTTTCCAATAAAAAAAGGGTAAATTTCTTAAACTACTATTATGGTTTAGCTAATTGACTAAGTGTACCCTTACTATTTGAAAATTGACTAACACTACTCCTACTACTTCTAACAATTAACTAATACTTCCCTTACTGTTAGCACTTGTTAACAAAATGACAGAAAAAAAAAACTATTTTACCCTTTATTCTTCTTCAAATTTTAAAAAAAAAACAAAGAAAAAGGAAATCAAAACCCTAACTACATTTATGAGGACACATTTGGAGATGGGCAAATATGGTTGACCTAGTGCACAGTTGTTAACTGGGTGCAAAGGGGTTGTCGAGCAAAACCATCTCCATTCAACCCAACCGGCGAATTCAGACCCTCTTGAGAAACAAGTCTTCCCCTCACCCCAAATGGCGGTGAATTTTACTTGACCCAGTGCAAAGTTGTTAATCGGGTATAAGCTTCATCGTATCCAAGGGGTAGAACAACCTAGTACAGAGTACACCTCGACCCCTTTTGAGGAACCCGGCCTTCCCCATCTTTGAGATGCTGTTGCAGAGTTGTTAACGTCAGAACTCTATTTCTAAACCTCTCAACAAGAAATTCAAATTCCTTCCCACATGCAGTCCTAATAGTACCTGGAGACTAGAAAGTCGGAGAACCAAATGCAGAACGACAGTGGTGTTCCCCTACCTCAAGTTACAGAACAATCGAAATTCCATACCCCTCAATTCCACCTCATGCTCTTCAAATTCTAACTCCGGAGGTGGTTTTCTTCTTCAGAAGCGGAACCCATTTACTGAGTTAGATCGAGGTCATCGGGCATCACGGCGTAGAGGCCAAAACTGGTTCGAACTTGTATACCAGTTCAGTCGAAGAAACCTCTACACTACTATGATCATGAACTAGAGATAAAGTTGCATGCTTTTGAAGAAACTCATCGTCGTCATCTGAAGAGAGATTCAGTTCCACAGTAGAAGCCTCCGAAAAACGAAGGTGGTCGTTTCATCAAGACTAAAACTAGAGCACTAAAACTGTGATCTAAAGAAGGTGAAGCAAGCGACCAATCCATAGCATCCAACCAAGCAACCCCTAAAGAACCCTGTGTTATTCGACCCTTGAAGGCTAGCAAGGCCATCCGTTCTGTTTCATTTCCACCAAGACCGGTGCTGGTACCAGAAGCGGCAGTGGCAACGACAACCGGAATAAAAGAGGGAAAAGAGAAGGGAGAGTAACAAAAATTGGAACCGCTAGAACCTTCGCTACTAGAACCTTCACCGTTGAAACTGCCCCTACCAACCTTCAGAAGCGGAATCCGTTTACTGAGTTAGATCAAGGTCATCGGGCTTCACGGCGTAGAGGCCGAAACTGGTTCGAACTTGTATACTAGTTCAGTCGAAGAAACCTCTGCACTACTACGATCATGAACTAGAAATAAAGTTGCATGCTTTTGAAAAAACTCATCGTCGTCATCATCTGGAGAGAGATTCAGTTCCACAGCAGAAGCCTTCGAAAAATGAAGGTGGTCATTTCATCAAGACTAAAACTAGAGCACTAAAGATGTGATCTAAAGAAGGTGAAGCAAGCGACCAATCCATAGCACCCAACCAAGCAACCCCTAGAGGACCCTGTGTTATTCGACCCTTGAAGGCTAGCAAGGCAAGCTGTTTTATATCATTTCCACCAAGACCGGTGTTGGTACCGGAAGCGGCAATGGCAACAACAACGGGAATAAAAGAGAGAAAAGAGAAGGGAGAGTAATAGAAATTGGAACCGCTGGAACCTTCGCTACTAGAACCTTTGTCGTTGGAACCGCCCCTACCAACCTTTCGCCGTTGGAACCTCTGGTGCCCAATCGGAAACCCCATAGTCCACTTCCAAATCATTTGTCCATTGGAACTCCTCCAATAATTGCAAATTCAAAGAGAGATGCAATTGTGGTAGTTTGGACTCTAGGGTCCAGTGTTGCAATGGACCCATCTCTTGCCACCTTTACAACAAAACCTAAGAATCCTCGTATTGGTTAAAAAGAAGGGAGAGAGAGAGAAAGGGGAGGAAAAAGGTGAAGTGTAAAATTGAGTTTTAAAAATATATATAAAACGTGTAAATGAATTTTGATGGAATATTAACGGACCTTAACGAGCGTAGAGTTAGTCAATTATTAGATACAATAGGGATAGCATTAATCAATTTTCAAACAGAAAAGGTACACTTAGCCAATTAACTAAACCATAAGAATAATTTAAAAAAATGGAAGAAGTGTCGAAGTCAGTTTTTCACAACAATCATCATCTAGGTTATTTGCTTCACCCTTTCTTCCAATTAAATAACAAACTATAGTCAATTTTTCTTTCCATTAATACCTTTGTTTATCTATTTGACAAGTACTAACAATCTTAGTACAGTCAAAAATTATATCAGCCTAGAAGGGGCTTTGGCACAATAATATTTACGACTATTCCAAACGGAGTTCTGCGTAGCAGTGAAGACCATACAGAAACCAAGAACAAGATCGGAGAACAATTTCACATGTAATACGTACAGTTTTATGTTCCTCCGCAAAAACCCTAGTCGACGAAATTATAAGAGCACAGAAAACCCTAATCGAAAAACAAACCTGGGCTGAGTTCGTGACGGAGGCGGTGATAATGGCAAAAGCACAAATTTGCTTCCCCTCAGCGCCCGTCGATCCTCGTCTGTAAGAACTTCTTCCAACCCTTTTGCCATTTTCCATTCTGAACCGAAAAACGCGAATTTGACCTGATCAAGACTTTAAACCTGAGGAAAAAACCCTCGGAAGAGAAAGAAAAAGGCGGCCGTCCGATTAAACTCGGCTCCTAAGGCATCAGTGGGATAGCGAGGCACCGATTCGTTATCCTTCCACCGACGGGAGCGGGAGGTTGTCGCTGCTCTGTGAAACCAGCCTGACCTGGTGACCTCCACTCTAAGGACCATGAAACCCGAGCCTTCACCCGAGTCGCGTGGCCCAACTCCTTACTTGGAACGGGCGAACCAAATCAAGCCTCAACAGACCCTATCCGTCGGATCGAGTTAATGTCCAACCACCTTGTTGCCCCCGCTCGGGTTACAAGCTCGCGCTACTGAGCTCAGCGATATATGTTGTATTCCTAGGATTAATAAGGAAGCTAGATCTCTTTCGCGTTCCGATGCTGGATATGGTGTCATTGACTCATTGCCCAAATTGAGGGAAGTTTTAATTGGGAAAAAAACATTTCATCTATGATCATACCCACTTGTTTTGTGGTTTATTTTTAAAGTCATTTTTCTTTTTTCTCGTTTCTTCTTAAAAACACTTATTTTTAAAGTCATTTCTTTTTTAGTTGATCTTTTGTCGATGTTAAAAATTAAAAATAGTAAAATAAAAAATAGTTGATATAATAATTCAAATATAATAGTTGCTTATTTTTTGTGCCTTAGATTTTAATAAAAATAAAAATTGATACATTATCAATAAAATTGTATAATATTTATGCATCCCATTATATCAATAATAATATATTTCTTCAGATATACAATTCCTATGTATTTATATGTTATTTATAGTTATTTTGACATTAAGCTTGAAGTCATTAATATAATTATTGAATTTATATGCAATTTTTGAAAGTTTTGAATTGTCTCAAGGTAGAAGACAATTCAACAGATAACTGAACAATGTCTATTGAACAGTGTCTTCTTTTGATGGAGAGTTTTGGAATTTGCAATAAATAACTGGTGGTTGATTAATGGTAGGGACCAACTTGACACTTTCTTGAAAGTTTAGGTACAGTAGTGACACATTTGAAAGTTTGGGTACTAACTTGACACTATCCCCAAAGTTCAGGGTACTCCCTAAAAACTAATGCCAATTTAAAACTAATGTAAAACTATTACAAAATAATCTAACAATTATTAGTTTTATTAATTTAGAACCAACTTAATTTCCACTGAATATACTTAAATAAATAAGGAATTTACTATACTTAAATAAATTCAATTTTTAATAATTTTAAAAATTAATAAAAATATTAATCTTAAATATAGTTTAATTGTTCTAAAATCAATTTAAATTTCATTTAAAAATAAGGAAAATTATAAAAACCTTCTTGGGTTTTCTGAAAATCCTATGGAACTCCCCAATGTTTTGACATTAACAAAACCTCCCCTATTGTTTTGAAAAAGGTGCAAATACCTTGCTTTCATCAGCATTCTGAAATGTTGATGTAATGTACTAATTTTACTTCACTTCAACATTTTTACCTTACTTTGTCCAAGAAGAGTAAGGAGAATTATTCTTTGAAAGTTGTTTAGCAAAATAAATTAATGAAAGGTGAGGTTGTAACTTTAAATTATGTATGACAATACATTAATGACAAGGGTATTTTAGTAATTTTAATGTCTTTGTTACCAAAAAGCCTAAGGGAAAGGAGGTATTTGCACTTTTTTTCTCAAAACTAAAAGAAAGGCCTTTGTTAGGATCAAAACACAAAGGTAGTTTATAGAATCTTTATAAGATGATGTTTTATTATAATTTTACCTAAAAATAATAATAAATTCTCTTTCAAAAACATCAATAAAAATTAGCATTAAAATACAAAAAAATAACACAAATTATCTAGAGAATTGGAAATTGGCCACTCTCACTAAAGAACAATTTAGATTGTGATTTGATAAACTAGACATAACCCTAAAATTACTTCATTGAACTTATATGGACAACGTTTAATTGGAAATGTTATAGAGCTCCATCTTCAATTTTGCTTATAAATAAAGCATGTGCATCACACGGGTCAACTAGTCATAGGCATTAAGGCCCATTCGGAGGGCTTCAACCGTTCAATGTTAACTAAACAGTTTCGAATAAACTACCAAAATTAGTTTTAACAAAAAATTTGTTTCTCAACTCAATGTAATTGTTTTTTTCACTTTTTGTTGTGTTTTAGAAGAGTATAAATATAAATATGTTACCTTGCATATGGTTGATTTTGTACTTCTAAACCTTGTATTTGCACAAAAGGGACCTTTTTGAGCTTTTCATCAAACAAAGCTTCACTCATTTACCTAACCAGTGTGCTTTTTGAGTTTAGTTTCATAGAGTGTATGCAAAAACTCCATTTATTCATTACATCTTCAAACAACACTAGAAGTTTAGCATATCCATAACAATTGATGATAGAGTTGATCTGCGATGTTTCTTATTAGTTGTATTTATTTTCTTCTTTTTTTTATCTTTTAAAGGATCTTCAAAATTGGATTTCTTTGTTACAAAAGAATAGGTATATTGTGAATAGGTGCCCTATACTTCAGGGGTAGCCTCACTTTGGATAGTACCTAAACTTTTAGATATATACATTTAAGTCCAACTCCATTATACTAACATTGTGATAACATGTAAAATTATAGAAATGCTTGTGTTCTAACTCTCTTTTTTTCATTGTTCATCTTTCTTCTACCTTTGGGCTTCAAGATACAAATTAGCATTGGCAAAGTAAGCCTTCAACGGTGAGACTACCAGTAACGAATAGATTGAGGTGATATTACTTTATCACTATTGATTTGCATCCAAAGTCTAAAGGTAGAAGAAAATAAATAGGTGAAAAAAAGAAAGCCAATACATGGGCATTTTTGTAATTTTACCCCTCACCTTAGCATTGTGTAAAGAGACTAGGCCGAATGGGCCCTAGTATCTTTTCTTGTAGTATGTTTTATTTATTTGTTAGTTAATGTGTTTATCTTAATGGGCCTATTATTTCTTTTGCTAGTTCTCTTTATGTTACTGCCTATCTGGCAGCCCACTTAAGGGTATACTTGTAATTATGTTAAGATTGAAGTTTAGTAAAATGATTAGAGAAGGGAGGGAAGATACATTCGAACTCTTCCTCTTCCTCCTCCTCTTTTCTCCATCTTCTTTGTCTTGTACTATTGTTTCCTTCTTTTCTTCCTCTTTTCTCTCTAATTTTTTCAAGTTTACATCAGTTTTGGAGGGCTGATTTACATCTTGGTGTCAGAGCAGGTTTATTTCTTCCTTCTTTTCTTCTTCCTCTTTTCCCATACACCCTTCGATTAAGAGAGTGTATGGAGAGATAGGTTCTCTATAGTTCAAATCTTTTGCCTAGTTGGTAGAGGGTTATGAGAGTTTAAATCTAGTCGGATATTGCCAAGAAGTGGTGATGTACTATTTCTGCCCAAAACCCTAGTCGACTAGAGATTTTTGAAGTTACGAGTAAAAGTGAAGCTTTGGGTGTGACATTATGTGCTTGGGAGGTGTCTTTTGACTTCTAAAAGATGGTGGTTTAGGTTTGGAAGAGATTGGGAAGCTCTAGTAGGAGCACCTGCATCTTCTCTCTTTCTCTCCAATAATCAGATGCAATGAAATCCTAGTTTTCAAGCATCTGGGTACTGGTTTGACATGAAGTAAGTTTATAAAGACCAAATTTCTGTTTATATTTTTTTTATTTTTGTTTGATTAATGGAGCAATACGAAAGTGAGTTCAAGCAGGTGCTAGTTTCTGAGCTTGGCTTAGTAGATTTCGTTTTGACTGGTGTGACCACAATCAAGCTAGATGGGACAAATTATCTTGCTTGGGCACAGTCTATAAGGATTTATGTCTGTAGTAGATGAAAATTAGGGTACCTCACAGGCAGTAAAGTGAAACCCGAAGAGACAGACCTTGAATTTAAGAAATGGATGTAGGAGAACTATACTGTCATAGGATGGTTGGTCAACTCTATGCAGCCTCATATGAGTCAAACACTATCTTTGGATGTCCTCTGCCAAGGAGATCTGAGACAGTGTTACTTAAACTTATTCACAAAAGTTGAATGTGGCTAGAGCCTACAAGCTGAAAAGTGATGTGAAGAACTTAAGACAGGGGAGAAGAGTGTAGCAATCTACTATTCTATACTGAAATTCTTATGGTAGGGATTTGATGTTATGGAGACAGTTGCATAGGAGACTAAGAATGATTCATAAATGTTTAGGAAGTTGGTGGAAAGAAACAAGGTTTTTGAATTTCTTACTTGACTCAACCCCGAGTTTGACATCATTATGCAGAATATTCTGGCCAAAGATGAGGTTACTCTTGCCCAGGCATATGCTATGGTGAGCAGTGAGGAGAGTAGGCGGTAGGTTCAGTTACAGAGTCCACCTATAGAACACTTTGCACATGTTGGAATAAAGTCGAAGGGTCCAACTAAGAAGGAGCAGGTATGTGAATATTGCAAGAAACCGAGGCATACGAAGGACACTTGCTGGAAGTTTCATCCTGATCTTCTTCCTGACCTGTCTAAGAATAAAAACAATTTTAAGAAGGGTAGTTAGACATGAAAGCCTAAGACAGTTAATGTTTCCATAGTACCAGAAGGAGGAAGTAACGAGAGTGAAGAGAAGTCAACCATTGAATAGTATGCAGCAATGAAGGCAGAATTTGAAAAATATGGAAGGCTGCTAAATCACTTGGAGGCTACTGTTTCTACATCTCACTCTTCAGGCAACACATCATCATTATCAACATTTGCTCACTCAGGTATTCGTACTTCTGCAAACCATGCTTCAGTTTCAAGTAATCATAAAATCCCTTGGATCATTGATTCTGGAGCATCAGACCATATGACCAGCTTGTCTAACCTTTTCTGTTCATACCACCTTCTCTCTAGTAAAGAGAAAATATCCCTTCCTGATGGGTCTCTTGCTCCCATTTCTAGCAAATGGGATATAAAAACCTCTGACACCCTTTATTTATCCTTTGTTCTTCATGTCCCTAAACTTTTAATACAAATCTTTTATCTATTAATAGCTTGACTAAATCCATGAAATGTAGCATAACCTTCTTTCTCACTCGTTGAGTTTTTCAGAACCTACAGTCTCAGAGGATGATTGGGAGTGGCCATGAGGCGAATGAAATATACTTGCTGGACACACCTGATAATGCTCTTGAACCACCTCATGGAGTTGCCTTGGAGTCAGTCTTGTCAGATTCTGTTGACAAAGTCATGTTATGTCACTTTCAATTTAGTCATTTGTCTTTTTCTACTTTGAGTCATTTATTTTAAAATATGTTTAAGGGAGTGTTTTTATCAAGTCTTCATTGTAAGTCGTGTGAACTGGCAAAACATTGTAGACAATCTTATTTAGTAAGCAATAAAAGATCTATTTCTCCTTTTCATATTGTTTACTCTGATGTATGAGGGCCATATCATTTGCCTATTATGGGGAGTTACAAGTACTTTATCCTTTTTATTGATGATTACTATCGTTACACTTGAATTTATCTCATGAAATCTAGGGATGAAGTACCAACTATTATGCAAAAATTTCATGAATTCATTCTTACCCAATTTAACACCCAGATCAAAATATTCCATTATGATAATTCTAAGGAGTATTTTGAGAAAACCTTGTCAGCCTATCTTGAAAACTTTTGGGGTTATTCATCAAAGTTCTTATTCCTACACTCCACAACAGAATGGAGTGGTGGAAAGGAAGAACCGACATGTGGTTGAAGTTGTCAGATCCCTCCTTTTTGCATCCCATGTTCCTATAAAATTTGGGGGAGATGATGTCCTCACTGCTACATTTTTTATTAACCACATGCCTTCCTGGGTTCTTGGATTCAAACCCCCTTTAGCCTTCTCTTTTTGAATGATGATCTCTTCTCTCTTACTCTCTGTGTTTTTGGGTGTACATGCTATGTGCATGTTCACAGCCATCAAATGCATAAATTTGAACCTAAGGCTCGTAAATGTGCTTTTCTGAGATATGCCCCCACACAGAAGGGATATTGTTGTTTTGATCCAATTAATGACACTCACTTTGTATCTCGTGATGTAACATTTGTTAAATCTATTCCTTTCTTTAGTATTCCTCCTAAGGGGGAGAAATCTGAGGAACCCTTTGCTATGTCTCCAGTAGTTCATCTTCTTGTTGCTTTTGAGTCATCTCATGAGGTGTCAACTTCTCCCACTGGGCCTACCTCCAATATTCTTGTTCCTCCTCCTCCACCTCATCCTTCTGTAATTCCTCCCCATCCTGCTTTTCAAAGGTGGTACCAAAGGCACAGATTCAGACATAGACAAGTTGTTTCCACTCCTACAGAAGAGCCTTTTGCTCCTTTCATCATTATTGAGGTAACAGGTCAACCTTCCTCTAACCCATCTACATCTTTCCCATACTTTGATCTTTTTATTGCTCTTCGCAAGGGCAAGCGGAAGTGTACAACCCATTGTATCTCCAAACACCTATCTTATAGCTTTCTATCTCCTACCTACTACTCTTTTCTGGCTTTTGTTTCTTCCCATGTGATACCCAGGTTTGTACCAGAAGCCTTATCTAAACCTGAATAGAGGGATGCTATGATGATTGAATTAGATGCTTTGTATAAGAACCATACCTGAGATATTGTTGACTTGCCTGAAGGGAAGAAACCAGTGGGTTGTAAATGGTATTTGCCATTAAATATCACTCTAATGGCTCTATTGAGAGGTTTAAGGCCAGGCTGGCTGCTAAAGGCTACACTCAGATGTATGGTATTGGCTATCTTGAGACATTTGCTCATGTGGCTAAGATGACATCAGTCCGGGTTTTGTTATCTTTGGCTACTATTTTTGATTGGCCTCTCCACCAGCTTGATGTTAAAAATGCCTTATTGAATGGAGATCTGCATGAAAAGGTCTATATGTCTTTGCCTCCAGGGATGTATGGAAAGGAAATGTAGGAGAAGGTGTGTAAACTGCAGAAATCCATTTACTGTCTCCTCGGGCTTGGTTTGAGAGGTTCAGGGCTGCTCTTGTCTCATTTGGTTACACACAAACTCAATCTGATCATACCCTATTCTTGAAAAGAAGTGGCTCTTTGGTGTCTTTTTTGATAGTTTATGTTGATGATATTGTGGTCACGGGAAATGACACCCAAGAGGTTAGTAAATTCAAAAGATTTCTTAACTTTGAATTTTAGATCAAGGATTTAGGAGATCTCCGATATTTTTTGGGCATTGAAATTGATAGATCTAAGGATGGTATCTTCATTTCTCAATGTAAATATGTCCTTGACCTCCTTGCTGAGACTGGTAAACTTGGTGCTAAACTAGACCTGTTCATGGGTCGGGCCAGGCCGGGCTTTGACTCTTTATTAACAGAAAACTATTAGGCCCGAGCCCGAGCCCGGCCCGACCAACAGGCCTATAACTTGGGCCTGAGCCCGGTCCTGATAAAAGCCTGAAGCCCGAGCTCGAGCCCGACCTAATAAAAGAAATTCAAAATTTTCCCTATTCAAATGGACATTTTTTATTTTAATTTAGATGTTTTTTCCCCTATTTAAATGAACAATGAGCCTACAAGTGAATCAATGACCTTCACAAATCAAAAAATTTATTCAAATAGACATCACATAGGGTTTTTACTTAGGTTTAACTATAGATCGGACCGGGTTTACTTAGGTTTAACTATAGGTTGGGCCGGGCCGGGCCGGGCTCGGGCCAGGCTATTTTGGCAAAGCCCGAGCCCGGCTCAAATTTTATGCGGGCCAGGCTTTTTGGCCCGAGGTTAAGCACGCGGGCCAAAAAAACTATTTAAGCCCGTCCGGGGGTCGGGCCAGGCCGGGTCGGCCCGTCGGGCCAGGCCGGGTCGGCCCGTCGGGCCACCCGGCCCATGAACAAGTCTATGCTAAACTAGCATCCACTCTTATTGATCCCAATCATAAGCTTTCTACTACAGATGGTGAACTTTTATTTGATAGGGGAGTGTTCCAGAGACTATTTGGGAAGTTGTTATATCTTTGCATGATTCGACTAGACATTTCCTATGCAGTGAGTGTTATTAGTCAATTTATGCATTCTTTTAGAGATACTCATTTAGCTGTTGCAGAAAGAGTTCTGTGTTACTTGAAAGGTACTCCAGGGAAAGGTATTCTATGTGCCAAACATGGACACATGAAGCTGGAAGCATACACTGATGCTGATTAGGCAAGATATATTGATGATAGGAGATCCGCCTCGGGTTATTGTGCTTTGGTGGCAGGGAACATTGTTTCATGGAGGAGTAAGAAATAGTTTATAGTTGTCAGATCCTCTGTTGAAGCAGAATATATAACTATGGCACATGATGTGTTAGAATTAATGTGGCTACGATCCCTTTTGGAAGAATTGGGGGTTGACTATGAAATGCCAATAATGTTCTACTATGACAACCAAGCAACTATCAATATTGCACATAATCCTGTTCAACATGATAGAACTAAGCACATTGAGGTTGATAGACATTTTATACGGGAAATAGTTTCCTCAAGAGAAGTTTGTTTGTCATTCATCACCTCATAAGAGTAGCTGACTGATATTTTGACCAAGGGAGTTCCGAGAGGGAAGCTGACACACTATATAAGCAAGTTAGGCATGATTGACATCTATGCTCAGCTTAAGGGGGAGTGTAAAGAGACTAGGTCGAATGGGCCCTAGTATCTTTTCTTATAGTATGTTTTATTTATTTGTTAGCTAACAGGCCTATCTTAATGGGCCTATTATTTCTTTTGCTAGTTCTCTTTATGTTATTGCCTAGCTGGCCACGCACTTAAGGGTATACTTGTAATTATGTTAAGATTGAAGTTTAGTAAAAGGATTAGAGAAGGGAGTGAAGAGACATTCAAACTCTTCTTCTTCTTCCTCTTTTCTCCATCTTCTTTCTCTTGTACTATTGTTCTCTTCTTTTCTTCCTATTTTCTCTCTAATTTTTCCAAGTTTACATCAGTTTTAGAAGACTGATTTACATCTCATTGTTGGGACTAGACATGTTCATGGGCCAGGTAACCTAATGGTCTAGCCAAGACCGGCCTGGCCCATTAAATCAGGCTTAGGCAAAGTTTTAAGCATGTTGGCTCAAGCTCAAGCTTTACCATATAAGTCTAGTTTGAGCCCAAACCCAGCTTGATAATATTTATATATAATAATATTATTTTTACTAGTATATAGAAGAAGAGTGGAACGTTGAACTAAAGATACTCGATGAACTTCTAACATCTTTATATAGAATTAGTTATAATCACACAAACAAAAACACAGATTCCATCAGGTACTCGGTGATTTCAACGACAAATTGTGTCCATGAGTCTCTATCTCCTCAGGATGTATAAACTTTACAAGGTGTATTGATGTATGAACTCTCTTAAAAAAGATGTACGGACTCTAAGGCTCTGTTTGGTTTGTGGGAAGATTTGGGTGGGATGGGATGAGAAAGTGTAAAAATTTACCTTTTCATTGTTTAGTTTTATATATGGGAAAATAATAGGAAAACATTGTTACGAGCTGGTTCTTCACCAGATTCATGTAAGCTGAAGAAGAGAGCTCCATGACTACAGTGACAATCAAAGAGAGAGAGAGAGAGAAAGAGAGGGAAAATGAGGGAATGAGAGAGAGATAGGAGTGTTGAGAAAGCAAATCGCCAGAAAGGGAGGAAGACGGGAAGAATAGGAAGAAGAAGGTGAGGGAGAAGAAAGAAGAGGAAGATGGAGGGAGAGATAGAGAACTCCATGACTGAAGCTCCGAAGAGGTCCTCCGGCACTGACAGTCCCCCTTCCTCTGCCAGTGCTTAATTGACCACCGCGTAGTGGTCCTGTCATTTTTATCACTCTAAATATGCTTCTTCACACTTATTCTATAATAGAGGATGAACTTGGGATTTGAAGTAAAGCAAGTAGGGTTGAGAAAGCAATGGTGATAAGAGAGAGAGCGAGAGAGAGAGAGAGAGGGAAAATGAGGGAATGAGAGAGAGATAGGAGTGGGAAGACGGGAAGAATAGAAAAAAGAAGGTGATGAAGACGAGAGATCGCTAAGAAAGGGAGGAAGATGAAAAGCATATCTGCTAAGAAAGTAGATCCTTGCTAGTTCGATGGTAACAATGGTGCGATGGTAACGGGGAAGGCACTGGTTCTCTCCCTCCTCTATCTGTTGTCGTTGGTTCATTTTTCTCGGCCCATGCCTCCTCAATTCGTGGTCGATGGTAAGTGGTAACAGTGGTTTCTCGAGTTTTTCTATCGGGGTCCCACAAACCAAACAGAGCCTAAGTGTTGGGTTGTACGAGACTTTGGTCTCACAGTTCGCATCCTGTGGGGAAGCATGAACCTACTAATGAGCACCTGCTAATGAGAACAAAGGTTAACAGGCTAAGGTTCTCATCTAGAAGTTAGCATTTTAAATTTGTGCTAAGGTTAACGGGCTTTTATCCGTTGGCAATTGGAACCTAGTTGAACCAGACACAAAGGCAGCGTTTGGTTGCAGTATAATTTTATTTGCACTAGTACAAATGCATGAAGTGCAAACGAAAAAAAATGCGACAACAAAATTGTCATGTAATTAGCATGCATTGAGTACATCTCCCAAAGTTGTCATTGGGAGAAGTTCCCAATACACTGTTGGGATGTGCTATGGGGTATTGATGTAAATTCTCCCAATGCACACGCTAAGATGTACATGTGAGGTGCCTATGGAGCATTAATGTGAACTCATTTTGAGCTTGGGCCTAGGTTTTGTGTTTAGACCCTGGTTCAATCAGGGCCAATACTTTAAGCCCAACCTACAATATATTATTACATTTTAGGGAAAATTCATGATTAGTACCTTGTACTTTGGCTCGGGTGATAATTTGGTTCCCGAACTTTAAAATGCGACAATTCAGAACCCGAACTTTCAAAATGTGACAATCCAGTACCCGAACTTTCAAAATGTGACAATCCAATACCTGTTGTTAACTAGTCTGTTAATCGGCTGTTAAGTGACATTTGAAAAGTCAAAAATGCCCTATGAATGCCATCTAATTCTCTCTATCAACCATCCGAACATTGAAAAAAAAATGAACAATCCCAAATTATATATTCTTCTAAATAACCACCAACTTTTTTGAATAGAAGAGGATAGGATTTGGCATTGTTCAGTTTTTTGTCAACGTTTGGATGGTTGATAAAGAGAATTAGATGGCACTCAAAGTGCATTTTTTACTTTTCAAATATCATTTAACGGCTGATTAATGGACTGATTAACAACAAGTACTGGATTGTCACATTTTGAAAGTTCAAGTACTGGATTGTCACATTTTAAAGTTCGGAGACCAAATTGTTACTCCGAGCCAAAGTACATGGTACTGATCGGGAATTTTCCCTACATTTTATTATATGTTTCATTTTCTATTATATGATATTATTATTATCTATAATGATACATATAATATATTGTACATAATATTTTATATTTATATAAACTATAACATATATATTTTACACATATAATATGACATATAAATAAAATTTATTATTTATTTTCACCAAAAAAATGCCATCACATATTAAACATAGAATTTTGTATCATAGGCCCAAATGCCGGCCTCGGTCCATGATCACTACTGGCCTGGGCCCGTTTTGATACCCAAACTACTTGGACTCGGCTCGTTATGCCCGTTCCGTTTATCTGAATACAACTCACCATCACGGCATCACTCGACTGTTTTGCCTTGGAACTTCGATTTCCTTTTCCTTTACTGCCTTCGCTTGTTTGTCGACGAACCTATTCTGCTAAGTAGTCTCCTTTCCTTTTTCACATAAAAACCCTAACTTGTTGCGGTTGCTTTCATCTGGCTCAGCGCGTTATGCCTGTTCCTTCTATCTGATAAGATCTCACTATCACTCGGCTGTTTTGCTTGGAAACATCAATTTCCTTACTACCTTCGCTCGTCGTAGACACACCTATTCTAAGTAAGTCTTCTCCTTTCCCTTTCATATAAACCTTAATTTCCTTTTCGTTTTATCGATATTTCCCTTATTTTAATTTATCGTTTTTTTCTTTCGGTTTTGATTTCCCAATTCCCAATTCGAGCCTGTTTTCATTCTGGGTGTTATTTTTCTTACTGAATTATTGAGTTCTCTTTCTTCTGTATTAGGTTTTCGAGTTACGCCCGTATAATTCGTAGTTTTTTATTGTTTAAATGTTTAGTTGCATATGTTTGCAGTTGTCGTTATCGTTTATTCGGTACAGGAGAAGGTGAGCCATGTCTATAGCGGCCCCTGGGCAACTCAATTTGACTGAATCCCCGTCATGGGGATCTCGAAGCGTTGATTGTTTCGAGAAATTGGAGCAGATTGGTGAAGGAACATATGGGTAGGTTGGAAAAGTAGAAAGAAATAAACACAATCCGATTTTTTACTTGTCTAAGTAAGATTACTGTATCTGTTGCAATTCGCCTTTACTGATTTGTCTGTTCCCTTGGGAAGTTGATTTTAGATCGTTGGAAGTGCTTATATGTACTCGATAATCTAACAACCGGTCCATCTATGAGTTGATTTGTCAAAATTAAGCTCTGGGTACCCAATAACGGGATTGGGCAGAGTGTTTCTGACTTTTATCAAGTATATATTCATTTTCTCAGAGATTGTTCTGTTGCTTGAATTTTCTATAGGTTGAAGCAGATGCTAGTTCTCTCTGTTAGGGTTTTCTTGTGAAGATAATATGTTTGGTTTAAGTGAGGCAACTTTTTCCTTAATGTTCTCTTTCATTGACAACTGAACAGCTTAAGGCCTTCTAGTTTCCAATGAAGTGTTGGGAGTTGAATTTGAAATCGCATTGGTGTAGAATTCCTTTAATTATGTTTTGTCCTCAAATGTCTAAGTTTAACACTATCCGCTACTATGAAGTTAATTGCCTCCTTCCAAGATGGCAAAAAGAAAAGGGCAAAACAGATTCCTCCAGAAGACATACGGCAAGGGTTATTTATCCATCATCATACCAATTCATTGTGGGAGGAAAATAACATATACTGAAAATACTGAGCAAGAACATTAAGGGATCCTTCAGGGTTGCAGACTGGTACATAAAAGAGATATTGATGTATTTGTCTCCCACTGCACAAAATTTTCACTAACATAAACTTACTACAGGCTGGCACTTATATCCAATTTTGAATTAATATTTTGGTCATTATAATAGGTAGGGTAGCCTTTTGTAGTGGGAACTTCTCCCCAATTTGTAGGATGTTCCTTGATAGTTATTTACTTTTTTGGCGGCTTATATGGAGAGAATCAGAATCCGGCACATCCTGTTTGGTTGTTTTTTAAACAATGCATACGACTGGAATTTGTAGATTTTTTGTCTTATTTTGATAAGTAACTTGAAGTTTCCTGTCCTATTCCTGTCTGTAAATGCCTGGAAAAGTGAGTAATTTGTATTTTGTATTGGAGCCACCAGCATTTCTTAATCTGTCACTTTCATAAGTTTTGTTTCTTTTTATGATGTGTGTTATTATGGTGTTACATTTTATTTTTTTAAATCTCTTTTTATCATGTAAATGCATCCTTTTTATTTCATGAAAATATAGTATGTTGTTTTGGAATACTGCCAAATTATCTCACAACATGGTCTCTTGGAAATATTTTTTTTTCCAGCTGCTTTTATGTCAGATTTCATGAATTTAGAAACTTTTATCTTTTTGTGTTTGCAGCCAAGTCTACATGGCTAGGGAAATCAGAACAGGGGAAGTTGTTGCATTGAAAAAGATACGAATGGACAATGAAAGAGAGGGTGTATGCTTCTTGTCCCTATTTTCTGTTGATTTTTCATTTCGTGATATGTCAAATCTGTCAATCATGAATTTAGACTTTGACGATAAAAGCTACAGACAGTTGTGAAGTTATTAGATCATTTTTTTTTCTTATTTTAGAATGGAATATGTCTGATATTTCACTATTATATGCAGTTCCCAATTACTGCCATACGTGAAATTAAAATTCTAAAGAAGCTACATCATGAGAATGTAATTAAGTTGAAGGAAATTGTTACATCTCCAGGCATGCCATTCTCCTTTCTGAATTTCTTTAAAATTTTCTTGTCTTTCACACAAGAAATAAACTATCTATGTGCTTCTTATTTTGATATTAACTTTATGGTTGTTTTCCAGGCCCTGAAAAGGATGAGCAAGGGAGACCAGGTGAGTAGTTTGATGTTACATGCAATTTGATTATTGCAGCTCATGACTGCAACCATTAATTTACTTGCCATCTTATCGATGCTTCAATTAATTGTATAGTTTCTCTTTGTTGCACATATTATCTGATGTCAGTCACGTAGTTTACCTGAATTTGAACTTTCCCTTGTATGGTGTATATTATTATGATTTTGAGGAATAAAACTTCTGATATTCATCTTATTTTTTGAGTAAAGATGGTAACAAGTACAAAGGTGGCATCTACATGGTTTTTGAGTACATGGATCATGATTTGACGGGTCTTGCTGATCGCCCTGGAATGCGATTTTCAGTTCCTCAGATCAAGGTATTATAAGCGAAAGCTTTTAAAAATGAAATTTTATAACTTATGTCCACCTATAGTTGGCAATAAAGTAACACTCTTTCTTATCAGTGTTATATGAGGCAGCTATTGACTGGGCTTCATTACTGTCATGTTAATCAAGTACTACATCGTGACATAAAAGGTCGATATTCGGCCAATTTATATCATTTATTGGATTTGGATCTTAAGCTTTTGCCGATAGGTTGATATTTGTCTTGCATCTGTGTCTGCAGGTTCTAATCTATTAATAGACAATGAGGGAAATCTTAAGCTTGCAGATTTTGGTCTTGCTCGGTCGTTTTCCAATGACCATAATGGACATCTTACAAATCGTGTTATTACTTTATGGTATAGGTAAAGATGCCATTTTGGATACCATGGTAATAACTGTCTTTTTGCCCTTCGGAGAATGTGCACATTTTTCTTAGGCCATAATGATTTTGTCAGACCTCCTGAGTTGCTGCTCGGAACCACAAAGTATGGCCCAGCCGTTGACATGTGGTCTGTTGGTTGTATCTTTGCTGAGCTTTTGCATGGCAAACCAATATTTCCTGGAAAAGATGAGGTACTCTTCCCCTCAATGTATGTAGTTATTGTTTTTTCCCCGGTATTGTGAACTTGTTTTATGGTTCCATTTTTGCCAGAAGATTTTGTTTTTCTTTTTTCCTGGGTGCACATAGGATTTCTGTTATAGAATCTGCTATCTATGCCTCAAGTGGATTACAATATGCAGAATTACATTGAAGCATTTTGTACAAGTACCCTGACATTTTCTGGGAGATGCTGCTATAGGTTGATGGGTTGAAGTCCTTTTGTCAGACCTTGAATCCTTAATTTTGTTGAGACACTACAACCTTTGGGAGGTTCTGCCTAGCATTTCGCTTCTAGAGATAGCTATATAGTACATCTTTATTGTCATATTGGCTTTGTGACTTGGTCAAGTATTATCATATTGGCTTTGGGATACTCAGAATCATGGGATGTTCAGCTATGGTTTATGGTTCAGCTAAAAACAAGAGGCAAAGTGATGTTGAGAGACACTAAAGCTGCAATTTTATAGACAATTTGAGAGGAAAGGAATAACTGGTTTAACAAACAATATAGATCTTTGGAGGCAATTAATGAAAGCATCACCTTGAAGCAAATCCATTGGGTGAAAACCTTGAAAATTTTCAAAAGCTTTTCAGTGGATGACATGGATAGAGAGTGGGGAGTGGTAGCATCATTGTTCCACATTGAAGCCTATCCATCAAGTGCAATGAGCTCCTTGAGGAAGCAACAGGATAAAATTGAACTTCGATGGCAGTTTTCAGGGCAATCCAGACCTTCAGTTATTGGAGTTTTTAGCGATGGAAATTGATCTATAATAGCGCTTTTTCTCGGGCCTCATGGGATATGGAAATTATCTAACAGCCAAAATTGTTGCTTTATTGCAAGGCCTAAGGCTTACCAAACATCTAAATTTAAGGAAAATGATGGTTGGAGGTATTTTACATCAAGGTTAAAAAATCGACATGTATCGGCTGATACGCATCATATCGGGAGCCTCCTGATATGCCCCTACAGAGGGTGTATCGGGGTTTTGATCGGTTCAGGGGGTGGACAGACTAAAAAAAGCAACCGATACTGCCCTATACGCCTCTACCTGCGTAGCGGGTGTATCGATATTTTGAACCTTGCTTTACGTTGGTGGTGGGATGGTTGAAAAACAGCAGCCATGGGAGATGGATATATAGACAAGCACTGAATTAGAAAGTTTGCAAGTGAGATAGAGTCTTCCTTTAAATCAGTTAATGGATAAGTAAATGGTTTTGTTGACACCCTAGCCAAACAGGGGTTTGTTGGGAACAATTGTATTGGGCTTCACTGATTTATAGTTGAGGGTGGGACTGGCTCTGGGGGAGCTGCTAGTTGTATCTTTTAATTTACTATCTTTTCTTATCTTAATAAAATTCTTTGTTACTGATGAAAAACAATATTTATTTTTCTTCAGTTACTCTTGATGGTTGTCCTTCGTTCAATAAACTATGAACTGTACACGAAGATATGAGTTACAAGCTTTGTAAACAATAACTTTATTACTTTGACTCTGTTATTTAGTCTTGCCAGTTTAACCATTCATATAAAGTCTGGTAGCAATTAATAATCTTCTATTTTCAGTGAAGTGTTTCCAATTATCACCATCATCATCCAAGCCTTGTCCTAATTATATGGGATTGGCAGATGGAACCCCCCCCAGGTATGCTGAACCTTTTTGACTCTAGCTTCTTCCGACAACCAAGGAAAGTGGGCAGGGTAATGTGGAGAATAACAAGAGCTGCCATCCTATGGTCAATTTGGGAAGAGAGAAACAATAGGATCTTTCTAGGGCAAGAAAAATCCAAAGAAGCACTTGTGAAAGTACATCTCTTCAAGGATTTTTCCTCAGCGGACTTAGTTAGAAATTGGAGTGTTATAGCTATATCCTCGCCTTCCTCCCCTGCAGTACAAGATTGTTGGGTACCACTGCCTCAGTTCAAGGTGAAGCTAAACTTTAATGGAAGCTCCTTGGGTAATCTAGGTCCGTCGGGAGTTGGGGGTGTGTACAGAAACGAGGAAGGAAAAGTTTTGGCCCTTTACTTGGGCCCAATTGGGGTGGGGAACTCATTAAGGGCAGAAGTAATGGCCTTACTTCAAGGTTTGGGATTGGCGAAACAATGGGGCTTGCAGCAATTAGAAGTGGAAGAGACTCCAAGCTGGTAATAGGGTGGATGCAAACTGGAAACCTGGGAGTGTGGTCTCTTAGACAGCCTCTAAGAGAGATTATTAGCTTAGCAAGGGAGATTGGGGTGCACTTTAATTGGGTAAGAAGGTCAGCAAATGGAATGGCTGACACTTTAGCTAAGCAAGGAGTTACTAGGGAGGCTTTGTTTTGGGCCTGTTTGTAAGTTTTTGATTTTCTCTTTCCATCCTTTTTGTGGGTGGTAAGCCTGTAATCCTTTTAATTATCTAATGAAAGTTACCTTTTCCTATAAAAAAAAATATATGGGGTTGGCTACATGCTCCTGTTTCACCATTTTGTTCTGTTTAATGTGAAAACTGTTTCCCATTGTCTAAGTAAGCCTGTAATCTTATTAATTATCTAATGAAAGTTACCGTTTCCTATAAAAAAAATTATATGGGGTTGGCTACATGATCCTGTTTCACCATTTTGTTCTGTTTAATGTGAAAACTGTTTCCCATTGTCGAAAAAAAAGTTTTTCTACCTTTAGGGACTTTTTTTCCTAGAAACTCCGGTACCACTAAGTTGTTCCTATTTGCTAGATGATCATATACATATTAGATGATGACTTCTGTGTTGTCTGCTTCAGTTAATTTTGTGATGTCATCATTTGTATAATACTACTATTCAATTAGCCAATTAGGTCCAACGCATTGTATTGCAATGAACATTTCCATGGCCATTGGTGAAAGTAGTTAGCTCCACACTGTTGTAGTATTCAGGAATAGTAGTTTTGTATATATGGCCTCCATATTTTAAAGATATCTTGGAGAAGTTATTACTTCATTTCTATTTGATCATATAAGTGTAAAACAGAGTTTTGTCTGTTTTAATACCCCACCCAATTGTACCCACATGATGCTCACATTTCTCTGAGGACTTGTTGCTGCTTCACATACTTGGGGAAATGCCTATGAGTGCATGTTATGTTATATTATGGTCTTTTGGATGTGCATATGTTAGTATAGTTTTATTTAAAAAGTCTTCTTTCTTAATAACCAATTGAATATTATAGGAAGATCCAATATCAAATCATGTGAATGCTAAGACAGTCAAACATTCAAGAATAAAATTTCAAGTGGTTCCATGAAGGGGTTGATTGTATACCTAGCTTTTAGTTCTTTCCTGTTTTCTTTTTGGTGTCATCTTTTGACCTGACTATTTATTCTCAGTTTTTTCTTAATATTTTTTTTTGCTATCAAAAAAATGTGTTGAAGAGGGAATTAGTAATCAATCTCCATTGTGTTTATTGACCAGCAAACTGTTTGGCTGATGCTATGGCCAAGCAAGGGACAAATATTCAGTTTTTTTTTAGGGATGCTTGGCATGTTTTTGTATGTAAACCATTGTTTCTCTTTATTAACAAGGTTAAAGATTACCAACCAAAAAATTAATTATTATTATTATAGAATGATCTTCTGAAAATATGTGAATTCTGGATGTCCTATTTTGGATTACTCCTACCTTCATTAGTATGTTTTTTCCCCAAGAATTTATGGTTTCTCTTGTATAGTTCCTGTTGCTGATGTGTATACTGTATTAAACATGCCTGGAAGCCACTGTGTTAGGTAAAAGTTGTTTTCATTTTTACTGTAGCCAGATCAATTGAACAAGATATTTGAGTTGTGTGGAGCCCCAGATGAGGTCAACTGGCCTGGAGTCTCGAAGATACCTTGGTATAACAATTTCAAGCCAACTAGGCCAATGAAGAGACGTCTCAGGGAGGTCTTCAGACAGTAAGTAAACAGATATCTAATTTAGCATGAAATTTTCATTTTTTTTTTATTTTGTTAAATTGCATTAGAGGCTTTACATGATTTATTTGTCTGAGAAATTCTTGTCACAACTATCATTCCCTTTTATCTTCCAGTTTTGATCGTCATGCTTTGGAGTTGCTCGAGAGAATGCTGACTCTCGATCCATCTCAGGTATCATTTATCAGATACAATACCTGTCCCTAGATTTTTTTTGAAGAAGGTAAAGTTACCAACTTTCTATTTAATGGCATGATCAATATTTGACTCTTTTGAATTTCCCTTTTAATATAGAGAATATCTGCCAAGGATGCGCTTGATGCGGAGTATTTCTGGACTGATCCCTTGCCTTGTGATCCCAAGAGGTTTGATTCCCAAAGGCCAAATCATCTTTTGCTCTGCTCTTCCTATATCTTAATTGTGACTTGCTTCCCTGGTCGTGTGCTAAGATGGCATTGTTTTGATCTATAATTTATATTGTGTTTTACGCAGTTTGCCCAAGTACGAGTCATCCCATGAATTTCAGACAAAGAAAAAGCGCCAACAGCAGCGTCAACATGAAGAAACAGCAAAGCGACAGAAACTACAGCACCCACAGTTGCATGCACGCCTTCCCCCCATCCAGCAAACAGGGCAAGTGCACCCTCAGCTTCGGCCAGGACCTAACCAGCCCATGCATAGCTCCCAGCCTCCAGTTGTTGCAGGGCCTACCCACCACTATGGTAAACCTCGTGGACCATCAGGAGGACCAAGCAGATATCCCCAGAGTGGAAACCCTAGTGGGGGATACAACCACCCAAATCGTGGGGGCCAAGGTGGAGGTTACAACAGTGGTCCATATCCACCTCAAGGTCGTGGCCCTCCATATGCTGCAAGCGGCATGTCTGGTGCAGGTCCTCGAGGAGGTGGCAGTGGTTATGGAGCCGGTGCCCCTAATTATCCCCAAGGTGGTCCATATGGAGGAGGTTCTGGTGTTGGTCGAGGTTCAAACATGATGGGTAACAACCGCAATCAATGGCAGCAGTAAGTAATGGGTTAGCTACGACATCTGCTACTCTGTAGAGCCTTAAGAAAGAGAACAGAAACATGAAAGGTTGACATTTTTCAAGGGTTAAGGTTGTGCTCTGCAGAAGTTTGGACGGTCAGACTTGCGCTGCAACATAATTAACAAAATAATGGAAAAAGAAAATGGAAGAAAACATTGCTGAAATATTCGTTCAATTTATCTACTTCTAAGGTTTTTTAAGTGTGAGCTTGATTACCGAAAGGAAAAAACAAAAATGGTGCAAGTGAACAGGGTTAAGGTTTCACTGATGTATGTTAGCTTCGAGGTTCGGAGCTTGTATGAATAAAGATTACGCAGTCTATTGACATGGAATTTATTCAAGTATTATTCGCTCCGACCTTTTCGTTTCTACTTAAATTTAATTCAGATTGAACAATTTTCTGCTTGTAATTAGCCTTGAAAAGTAATTTCATTGTTTTCCACTTATGTTTCATCGTGGTGTTAGACTATTTTTTGGTGGATATATTAAGGTGTTTGATAAGTTGCTGAACGCAAAATGCTGAAAAGATGTCAAATTACAAAAAAATGTCCCATTCAGCATCTCAATAATTGGCTATCTAGTTTCAAAATTGTTTTTTTTTTTTTGGATTAATTTTGCAAAACGATGAATCCAAGGTACAACAAACATATCGATATTCTAAAGCTTATCAGCAATTCTGTTTCACGTACGCTTTTTGATATGCATGGAGTTGGTGAAAGATTTTGATAGGTATGAATACATTAAGGAATCTCTCATAAATCCACAATTACATTGATTAGAATCATGATTAGTAATTTTGATATTGATGGATATGCATTGTAGATATGGTGAAATTTTTGGGATATTTTATTAATTTTGCTGAGATCTTGTAAATTTTAAAAAATAAATATTTTTTTTAAGGAATCATTAAAAGGTTTGCAATTTGGTGATATCAAGTTGTCAACTATAAAATAACTTAAGATGTTGAACCCCAACTCTAACCCAAACCGAAGTTTTTTGTGTTTGGTTGGGCTAGGCTGGGTTGACCGGATTTCTTTACCTCTCATGAGTGCTCTCATTGTGTACACTCAAGGGTTGATGTCAATTTAGTTTTAACATTACCATAACAATATTGTTATTGTATACATAAATGCATGTTTATATAATAGTTATATACAAGGTTCAAAGTATCAATATGTATCGGTCCGTATCGGCCGATAAGTATCGTTCCGGGACTCCTCCGATACGCCCTTACAGTGGGTGTATTGGGGGGTTTGACCGGTTCAGAGGGTGGAGGAGTCCTAAATCGGCCCCCTTGAACCAGTTTTGAAAAAAATAAAAAAAAAAGGTATCAAAACACCCGATACACCCCTATCAGCATATCAGGCGTATCAATATTTTGAACGTTGATTATACATATAAAAAATAAGCCAAGTTAGACGGATTTTTCAACTCTAACCCTAACCCAAACTTAAAAATAAGCAAGTCAGGGTTTTAGGCTAACCTGGTCTAGGTTGCAGGCCTAACGGGAAGAACTACAATCACACATTTAGGCTGTGTTTGGTTGCAGTGCAATAGTACAAATGCATGTAAAAAATGTAAATTCTAGTTTAATTTTGTTTTGGATTTAATTTATTCTACGTTATGTCTTAATTTACTTCATTGTACTGCAACAAAACAAATAAGCTAAAATTTGAAACAAAAATATGTCAGAATTTACACTCAAATCATATGCACTGCCATGGTTTTACATCAGCGCAAATTTATTTGTATTGCAACCAAACATAGACTGAAGAGTTTGAACATTTTGTTACTATGTTTTTCTTAGATCGAGAATCCTCTTTTGTAGTTGTATGCCTTCCATTGAATTATATTTAAATGGTAAGCCAATCATCGAATGCTTATTTGTTCTTTTAGGAAATAATTTTGTAAATTATGATGAATTTAGGGAAAAATTGAAAAGTTTCTAATAACATTCTAAAATTTTCAATTTTAAATATATAATCTAGTAATGAAATCTAAAATATTGTCCAAATATCAACAAACTATCAAAGATATTAAAAAAAAAATCCTTGAAAATTTTCATACCGCCATCTAGCAAAATGGTGGAAATTTCACCAGATCTTATTGATATTGTGAACAATGATCACAATAAATATAAAGTTAAAATTACCATGAAGAAAGTATAAACACTTCTGGAATTTTAATTTTGTTTTTTTATTATCGGTTCCATGGGGCTACACAACAGGGGTAGTGAAGGCAACATTCAACACAAGGTTCAAAATATTGATACACCCAATACGTTGGAAGAGGTGTATCGATATTCTGAACCACACATGTTTTATTTTTCTTTTTCTTTTTTTTTTGTTTTAAAATTTCAGGGGTGGAAAATGAGTTAATTTAACATGTAAAACAAACATATTTTTGTCCTTAAAATAGACATATCAATAACCCACTCATGATACATATTGAATAACAAAATTTTGAACCTTAATTCGACTCCAAGTCTCCGCTACAACCTACTAGAAATCAGCACCTTTGAACTTGTTTGCAATTACCTAATACATTTAGGGAATTGGGTTTGTTATTACAAGCCTTTGGTTCGAGATTGATTTTGCACATTCATTTATTGGTCTGGGATTTATGGATACCCCATTTTGACTCTCCTTTTTGAGATTCAAAAGCACAACCCTTCAGTTGCATTATGCTTTTCTTGCTCAATGGAGCAACCGGTATGAAGACAATGACTGGGATGGACGGAAACAACTCCAATGTGAGCGGTAGGTAACTACCACTTCTAATAAGCAATTTCACAATCTCACAAGATTGAACCTAGGTTATAAATGATGCCAGGCATTACCCTTCTCCAAATTTCAGTGCACTAGAAATGTATATGTATTATAGAATGGTTTCCAAGTAGGGGTGACAATTGGGTGAGTTTGGATGGTTTAGGTTCGGGTTGAGCTTCAATCTATTAATAACCTATTTAGAGAAAAATAAATGGGTTGGTTTGAACCCAAATCTGTCTTAACCCAATTCATTAAAACATAAAAAGATGAAAAAATAAAAATTATAAGAATAATAAAACAAAAATTATAGAAAACACAAAAAATGAAAAAACAAGCCAACAAAATTACAAAAAGCATAACAAAATATAAAAAAAAAAATAGAAGGACACGATGAAAGCTAGCGCACAACGTATAGAATTTAGTTATTAATTCTATCTTTGGGAATAATCACCAGACACTTTTTGGGCTCAATTTTTGAGAGAAACAAGTGATAATTTATGCCTGTCCACAATCGTAAAGTCAGAGAGTTCCCACCCGTCACTGACAATGAGCCACAAAATTATATGAGCTCCGGCTCATTGGGCCTTTTACCCCCGAGTTCACATCTCCGTTCCACAAGGGGCCGCCCCACAACGTTTCACAGCACATCTCCACCGTGTATTGGGAACATCTCTTGATGATGACATCATCAATTCTGATACTATTATTAGAAGATGTTTACAATACACTATGGGAATGTGCTATGAGACGTTGTGGGGTGGAGATGTGAACTCTTTACCCCCTCCAGTTCTTACTACAGCTGAGGTCTTGATTTGTGGTGTTGTTATCTAAGTCTCGTAATTATCCAAGTTTTAGCTCATCAATCCTTTTACTCCTCCGGTTCTCGGATGAAAACAGAGGTACTATAGTTGAAGTATTAATCTATGGTGGTGGTGGATCCATTGGCTCCTTCTCACATGCAAGATGCGATCTCTTCTTCGTGTGAAATGGCTCAAAGTCACCGATCAAGACCTCAAAATGGGTAATGGAGAAGATCCCACTGGCACACATGATGGATGATATTCTGGTTGGGAAAATGCGAGTGATCTGTAGAGAGAGAGGGGGTACAGTGTGAATAATTTAGGGTATGGAACCAGTGAGTCAAAATATCATCAAAGATAACGGGTTACCCAACCCGCAGTGACCCGGAATTAAATGGATACAACCCAATCCATCAATTAATGGTTGGGTTGGGTGGGTTAGCGGGTTGGGTTGAAAATTGCCACCCTTTCTTGTGCCAAACCAAGGAATAGGGAGGTCCAAAGCAGTCCCATCGAGCTCAATTTTGAATCTAGACTGGTTAGAAATTCAAAAAAGAAACCCTAGTTACATTTTAATTAAAAATTTCAAATTCAAGCTCCAGAAGTGATCATCCCAAAGAAGGATTGAGATGAGAAACACCCTGCAACACTTTCTAGATGGAATGAGAGCATCTCAAGAGCCTAAATTTTGGCAAAAGCCTAACCCAAACCTGCCCAAAGTTATACTAGCCATATGTGAAGGTTTGGATCTAGCCATTCCAAGACGTTGCAACATGTTCTGTATTCACACATCTCAGACATGGTCGGTCCTAGTTTCATGCTGAGATGTAGGGCTGTACATGGTTCGGGTCAGTTTGGTTTTACCTATTTGTTCCAACCGAACTGACACCGTTGGGTTTGTTACTAGGCCAACCAAAACCGACCCATAATAGTATAAAACCAAGTTTGAAAATATTTTATATTTTGGTTGGTTACAATGGTCAACCTAGCAAAATAAAATAGAGAGAATGACAATTCAGTCCAGGGTTAGAATTTGTAGGTTCAAAGTACATTTGGGGTAAGTGCCAGCTCGAAATTGATGCCAATTCAGGGGTGGGTATTAGGTGCAGAGTATGGGTTTTTGACCTTTTGAATGTTTATAGTTCTGTAGTAAAAATCAGAAATCTGCATTAGGCCTGTCCGTACTTCTCTTTATAAAATAAAGAAAGATGTTTAGGATATATATGTGGGGCGCACACACACATATATATATATATATATATATATATATATAATAACCTTGATTGATTTGTTAGGTGTACCATCAGTCAATGTGGGAAAAGAAGTTAGAGAGAGAGAGAGATGATGCTACATGTTAGGAGTGAGAGGGCAAGGCTGAGAAACATATTTAATATTTTAATGATTAAAGAAAAATGAAAGGTAAGAGATGATAAAAGTGGTTTATCAAAGGAAAGTGAAACAATTGAAACTTATAACTAAAGAAGGAATGCAGTGTTGTTTAAAACAATTAATCATTATTTTAATCATTTGTTAAGAAAATAATTTACTAATTTAGATTAATTATATTAATAATTTTAACAGAAATAATAAAGTATTGCTAATTATTTAATAAAATAATTCTTTTTTCCATATTATCTATTAGTGTTCTGTTTTATTTATTTTACTTTATTATCAATAATTAAATGTTACTATTTTTTTGTAAATAGGTATGGGGGATGGGCTATTCCCATGCACTGTGTAGCTCATTGAACACAAAAAATAAAAGACCTCAGGAAATATTTTGATAGCGTGCATTAACAATTAACAATTTTTAAGGTTGTCTAGCCTAGTCTAACCCACACCTCAAGCATAATAATATTTGTTTGGGCCAAGGACATGGACAGACTTTCCTGTGTTAATTATAAAATTATGATTTTTATAAATCATAATTTTTATTTAATTTTAGTCTATTATAAAATAATATATAACATTTTTATCTATATATTAATATAAAATTGTTATCTAAATAATATATAATATATACACGCATATCAACTTCCAAGTTGAGCTTAGGGGTTGCTTAACTTTGGTCATATTTAATTTGATACCCAAGTAGACTTAGAATCTAATAATCCTAGATTTGGATGTTATAATTTGAATTTGATTAATAATGAGGTTGGATGCGGATTTAACCCCATCCTATCTAATTAAAATCCGCATGTAATAAAAACTTATTATTTCATATATATGTAGTATAATTATGCATACATATGGATATTGTGTGTAATTATATAAAACTTATAATTAATAAATTTAATATTTTATATTTATATGCATTTTTTAATTGTTATACATATATACTTTAAAAATAATTAGTTCCTTTTAAAACACAATAAGATTGTTGTCGATGAAATTCGAAATCCAACATAATAATCAGTTATGGATGTGGATTTAGAGATTTCATGATCTGATGTTGATGTAGACATAGCTAGATATAATCCAAATTTGAGCATCCTATTGTATGCATTATTTGTGGGTTTGGTGTAGATCTGAGCTAGACCTAACTCAAAAGAAAATAGTTGTTGAAGCTTGGAAATTTATAGTTGTTACTTTTTATTATTAATTTTACTATTTTTATTAATTTCTTAATTTTTAATAGTTGCTAGATAAAACCTTGCCAAATTTATATTTTTATTAACTTTTGACTTTTTAATATTTTTTATTAACTTTAGGTTTCAAATTATAATTTTCTAATAGTTAACCAATTGAATAGAATTTGAATATGAAATAAAAACTTGGAGGAGAGTAAAATTAAGACGCCAATAGAAATATGCTAAAATAGGTTAATGTGGAAATGGTGGTGATGAGGGGGTGATTTGGCCCAACCTATTCATGCATAGACACGTGGAAGCAACCTGCTGATTGGGCATTGACTTGGCAGTCCCTACCACCTTAGCGAGCCAGGTTACCTTGGGCACCTCAGTCAGGACCGAAGTCCGAGTAGCTCATGATGACCCTACCTGCCGAGGTGACACGTAGCCAACTTCTAAAAGCAAGCTAACTATCTCTGACCTCTTCACGATCACGCCACACGTTTGCGTGTCTTATCCTTATCCTGCTCATATTGGATGGACTCGATAAGCCTTATCGGCTAGCATGAAGTCCACCTCTTGGTGCAGAACAAACTCCTAACAACACGGGCCGAAGATCTCGGAGGTGTTTTGTGAGACATATGGCATCTCACATGTATAAGGGCATCAACCCCAACGACACAAGGTACGCGCGATTTATTGCTCACTAGCCTACTAGCATACAAGCATTTGGCTCGCTCAACAAAGTACTAACTTAAGCATCGAAGCACCCACCCTGGGTCCTCTGAGCCTTCCTCTTTTTCAGTTTGACCAGCTAGCAAAGTAGATCGATGTCCGAGCTGCCCTCCAGCTAAGAGCATCTAGATTGTGCACCATCAGGTGGGATCTCTCTTTCTCTCCCCCCCCCCTCTCTCTCTCTCTCTCGTTTTTTATTAACTAATTTTATGAATATATTATTATTTTTATTACTAATAATATTTCTATTATTATATTTTAGTAATAACTTATTATTTTATTATTAGTTTTGTTAACATTCTATTGTTTTTGTTTATTATTTTCAAATTAGTTTATATAATTATTTAACAATTAATATGTTAGTATTTTATTATTACTTTAATATTGTACTAATATTTTATTTATACATTACTATTATATTTAATAACTAATATCTTTGTATATTTTATTATAGTACTATTATTTTATTAATATTTTGTTAATTGTTTATCAATATTAGGTTTTCAAGGGTTTTTTGTCATCAATTCTGTACTCTTTAAGACTAAGAAATGGGAATCCCATTCCCTAAGGGGCCTAAAATACCCAAATCTCTCTCTCTAATAATATAATTGCTCTCTGTCATTAACACTTTCTCTTAATTGTCTCTTTTAATGATATAATATTTCTCTCTAATTCTCTCTCTTTCTCTAATTCTCTCCCTATAATAATATAATGTCTTATAGGGAAAATCCATGATGCAGAAAAGATATGATATGGGAAGAATTTTGACCAATCAAAACCCACCCATGAATTTTGATAAATAACACCTGATTGGCTATCACATTTATGATTCTAATTGACTAATCAGAAGTTTTTCAGAAATCATATCTTTTCCATATCATAGTCCAACCCTATCTTATAATAGTGTAAAGCTTTACTGGGCCTTGTCTTGATAATAGTGTAACCTATAACCAAATTGATTCATCGGTTTGTAACATTTATCAAAGAACTAGCCAATTTTATTTTAAAACCAACCACTTCAGGTCGAATCGGTTTGGTTTAGTCAATTTATTCTATGTTATAAACATAGATGTCCAGACACAAATAGAGATGCAAATGGATCGGATCAGATTTGTATCAAGGTATATCCAAATCCAATCCGATAAACTATAGATCCTATCCGATTGAATCTCACAAATATTAATTTGAATTCGAACCCAATAAGGATGTTGGATATTTGAATTTGATCTGATCCAATTTAATTTTTTGTTAAAAATATAAATGATTAAAATAAAAGGAAAATATAACAGTTTAAATAAAGGAAAAACAAAAAAAATCAACTATTTTCATTATGTACATACATATTTTTTGCAATATAAAAAAATTACAAAATTACAATATAAATAATATATTTATAAATAAATAAATAACATATAAATGTTAATATGCTATATATTATAGAAAATCGGATAGGGGTGATCCGACCCCGATCCAATACAGTAAAATAAATATGAAACGAGAATATCCAAATTCGATAAAATAGGATCGGATCGGATCATGTTGGAGCGTGTTGGAAAGGTTTTTGTTAAGAGCGGATACGGTCTCGGCATATGGCGGAAAAATTGAAAACCAACCAACTCGTATTATATAAGAGCTAACTGCTAACCGTTCTTTATTCTTTAGATTGCAGTTGAATCTGACAAAAAGAAGCATCTGATTTTATTGGTTCTGAGTGATGAATTCTCAAGTGGAGGAAACATTGCTCTTGGAGGTTAGAAAGATTACATCTGCTTTTGTTTCCCTTTTTTTCATGTACATTTCTTCCTCTATTTTTTGCTGAACATTGTTTCTTAAAGTTGTTGTTTTCACGATCTCGACTCTGTGTTATGAAACTTCATATTTCATTCTTTTTTTATTTGAACTTTTAATGGAGATGGGAGCAGTTGGTTTGTTTCAATTGTTGATATATTTAGGTCAATTTCTAAGACTGTAAGCTGGTAGGAATGGAAAAGAAGAGGTTTTCCTAGCGGTTAAAAGAAAGCAACACAAATTCTGGTTATGACATCTCAGGGTTTCCAATGATGTTTAGTTGTCTCGGTAGTTTAATTCTTATGTATCAGGAATTAAGTATACTTCATCAATCTTGATTTCAACATGTTATTAGATGGCTGCTATTTTTGCTTATTTCCATGATATCTTCTCGGGTTCTCTTTGAGTAGGATTCGTGGAATTTGTGATTTTTTTACCCCGATTCCAATTTTGATCCATTCTTGTTGTTGGCTAAAAAATATATATAATGCCAATTCTGGATGTAAGTAGCATTAATTGTGTTTTTGGTGCATTTTCATTTGTCATATCATTATACAAGTAAAAAGAATACTTCCGTGTCACGCCTAATATGGCATTTTTAATAATATCCTTTCATCCTAATTCTGCTTTAGAATTCCTATGAATCTTGCTATTTTTCTGTTTAGTATCTTTTGATGGCATTTCCCGTTTATGTGCAGTAACAGTTCAGTTTCATGATACTGGATTCTTACATAACAGCAATACAGCATTAGTATAATTTCTTTATGTTGCCTTTATTTCGTTGTTGAAGTGTAGGAAACAAGCTTTCTTCAAGGATAGGAGTATATGTGAAATATGTCAAAGATACATTATATTTGATGTTGAATAAATGGCATTTTATGTAAGAGGCATACGCCTCCTCTTTTGTTCTCTTCTTTTCTTCATTTCTTTTCCTTCCTTCCTTCTTTCCTTCCTTTCTTTCTTTATTAAGGCATGGATAAGGTGCATAAGGCTTAACAAAGAGGCATATGCTTCATGCATTTGAGGCTTACGCCTCAGCCCTCAGGGGCATCCATGCTGCCAGCATAAGCCTAAGGGTGTTTTTTGAGCACATCCAGGCATATGTCTTAGTTTATAAAAGGACATCTGAGTTCATATGTTTAGTCTATAAATATTCATTATAATTGCAATTGAAGAAGAGTTGATTTGAAGAATTAAAGTTTAATTTAGTGAACTCAGGTTGTTGCCAGGAATTTTTCTCTTAATTCCCTCTCTGTCTCCTATTTTTTTTCTAAGTGATCTATCCCTTTGCTGTCTACTCTAACAACAAGATTTCTTTTCCTTCTTTCTAGTCTTTTGCTCATTCTGTGGTGGACAGCAAGCTGTTTACTTGCTTTTGTATCCCTATTCTTCATTGCTAATCACCCAAAACCTCT